>NC_090440.1:1011642836-1012274502 GCF_031143425.1 Pleurodeles waltl
AATCCTACTCAAGCAGCAACCATAATTTCTGTCCAGGACAAGTCACAAGCAAGTCTCAAATTAAACTGTACTTGACCGCCTTGTAGCTTGACACAAAGCACTCAGGCTTAACTTAGAGGCAATGCATAAGGTATTTATGCAGCACTTCAAAAAGCAATAAAGTGAAAAACCAACACAAGAAAAATCCCACAAAAATTTAGAGAAACAGATTTAATTTTAATAAATTATTTGAGACCAGAATAAAAAAGAAATTCAATCAGTAGAATCAGAGACATGCAATTTTAAAGATTTAAATTAAAATAGCACCTAAAAGGACAAAGCACAAACTGTGATTATCTGGTCATGCCAGACGGTGACAAAGTCACAAGTTCAGGTGGCCTACGATGGAGCATGGGCAGGATACAGGGACCAAGTTAGGCCTGCTGAACAAAGAACCTTAAATACTTTTTGTAGAGCGTTGCGAGATCCTGTGTAGAGGATACGTCATACAGCAGCAATTCTGGGGAGCTACAGGGCTGCAATGTAAGGTCCTGCATTGAGGATGCATCGCATAGCTATCATTCAAGGAGCTGCGGGCTGCAATGCAAGTTATTATGGTTGGGTAGGCATTGCACTGTGGTGATGCTGAAGAGCTGCGGACTTGTGTCTAGGATGCGCTGTGCTGCATTGGTTCTGCTTGAACCACAGCTGAGCTGGCAGAGTACTTTCAGGCCCACTTTCAAGAGTACAGGACTGGTTTAGCACCACTTGAGGGCCAATGCTCACAGTGGATAGAGTACAGGTGCTGGGTTCAAGGTGGTTGGAGCCTTTCCTGTCCCTGAGGCTCTTATCAGAAGGCCAGCCAACTAGACCCTGGAGTCACTTTGGTGTTCAAGATGCAGGTCCAGTTCCTTTCACTCAAGCAGCAGGGCAGCAGAATAATAGGGCAGCAGCATTATGGAGGCCAGAGGTGTGAGGAATTGGGTCTGATTATTCAGTATTTATACTTGGTACCAGCTTTAAAGTAGGAGAAAGTTCTGGAGGTTTCCACCCCAGAGGTGTTTGGAATTTATTGCCTCCCTGTCCTGGCCTCAGCTTGTCCTGGGGCAAAAAAGACTACTGTCAAATCCCGTGTGACTGTGCTGGAGCAGTGCCTTTGTGATGTGTGAGTGCAGTAGGTGACAGCTCTCCCCCCCTCATCAAGTCAGAGTCGGCCCATCCTCCCAAAATCTAGATGCCCTTGTTTCACTGTCTGGGAGCAATATTCAAAAAACAACTGCCAACTATACCTAGGCATTTTACCTAAGATAAAGGCATTAAATAGTTAGGACAACAAAATGCCAACTTCCTAAAAGTGACAGTTTCAGAATTGTGGCCTACAATTCGATTTTACCATTAAATAGAGTTTTAGACTTCAAACTCAACATCCCTACCTGCTCCTAGCTGAATGGGACAACATATATTTTTAAAAAAGAGGTTTAAGCCTGGCAAAAATGTATTTTGTCAGGTCAACATGGCAGTTTAAACTGCACACAAGCTGCAATGGTAAGCTTGAGACATGTTTTAAAGTCAACTTTGGTGGGTAGGTCAAGCAATGCTGCAGTACCACTGCTTGCATTTAATTTACAGGACCTGGTACAAGTAGTACCACTTTACTAACTACATTAAGCAATATAAATGTGCCAGTTGGGTGTAAGCCAACGTTACCCTGTTTTAGAGTGTCAGCACATGCACTTTAGCACTGGACATCAAAAGGTCAACAAAAACAAGATCAGCAAAAAACGGATGAACAAGGCAATATATTCGAGGGAAGACCACCCTAAGGCTGACAGGTCTAACAAGTCGTAATGCTATCAACCTAATGGGGTACTAGTCAGTTTTAAAGCTACAAAAACAATGAAGTACATTGATGTAAAGTATTTGAAGAACAAAAATAAATGTTGTAGAACTCCAAGTGGTGGCTAAGAAAATAAACATGCATGATTTATTTAGTCACCCTATGTTGCTGCAATCCCCAATTTTATGACAACGTTGAAATTTAATTTATAGTCCCTTCAGTGTGTTCTTGTTTATATTTAAAGACCCCAAAAGTGTCTTCTAAAGATTTACCATGAATATAAGTAATTATTGCTTCATCTTTCCTTCATTTCAGATGTAACTTTATATGAGGAAAATATAATGTTATTGAAATTTGGAGCTAAACTACTTTTCAGTAAAGTGTACCCCCCTCCAAAATGATGCATGTGTAAGTCACTTTTAATCTAAAACTGCATTTTTCCATTCTCCTTTTCTCTCGTTTTTCCTTCTGCTCTCTCGTCCTTTCTCTTCGGCCCCTTTTCTCCTCTTTTCTCTAACTATATCTCTGCGACTTCCTGTCTGAATCCTCCTTTTTCACTTGATATTGCTCTCGTCTTCACCCCTCATTCTTTCATCTATCACTCTCTTATCTTTGTGCTTCCTCCCCTTCCTTGCATATTTTATTAATACCTTCATTCCACTCTTTCTTCTACTCTTCACCTCATTCCTACTCCTCCTTTCTCACCCTACCTTTAAATTGTCTCTCTTCTCTCTTACATCTCCATCTCCTTTCGAATGGTCCAAAGGTACACATGCAAAAGTCAGGTAGAGACAACTCAGCAAGAAAGCCAGACAATCATTGTTACCCTCATACAGACGTTCATTCTTACATTCATACTGTTCATATGTCATAATGAGCGATCAGTCAGAGAACTCAGTGGCAAAGAGTATAGCCTTGTGACGGGGGTCAAACACCTGGTGCATGCATTTAAGGGCATTGCTTTCCAACCCTTTACTGCACAAAATCCTTAAACAAAACACCAGTGCTGCCACAAGGAAACCATTAGATGAATATGAATATGAATTTCAAAGAATGAAACCAGAAGCAGAACTAATTAAGAGGATGTGTGCGGCTCTCCTTGGGCACAAGTGCATCACATGCGTACATTTCAGAGTAGATGGCAATACAAAAGGGGTGCTGGAAGGGGGCACAACTGATATTTCACAGGGATGTATTGTTTGATTGAATAGCGTTCTCATATCCTCTCAGTGTGAAATTGATTCGTATTTAGTTACATTTTATCTCTTGCTCACTGTCCCTCTTTTCCTTCTCACCACTTTCTTTCTCACCACTTTTTACTCTCAATCTCCTCTCTCAGCTGCTTCTTTAGCCTTTCATTTTTAATCCCTTTCTGGCATGGCACTGAGGGAAACTGACAGCAGCTTACTTATTTGTCCATGTAAAATTATGTCCACACAGAATGCAAGTGTTTTTTTTCACACTGCCTCTAAACGGTCTGTGCCATTAAACCACTGAGCTTTGCTAAAAAAAAAAAACAACAACAAAAAAACACAAATAATCATTTAACACAACTTGGATTTTTTCGGCCCGTGTTTCATGTGAGACTGGCAGCAGGCCCTACAGGGCACACCTCCAATCAGATTTATTGCGCAGGATCAATGGGCCTTGCACGGTGAACCACTACTAGATGCAAGCTGTCCAAACCCCCAGGCAGCCCTGATAAAGCAAACGAGATGGAATGAACTATTCATCAGAGGCTCAGCTTAGAGTAACATTGATGCAGGGCCGTAGAGTGGCGCCCTCACACACATGCCACTGATCCTGCCTTCGTGATCCTGAGTGCCGGTATACTCCTTGAAGAAGGAAAAGCTCCGGTCCTCAAGCGCAGTAAATTGAAAAGTGCTGGCACTTACCACAAGTGAGTACCAGCTCATATAAAGCACTGGCAATGACCCAGTAGGAACAGATCTTCTGATAGCCTAGTATATCTTAAGTTCCTATCTTATTGGATGCTAAACTGGTAAGCCTCTTCACAAAGGGCCTGATTCACAAAGGTAAAATTACACATTTTGGTAAGTTTACTACTGTTTTGTTATCCACAAACTATGATTGTAATGTTACTACTGGTAATTTAGCGACTGTGCTGGTGGTTAAGTCTCCACTGTCATAAAATTACTAGTAGAAAATACACTCATAGGTTGTGACTACCAAAACAGTAGTGCACTTACAACAAAGTGTGAGTTTGCCTTTGTAAATCAGGCCATTTGTGAAGTGGTTTACTTCAAAGTTTTATTGAGAAATTCATTTATGGTGATTGCCCTACTTCGGTACTTCATTTATGCTCAAATGACAGAGATGACAAGTTTTGTCTTTTGCCAGATGTGCAACATTACAAAATATGTGGGACTTGATGGACATTAGTTATATATCAGCTATAAACAGTAACTTTAAAGACGTACAAGTCCAGTTCTAGGAGTTTTGAGTGGAATAGTGTATAGAGAATTAAGACATTGTATCTAAATCTTTATGTCATAGCACTGCACAGTCATAATGTATTGAGAAAATGTGCATTTAAAGGAATATGTGCCAAAGGTTGTCTTTGGACATGTGGCATTTGCTGTCTATCTATATTAAAATACTTTCAGAGCCCATCTCTGGAAATATGTTGAATTTAGTACTAATCAATAAGAAACAAAGGGCCCAATTAGGTTTTATTGGATGGAGTATTCTCCGTCGGCCTGGCAGAGGATATGATAACCACCAGGCTGTGGCTACTCCACCTGTCAAATTTAGAATTTAATGCTAAGCTGGTGGTCATTTCAAAAGCATTGGCAAGAACTGCCATCACAGCGGATCCTGTCAATGTTTTTTTAAGTGTGATATTAAGTGTGATGGACGGCTCCATCAACATTTTGACAGAGCAGTCCGTCAAACTTTTTTTTTATTTTTTAAACGGAATTCTTTCTCATGGCGAGGGGAGCACTTAGTACTTTTCACTGCCCCTTACCACCAGGGTTTTCATGGCAGTGACAGGCAGTGGAAACTGACTTGTAATTCCACCCATCTAAATTAGGTGGATAGACATAGAGGTCATCCTCCGCCACCCCTTACTCTGTCAGGCCATCAGAGGAGTGTAACCATGGTGGAGACGGAACACTCTTTGCTGTTGTTGCACCAGTAATCCGCCCACTTCTAAATATGGTGAGTGGACCATTAGCATGACGGTAAGGATACTCCTTCCCACCAAGATATATATTGGGCCCGAGTCCAAAACATTTCCACATTCAATCAGGTGTTTACCATTCTTTGCAGAATTTTATTTATAATTTATGCTCTCCCATGCACTCAGTGAGAATGTTTCACAGCAGCATCAAAGGAGATTGGCTGAATTCAATTGGAGCAAACACATGCTCTTATTTTTCGCTTGCCTAAACACAGTGTGAGCATTTGCTTTGCAACTACAAACCGATTGCTAAAATGTTTACATTTGCATTTTCTGGAGACGACTGTGGTTCAGCAGTGCAAGAAGGAATACTGTGTTTTAAGTGTAGCTGCATCAACATTTTATTTAAAGCAATGACACCATGTAAACTATATAAATACGTAGGATTTTATAAACTTCTGTACATGGCAGACAAGTAAAATATGTTTAAATACTTGAATGGTTGTCTAAACAAAATGTGTAAAAACCCAAAAGACCTTTCAGCATCATAAGTCATACTGGATATGCATGGTTTTGGGGAACGATCGAGGGAACATACATTATGTATGGAATGTTACCCATTTATATTTATGAGCTGGAATTCGTGTGAGTATAAACAATTTACTTTACAAAGCATATGTTTCTTGCTTGGCAGATACGTGTGAATAGACAGGGAAGCATTTTAGAGATCTCCACTTATGTCCTATTTTGCAATCACAAGCTGTTGCTCATGGTATATATTAAGTACTTCTTAAATGATCCCAATGGCAGATATTGTGCTACATGCACATAGGCACTTTTCTGCAGATATTATGGGAGCCTGGTGAACCTTTTGATTCCTGTCACGTTGCTTAGACACCAACTTTAGTTTTGAATGGTCCAGAGGTACCTCAGAAGGCACTGCATCATGTTTAAATTCGACATAAAAATTTGTAAGTGGACTGTTTAAACCGTTTAGTAAAAATAAGAATCTCCAGGTGTCAAATTAGAACACCTGCGGGTGATATCCAGCAAAGGTTTGACTGGGATTCAGTCAATCACCTTAATACCTCTTCTCATATGCGGCTTATGTAAATACGCTTTTTTTGTGAAAACAAAACTATATTTGGACTTTTTATGTGTGTTTACACCAATAACTGCCATTGGGTGGCTAGGGAAAATATTCTTGTTTGAATTTGATCTGTCAAAAGGTGCTTACTCCCCAAGTGCTCATAAGGTGTAGTGCACACAAATTCCTCCACACCTCTACTCCAAAATCTCAGTTACGACCTCTGCTCTTGAATCCGAATATTAAGCATGCCTTGAACACAGAAAAGGAGATAGGATGCCAATAGAAAAGTATGGCAGAAGACATGAAAAACATAACAGAAACAGAGTAGAAACAGAAAACTCCCCTGCATTTGGGACAGACGTACAACCCTACTCTGAGTGCACTGGCTACATGGCTATCTGGACCCCTGTTACTGATTTCTGTCCATGAGCGAACATGGATAATGTGCCTGCGCCATGACCTAAAACTGCTTCATGGTTATACGGTCTTGTTGGACCAGAAGGGGTGCACCAAAGCTACCCCTGCCAAGAGTTATGTGACATAAGCATGGTCTTGGCAGCATACACGTTTTGTGTTTTGTAGTAATCAGTAGTGTGAACCTTTTTACCTGTGGTACTGGAGTGGTGCCTACAGCCTACTCATGTAAAGTTTCACTGCTGTGTACTTAACCCACCCTTGGCCTACATGATGACTGTATGTAGCACCATGCAGTGCATGATGCTTGCATGTGCGTGCTGTATTGTATATGTGCCTGTGCTTTGTACATATCATGGAGGCCTGTGGACTCCGTTTGGTAAACCTAGGGCTTAGAAGGGGTAGTTGGAGGTAAGGACTGCAACCCTAGACAGAAGATATGGTTTGCTGACAATCCTACGGGCTGGGATGGGATCATGCATACTGGAGGAGGGGAGCAGAGCACCCTCTGTGCACAAATAAAGGTCTCTTTGATTCAGAAAGAATAACTGACCAGTGGGGTCTGTGCCTATGTAAGGAGAGAGAGGAGGGTAGGACCAGGGCACATCATATAGGAGAGGGCTTAGGCCTTTGACCTTTGTGATGCATATTTCAGGCATAGTTCAGTGGAGGCTGAGAGACAGATATGATCCCTGGTTACTCCCTTGGTCTGTGTCGTGGTTCGATCAGAATTGCAGATATTACTGCTGTGGCAGACTGTCTCTCTAACAAATAACAGGGAAGAGGAGAGGGCACTTCAAACGAGTCAACACCCACAATATGAATTTCAAAGAATCAGACACTAAATCACTGCGTCTGGATGTGGACTACAAAAGTGGAAGCATGCGACCCACACGCTATTCATCAGTATGCAAAGAAGATCACCAATACTTTGAGCGGCTGCGGACAGAACTGGGGTCTAAGTCAACAAATCTCCCTGCTGAGTGATCTGTCAACCCCCAGGAAGTCAAGGCCACTTGCCCAGAGGCTGAGGCTGTAGTTTTCTGCATGCCTACCAAAGCCATCATACTCTGGGAGGAAGTGGAGAACACCTGGAGACAGCAAGGCCCACTGGGGATCATTTTGAGTGGGTCCATGTGATCAAAGTGTGAGACCCCTTGTTCAGATGGGTCCATTGTGAGAATGTGGACCCTCTGTCCCTATTGTTGTCAAGTTGGTGACTACCATATGGTAGGTGGGGGCCGTAATGAAGATTAGGGCAATCGTCTTAGGACAGTGTCTCCAAGTCTCCCTAGAGGATCCCCACCAAAAGGTCTAAAAGAAAGGACCAGCCCTAGAGACCACCACTCATGGAAGCACTTATTGAAAAGCAAGTAAGCTGCAGGGAAACATCTGACACACCCACGGCCATCCGGGGTCTGCGGCGACCCTTTCAAGCCATCTGAAGGAGACCGTGAGATGCTTCGGCCCTGCAGCGTTGAGACTTCAGAGCACCAGAAGACCCGTTCAGGTCCTCCCTGAACTTGCTAGCTAATCTTGTTCAGGAAACACTGTATCAAGGCTGACAGGCCTCTCTGGGACTTGCAGGAGCTTAGGTGCTGCTTAATTGGCTCTTTAGGGCACAACACGTTTTTTTGATTGTCAACTAACAGGGGCCACACTTAAAAATGCTTCCATTGCTGAATGGAGAATAATCAACTCCATTAGAAGGGAAGGGGGGACTCAGAGACACTGCCCAGGATCATGCTAGAGTGGCGAACTTAAGACACTATGGGCGAGATGCACAAAGCCGTTTTCCATTACTTGAAGGTCCAAATTGGTATTTCGGGCTGTTAAGAAATTAAAAATGGGCTTTTCTTATGTACAAAGGTGCTTAGGGAATCGCATGTAGAGATTTCCTGTTTGCGATTCCTATTCTGATTTACCATGCATTTCCTAAATGCGACTTGGGCATTTAGGGGATGCAATTACCATTGACTTGAAGTTGATGGTAACCAGGTGCAATTTTAAAACAAATGTACCTCAAAGTGCTTTTTTTAATTTCAATACAGCACACACATGCCCTTTAGGCATCTGTGTGCTCAACAGGTGCACTTCTATTTTTGGGGTGCACCAAGGGGGCCCTTATAACCATTGCCATCCTTGGTTTTGCATTTCCTAAATAGCGATTTCCAAATAGGAAATCACTATTTAGGAAATGCAAAACCGGCCACTGACTCAAATGTAATGGGATTTTTTTAATAGTGATTTCCGGCAATCGGTATCTTTGTCCATTGCATTTTGCATTTCTTAAATAGCAATTTTTATGAAGTCACTATCTAAGAAATGCAAAATAGCATTTTCGTACATCTGACCCTATGGACATTATTCAGTGTGCTGGGTATATACTGTGTATATAGTTTGTGTGATTATATTAAACTCCTCTTTTACTGCAAAAGTGAGCATTTGACTGGGCAATAGGTTTATTGGTATTAAGTACCTCAAGAAGCCTGAATGCTTGGCCTGAGCTACACCAGTGAAGTACTGAAGGGGTATTACTTGGCCCAGTTGTTCAGGATCCATACTAGATCGGGCCCTGGGACAACAGACATAAAAGGCCACAACCGCTTAGGTTGGGCCCAATAACATCTTCCTGTCTTGTGGCACTCTGAAAGGGATTCTGACAGTACCAAATGAAGGGATGCAAAATACATGGATTATTCATGGCAGTAAATATCAAAAGAACAGATTTGTTTAGAAAACGTTTATCTTTCATCCAGCAAAGATTGTATCTGTGATAGCTCTATGAAAAGTTCTAACATAGACGTCCTAATGGATACAATTCAAACTGTGTCTGTACGAACTGAATTTGTGCACAGTGGGAAGAAGCATCTGCTTATGATATCAGATGCTCTTTTTCACATGAATGACTAATGAAAAAACTACTTACTGTTGGCGGAATGTGTCCACTTTAGACATGAATGGAAACTAATCTCACTCTGAAACTATTATTTCAAACTTTGATCCAGAATTATACAATAACATTTTAATTGGTAGTATGGATCTTTAGGGGTACTGTTTAAAAATGACTGAGGCAATAAAACTTAAACTAAGGAAATCATTATGAGACATGGTGTTTCAAACTAACTTGGCACATTGTATAAAAGCAGATTTAGCATAACATGCACCCCAAAATAGTGGTTTCAGGGTTACTTATATAATGTATACCTACAAGTTGAATCCTTTAAGAGATTTAAGAGAAATTGTCATCATTATGCCCATCTGCAGGTAGCAAAGGAGACACAAACAGTGTTAGACAAATACCCTTAGTTGATGCAACTGGTCAGATATTTCATAAGGTATTGCTAAATTGCAAATGGCATGGGATTGGATGGAAGAATAGCATATATGGTTTAATGTTCATACAAGCAGAAACAGTGCAAGCAATATCTCAGCCTGAAATTTATCTGCTGAAAATAGTTGAAATCCTTATACAATGGCACAAGAACCATTATTCATTATTGAAATATGTTGGTAAGTAAAGATCTCAATAGCTCCTGCCCATATGCTGGAGGATCATCTTCCAATAGAACTAATTAAGTTGCCCTCCAGAAGATTGGTTATATTCTCCTGGCTGTAGTGACTGCTTCTGAATCTGCAAGATCTTTGCCACAGCTTATGTGCAAGTGGACATTGGCTCTACTGACTAGTTTGTGTTCCCGGGGAGAATATCGGTGGTTATCAGCTGGGTCACTGTCCTACTTATCCCATGCATCTTCCACTCCTAGGACTACTTGCTTTTCAGGCATATTCAGTTGGAACTCCTAAAATGAGGTATTGTCTGGCTTCCTCTCTGTTCTCAGGAGTGGTCATAAGTCTTTTGAAAGGCATGGCACACAGTTGTTGCTTGAAGTTGTTTTGGGCCCCAGCTCCCTGGGTGCCCTTCATCTCCTGTCTGGTAGAAGGGCAATCATGGTGTTTATGTATTGTCCCTCACTTTGGATGCTTGTTGGTTCTAGGGTCCTCAGAGAAGTGTCAGAGTTTCACCAACTCTCCCTCTTGGATCTTCCCAGTTGCCAGTCAACGAGCAACCCAGAACTAGTCCAGTGTATCCTGCTCAATGCCCGCTCCCTATGCAAACACACCACGGAAATCTGGGATACCATCACTACCTACAGTCCAGCTGTCGCCTTCATGACCGAAACATGGCTAAACCCCTCAACAAACCCTGACATTGCCATGGCCACCCCCGATGGCTACAAGATGATACACCGAGATCGCACCACCAAACACGGTGAGGGCATCATCTTCAAGGAAACCAATCAATGCACCATCACCAACAACGACCCGATGCCCTTCATGGAACACCTCAACTTCCAACTCCAGACCAAAGCCAAAATTATGATGCAAGACACCCTCGTCTATAGACCCCCGGGACCACACCATTGCCAATCTCATCACCCCCCTTGCCATCGACTCCCTCCACTACGAGCCTACTCGACGATCTCAATTTCCACCTCATCAACCGCAATGACACCAACTCTACCTTCCTCCTGGAGAACCTCAACAACATCAGCCTCACCCAATTGGTCACCAAACCCACGCACAAAGCCAGACACACACTTGACACCATCTACACTTCCAGCAATAGAAACAATTTCACCCACGTCACAGAACTCACCTGGAACGACTACAACACCATTTACTTTACCATCTCTGACCCTCATCACACATCTCCAAACACCGCAGCACCCCATACCGTTGCTGTGGCAAGGTAACCGAGACTCTATGGATCCAAGCCTACACACCTCACAACCTGAGCCCACAGCAGCTCTCAACCAGGCTATCTAGAACTTCACCACCTGGATCACCAAATGCACTGACAGAGTCTCCCCGCTGGAACCAGCAAAAACCAACAACACCTCCAAGCAAGCTAGATGGTACACTCCTGAGCTCAGAAATACCAATCACAAATGCCACTGACTGGAGAAGCGCTGGCGCATGACCAAGGACCTCTCTAACAGAGCCGCTCATGAGACAGCCTTCAGCAACAACCACCACCACATCAAGGCAGCCAAGAGAGTAGCATTCACCACCCACATCAACACTGCAGCCAACCACATGAAAGAACTATTCAAAACCATCAAGGAATTCTCCACCCCAAAAGCCACAGAGTCCACCATCCATCCATCCCAGGAACTCTGCGACACCTTCTCAGATTACTTCCACAGCGAGAACAACATCAACCCCCAACCCACCACTTTCAGCCTAGACAACCTCTCTCAACAAGCGGACATCAGCCTTATGATAACCACCTGGTCCTGGATCACCATGCAGACCACCTCAGCCATCATGTCATCCATCCACTCCAGGCTACGCACAAACCCCTGTCCCCACCTGCTCTTCAACCTCAGAACCAACCCTATCAGCACAGAACTAATCTCCATCTCCACTGCAACCTTCCCGAATGGATGGAGGCACGCGGAGGTCAGACCCCTTCTAAAGAAACTCTTTGCCGACCCCAGCGACCTCAGAAATTACAGTCCGATCACCATGCTCCCCTATCCAGCCAAAGTACTTGAGAAAGCCATCAACCAACAGCTCACCGAACACCTAGAACGTAACCACCTTCTTGACTACTCACTATGTGGGCCAACCACAGCATGGAAACCCCAATGATTGTTCCCTCCCCCCCCCCCGGAAGACATCCAGACCTTCCTCAACCAAGAAGGAATGGCAGCCTTAATCCTCCTAGACGTCTCTGCTGCATTTGATAGAGACTCCCAGTGCACTCTCCTCAACAGAACCCCCAACATCTGTATTCAGCAAAACGCCCTCAAGAGGATTGCCTTTCTATTCTCAGGCTGCACTTAGACCCAAATACGATGGGGGGATCATGAGTTCGATCATGAGTTCGATCATGAGTTCTGTGGCATATCTATTTGCTATGGTGGACTCAATAACTGCAGCTCTTCTGGGCTGTCTGAAAACAGATGCAGCTTTTGGCATTTGCAACTGAACAAAGTGAAGGTATAGTAATGAGACATATACTAATTGTGTTTGTTCCCCATTCATTTGAGACTTATCCAACCCATACCAGCACCCACCCTATGACAAACAGCCACTTTACAAGCTATGGGCTATGAGCAAGGTCATACTGGCAGCTGAAGATATCTCTATCATTAGATGTAATTTTCTGAATCCTGCAAAGCTTCTTCATGATGATGAAATGCAACATTTGTGTGAATGGCACAGAATGGTGTACCAAACCAAAACCGGACATAAAAAAAACCTCTCAAAATGGCTGATCTGATATCATTTGTGGATGGTTCTTGTCTGAGACACCTTTGTGGAGCACTGAAAGTTCCCTACAAAGTACATTCCATTTCTGGAATTATTGAGGCATCATACCTGCCTAACTTAGGCACAAGTGGCAGGATTGATTGCACTGACAAGCACTAGTTGCCTTTTAGATAATTTGAATGTGATGATTTATACAGACAGCCAGTATGGTTTTAGAGTGGTACATGATTTTGGGTAGTTGTGGTCACAATGGAGTTTTATGACATTCTTTGTTAATTCCATCAGGAATAGTTCCTTTATTCTTTATTGTTTTGGAAGAAATACAACAAACAAAAGAAATTGCAGTGCTCAGTTGTGCTACCCATAAAGCTGTAGATGATTTGGTCATGCCTGAAAACTAGCACATTGACCAAGTGGCAAGATACTGCACACTTGAGAATGCAACTATGATATCAAATGATCAGACTGCAACAGAAAATAAAACCCAACAGATGAACGTTTTGCTGAAAGTGCAGAAAATGTAACTTGTTTCCTGCTAAATCCAAACTAGACTTAATTAAGTGAATAGAGGGAACTCCAGGGGGGTACCAGAGCATGAAAGACAGAAGTGGGATCAAATGGGTTGCAAAAGAAAATACAATGATGCTTTAGTGTATACTGAATATAAATATGTTCTCTCTCGTAATATGCTATATGGAAGGGCCCGCTATTTACATGAACAAGCTCATGTAGAAGGGATATAATAACTAGGATTTTCAGAAAGTACAGATTCATTCCAAAATACAGAAATGCTGCAGTAGATTTGTGACAGAGATGTGTCATTTGTCAGAGAACTATTCAAGGAAAGAGGACTCTGATGATTATGAGTCACAGTGGCAAATCAAAGGGCTCATTATTAGACTACAGACAGACTTCATTGAGATGTCAGTTTACAATGGCCTTAAATATATCCTTGTGATTGCCTTCTTGTTGAGGCCTGCCCTACTCAGAGTTCTGACAGTATGACAGGTGTTACACACTTGTTAAGGGAATTGTTACCACACTTTGGCTTGCCACCCTGTATTGAGACAAATTGTGGAACTCATTATATAAATGAGATTCCTGAATAAAAAAGCAACAGGCCAATGCCAGCTCTTCTTTATGCAGATGACACTGTGCTATTACGAGGACTGCAAGGGGCTAAAAACTTGATTATATCCTTTGTCAACTTTATGGAGGGGCTGGACCTATGGACCCATCTTTTCAAGACACACACAATGATTTGTGGACCTAAGAATAGTAAAATGTACCCCATTTGCATAAGTGGTAAATCCATTCCTAGAGTGAGTCAGTTCTCTTATTTGGGAGTGACGTTTGATGATGTCTGTTCTTGGGCTCTGTGTGTCGCAAGGAAGGTCAGCTGTTACTCTGGCGTAGTTAGAACCACATTTTTTCGCTTCCATCCTGGGGTGGGGGGGCATTATCCTTATTCATCAAATTTGTAGAAGGAAGTGCCTCCCCTCCCAGGTTGATGGCTCAGGGGTTTGGGGTTACAGGGATACCGCAAGAGCTCAAGCTGAAGAGAATATGATTTGTCGATGGCTGCTGGATGTTTCTCTATCCACTCCCCATTTTATAGTTCACCAGGAGCTAGGCCTTGAATATGTTGAGGACCAAATTAGCCTCGCTCCTCTTTTACTATGGTGCTCTATCTGGCTAAACAAAGAGGCTAATGTAAATCATCTTATCATCTCTGACTGCCTCTCGTGTCACCATGATTCTAGAATAACATGGATTAGGTACACCAGAGAGACCACAATGACCTTAGGCTGACCTCATTTTTTTTATAGCTCCACAACTATTGCCAAGAAAGATAAAGGGTGGTCAAAGGATTGCTTTCTGGCTTATAGGCATGATTGCTGAGAAAGGGAGGAGCTAATGAAACCAACCTTTGAAACCATCCTTTATAGACTTTTGCCTTGTTCAAACATTGGATGCTGTAGCCACCTACCTGGTGCCTTTTCACAGTTCCTGGATATGTGTGCTACTAACTCCATTTCTAACTGGCTTAATTAGATTGTTATTGTGTTTCTCGCAGGGTCAATTTGCACCTGCTGATATTTTATTATGTCTATATGATGGAACTTCCCCCAGTCATTACTGCATTTTTAAATTTTTTTGCAAGTTTTATATCCCCTTGACTGGGCAGTACTTGATCCCACTGCTACAAAATCAAAAGATTGTGGGATATAGAGTTGGCCTCATTTATCTTCAGCAGCTTGAGTGTCACTAGGTATGCAAAGTGGTCAGTACTTTCTTAAAAAATGTGTTACAGTTAGGAAAATCAATGTTATTTTAGAAATACTCATCACTGGGATTGATTTATTTGAGCTTGCTGTTGTTTCTTAAGTATGAAATTGGTTTTTGATAACATGATGAATTTCCAGATGAACTAACTGCTCTTTTATTTCCCTTATGATCATTGTTATTTTTATGCTGCAACCTGACACACATTTTAATGTGTTTTCACTTTTAATCTCTTTATTCTCTCTTATCATTGTTATTGTATATTGTATTTTATGATGTGTTCTTTTATGATCCATTCTTATGTGATCGAATTAAGTAAATTGATAGATGGATGGATTGATTCAGAAACCTACATTGATTTATACAACTCTATAGACTGATTAAAGGTTCCATTGTAATCATCCTCCTCAATCGTCTGGCATTATGAAGGAGATTAATGGATCCATAAAAAAGCTACCTTAAGTGTGTGCACCCACTAGTCTGAAATGGCCAGATGCTCTTCTTCTTGTCCTGATGATCATTGTAAGTACTGTGGACAAAAGTACTGGCTTCTCACCTCGTGAAGTGGTAATGGGCAGAGCGGCACAATTGGCCTACATACTTTCAGTAGCACTTGTATCAATAACTGCCGACATCATGTTAGATTATTGCAAAGGTTTGTCTGATATCGTCTCTCATCAGGTGAATTTGGTAACAGCACAATCAAAAGAAACCCAGTGACACCCCTGGCAACAGATAATGTGCTGAGAGTATAATGGTGTTGCTTACACCGTAATGATTTTGCATAACTTGATCATTTCTTATGCAAGACAACTGAATAAAAACTCCAGATTTAAGGGGTGAGATAGAGCTCTTTCTCATGCCACTAGGGATGCTGTACGCTTTCCAATAGAATTTGCTGCTCACTCGGTACTTATAAACTTTCTGATTTTTGCAGTTGATTTGTATTGCTCTATTTTCTGTGAGACTTTACAGCAACAACTTTATTGATTTGAATTTAGGATTTCTGTACCTGTTGGAAAATGGGTTATTGGTAAGGACAGGTAGGTACCTACACTTAGCAATAGGCCACTAACCTCCACTTAGGTCCAGTTAGGTCTTAGTAAATTAAACCCAGCTCAACCCTCGGTAGCTTGGCAACAAGCGACAAGGCTTAACTTAGGAGACAGAGGTGGTCATTCTGACCTCGGCGGTAAAAGGCGCCTACCGCCGGTCAGAAATCCTCCATAATCCCGCCGCGGTCGCGGAAACCCGCCACGGTCATTCTGACCCGCAGCAGCCAAACCTCTGAAAATCCGACAGCCACAACAGACCGCCAGACCAGCGGTCGGCGGAAAAGTGGAGGTGACAAAACCTCCACCGTCACGCCAACAGAAATACGCCCATGCCATTACGACCCACGAATCCACGCGGCGGTCTTTCAAACGCGGTTTTCCATTGGCGGGACACACCGCCGCGGTCAGAATACACACAAACGAACAAAACTCAGCCACATTGGCCGAATTGAATTCCACACACCTGATACACATACACACACCACTCCCACACACACAATACAATATAAAACACACACCCACATCACCCACAAACCCCTACGACCAAAAATTCAGAAAGAAGGCCAGAGCGAGACACCACCATCCACAAACTAGCAGCCACAGCCACTCAACACCATCACCCACACAATATCCACACACAAAACAACACACACCACCACACTCAACACACTTAACTACACATACTCCACCCCACACATCATACACACCACCCCATGGCACCCCAAAGACACCCCCGCTTCTCAGACAAAGAACTCAGGGTCATGGTGGAGGAAATCGTTCGGGTAGAGCCCCAGCTGTTCGGCACACAGATCCAATACACCAGCATTGCCCGGAGGATGGAGCTATGGCAGAGGATTGTCGACAGGGTCAACGCTGTGGGACAGCACCCCAGAAATCGGGAAGACATCAGGAAGCGATGGAACGACCTACGGGGGAAGGTGCGTTCCATGGTATCCAGGCACAACATCGCCGTGCAGAAGACTGGCGGAGGACCCCCACCTCAACCCCCACAATTTACAACATGGGAGGAGGAAGTCTTGAACATCCTGCATCCTGACGGCCTCGCAGGAGTCGGCGGAGGAATGGATACTGGTAAGTTGAAGCTTCACTACTGCTTCCCCCCCACCTGCATGCCAAATCATACCCCAACCCTCACCCCCATCCTCGAACCCCACCCTCACCCCCACCCCCATCCTCACTCCCACCACCATCCTCACCCCCACCACCATCCTCACCCCCACCCCCAGCACACCTATTCCCTGCCAATGTCTCACATCACAACCCACACATCCCAAAACCTAGGCCTGCATGCGTCCACTAAGCATGGACACCCCTCACCAAAGCATGCCCAATGCATATACACATCCCCCCCACAAGCCACCCTCACCAAAGCCCCCACACACGAATGCCAGCACTTGGGGACACGGGAACCCACAGATACACCCATATGCCACACATTGAAACTATAACCATACCTCTATACCCCTGCAGGACCCGACCGTCAACACACCGCCGCGGAGGGCCCAGAATTCTCCACACCCCCCACCCAAGAGGCCGTCAGCGATGACAGCAGCTCTGTCGACCTGGACACCGATGACCAGCCCGGACCATCGGGGACCTCTGGACAGTCCGTTCCCCTCACACAGGCACAGGCCACTACAGACCCAAACCCCTCTGGGAACACCAGCACAGCTCCCACCCAGCGGGCCCATGCCTCTGTCTCCAGGGCGCGTCAATCTGCGGTGTGTCTACCACTACAGGGCACCCAGGATAACCCACCACCCCAACAACAACAGGGACCTGGGGGCAGTGGTAGTGGGCACACCGGCCAGGGGGCAGAGGCCCAGGGAAACAGGGCAACTCGGAGGGCAGCTGTGCGACAGGGGGGGGACGGGCCCAGGGAACCCACTCTCCACGAGGCCCTCACCACCATCATGGGAGCATACAACCGCTCCCAGGAGACGATGGCGACGGTACTGGCCCGGTTCCAGGAGATCCAGGTACTGCAGGAGGAACACTATCGGGGGTACAGGGAGGACATCAGAGCCCTCACCTCCACCCTGGTTACCATGGTCGGGCTGCTGCAGGACCTCATCAACACCAGGACGGACACTCAACACCAACAAAGGGCCCCTGCCACTAGCCTGGACCAAGAACAGCCAACCACCTCCGCCGGCGCTAGTGGACAGGAGGCCCCCGCACAACAGCAGCCCACCAGACCCCCACCTCCTGCAGGAGAAGAACCACCCCGCAAGAGGGCCCTGAGATCTCGCAAGAAGACAGAGTAGGATGTCAAGACCCCCGCCAGCAAAGGATACCACCTGATGTCATCCCACTGTCCCACATTGTCACCCTGTCCATCCTTGAACTGCCCATGCTCCATCTCTCCACAGGCCTCTGGACAATGCACCTGTGTGACTGTTACTCTGGACTCTGCCATGGACATTCCTTCACCATAGCCCCCACCCACTTGAAACCACCCATCCCATTTTGAGCACTGAAATAAACACCTATTTTGCACAAAACTATCTGGAGTCTGGCTGTGATTTCAAAATATTGTAATTGACATGACAGTGCAAATATGTCCTTGTACATAGTGAAGTCAACAAACAGCTGCCACAAAGCTGTAGTCCATGGGGAAACGAAGCACAGGACTCGTAGTGGGGACCCCAGATCTGAAATAGGGAGGGAAAAGCCACAACTCAGTCATCATACACTGGGGCAAATAGACAGGCAGCAGAGATGCAGGAGAGTAGTTCAGATTTACTAAATTATCTTTGAATTGTTACCTGTGTCCTATTGGAAGTACTGTTCAATGATTCTGTCCCTGTTGTCTGTTTCAGCCCCGTCGTCTTCCTCCTCGTCACTCTCCACAGGTTCCACCGCTGCCACAACACCACCGTCTCGACCATCCTCCTGCAGGAAAGGCACCTGGCGGCGCAAAGCCAGGTTGTGAAGCATGCAGCAGGCCACGATGATGTGACACACCTTCTTAGGTGAGTACATTAGGGATCCACCTGTCATATGCAGGCACCTAAACCTGGCCTTTAGAAGGCCAAAGGTGCGTTCGATCACCCTCCTAGTACGCCCATGGGCCTCATTGTACCGTTCCTCTGCCCTGGTCCGGGGATTCCTTACTGGGGTCAGTAGCCACTACAGGTTGGGGTACCCAGAGTCCCCCAATAGCCATACACGGTGTCTCTCTAGCTGTTCCATCACGTAAGGGATGCTGCTATTCCTCAGGATGTAGGCGTCATGCACTGACCCTGGGAATTTGGCATTTACATGCGAGATGTACTGGTCAGCCAAACACACCACCTGGATGTTCATGGAATGGTAACTTTTTCTGTTCCTGTACACCTGCTCCCTGTCTCTTGGGGGAACCAAAGCCACATGGGTCCCAACAATGGCACCAATGACGTTGGGAATATGTCCAAGGGCGTAGAAATCACCCTTCACTGTAGCCAATTCGCCCACCTCAGGGAAAATGATGTAGCTCCTCACGTATTTCATCAGGGCAGACAACACTCTGGATAACACCTTCGAAAACATGGGCTGAGACATCCCAGATGCAATTCCCACTGTTGTCTGAAATGAGCCACTTGCCAAGAAATGGAGTACTGACAGGACCTGCACCAGAGGGGGAATCCCTGTGGGTTGGCGGATGGGGGACATCAGGTCGGGCTCCAGCTGGGCACACAGTTCATGTATAGTGGCACGGTCAAGACGGTAGGTCAGGATAATGTGGCGTTCTTCCATTGTCGACAGGTCCACCAGCGGTCGGTACACGGGAGGATTCATCCGTCTCCTCGCCAAACCCAGCGGACGGTGCCTAGGAAGGACAACATGGAGCACACAGTCAAGCAACCCACAGGTACGTACTCACAGCTAGCACAGTAAACAATTCTCTATGCAGTGAATGGCGTGTCTGAGTGGCTATGCAAGGCCTAGGCCTGTGTGACGCAGTTGAAATTGAGCCATGTGGACCCTCGAAATGGCGGCTGCCTGACCTGTGAAGTGTGACAATGGGATGTGAGGCCAATGCGCTGGCGTGGCACACCGCGGTGGTCAGCGGTCGAAGACCGCAGCGCGAAGCCGCATTGGTTAACATTGAAGCCTATGGGTTTCAGGAGCCAATGGCGAAGGGCGCCGGCGGCGGCGGTACGCACCGCCGCGGACGTGACCGCCATTTTCTATCTACTTATCCACTTGCGACTTGAACTTTCACAGGAGAGGACCTATACTGCAAGTGTTGCTGTGACCTCGGTCTGGAAGGGACAATGGCTGCTGCGACTGGGGAAAGGGCCACTGCCTTCACTGGAGAGGAGTTGGAGAAACTTGTGGATGGGGTCCTCCCCCAGTATGCGCTACTCTACGGTCCTCCAGACCAACAAGTGAGTTTAATTCAATATGGATTTGGGGCCACTGGCTGGCTTAGGGCCTGGCGGGGATGGGGGGGCATGTTGGGGCTGGCGGGGGCATGGCGGGGGGCCTGGCGGGGATGGGGGGGCATGTTGGGGCTGGCGGGGGGCCTGGTGGGGATGGGGGGCATGTTGGGCCTGGCGGGGGGCATGGCGGGGGGCCTGGCGGGGATGGGGGGGCATGTTGGGGCTGGCGGGGGGCCTGGCGGGGATGGGGGGCATGTTGGGCCTGGCGGGGGGCATGGCGGGGGGCCTGGCGGGGATGGGGGGGCATGTTGGGGCTGGCGGGGGGCCTGGCGGGGATGGGGGGCATGTTGGGCCTGGCGGGGGGCATGGCGGGGGGCCTGGCGGGGATGGGGGGGCATGTTGGGCCTGGCGGGGATGGGGGGCGTTGGGCCACTGGCAACGAAAATGCAGACAAACTTGAACGTGGTATTTCTCCCTCCCTGTACGTGTCACATAGGTCCGCGCCCATGAGAAGATCGGGATTTGGCGTGCCATCGCCAAGGAAGTCCAGACCCTGGGGGTCCACCATCGACGGGGCACCCACTGCCGCAAGAGGTGGGAGGACATCCGCCGCGGGACCAAGAAGACCGCCGAGTCTCTGCTGGGGATGGCCTCCCAACGTAGGCGGGGTGCCTGCCGTCAACTGACCCCCCTGATGTTCCGGATCCTGGCGGTGGCCTACCCTGATTTGGATGGGCGCGTGAGGGCAGCACAGCAGACACAAGGGGGTGAGTACAAGCATTATCTACTCTGTTGTCGCGCAGTGGAGGTGTCTGGGTGGGGGAGGAGGGCTGTGGGTCCCCCTAGGCCAGGGCGATATCTGTAGGCTGGGCACCCCCGTAAGCCCCTGTGTCCCCAGCCACCACCCTCAGTAGTTTGTCAGTACAGCCATCCCTGGGCCGTGTCATCCATGGGTGCAGTTGTCAACTCTAGGCGTGTAGGGCATGTTCCACGGAATGCGTAGCGGACCCCAAGTGCGCAACTTAGTGCAGGGGGCATCTGTGTCTGTCATGTCCGCTAACTGTACCGGAGATCCATGTACTCAATATCCCTTTATTTCTCTCTCCCCCCCCTTTTTGTTTGTCTTTCTGTGCTTGTGTGCATCAGCATCATCAGGCGGAGGAGAAGTGGCATCGGGGCAGGAGGGAGCTGCATCTCACATGGCCCAGGAGGGCCATGCCACAGAGTCTGACTGGACCAGTGAGACGGAGGGCGAGGGGAGCTCCACAACGGGGACGACTGGACCCTGCAGCGACACGGACACGTCCTCGGAAGGGAGCTCCCTTGCGGGGGTGGCACCATCCGTGCCCCCCGCCATTACAGGTACAGCCGCCACCCAGCGCACCATCTCCGCCCTCCCAGCAGCCCCTCAGCGTTCGCCCCGTGCCCGCTCTGCCAGGAAGCCGGGCATCTCCTTCGCCCCAGGCACCTCAGGCCCTGCCCCTGTTACCCCCGCTGCCCTCAGTGAGGAGGTCATAGACCTCCTCCGAACGCTCATTGTTGGGCAGACTACCCTTTTGAATGCCATCCAGGGGGTGGAGAGGGAGGTTCATCGCAGCAATGCGTACCTGGAGGGCATTCATTCGGGTCAGGCTGCCCATCAGCGATCGTTCCAGGCTCTGGCCTCAGCACTGACTGCAGCCATTGTCCCTGTCTCCTGCCTCCCTCTACTAACTCCCTCCTCCCAGTCTCCTGTTCCTCTGCCTGTCCCACCCACACCATCAGACCAGCCTGCACACACCTCAACACCCAAGAGAAGCTCATCCAAACATAAGCACCACAGATCACGCAGACATTCACACACGCAACATTCCGATGCAGACATGCCAACAGTCACTACCACCTCTGTGACCCCCACCTCCTCGTCTCCCTCCTCCCTCCCTGTGACGTCTACACTCACACCTCCATTCACCTCACCATCAGCCAGTGTTTCCATCACCAGCACACCCTCCACTCCAGTCCGCACACGTGCAGTCACCACCCCCACTGCCATTTACACGTCCCCTGTGTCCTCTCCCACTGTGTCTGTCACCCCCTCTTCCACACCACACAAACGCAGCCACCCACCCACCCAACAGCCATCCACCTCACGACAGCCTATCCCTCCTGCACCTGCACCCAAAGACAGCAAACGTGACTCACCTACAACCACATCCTCTCCCTCCACTCCCATTCCCACTGTACCTACCACTCTCCATTGTCCCAAGAAACTCTTCCTCGCCACTGCTAACTTCTTTCCTGACCTTGAGCCCCCCCCTCCTTCTCGTCGGGGTAAGAAGAGCACCTCAGCCACCACCAGCCCTGCAGCCCCCTTGACAAGGGTGCAGGGGTATTGGAGCCCACCAGCCCGCATGTCTGGATCTTCGCCCAGCAGCAAGGGGACAGCCAGCCCACCCCCTGGGAAGAGGAGCAGAAGGCGGAAGGGGCGCCGCAGGAGCCCGGCTTCTACATCCCCCCCGGACACCACCCAGACACAGTCACCAGCCACAGTTCCAAAGGGAGGAAAGGGCCACAGACTCACGACTAAGGAGGGCAAGGGCAGCAAGTCGGAGAGGTCAGGCTGCAGGCCTGCTGCCCAGGAGGAGCCCACCACCCCCATAGCCGCTGGCCAGGGAGGACCCAGCCCAGCTGGGCAGGAGGGCCCCACCACCCACAGCCCAGGTGGGCATTGAAGGAGCACCATCCCCGCTGCCCAGGAGGGCACCACCAGGCAATGAGCAGTTGGCCATAGACCGGCCGCCGTCTCAAGAACCGCTGAACTGGGCCCCGCCGTCTCCAGCACCGCTCCGCTGGGGACCGCCGTCTCAAGCACCGCTGAACTGGGCCCCGCCGTCTCAAGAACCGCTGAACTGGGCCCTGCCGTCTCAAGAACCGCTGAACTGGGCCCCGCCGTCTCCAGCACCGCTCCGCTGGGGACCGCCGTCTCAAGAACGCTGAACTGGGCCCGCCGTCTCAAGAACCGCTGAACTGGGCCCCGCCGTCTCAAGAACCGCTGAACTGGGCCCCACCGTCTCAAGAACCGCTGAACTGGGCCCCGCCGTCTCAAGAACCGCTGAACTGGGCCCCGCCGTCTCAAGAACCGCTGAACTGGGCCCCGCCGTCTCAAGAACCGCTGAACTGGGCCCCGCCGTCTCCAGCACCGCTCCACTGGGGACCGCCGTCTCAAGAACCGCTGAACTGGGCCCCGCCGTCTCAAGAACCGCTGAACTGGGCCCCGCCGTCTCAAGAACCGCTGAACTGGGCCCCGCCGTCTCAAGAACCGCTGAACTGGGCCCCGCCGTCTCAAGAACCGCTGAACTGGGCCCCGCCGTCTCAAGAACCGCTGAACTGGGCCCCGCCGTCTCCAGCACCGCTCCGCTGGGGACCGCCGTCTCAAGCACCGCTGAACTGGGCCCTGCCGTCTCAAGAACCGCTGAACTGGGCCCCGCCGTCTCCAGCACCGCTCCGCTGGGGACCGCCGTCTCAAGCACCGCTGAACTGGGCCCCGCCGTCTCAAGAACCGCTGAACTGGGCCCCGCCGTCTCAAGAACCGCTGAACTGGGCCCCGCCGTCTCCAGCACCGCTCCGCTGGGGACCGCCGTCTCAAGAACCGCTGAACTGGGCCCTTCAAGGCAAGACCCGCTAAACTGGGCCCTTCAAGGCAAGAAGCGCTGAACTGGGCCCTTCAAGGCAAGAACCGCTGGCCCTTTGGCAGACGTGGCAGGGCAGGATCTGTCTCGGGCAGGGCTGCAGGATGTCCTCTGGCCAACATGCCTCCTCCAGTGGCAGTGGAGTCTGTTATGGACTGTTTGGACTGTGGCTTTGCTCTCCCCAGGATGGCCCAGTGGGCAGGCCACCCACTGTATGGACTGTATGGACTGTGGCTTTGCACTCCCCAGGATGGCCCAGTGGGCAGGCCACCCACTGTATGGACTGTATGGACTGTGGCTTTGCACTCCCCAGGATGGCCCAGTGGGCAGGCCACCCACTGTATGGACTGTATGGACTGTGGCTTTGCTCTCCCCAGGATGGCCCAGTGGGCAGGACACCCACTGTATGGACTGTATGGACTGTGGCTTTGCTCTCCCCAGGATGGCCCAGTGGGCAGGCCACCCACTGTATGGACTGTATGGACTGTGGCTTTGCTCTCCCCAGGATGGCCCAGTGGGCAGGCCACCCACTGTATGGACTGTATGGACTGTGGCTTTGCTCTCCCCAGGATGGCCCAGTGGGCAGGCCACCCACTGTATGGACTGTATGGACTGTGGCTTTGCACTCCCCAGGATGGCCCAGTGGGCAGGCCACCCACTGTATGGACTGTATGGACTGTGGCTTTGCTCTCCCCAGGTTGGCCCAGTGGGCAGGCCACCCACTGTATGGACTGTATGGACTGTGGCTTTGCACTCCCCAGGATGGCCCAGTGGGCAGGCCACCCACTGTATGGACTGTATGGACTGTGGCTTTGCTCTCCCCAGGTTGGCCCAGTGGGCAGGCCACCCACTGTATGGACTGTATGGACTGTGGCTTTGCTCTCCCCAGGATGGGCCAGTGGTCATGGAGTCCCCTCGTGGATCTGGCGTCGTGTACTCAAGTGGCTGAGGTGCCCCCCCTTCCCTTCCCCCTGAGGTGCCTGTCCTATTTTCTTTCTGATGCCCCTGCAGTGTTCTCTCCGTGGAGTTCTTGTCGTGGGACTGGGCCTTGCCCCTTTGCACAGGACCCCTGTGGTCCACGGACAGTGGTTGGACTACATTTAGTAGCTGTATATATTTTGTACATAGTTTATTTATTTATTGGGATTACTGGTGTCCATATTTCAATATATCTGCCCGTTTATGATCTCTTCTTTTGGTCTTTGCATTATTTCGGAGGGGGGGGTTGTGGGTTGTGACAGTGATCTGTGGGAATGCATTGATGTGTGTGTTGTAGTGGGTGTGGGTGGGTGGGTGTATGCCGGTACTCTTTTCCCTCCCCTGTGTCGTAGGTGCAGTACTCACCGATGTCTTCCGCGCCGCCGGGCGTGCTCCTGGTACAGGAGCAGGTATAGGAGTGCGGGGATGACCTGCAACTCGGGTTCCATACTGCCGGAATCTCGCGTGGAGTGCGTAGAGGTGAGCGTTTTCCCGTTCGTAGTCTGTTTCCGCCGTGTTTTTATCGGCGGTGCTCCCGCCCCGGAAAAGGTGGCGGATTGGTGGGTCGTGATAGGGTGGGCGGTACATTGTCTGCCGCCTGGCTGTTGGCGGGGACCGCCGCGCTGTTTGTTTGTTCCGCCGTGGCGGGCGGAGTGTTAATGCGGAGGGCTGTGTTGGCGGTTCCCGCCAGGGTCAGAATTGCATATTTTGGACCGCCGGCCTGTTGGCGGCTTGGCCGCCGCATTATCACCGACCGCCAGGGTCAGAATGAGGGCCCGAGTGTAAAGCATTCAAATATCACAAAACAGTAATTAAATAAAACACAGGAAACAGTTTAAAAATCCAAAAACAATTTATAAAATAGTGTATATTTTTATCTTTAAAATGACACAGAAATTAATAAAATTGGATAAGGGGAACCTGAGATATGAATTTTTAAAGAATTATTGTTTTATTAGTGCCTAGAAACAAAAAGCGCCAATCGGGTCATCTGGTTGCACCTCGACCGGAGCAAAGTCAAAGTTTAAGGCCAACCGTGATGGAGCCCTGCTCGGCTACAGCTCGCGGGAGGCCTCGGTCAAACGTTTACCTTCGGACTTAGTCTCTTTTCTGAAGATTTTCTTCAGCGGGATGAACCTGCCAGTCCAATCCCACCTCCTGGAACTCTTCTCCGGATACACGTCGCGGGAGCCCTCGGTGGAGATTTTTACCTTCGGACTTAGTTGTTTTTTTGAGTTGAAAATCCTTTGACCAGGGTAAACCTGGATCTTGATCCGACGTCCTTGGAGCCCTCCTCGGATACGCTGGCTGGGAGGTCCCGGTCAACTTTTTACCTTCAAGCTTAGGGGGTCATTCCGACCCTGGCGGTTGACTACCGCCAGGGCCGGGGACCGCGGATGCACCGCCAACAGGCTGGCGGTGCATCCATGGGCATTCTGACCGCAGCAGTACAGCCGCAGTCAGAAACGGGAAACCGGCGGTGTCCCGCCGGTTTCCCGCTGCCCTAGGGAATCCTCCATGGCGACGCTTCCATGGGGATTCCAACCCCCTTACCACCAGCCTGGTTCTGGCGGTTTTGACCGCCAGAACCTGGCTGGCGGTAACGGGTGTCGTGGGGCCCTGGGGGCCCCTGCAGTGCCCATGCCAATGGCATGGGCACTGCAGGGGCCCCCTAACAGGGCCCCACCAAGATTTTCAGTGTCTGCCAAGCAGACACTGAAAATCGCGACGGGTGCAACTGCACCCGTCGCACCCCTTCCACTCCGCCGGCTCCATTCGGAGCCGGCATCCTCATGGAAGGGGGTTTCCCGCTGGGCTGTCGGGCGGCCTTCTGGCGGTCGCCCGCCAGCCCAGCGGGAAACTCAGAATTACCGTGGCGGTCTTTTGACCGCGCAGCGGTATTCTGATGGCGGGACTTTGGCGGGCGGCCTCTGCCGCCCGCCAAAGTCAGAATGACCCCCTTAGTCTCTTTTTTGGAGGTTTTCTTCAGTGGGACGAACCTGCAAATCAGACCGGGTCGCGGTTGAGGCAAGCCGGCTAGAGTTGCTGCGGCGGGTCGGTCCCTCTAGTTCTTCAAACTTCTGGGGCTTCTCCCAGATGTTCTTTTAAGGTTCTTTTGGGGTCCACAGCTCACCCCAAGGGTCCAGAAGCTCTGAGATGATCCTTGGGGGTTCAGACTACAACTCCCAGAATGCACCTGGCGCCAACTCCTTTTTGGTCACTGGACAGTGGTCAGCTGGTCGGTTTCTTCAGGAGTTGGTGCAGGGGACTCTGGTTAGAAATTATTCACCTGTAGCAAACAAAGAGTCCCTCCTTGAACCAGTTGAGGCCAGGCAAAGTCATTCTTGTGGTGAAGCCCTAGTGTGCAGCTGGTGCAGTCCTTCTGAGTGCAGGTTCCAGGTGCAGGTCAGGGGTCCAGCGGGGCAGTCCTTCTTTTTCTGTAGTTCTTCCTAGTAGGGATGTGGTAGTGAACTGAGGTGTGGATGCAGGTCTGCCAGTTTCATCCCTGCTCCTGGGTGAAAAGCAGAGGGGTCCTGGTTCTCCAATCAGGTGCAAGGTCCTTCCCCCTGTGATGACCACTTCCTGGGAAGTGTGTCAAAAATCAATCCCAGGAGGCAACATTCCTCAAAAATCCATCATGGCTGAAAATGATTTTTGGAGGTTACATCTGGCTGAGCCCACCCACTGGTGTGGCTAAAAATCATAAACACACCCCTCTCCTGCCCTCTCCTAATCTAATCAAGGGGGCACCTAGTTGTCTGGGGTTGCAGGATGTGAGGTGTTGCTGGGTTGCTCCAAATGTCCTTCTCTGCCTTTGAAGACCAGTATGGCAGCCCTCCCCTTCCTGTTTTACCATCTGCTGAGGGGAGACCTCCTCCCCAGGCACATCATTTTGTGTGGAGCCAGGCCACTTCACACCTCATCAAGGCAGCCTGGCCAGAGGCTGGCCAATCAGAGCACAGCAGCAAAAACACTGCAGGGTTGAAGTTGGCAACTTTTCAGGTAAAGTTTAAAACTATTTACCTGAACAAGTTATATTAAATCCGACAACTGGAAGCTGTGGGATTTATTATAACAATTCATTTGATACCAAACTCTTGGTATCCATCACTTAAGGGGACTTTTAAAATTAAAATAAAGTCTCCCCATTCTAGCCTATGAAGGCCATTCACTACAATGAGGGAAAAATGAATTTGGCTGTTTTTACCTCACCAGGGCTTATAAAACGACTTTTATAAGGTCCCTGATTATAGTTACAAGTCACCCAGCCCTAGGGGCAAATAGGGCACACCTTAGCTGTGACTTAAATGTAAAAATAAGTTTAAGACTTTGGAACTACTTTTAATTCCAAAGTCGAATTTGCATATAACTTTAATTTTAAATTTGAATTTTTGTTATAAATCTTTCCAAATTTCTATCCCTGCCCTAGAACTAAATCATTAAGCCTGTCTTTACTTAATCAACTGCATTTTTGATTTGCTGTAAGGTGCCTTACCCTGAGCACACACTGTCTTATGAAATTGAGGTTTACCACCGTCTCTGATTCCACCTCTTGTGGGAATGCTGTTGAGGTAATATTTTGAGGTGCAAACGTTCAGCGGTTTCCATGCACCCATAGTGCCTTTTATGGTGTCAGGAAGGAGAAACCCATCCACTGGGGCAAGTTAAGTAGAGAATATGCAATTGTTTTTGGATTAGGTTCAGAAATCATGTATCTTGTATGAGGCTTCTTACTTGTTAAGGACTATGACAAAGAAGATTAGGACTTGGATTGATGATGGTGACTGGTAGGTAATCAGGGCAATCGCAACATTTAAATGTCAACATTGCCTATTGTTTCATATATTGAACATGTTTTTTTACTGGGACGTTTAGCAAAAATTAAGAAAAAACAAGAGCATAGTGGCATCTATACTTCACAGAATGCAACACAGTGCTTACCTTGGGATATGGAATTGAAATGGTCTCGGGATATTGCTGCTTTTCATTTCCATACCAGGAATATTCAATTAGAGGAACATTTGTATCATTAAATTGGGCATAGGCTATAAAAGATGCATTTGGAGACCACCAAAGAGCGTAGTTACTGCTGAACATTTCCTCTAAAAACAAAAGATAAAAATAATTATATTGACTTCCTTTTAATCATTATATTACAAATTAAAAATAAGCACAAGTACACCATGTTATAACACAACATCACCTATCTTTACATTTCATGTATGTATCACATCTTCATTTCAGTTTGGATAACATTCAGTGGCTAGATATTTAAAGACGCCAAAAATCTACACCTGCCAAATTACACACTTGCTTGTATGAAGATTTTCATGACTCCTGCAGAATTCACAAACCTTCCCCAAAGTAGTTGTGGACCATGAAACATTCTCAAGTTTCTAGGTATATTCTGAACAATGTTATCAGTTTCATTTTATTATGCACATATTCTAAAGTCAAAATTTGCTCATGTGAAATTCTATCAAGCAAGACGAAATGCACGTGTTACCTTTTTCATTTCTGTTCAATACAAAACAGCTTTCCAATGTAGACAACTCTTCCTCTGACCCACCGCTAGTTGTGGGGTTGATTCAATGCCCTTCTCATCCCCAAAAAAGATTTACACATTCCCATCGCAGGAATAAATTCCCAATATTTCTAGTTTGATAAAGATGCAGGGAGGACATCATGAATCCCCATTAACATGTCAGATATCAGTGATTCCCAAACCAATTTTTATCCCTGTGCTAGAACCCTGATGAACTCTCCCTCTAACCTACCACTTATTGTGGTGATTATCTAGGTCCTTTCCCACCCTGAAAAATGATTTACATTTTGCATTTAAAAGAGTACATTTCGAATCATTTTCAGTGTGATTTGGGGGCAGAGATGACATTGTAACTACCCATAAATATGCAAGTTAGTGGGTGCATCCAAAACCATAGAGCATTACTACTCTTAAATCTCCATTTCCTACTACTGTTAGTGAATTTACGCATATGAATGTTTTCATGAGGAATTTTTTTACAACCTGGCGGTGCCGGCGGTCAGACCATGGTGGCTCCGCCAGGGTCATAATTTGGAGGCCGGACTGCTGCTTTGGCGGGGGTCTGACCTCCACCGCAGCCCTGGCGGTCTCATGACTGCCTGGGTCAAAATGAGGAGCTCAGTGTTTAACAATATATTTTGTGCTTGAAGCCACATGCTTATAACCATGTCATGTACATACAATATAAAACATCATTATTAAGAGGACGTTCTAATTAAGAGAACCTAAATGGGTTTGTGTTTAATACACCAACCAAAAATGAGTCAATTGGAAACATTTAATACTATGTTTCGATGTTACTCTCTGTCGACAGAGTAAATGGCAAAATGTAATATTGATAATGAGACGTAGAATCTTCATTATTTTCTTTCATTTGCATTAATGCAAATTTAGCTTACTTCAAAGGTCACATATAAAAACAGAATCTCAAATATATCCATACATCAAAATAAATATTAACGAAATGGTCTATTAAGAAATAATGTACACTATAATTAATGGTCATACATAACCATACCTTAAGAGAATATCCTAGAAAGGGATGACTTTCCATCATGAACTCAAGATCTAGAATATTTGGAAGAATATTCAAAGCTGCTAAGTGAGCACCATGTCAATCAGATCTTTTGATGTGAAGCTATGTCTCATTTATTTTATTTTTTTCGTTTGGCAGGCTGATATTAGTGCATCATGGCAGGCAATGTGCTAAGGTACACCTCTGTGCAGTGTCTTATCAAAAGAGGACAGAGTTAAATGGTCAATTCTTCACTTAACCAGTATAGACTAACAAGGGGAAGGCTTATCAAAGAATAGTCTAGCACTATTTGCAGAGAGTATGCCATTTCTGCTTTAGTAAGCACCTCCTGAGACATCTTAATAGTGACTTTATTTCATGCATGAGGTCTGAGTAACTGGTGAAATACCTTGTTAAAGCAACAGTTATTTAAGAAGGACCGCCTACTCTAGGCATTCACTATGATATTACAGCTAGTTTAAACAATTTGTGAGTGCAGATTGCACTATTTCCACATTTCCAGGTGATCATTCATTGGAAAGTTTTTTGTGCAGCCCCTCTATTACCTATAGGTAGACCTATCTGGAGCTTATTGACTAAACAAGTAATACAGCAAGGCACGTTGTATTTACTCTTTTGTCATCAGGTGAAGGCTGCTCAGAAACCACATTGTATGGTTTTGGTGATTCTGTTAGTGTTGGACTGTTTCCAGACTCTGGTATCTCCTAGTGCAGGTTGGTACTTCGTCCATTTGATTCCATGCTGCTGCGAGTGAGGAATTAGGAATGTGTTCTCTGATAGTACAGTCTCCTTTTTTGGTTTTCTCTGTTGCCCAGGAAAGATTACATTTTCTGTATGATCACTGGAATTTCTTTCTTATGACAAGCGTAGGTTGGTGGTCCGTATTTGCCAAGAACAACCACAAGGCCAGGCACAATTGTTTTTATGAGTTTGGTTTTAGAGTGGATGTCTGGGGATTTTTCTCTTAAATGCTGGTAAGCCTAAGCTGTTCATCTTCAGTTTTTTAAGACTTTTCATGTGCTTTCCAATTTTGCGCATTGTATTTGAGTTCAGTTTGTGTTGAGTGGCATGCAAATGCCCAGAGCTGGTGCTTCAAAGACAATTGTTGATTGTTTGAAAACAAAGGATTATGCATGCTTTGTAACAAATCTCTCTCTCGATAAGCCTCTTTTACTATTCTTTGAAGAAGTTTGTATTTTAATTTATTTTACATTATCCATTTATTTTTATTATCCTTTGCTAATAAATGTATAACCCTGAAGCACTGGGAAGTTGAGGTATTACAAATATCACTCTCCATCTGAAACTGAATGAAAGACTGACAGAAACCATAAAAGGTTCAGAAGTAATAATAATCTTAATGTGGGAAGACTTTGTAAGTATTTTGTCTCTGGGCAATTGATAGATGATTGCTTGACTCACAGGTTTTGATCCATCTAAGACCATATTTCAGGTCGTTGTTGGACTACTGGCGGAAATGGTCCTTGCGTTCTTTCCACTTCTCATAGGATGCACATATGTCCTGTGCAATTGAAGTAATAGAGCGACCTGGAAGGGAGAACTGTGAGCCAGATTGGTTTGTTGAACACAGCAGGGAGTCTGGTCACAAAATGGTGATATATCATGTAGGATGATCAATCATACTGTACAATTGATTACTGATTCACATTCTCCCAGGATATTATTAAATTGGCATGTCTCACAAGATACCTAGATAGGTGGACTGAGCTGCGTTTCCTGGATGCCCTTGGAGCGGTCCCAATTCCATACCATGTGGCCTCAATGATATCTCTGGCATTGGTATGGGTGACAAGTAGTAGCACTAGAGGTGCATAGAACTCTGATTGTCCCTGTGGGGTACAAACGGAATTAGGTGAAGACCTTTAATAGATGTCTCCGCTTAAGCGACTGATGTGGCAATCACTTTGTCCTCTAAGGATTACACTTGGTACATTATCAATTTTAGACCCTCTATCCCCAATTAGAAGTGGTAGCATTCTAAGTTACACTGTCATGAATGATACCTGGTCTTTTACAATGTTGGGAGGAATCTGGTTTGTTTCGAGATCATTCAACTGACTTAGTGGTGAATGGCTCATGAGAATAAAAGGTATTTCCTTCAGATGAACAAAAAATGTGGTCTTTGGTAACAAGCTGCCCGTTAGGTGAGGCGGGCCCAACTAAATGAAATAAGTCCAAGAGAAAATTGAAGTAATTATTGCAAGTAAGTAGCCTGAGTATTACATTTGTTTTTGATTTTTTTTGTGATCATGTGATGTGTCCAGATTTGCTCCCTGCTTCTTCTTGGCACCAAGCAGCACAGGAAGGGATGTAATTTTAGCAGAAAATAAGAGGGTTATGTGCCAGGTGCTTACTTCCATTGTTAGTAAAAATTCTTAGTTGCCAATTATGTGCTTTCAAAAGTTCATGACTCCCATACACCAGCCCGCACCCGAAGCAAACACAGCAAACCAAAAGTATCATATCAGCTAGAAGCAGAACACAAAAGTGACCACAGAATCTACAGGTGGATAGAACTCAGCCTCAAGGATGGGATTCTCATAGCAAAAAAAACAAAAATATTGACATTTATGCTGCACTCTATTAAGGCTTGAAATAAGGATGATTTATTATTAATAGATTCAATATGGTTTGTAAGCTCTCAATTAATTGGACAAAAAGTTTAAAACAAAGAGTCATTAAATAAAAGGGCACAAATTGCAGACAGTCATTGGATACTATGGAAATATGCCGTTGACAAAATTGAACAACAGTTCTTAAACCCCTATCAATAACATGGAACAACGCGCCTATGATTAAAACAACATAACATTTGTTTATTATCTGGAAGCACCTTTTTCACATTTCACATGTGCATGAATAGAAATATTTGGCCATATGGTAAATTTCGAAATCGTGATAATTTCTGACGTCTGTTAAATCACAGATGAATTGCAATGGCGTCCTTGCTAAAAGATAGAAGTGCCAAATAGATACAGATGAAGCTTGCCCGTGGCATGGAAATCGTTAATTGCCTCAACGAGAGGAGTAATACCTTCACTGAAGATTTAACAAGGCATTCATGGAAGGGTCACATTCTGCAATCACTTTGTAATAATATCAAAGAAACAACTCAGTACGCATAGCAGAAATACTGCAGACCTCTAAAAAAAGCATACTTTATACGGTTATTTTACATTGTGACCTGTGAGTATATCTAGATTTACATTGATTCAAATTAAAAATAAAATCAGAAAAGGTTACCTTCGTAAACCCAATCAGGCACGCCATTAAAAATTGTATTTTCTTCTCCATTTGTAGTAATTTGTTGTGGTTGATCGCCTGGTTTTTCCATCATGTATATATTATTTCTAAGCACATATACCTACAGACGAAAGTTATTACAAAATTGGCCAGTCAATGGAAAATATAATTACGCTATATAACTACAATATAATATAAACTTAATATAATAATAGAAAAGAGACTAGTTGCGCCAACTCAAACATCCTTCTTCCGTCTTTACATGCTACAGCAGATCTAGAATATCACCACCAGGATTTTGGCTCACCAGTGATCCTTGAAGCACATCATTCAAGCCCTTACATGCCTGCACTGATTCTGCAAACCAGACAGGCCTTTTTGAAGGCTTTCTGTGTTGCAACTTGTGCCACCTATGGTGCTGGCCCTATGTTGCTGCACCAAAATATTATTAGCCTAGCAATATTCCCACTCCAAATAAATAAGCCTACCATCCTTCTCAAAGTCTGAGTTCCTCCCTCCCATAACAATAACAGGAGTTCATTGGGTTGAGCATAGCAGCGCGCATGCGCTGCTTTTCCAACATGTTGATATCTATGTGGGCTTTTAACCACGCCCACCTCATGCCCATCAATATCACTTATTCATGGGCTTGCCTTTCAAAAATCCTTTGTTATCATTGGTAAAAGCTTTATATTTGTCCCTCCTTGGGGCGGCTTAGTTTCCGCCTTGGGGACTGACCCTGCTAAATGGATAATAGCACTTTTGCCGATATGTTTGACTGCAAGCGATCTTCTTTTTCCTTTTGTGTCTCTGCTTAGCACTCATGTGCATTGCAGCCATGGTACTTTGAAATAACTTGCTTTTACTTTACATTTCCAACTAATGTGGCAAGAAAAGTCCAGTTAGAAATTCACAAAGCCAATAGCTCTAACTCGAGCAAAAGCGAGACCCGTTGCATTGCAGATGCTTGTGGTGTTTTGTGGCTGCTGTGGTTTATGCGATTGTATTGTTCTTTTTTTCTGTTTCCTTAAAACACAAGCGCCTTAAAAAGCTTGCTCTAGTCGGACCGCTTCCTGTCCTTGTTGGTGGGGGGTGGATGCTGCTCCGATTACCCCTGACCTGCTTCTGGTGGTTTCTGCTATAGGGGTCCTGGTTTATTGACCATTTCATGCCTTTTGTGGCACTATATGAAATGCACAGCTGCTGGAACATCAATTAAATTGTAATTTCTTGCAATGTTGGCATTGAGGCGTATTAGTTAAGTTAAAAAAACATTAATAAATCCATGTGTTTTTTTTTGTTGCCTCACTTGAACCCACTACCCATACTAAGAACTGCTCCTAAGTCGATGGATGCTTCTCCGTTCTAGTGCTTAGAGAGATTGTTATACCTGTTTTAGCTCTTTACCCGGGTTTTTTCTGTTTAGTGAATTCAGCTCTTTTTCATATAATTTACTTGCAGCAATGTTTTTATTTTTATTTTTTTCTAGAAAAAAACTTCTCCAATCCCACTTTTTATAGTTAGGGGGCCTTTTGTGCAGGCAACAGCCTGCTAATTTGACCCATGATTCATTTATTTCAGTTAGAGTAGCACAGCTCTGCCCTTAATCCTTCTGAGGTCTAAGACAAGGAATCTCCCTGGGATTGCAAATAACATCTATTGTGTTCGCTCTTAGAGGCCCTCTTTGCCCTGAGTATCATTTTTTATTACCCTATTTTGTTTTATTTTTGTGAGAAACCTGCACAGAGGTTGGTAATTTTACTTAAACAAACTGTGTGCTTATAGTGGGAAGTGAAAGTAGGATGGCATATGGTTAAGACTTTCAGTGTAATGGTAAGGCCTGATTTTATGCATGTATCTGGCTGGTTGTCCCTCACTAGATGTTCAAAAAGGAAATATTTGGGTCCAGGCAGTGGCCAGGCCTGGGACCGACATCACCAAGGTGAAGTGCTCAGCAGTCTTAATAACCAAAGAAAAAGGTACACCTGAAAGAATAAAAAAAAAACACTGTTGACTGTGTCTAATCAACATTTACTAGAGTACAGCTTAAGCTTGGTGGTGCTGATCAGAATCAAGTCCATTCAGAATGGCCCTTTTGGTCAGTGATAAGTGCTGACCTTTCTGGAGGTCCTACCCCTTCCTGTTTTTGTCCTCTCAAAATGTTGTCTGTCTCTCCACCCTCCCCCAGACAAACAGACACATCTGGATTTTAGGTATATTTCTTTTGAACCCTTACTGGCCTTGGTCTGCTTGGAAGTGTGAGTTGCCCACTAGTAAGAGTTTTTAAATTAGATTTTTGTTCTTTATTTTACATATATCAAACCCTGAGCACTTGCTGGCCTTAGTCCACTTTGAAGCTGGAGTGGCTCCTTAGAAAGTGCACAAAGTCTGCTTTTCTTGTACATTGTATTATGTGTTTGGCGTAAGCTTTCCCCTGCATGTGCTTATGTCAATAACGGGACTTCAGGGATATATTTTGAGATAACTGTCCAAACCTGTAATCTATTTTTGGATTTTCCCATTGTCCACCAGATAAACATCTCCACATGCTCGACTATTAACTTTGTTAAGCATTTGTTAGGGTTGTGTGTTTTTTCTTGCCACAGTGCTCACTTCTGATGTTTCTTTAACCAGAAGAGGAAGACTTCTTATACAGTAAAACACACAGATGTGGGTAATCGCCCAGTGATCTGCATGACTGACTCATTCCTAACATTTCTGGGTACAATTATTCGTAAAGGATTTGCTGTCATTAAGTCGAGTGCGCAAGCGCTTTGATCTGTTGTAAGCATTGTGGGCTTATAATCACGTTCACATCTTGCCCATCACTTTCATTTGTTCCTGGGCTTGACTTTCAAAAATCACTTGATGTCATTGGTAAATGTTTTGTGTTTATCCCACCGTGGGGCGGTTTCGTTACCGCCTTTCAGACTGCCCCTGTTACATGGATTATTGCATGACTGCCTGTATACTTCTCCGTGGGCAAACTATTTCTTTTGTCTCTCTCTTTCGTGCTGCATGGCAGCTATGGTGCTCACAGTGCGAACAGGCACAATAGCGTGAACTCAATCAGCGGTATTGGAGGGCTGACCACATTGTTCACAGTTACATAATCAGAGTAATTTCATGTAGTTCCCCCATAACAAATGATCAATGCCACCACCATTCATTTCATGGCTGCTTTCACCTCTACAGGCAGCAGCTGATGCTGTAGGGACCCTTTCCAAATTTCTATTTCCTTTCTTTTTTAATTAAAGTTTTACTCTTGTATTTTTCCCCCCCAGTGAAAAATATTATCTATTTAGTTTTCTTTTAAGTAAGTACCAAAGCAGTTTGATTAAATGTTTAACTCCTGCTACATGAAGTGGCAAGTAGAAGCTCTAACACGCCCAGACTGTGGTTCCTAACGGAGGAGGCATCCGCTCTCGATCGTGAGTTGTGTGAGTTGTAGTTTTTATGCCTCATAGACATAAGACTAGATCTCAGGGATGCGAGAAACTTGTTTTGACTGGTTGGAGAAGTAGAATAAAATGGTCAAAGCTAAACACCAGCGCATTTGAAAGAAAAAGTGGACTAGAGTTACAAAACCAATTCCGGTCTTGAATGTTTCCATTTGCATATGAATTAACAGCCATATTGGAATTTTAAGAATGCATAAAATGTTCAGAGATATCTAAAATGCAAAAGCAAAACTAGGAGGAACCTTTTATATTATCTAAATGTGCCACTGTCATGCACCTTCTCCAAAATTATAATTGAAACCGAAACAAATTGTTGTATTTGTAAGCAGTTTTTAGTTTACATGAACATTTCTGAACTGTGTTAGGAGGGATTGTTTTAAAAAAATAACAATATTAGGTTTTGTTTTATACGTTTTAAAGCAAATTGTGAAAATGCTGTTTTATGGGCACCTCTAATTGTAAAAATAACACTCCAGCATGGCCGCTTCTTTCGTAGATCTTTGGGGCAACCGCAGCTTCATGCATTGCTCGAGTCCTTCGTGACTGCTATTTTAAATACTTGTCATTCTTTGAAACAGTCGCCTCTCCTTATATCGATACAGAATTTTGGTTCTGATTTCCATTTTGAGAACATGACGCCTTCAATAAATGTAGGTGAAACCTCGTACTCAATATTGGACAAAAAATGTGTTGGCATGGATACATGGCGTGTTTGATTGCACAAGCTAGCCTCTCGACTGCTAGGGTTTCCGCTCCCTGGTGCTGAGCCCTTTACGTAGAAAGAAAATCCAGATATGAATTTACAATGCCCATAGCTCTAAATCAAGTAAATGCGAGACCTATTGCATTGCAAATGCTTGTTTTTAACCAGCTCGAAAGCCTCCTGGAAAAAGAGAAGGTGCTAGAAAGGATAACAGCCTCCTGTGGAATATTAGTACAAGAGGTGTGATGGGGCGAAGCACAACTCCAAGGCCTCACTTTTCTCTGTGACATAAGCATAGCTATGTGCAGTGTCAAGTTCACAGTTACACGCCAGGACACTCCTCATCTTTCCACACAGGTCAAACACAACCGTGCGCTTTACCAACCATGCGTGCACACCCCAGTTTTCACCATCTTGGACAAGTACAGCACAGTGTTGTCAGGCAACAGAAGAGACAACAACTTGCTATACAATTGCCAAATCCAATCCAGTCAAACTCATCCTTTCCAATGCATTAGACATAGCTGGGATAGGAGGACATCTCTGTGTTTGTAAATAGACACGCACATGCATAGATTATTACTAAAATAATTGCTTTACCCAACAATTTACACCAGGTCTGGCTGCCAATCGCCGGTCTAATCACAGAAATTGACAGATTGATATAAATTAGGTCAGGCTTGTAATAAACGTATGTACTGATGCCAGATTTAAAGGGACATGTTGATTTGTACAAGCGAGAAGGACAGGCTTACATTCTTTCTGCCTCTATCTTTTGGGGGTAATCGGAAACATATGCTCTAATAGGTTTAACTACAGGTCTTCAAAAAGAGTGTGCCCTCTCTTGGTTTTATTTTAAATTACCTTAAGTTTGCGCAAGCATAAATATGTTGCGGGTATGAACTGCAGTAGTTAAATTTATCCGGGGTATATTTCATTCATTTTTTACAATAACGAAATATATACTGACCAGCTTGTTTCCAACAGGAGACCACTTTATGTACTGTATGTTGTCAGGAAGCACACTGGTATCCAACAGGGCACTGTGAAGGAACACAGTTAGCAAAAAATTGAAGCCGAGATTTTCACTGTTGCGGTAATTGAATAACAAAGCTCGTTAGACCGTTGAATTTTGTAAATAAAAATACTGACCTATTTGCAAGGTCATAAATGCGGTAAGATGCGGTGTAGGAATGTCTCCATATCTGTAACATAATAAATGGTGCTAGTTATAACTTGTCCTTTTTATTATTTACAAATTATTGTACACCATACCTTTTGTCTTATGTACTACAACCTATGTTAACCCAAAGCAGTAAATATTCCATCACCATTTACCTCTGTTAACTAGAAAGGGACATTTCATCATATTGAGGTGTGGAACAGGTGGAAGAACACAAGCATTCATGTAAATAAAATGCCTCACTGAGGATGGTTACCCTAAAACAGACCTCAACTGAAATTCACCTCGGGTGTGTTTTACATAATGTACCCGAGGGAGCAATGGGCACAAGCGCCCGCTTTGTTGCTCCCCAGAGTATTACAGAAGGGGCCGCAGATCCTTTTGAGGTTCCTTCTATAATACAGATAGTGCCGGCGCCCATGTAGTGCAGTCGTGAACCTAAAGGGCCATTCCCTAATTTGCTTGTGGGTGTGGAACGATGTAATACGGGAAACACATTGCATCCTCCATTCTATTATGGACGTGGGTACAGGCGCAAAGAGGTCGTCAGGGGATGCACTGAATGAAAGTAGGCAAAGGGGGTCCCATACATTCCTGAGATATCCCCAAGTAGGCAGGGGCAGTGACACACTGCACCAACTGAAGAGCTGGGGGAATCCCTGTCCCTCTTTGTAGCGCAGGCTAGGTTTTGTATGCACTGTAAAAATGGCGAGCTTGCTATAAACAGCAGCTCCACCTTTCAACAATGCTCTGCACCCAGGGCAGCAGAGAGTTTGCGTCTGCCCTCAGGGTAGCGCTTTGTCTGTAACAGGGCACATTGTACATGTTTGTGCCTGGTGCACCGAGCTAAAGGTACACTGTGGTGTAAACACTGTCTTTGTGCCCTTTACATAATCAGATCCAGGTGTCTGCTGGTTTTTATTATGAAATATTTCAAAGGTCGGATATATATACATATAAGGATGATCAGTATGGAACTGAGGGCCATATTTATACTTTTTGACGCAAAACTGCGCTAACGCAGTTTTGCGCCAAAAAAATTAGCGCCGTCTAACGCTATTCTGAAGCGCCATGCGGGCGCCGTATTTATTCAATGACGTTAGCCGGCGTTAGCCGGCGTTAGCCGCCGGTGCTGTCTGGTGTGTGTTAAAAAAAACGACGTACACCAGGCAGCGCCGGCGTAGGGGGAAAATGGAGTATGGGCGTCCACAAATGGTGCAAGTCAGGCTGAGGCAAAAAAATCGCCTCAACCCGATTTGCGCCATTTTTTTACGACGCCCAACCCCCATTGAAATGACTCCTGTCTTAGCAAAGACAGGAGTCATGCCCCCTTGCCCAATGGCCATGCCCAGGGGACTTCCGTCCCCTGGGCATGGTCATTGGGCATAGTGGCATGTAGGGGGGCACAAATCAGGCCCCCCTATGCCACAAAAAAAATATATATATATACTTACCTGAACTTACCTTAATGTCCCTGGGGTGGGTCCCTCCATCCTTGGGTGTCCTCCTGGGGTGGGCAAGGGTGGCAGGGGGTGTCCCTGGGGGCAGGGGAGGGCACCTCTGGGCTCATTCTGAGCCCACAGGTCCCTTAACGCCTGCCCTGACCCAGGCGTTAAAATCCGGCGCTAATGCAGGTTTTTTAGACCCGCCCACTCCCGGGCGTCATTTTTGCCCGGTAGTATAAATACGATGCATATGCATCGGAGTCATTTTTTAAGACGGGAACGCCTACCTTGCATATCATTAACGCAAGGAAGGTGTTCACGCAAAAAAATGACGCTAACTCCATGAACTTTGGCGCTAGACACGTCTAACGCCAAAGTATAAATATGGAGTTAGTTTTGCGTCGAATTTGCGTCGAAAAAAACGACGCAAATTCGGCGCAAACAGAGTATAAATATGCCCCTGAATGTTTCCATATTGGTCAACGTGAAAAATAGCATGTGTTAGAAGAACGATGATACGGGATTTGTCTCCGCTTACATTTAAACAACTAAAGCTGTATTACAATCTGCATTTGCAAATACTGCTTTAATGCTTTAATGAATGTTAATTCGTGTTTTGTATTTAAAAAATAATAATTTACACTTCCAATGATGGAACAATATTTGTGGCCAAATCTAATCACGTATACAGGGTATGGGTTTTCCAGCGTGAATACACCTTGAAAAGGAGGTGAACCCACTCTAATGTGAAAGTTTCTGGGTGGTCACACAGTTTTGCACACTACATTTCCATCAAGCAGGCGGTCATATATTTACTATTGTCAAGGGCAGTACTCAATCTGTGCCAAAGGCTGGGACTGTAAGACCACGCTTAGAGGAGCATGGGAGGGGGGTTCCCTTGGAGAACTGTAAGAAACCTGTTTATTTGGGCTGGATGATTTCCAATCTCAGGAAATAATCACAACTCTTGCCAGGATGAACCCTCAAAGTCACTAAATAAACTTGAGCTTAACCTTCTGCTAGCTAGATCACAGGGCAGACAGGCTTTACTTAGCTCGACCTGAAAATAATTGATGCAGTATCCCAACAAGGTTAAAGTCAACACACTAAGCAATAAAAATCTTCAACTGAATTAGAGAAAAATGTACTAAATAAAATAATACCAAAACAAAGGAAAACCAATAATGTCATCTGGAGATATGCATTTGTAAAGATTAAACAGAAAATAGTGGCAAAAAGGACAAAGCATCAGTTATAGTAAACAATCGCTAGGACCTAGGTACGATTTCAGGTTGATCGCAATGGACCTCGGGTTAGATACACCAATGAGGATTAGCCAAGTTGGAGGTTTTACTTCGGGACTTAAAGCTTAATTCACAAAAGTAAACTTACAGTTTCATGTAACTTTACAATTCTTTGGTATTCACAAAGGCATTTATGAGTAGTATCTTTACGAGTGTGGTGCCCCGCACATACAAATATAGGACAGTGGCAGGACTGAGACATATTTTAAAGGGCTACTGTACTGGGTGGCACAATGAGTGCCACAGGCCCACTAGTAGCATTTAATTTACAGACTCTGGGTACAGGTAATACTACTTTACTAGGGACTTACAAGTATATTAAGTGTGGTAATTTGGTGCAGTCCAATTTTGCCATGTTTGGAGGAGAAAGCACAGGCACTTTAGCACTGGTTAGTGTCATAATGCCAACAAAACAAATTCAGCAAAACAGGAGGGATGAAGGCAAAATGTTTGGGGAAATGTCACACAAAGGATGTCAGGTCTAACAATCTCCCTATAGAAATCTAGGAAGGGACCAGTTAAAAAACAGTAAATCCAGCAACATAAATAACATATTCAAAATCCATAATAATCATAACCAGGGATTGAATAATCAAACAACTTGTCAAATAAAAAGCAGAGCCATTGGGTGATGGTAAATTGTGACTGGGTAAAGGCAAAATGGAACCAACGGGTGATTGATGAATGTAACTGGGTAAAGGCAAGATGGGAAATATTGAATACAAGTGTTGATCAAGACCGACCCTTAAACCCAATCTGGGCCAGAAAGTAGTTTAGTAAGCTAACTGATATGGCTATGCCCAATTGCATCAATTCAAGAGGTTGAGGAAAAAGAAATAAGGTCTCTGCTTTCCAAATGAAGTCTATTTTATATGCAGTGTTATAAGGTTACAAGTTCAGAACTATTCCAACAGGTGAGCTGCCTCTACCACCGTTTGCTTTAGTCCAACATTTCCCCTTGAATTTTGTTTTCTGCTAGAGCTTGTGGAGTACCAATTCCTATTACGCTCTCTAACTGCAGTTCTGCTGCTTCTTGAGGGCACCCTTTTAGTAAATGTAATAATCTTACCTTCAGTGGGTTTTGGTATATTTTGCAAACATTAGAGAAAAAGCATAAGATAACATCTCTGTATATCTTGCACATGTATGTTTTGTTATGGTTAGCCTTTATTGTTCATAAATAGTTGCTCTTGTGGGTGAATGACGGTTGCAAGTTTTAGGATGAATGCTGCCCACAGAGAACAACAATATGCCCTTTTCTTCCTGGACCACTAATCTTTATTTTCAGGGTTTTCTGGAGGAAATATGCAAGGTTTCCCAACAAAACATGACGTATAATTTATACCTGGTCTTCAGCAGAGAGGGAGATCCCTGTAAATTACATTCTGGGGAGGTGATCGGCTGTAATTCAAATTATGTTTAGCTCATTGACCCTGATTGGTGGCAGGAAATTGCCCAATAGGGTACATTTGATAAATAAAATGGGGATTTCCTCCAGGTTATTGAACATCTTTTGAATCTGAACCTGTGTAGAAGCAGTTGTGTTTGGTGATTCCAGTTTGTGAAGCTAAATGCTGCCCATATCCTCTTGGTAGGGAACAATCTTGAACTTCCTGCTAAAACCCCTTCTGGCTTGCACTTCGGCATAGCGTGACTTTATCACAACCCATAACTAACACAATGGATTAATAGTCAAGGATTTAATGCCAAGGAGTCCCTCTACCTTTCACCACGAATTGAGCAAGGCTGTCTAAAAAGTGCACTGGAACAGCCGGAAGGTGAGCTGAATGCCTGCCAGCATGCTCCCTCACTGCAACAAGTGCCATTATTTTTTGTTCTTTGTTTGACCTACCTGTTGAAGTGGTCCAGCGCTCAGTTCGCTTGCCAGATGGTTGGCTCTAGAGAGGCTTGTGGCGCATGGGATAAACTCTTTGTGACTAGGGTACAATAAATTCTTTTGGTAAGCCAGTGGTGTGATGTCCACTAGATATGCAATTCGCGCCACAGCAGCGACAGAATGCAGTGACTGCCAAGGAGATGCTCCACTATATATATGTCAAGTGAGGGAATTCGTATTAATCTACTAAATAATTTTTTGCATACATTGGTGCATATTTATACTCCATTTGTGCCTAATTTGCGTCATTTTTTTAACGTAAATTTGGCACAAAACGAACTCCATATTTATGTTTTGACGTTAGACCCGTCTAACGTCAAAATGTTGGAGTTTGCACCATTTTTTTAGATGCGTGAACCTACCTTGCGTCAATGAGATGCAAGATAGGCGTTCCGATCTAAAAAATGATGCTAACCCCATAGCCTCATATTTATTCCCCTGTGCTAAAATGATGCACGGGTGGGAGGAGGGGCTAAATATTGGTGCAAAGCTTGCTTAACGCCTCGGTCAGACCAGGCGTTAGAGGACCTGTGGACCCATTTCCATGGGTAAACACCATGGAATGGGTCCACAGGTGCCCTTCTCAAGCCCCAGGAACACCCCCACCAACATCAGAGGGACACTGCAGGATGGGGGACCCCATCCCAGGTAAGTAGAGGTAAGTATTTTTTTTTAAGTGCCATAGTGGGGCCTAAATTGGGGCCCCCTGCATGGCACAGGGTGCAATGGCCAGGCCCAGGGGACACTGATCCCCTGTGCTGGCCATAGATGTGGTGGGCATGACTACTGTCTTCTCTAAGACAGGAATCATGTGGTATGAATGGTTTTGCATCAGAAAATGATGCCAGGCTGGTTAGAGGCATTTTTTTCGCCTCCAACCAGCCTAACGTCATTTTTTGGTGCAAAAACCCTTCTCCCATACCACCACCCCCACCCCCACCCAGCTAGCATCATTTTTTTTTAACGCTAGCCCACCCTTTGCACCGGCTTGCGCCATACCATAAATATGGTGCCCGGCTGGTGCTCAGGAATGGTCCAAGCCAGTGCTAAAATTTTTGATGCAAAACTGCATTAGTGTAGTATTATGTGTTATTTAAAAAAAAATCTTTTTGGATTAAAATGTTAATATATTTTAGGAGGGGTTGTTTGTTTTGTAGGGGAAATGTTTTGGTAGTTTTATTTTTTGGAAGCATTTTTTATTTAAATATTTTAATGAACACTATTTTTGTTATAATTACATGTTTTATGATTTCCTCTAATTTTTTATATTTTTGAGTCGATGCGAGATCTTCAATAACTTCTGTTATTATTTCCTTATTCGAAGTTGTTGCAGTTACGCGATGGAACACTATTGAGTGAGTTAGATTCGGATCACAGGATAAAGTAAAGTAACAAGCCCGGATATACATAGAAAATAAATAACAGAAATGAATAAAGTGTCACAAGAAGAGGGTGTTAATGAATACCTTCCTTATATAAGAAGGGATACCAAATATTGAGGTGCACCATTACGAAACGGATGTAAAACTGAGATTGGCTTGAAGATTATTGAAACCGGGAGCCACTAAAAGGTAAATCAAGAAGTGGAGAACGGCAGGGAAATATTGTATCCCTTGATTATAAATTGGAAATAAATTTCAGATATGTGGGAAACTTGAAAGTGTTGTTGCCCTGAAGAAGGTGGGTGAAAGATCAGGAGTACCTCCGAAACATCACGTTGACAGTTCTTAATTTGGATTTTCTCGAATATATTACAATTTGACAGTTGATTTTAAATAATTTTTGGTTTTAATAGGTTTGTTAAGGGTATACATGATTTGTTTATATGGATAGGAAGTTAATAATGTGGGGATATTGACTGTGAAATTAGAGAGACTGATGTGACATCTTCTTTGAGTGAAAATTTAGGTGAGTAGGTAATATTCTAATGAAGGTGTAAGAGGAGGTTGTTTCACACAATGAATAATGAATAGTGAACATTTGGCTTAGATTATCATTTATGTAGATGAAAAAATTAGTGTAAACTTTATTGGAAACGGAGTGAGAAATTTTTTGGGGGGGTAAAGAAACCCTATAGGGGAGAAAGCTGTGTGCATTATTATATGATATGTAATTAAATTGAGAGTGTTTTAGTGCATCCTATTTTAACCTCAAATCAATAGGTGAGGGGATAAGTGTTTGTATAGAAAGGAATCTATTTGTTTATAGGTAAAATGTATCCTATCTCCTCTGGTATATGTGGGTAACTCTCCCTGTGGTTGGAGGTAGGTGGGGAGACCTCCAGCACCATGGCGGTCTCCTCATCGGGAGTTTGGCAGATGGCTGCTTCCGTCTGCCAAACTCCTAATGACCCCCTGAATATTAATACTAAAAATATAGCCAAAATGGAAATACATGGAAAATGCATTCACAGGTTGTCAAAGGTCAAAAATCACCCCCACAAAACATTTTGATCGATCATTGCATTAAAATCAAAGCTAATGTAGTGAAATGACTAGGTGTCATCATGTCATCATGGAAGTTTGACCAGAACCAAGGCACTAAAATGAGCTATCCTTCAAGTTCACGATGATGGGATGAAGAGGGGGCCCTCAATAAACTCCACTTTTCCACACTAAAATCTTGTATTAGGACATAAGAACCAGGAGAAGTCAACACAGAAGTTAATGTCATAAGGCTCAATAAAGTTGCTTGCCCTCATCAAAGATTTTAAGTTTTAAAGTTTTATGGTCATTCAGAGCTGTTGGGCTTTCTTCTATTTGCCAATTTACAAGCAATTGATCTTGTGGGCTGAAGTGGGCACAGAGAAGAAAATGTGTGGGGCATATGGCAGCTTTCCCTACTGCTGCATGGCACTGGGAGCATCAACCCATCTCACTCACATAAAATGTAGTCAGATGAACTTTACTGATATGCCCACAAGGAAAAAGGATATACTGGTTGCCAATGACTGTAGCTAGGCAAAAGTAGATGAACAGCTGAGGCAGTAGGAGAGGTGCACCCACCTAAGACAAAAGTTACAATCACTCCTGATCCAAGATGGAGCCTTTTTTTAAGTAGGGTGCTCAGACAAACTAAAGCAACTTCTAACAAGGTGCCAGAAGGTGATGTAGTACCAGCAACAAATAAATGGGCAATTCAATCATTTTTGACACATTACTGAATATTATGTTACAGGGAACTGGAGAAAGCAGAGTCCATTTAACAACCCAAATATTGGAGAATGTTCTTCTCAAGCAGTGGTTGACACTATGAGTACAGAAAGAAAATAACAATATATGTCTCCACAGAAATTGCTACCTGGAGCCTCAGACTTATTTGCCTAATTTGTTTTTATCAATAAAGGCATTGGTGTGGTATAAAGAAGATAAATACATTCTTCTAATCCATTAACTTCTGTTAATCTGTTTTTCTGCAGGAAGGGACTCTTCAGGTACAAATCCGTATTTATGATTTTTTGTAGGTAGGATTTGCATCTAAACCTATAGGTGGTTGCAGAAGAATGATCGTACACCACCCATGGGACATCCTCTTGGCACAGTCTAATGTGAAGGAGCACATTGCACATCTTTGCGAAACTATCCACCACAAATCCTGGTTTGTGTTTAATAGTAAATTCCAACCTTACAGTTTCCATAAAGTTTGCTTGACAAAAGTAATGCAAACATGCCTCAAATCATTACTGTTTGAACCCGTTTTAAGAAAAAATGCATAATGCTAAGTCTCAAGAAATTTCATGTGTTTGCTTAATCAGAAATTAAGTAATGTTGTGTCTATTACCTGTGTAATTTGCATTTCACTCAAGATTAAATGGAGGGACAATTAATGCTTTTCAGTGTGAACAGAGAACACATGAAAACCTGTATAGGTGAAATGGGAGATATTAAATGTGACTCTGTAATGGGCAAGGGTTCTTGATTGTTTCTAATGTATTTGTTTTCCTCAGTTTCAAGAAAGGACACTCAAGGTACACAATTTAGTAGATTCCGTACCATTTTAGCAGGCTTTTACATCAACAGATGAATTAATCAATAGAATGCCCACAATAAAACAGCATTATACTGCCTTCAAAGGAAATGTATTTGTGGTAAAAAAGGATGGAGTACGCATGTAAACATTATACTGCTGTAGATCACCTCTAGGCTTTACAGGTGGTGTTCCATTTTCTTAAATGAGGACTGTGGACCGAGCTGTTTGGGTGGTCCTAATTTACACTGAAGTGCTATTTAGCACTAGATTAAATATTCTAAAATTGTGCTTTTTGTCCCAGTTCTTTTTTCAGCTGTTAGGGCTGCTCTGCAACAGCAAAAAAACAAAACAAAATTGATATACTGATTATGTAGATTGATGTGCATGCATCTAGGATGCCTGGCTTGTCCTTTGCTTTCCCTGGCAGTTCTTTTGCAACCCCTGGTCTCAGAAGCAGCCTAATCTGTGCCATGAATCTGTGCCATTAATATAGGGGAGGCATACCGTTATAGGCATTAGAACTCCACCCTCCTTGTTTCCTGTCCACTTTCATAATGATAATTCTTAACAACAGTCTATTATTCGCCATTAGTTTAAGATAAAAAATGGAGCACCAGGAGACATAGTGAGACCTTAGCTAGTACCTCAGGTAAGTAAAAGAAAATACTTTAAATTTTATGTTGTGTGCAGTTTTGCTAGACAGAGTGTGTTTGTGTGAGAGAGAGCCTGTATGTGTGATGAAAATGAATGAGTAGTGGGTGGGACTAGTGAGAATGAGTGAGATTGAGTGTCAGTAAGTGAGCAGGAGTAAGAATGAGTGACAACTAGTGAGTGAGAGTAAGAGTGACTACAACTGAGTGGGAATGAGTGAGAATAAATGATTAAGAATGAAAGCAAAGGGTGTTAGAGAGAGTGAAGGAGTATGAGTGATGAGTGCAAGATAACATTAATGAGTGAATAGAGGTGAGTTAGAATGAGTGATTGTAACTGTGAGTGAGAATGAGCAGTACAGAGTAAGTGAGCATATGTGCGACTGATTGAGAATGAGTTGACTTAGAGTAGGAGTGGTTGCAACTGAATGTAACTGAGTGAGAAAGTAAGAGTGAGTCATAGTGTGAGTGGAAATGAGTGAGAATGAATGAGCGAGTGAGGAAGTATGAGTGTGAGTGACTGGATATAAGTGAGTGTAAGTGAGATTTTGGTGTTATGCTTGTGAGTTTGACATTGGCTCTGGCATACAGCAGGTAATATTTGGTTTACAGAAGTACCTAAGACAAAAAGCTGGTGCTGACAGGTTAGAGACAGTTTTTAGCATGACAGGCACCTATGACAAAATACTGGCACTGGCAAATTGCAGCTAATACTTGCCACTGACTAGGGCTAATACTTGGAATTGGCATACTAGAGGTAATGCTTGGCATCTGTTAGAAATGGCCCTTCTGCAGAGTCACCCCCAAACTTTTTGCCTTCCTCTTTCTCTTTTTCTGACCTCATTTTTGCTGGCTTTAGGACTCTGTGCACTTTACCACTGCTAATCAGTGCTAAAGTGCATATGCTCTCTCCTTAAAACATGGTGGCATTGGCTCATACCCAATTGGCTTATTTAATTTACTTGTAAGTTCCTAGTCAAGTGCACTACATGTGCCCAGGGCCTGTAAATTAAATGCTACTAGTGGGCTGCAGCACTGGTTGTGCCACCCACATAAGTAGCCCCCTAACCATGTCTCAGGCCTGCCTCTGCAGTGCCTGTGTGTGCAGTTTCACTGCCAATTCGACTTGGCATTTAAAAGTACTTGCCAAGCCTAAAACTCCCCTTTTTCTACATATAAGACACCCCCAAGGTATGCCCTGGGTAACCCATAGGGCAGGGTGCTGTGTGGGCAAAAGGCAGGACATGTACCTGTGTAGTTTACATATCCTGGTAGTGTAAAATTCCTAAATTTGTTTTTACACTGCTGTGAGGCCTGCTCCCTTCATAGGCTAACATTGGGGCTACCCTGATATATTGTTTGAGTGGTAGCTGGTGATCTAAAAGAAATAGGAATGTCATATTTAGTTTGGCCAGAATGGTGATACAAAATCCTGCTGACTGGTGAAGTTAGATTTAATATTACTATTTTAGAAATGCCACTTTTTAGAAACTGAGCATTTTTCCTCACTTAAATCCTTCTGTGCCTTGCAATCCACATCTGGCTGGGTTCAGGTGACAGCTCCCTTGTGCATTTACTCAGACACCCCCCCAAAGACAGGGTACTCAGCCTCACTTGCATGCATCTGCATTTTGAATGGGTCTTCCTGGGCTGGGGGGGTGGAGGGCTTGACACTTACATGTCAAAGGACAGTAGCCTGCCCTCACACAAAGGCCTGCCACACCCCCTACTGGGACCATGGCAGACAGGATGGAACTTAAAGGGGACCTTGTGCTCTTCTAAACCACTCTTTGAAGTCTCCCCCACTTCAAAGGCACATTTGGGTATTTAAGCAGGGTCTCTGACCCTACCAACTTAGACACTTCTGAGGTACACACTCTACCTGACAAGACACTTTCCGGAGAAGAGAACCTGAACCAGAACCTGTATCCTGCCAACAAGAACTGCCTGGCTGCCCAAAGGACTCACCTGACTGCTTTCTGTGAAGGACTTCTGCCTTGCTGTTGCCCTGCTGCTTTGCTGCTCTCTGGCTGCGGTGAGGAGTGCTCTCCAAGGGCTTGGATAGAGCTTGCCTCCTGTTCCCCGAAGTCTCAGGACCAAAAAGACTTCATCTCTACAAGAAGGACTCCTTGTGCGGCGAAACTCGATGCACAGCCTGCCAGAAACGAAGCACAGCTTGCACCACTGTGAAAAATTCACCGCACCCCGAACCGGAACAACGCAGCCCGACTTTGCAACCATAAGATCGACGCAGCGCCAGCTTAGCGACCGGAAATTCAACGCACAGCCCACTGGATCAACTGACAGCCGAGCCAAAACGACGAAGCCCAACTTCCAGAGAGGAATCGACGCAGCACCTGCAGTGTGGTAGAAATTTCCACACAACGCCCACCAGACCGACGCAGCCCCTTGTGACTTCGTCCTGCCAGCGCCGGAAATACACGCATCATTCCTGGGGTGTCCGAAAACCCCACAACCCGGAGAGGAGTCACAACTGAGCGCCGGAAATTGACGCACAGCCATCCCTATGTGAAAACTAAACGACGCATCAACGTGTGGGGCCTGAGAAATCGACACACACCTCCCTGTTTTCACCGCATCTCCTCCTCTGCGGTTCTTTGCAGAGATTTTGAACGCAAACCAGTTACTTTGTGCTTGAAAGAGACATTGATTGCTTTTAAAAGACTAAATACACTTTATATCATTTTTACAGTGATATCTCAACATATACTTATTGCATTTTAATCGTTTTGACCTGCATCTTATCAGATAAATATTATTTATTTTTCTAAACAGGGAGTGGTGTATTTTTGTGTTGCTATACTGTGTTATTGCATGATTTATTGCACAAATACTTTACACATTGCCTTCTATGTTAAGCCTGACTGCTCAGTGCCAAGCTACCCGAGGGTAGGCACCGGATAATTTGGATTGTGTGTGACTTACCCTGACTAGAGTGAGGGTCCTTGCTTGGACAGGGGGTAACCTGACTGACAACCAAAGACCCCATTTCTAACAGCATCAGTGTTAAAATGTTGACCCTGGCATTGTAGAGGTAATTCTTATCATACTGGCACCCATGGAAAAATGCTGGCAGTGGCATGCTGGAGGAAATGCTTGGCACCTAGGTACCAGTGGAAAAATGATGGCATTGGCACAGAGGAGGTAATTCTTGGAACAAGAGACAGCAACTAAGACATATGGGGCAACCATGACAAAATGTTTGCGCTGATAAACTAAAGATCATTTTGACATTAGGGTAACTAATGGTGTGTATATTTAAAATGCTGGAGCTAGTATATTGTATGTGACTTTTGGCCTAAGTGGGAAATCTTCACATATGGGGGGCACTCATGAAGAAATGCTGGTTATGGCACAATGGAAGAAAGTTTTGTTTTGACATATGGGGGCACACATACCACATATTGGGTCAACTCCTTAACAGCATTAGGTTTAATTGGCTTGCCATATTACAAAAGGACTTGAGTATTTAATGAGCGCTCTTTCAGAGCCTCTAGTGTTTCTGCAAATAAATGGATACTGTGCTTTAACAATTGCTACTTGACCTCTTTCTTCTCAAAATTGGTACAGAGAGAGAGCTTTCTCTAGAAGAGGTGGGGCTCACTGCCTTCACTGGCTACAACTCATGGCAAGTCTTATGACCCCAGTCACCTTCAATGATCACTAGCTGCCACTGCAAGAAAAGAAGATTAATAGTGGCTTTATTAGCACTGGCTACTTTCTGCAGATTTCACTAGGAACCAGCCATTACACATTATTATAAATAAATACAGAAGCGCAATGTGCACACATCTGATTTAAAAAAGGCAGTACATTTCAAACACACTTTATCTCTGTGCTTCAGAGTGATAGTTGCTTACTAAATGATCACGATCATAAATCAAAATGTATTAACAATTCCATAGTTCATATTCAGTACATGGTCTATATCAAATAACACATGCAAGCATAACCACTATTGTTTTTTTTTTTATCTTTAAAAAATCCACAAAGGGAACAACTAACTCTTGATGGTGTAAATGATGTATGTTCCCAGTGCTTTCTCTGTTTGATGAAACTTTATCCTATATATCATTTTCATACAATACAACTAGAAACAAGTAATGCTCCCCTGGCACATCATGTGACCACAGTAATATATGTGAAATCTAAAACAAGATTTGTCTGTTTTGTGTTCTTTTAATGATGCAGTTGTTATGGAACTTTGGCAATGTCAAGTACTCTGAGGTCATCAGGGATAAAGTCATGTGACATCACTTCCTATGAATAAACAAGGTCAAAGTTCATATGATGCCACTTCCTGTGCTGTCACTAAGGTCAAAGGGTAATTAATAAAACTTCTTCCACCCCTAGCTTTTTGGTGAATCTACATCTGTACTGACTAAATATGAGTTTAAGAAGTAGACCATAATATTTCAGATAGTCTAAGATAATTAAATAGTAATACCAGCACTATGCTGAACTGAGGCCCTCATTTTGACTTCGGTGGACGGAAAAGCCCATCTACCAAAGTCCTGTGGTCAAGTCACCGCCACTGCAGTGACCTTCTTGCGGACCCTATTATGAGTTTCGCACTGGGCCAGCGGGCGGAAACAGAATTTCTACCCGCGGGCCCAACGGGAAAACAGCCCTCAACATTGACGCCTGCTCAAAATTGAGTTGCGTCAATATTGTGGTGCGTAGGGCGCACCAGCACCCATTGCGTTTTTCACTGTCTGCAGTGAAAAGCGGCTGGCCATGTGCGCCCCTGCACTGCCCATGCCAAGTGCATGGGCAGTGCAGGGGTCCCTTTGGGGCCTCCTGCACCCTGTCTCCACCAGCATTTACATGGCGGTGCAACTGCCATGTAAACGCCGGCGGAGAGAGGGGTAGTAATTCCCAGATGAGATGGAACTCATCTCATCCGGGTGGATTGAGACCGCCGGCACCACCAGGCTATCGGCCAGCGGTAACATGGTGGTGCCGGTGGTCCGACCATGGCGCGTTCGCCACAGTCGTAATGTGGAGGCTGAACTACCACCTTCTGCCACCGCAAACCTGGCGGTCTCAAGACTATCAGGGTCGTAATTAGGGCTTCAGTGTTTCAGAGGACTGTGATTCTAAAACAGCTGAATACAGCTCCAATCTTTCCTCGAGCAGCTTTAAAATCATATTGCAGTTTCATCTATTTGAAGATTATATGTGAGATACATTTTAGAAAAGTGAAAAAAAGAATGGTCCCTTTACAAACTTTGACCCCTCATTCATTTATGGTGATGTGTGATTAGATGACGAAACGTTATTGGATGATAAATACATGTATATTACCTTTTTATAGTTGTATCTGAGAAGAGCAAATTTCAGGTCAGCAGATATTGCAAAATAGGTCACACTGGAGTTGCTCTGTTGATATGAATGAGAGAATATTTTCAGTACTTCTATCGCATATTGTCTGTTCAAGTGAGAAGGCACATAAAAAGCAATCATACCACTGCGGTGTTCTTCAGAATCACAGTAGAGGTATTAGTTTCCACATTGATGCGGACTATATCTCTCTCTTTTGTGGTATAGATATATTCGTTCTCTGCAGAAAGGAAAGAAACACAATCATATAATTATCTGTTTCGTTCATCTATTTTCTCTTGTACACATAGGATTGGAGAAACTTCAATCCAAGAATCTTCGGTGTCCTAAGCACCTTTTTGGGGTTCACTAAATGTCAACAAAATGTTATGATCGAGAATACTTTTCCTAGTGACTAAGGTACTGAACTATTTCTACAGAGTTTGCTAACATTTCCCTGTAATATGCATTCAGACATTACCAGCATATGTGATACAGTGCCAGATAGGCACTGTATTTTATATAAATCCAAGTGGGCACATTTCACATAATTGTGCTTCTAAATGTTCAATGTTATCACAAAAAATAAAAATAGTTGCCACAGTTAAAATCTTTTTTAGTTCTTTGTCTGTTTAGTCTATGAGATGATATTGAAAATATTGTTTTCTGTCTGTATAGCCCAGTCATAATTAGTGTAGCTCTTAAATAGACTTAACGGTTTACACTGAAGATGGAAAATTATATATTCTTACCTGATATCCACTGTAAGCTGTACGAATTATACCTGTATGCACCACTAAAATAATCTTCCAATTGAAAAGTTGGACGCTGGTCGGATTTGCTTTCTTCTAAAACAGTAAAAATGACTAATTTAAAAAAAAATGTATTCATTTACAATACACACGCATAGGTTACAACCAAATAACTGTTGCTTCAGCATAACAAGTGGATTCCTAGAGTGGCAACATTATTAACACTAAGAATACAGTGCATTCCACAAGTGTATATGAACCGTACTGACCACCATGAATGTGAATGCTTATACTTAAAGCAAGTTTTTAAAGAGGTCTTTTTTCCTTAAAGAAAATAGCCTGGGTAAAAAACAACTTTTTTTTACATTCACAGTCTCTTATGCGAATGCATTACAACCTCCATTGAGGTATCAGTAAATTTTCAAAGTTTTAAGACAAGATTTTAGTTGAATTAATTCATACATGTCAAATTGATTCTATATTTGGAAGGAATGCCTACACCACGTTCCTTCCAGATAACGACTTAGTATCCATTTGAACCACAATTTAAGGTCGGAAAAAAAATCAGACTCCTAAAATAGTATTAGTTCATAGGAAAAAATCATTTTTAGACTATCAAAATCAGAATCGACCATTTGCGCCTGTGAAAATGCTTCGGACATTTGACCCATAATTCCTACAATGCGCCATCCAGTTTACAATGTTTCTGCCAAGGTCCCTTGCATGGTGTGAAATATATTAAAATACAACCATTTATGGATCACTTTGTATGAAGCCGCGCCCGTCCTTGTATATCCAGCTGCTACTGAACATTTGAAGACCATGTTGTATACTCAATGCTACCAGCTGTAGTGTACAGTCCTTAGAGTCAACTATATATAGTCAATAATATGCTGTAAACACCCGACCACATGTTCTAGATTTCCTCACATTCCAAGATAGTGTAAATAAAGGTGCGTGCCATCATCACTTTTACATTTTAAATAGGCACACATATTGGGGAGTCCTATCATGTATTCATTTGTAGTTATAGTACGCAAAATGCTTGCATGTATTAAACATGGATTGGCTTGTATGACCGCTTCTATTTGACATTTTAGGCACTTCCTCCAAATCAGCATTCTCCAGGAAACCATATCTGTCTAATCTCTGATTTTTCCACAAGTTCCACGACGCACACAGTATATTATTGCCAAAAGTTTCATACATCAGTTAGGTTGTCTCCTTCATGAGTTCCTCAGACAGGCCCTGCCTTCCGTTGTAGAGAACGCAAGGAGAACTTTCCCAGTTAACATCATATCAACCCAAGTCATGTCTGACCGGTAGGTATCTAGGCAGCTCACTTTGTGAGTTCAAGGAAGATTCCAAATGGTTAAATGCCTTAAAGACTCCTTGTCCTGTCCCATCTGTGACAAAGGAATTACCAACCAAGCCCATACAAAAGCACAACCACTCCTTAAGTCACACAGACCTAAAATGGCTTTTATTTCGTTAACTTATCCTTTGAGGTACTTCCAAAAAACATGAAATGTCGACTTTTAATAAATTTTGTACATAAAACAAACACGTATTTAAATCTAAAACAGTGATGACTATCTGATGCAAAATGATGGATACATTTTATAAAACAGTGTTCTCAAGAACACACAGTGATTTTGTAACATAAATTGCTTTAGGTGAGATCATTGAAAACACATAGATGCAAGAAGAACAATACACAATGTTACAGTCACTGCACTCAACATAAAGCAGAGACACATGTAGGACATGGTGTGAATCGGCACTTCTGAACAACCAATTGGGACCCCCAAGTCGACAGAGTAGCTTCTGAAAACTGCTTTTAGCCTTCTTTGAGTGTGATGAAAGAGGAAGTTTACCCCATGACAGAAAGAGGAGACTGCAATGATTGGCGAAAGGACTGCAAAGGACTTAAATCTGGAAGTGGCCCTGGAAGTTTGAGAATATCAGCAAATGAGTGTGAGTGGAAGCTAGAATGAGGGATTGGGTGGCATAGAATAAATAATATTGTGAGACAGCAAATGAGTGTGAGTGGAGGTTAGAATGAAAGATTGGGTGCCATGGATTTAGTAGTAATAATAATAGTAATAATAATAATAATAATAACAATCATCATCATCATCACCATCGTCATCTTCACCATATTTATCATATAAACAAGCATTTTGTTTTTCTTAAACAAGGCAATCGTTGATAGGATCCTTGGAAATCATGAATTCCAAATGTGGGTCTTGTGCTGAAATATAATGATGTTTACTTCAAAATGTCATCAGAATTATTCAATGTATATATCTTGCACCATTGGACTATCTAATATGGTCCCTAGGCTGCCTTTGTTCTATGCTATTGATGTATGTTCCCGATGGTTGTCACTGTCATAAAATTCCAAACTTTCAGAACTGGATGTGAAATAGCAACACTGAAATAAGTGCCAGGCAGAAAACTGTCCTAATTTTTGGGGAAAAAAATGAATTCTAATTGTTATCTTTCTAATACCACAATATAGAGAACTGACATGTTTCTACCAATAAGAACAAAAGGTTCAAAATCCATATTAAATCTTCTATAAACATGCAGGTTAACGTGGTAGTATCATTCTCAGTCCACAATTGTTTAGTATTGTGTAGGATCTCTCCATTCCATATATTTAATATTTAAGACACCGGTATCCTGCATAGTTGACTTTAAGCAAGATTACTCCAACTCGTATTTAGGTCTTCTCAAATAACTTAAGAATAGACTCATGATTTAAAATGCAGCAGTGACCTGGTACTGCGCACTGGCTAACAAGATGCCAGGCACTGGTTCCCTGTGATATCTAGAACACAGCTGAAAGTCCTGTGCATTGTCCTCTGCGACATGTAGCATTAGTCTGATTTTTTTGCAGCAAAAGTAAACATTTTAGCATTCTAACTCTTTACAGAATCCCTGTGCCATTTTAAGGTTTCTTAGTGCAATGAGCCGACACAAGAGGAGGTTTTCCTAGTATTGGTTTCTTTCCTCTGGAACAGTTGTTCATTAGCACTAAGTTGAATGTCTAACATGATGATTTTTATACCTTTGTTTTTACATATTTAGTTGTACTTGTTGAGACAATTTGCTTTCTGTCAGTGCCAGAAAACCTTATGGTAACAGTGTTTAGAAAACAAATTGTATAAGGTAAAGTAGGTGACTAGATTAGTAGGTAGGTTTATTGACAACACAGCAGTCTTGACTTTGATCTGCTTGTATGTGGAGATTTAAAAAAGTACAATACATTCAGCTGTCAGAGTTAATATGGCCACATATCATTTGCCGCCAACTTTGCACCAGCTGGTATTTATTAAATATTCTTTCAAAAAAGCCCAGATACAAAAAGTAATAGTACAGCAACTGGAGGTACATATTACAACCAACACAAATTTCACTAGAGGATCTGCAAGAAGATCCTTATCCCAGGGAACTCATTTTGTAACAGGTGATTTCTATCATTTAATTTCTCTTGGGAATTGAGAGGGAGTTATTAATTGAATGTGCCTTCAATGTTTTGGAATTTCGAGTATTTGAGTGAAAAGTTGGGGGTCAGGCCAGACTATAAATATGTGCCTCAAGGAGGCATTACAAACCCCAAAATGTTAAATGTCCTTCAAGTATATCTGATCAATTTTAGTTATAATAGTCTTCCAAACTGTAAAGGCCAATTATAATCCTGGACTACCACATATGTGTGGATATGAAACTTTATGTTGAATTAGACAACTAAAGGTAAACAGATAACTTTATAGCATATCAACATTTGCTATAACTCTATAGTAATGTCAATAATAGATGCATCCTGCAAATTTTCCCAGGTGATATTTAGGGTTAGCCTATATGATTGTAGTACAGATCCAATGAATTGTATTACTAGGAATGAATTCAAAAATGACGTATCCATGGGCATTATGTTGTATTGGAAACAGATGCATCAGGAGCAAAAGTGACTTAAGGCAGGCTTGATGTCCGTAACATGACACAACCCACTTTAGTGTGATGTTTAAGTACATGATGCTTCAAAAAAAGTACATAAATAACGCATCTGGGAAAAAAATGGCACACTTTACAGAAGGCAGCCGTGGAGCAGAGAGCAGATGCAAGGACAACAACCCCAGCACCTGCCAGGAAATACGGACAGAGTCCCAGAGGAAGAGGGATAGGAAGTGCAATTTCAGTGATGAGGAAAATAACATCTTGATCACTGAGGTGACAGAGCACCACCATCAGCTATTTGTCACCTCTGAATTGATTGCCACTTGAGATAAAAAAGGCTATTTGACAGTCCTTAGTGGAGAAGATCAATAGCATGGGACAAGCAAAGGGGACTGTCACCAACTGTAAAAAATGCTGGCATGACTACAAGCACCGGACGGAGGAGAAACTGGCCAACAACCTGAAGTCAGCGATGAAGACCGGAGGAGGAACCCAGTACCCCATAAGGAGCTGGTTGCCTTGGAGGAGCAGGTGGCAGCTGTCACCCCAGAACAGTTGGTGGCTGGAGCACCAGGACAGAACAGTGTTGCACAAGAGAAGCAATCAAAGCCACAAGGTAATTATCAACAAGGGGCAATGTGGACAAAAGGGTTATGTTGCAGTGAAGCTAGCTATGTCCCAGTGCTCCTCAGTTCTGTGTGCAGGGCAAAGAGCCAGAATCTGGCTCATGTCCCATTAAATGGCATACAAATGTCAGTCACACTGCCCAGTTACATGTTGTACAGCTCAGTCCATGTCCGTCACGTTTCTCTATTCCATGTGTGAAGTGCAACACCAGTCCAGGTCCACCTTTGTATATTGGCACATGTAGTGCAATGTACAACATTATTCACCAGAACTACAAGTCCCACAATACACAGTAAAACAAAAAAACATGGACTGGAACAAAACATCATGCATGGACACTTAAACCCTGCCTAACCTTACGGTGACAATGCAGGCCACCTTGCACCCTGACGCCACTGTGTCCTACTTGAGCCTATGGGCTTGTCAGAAGAGAAACAGCCCACCTGAGAAGGGGTCAGGTGTGGGGCATATGAAGTATCAACACATAGGGACATGCTAAAAGTCACATGTATATTAACTGGCATGACACTACATAGCACGCATTTGTCCCAATGTGTGGGTTGAGACGACACAGGTGTCAGCTGCCATGGTAGGGACCACCAGAACTTATTCCATGTACTAAATCCACCTGGGTTGGGGTGAATGCAAGTGATGCGCACCAGAGGACCATGTGTGCTGAAACTAAAGTAGGCCCCTGGTTGGCCAGTGCACTGTAAGTGCTGGTTGTGTATGTTGAACTGCCACAGTGTCTGAATGGGGCGACACTGCATACCAATGAGGTCAGAACGGATATGTTCTTTCAAGGTAGCCCCACCAATGCACATGCACTGCTGTGTCTGACAGTGTCACACTTGTGTTGCAGTTGGGAAGGGATGACAGAGAAGAGTCCATTGGGGTTCAATTACTTGTGATGTGGTCCTGAGTGAAGATGTAACATGTTGCAAGAGGGAGTCAGAAGAAAAATTGCCTCACCATGCCATGTATGTCTAAGTTGGAGGATGTGAAACAGGGATCTGTCAAGGTACAGGAAAAACTAGTCTGCCACCACAAAGGACGGAAGACAGACGTGGTTTGAGACTGAGGTGGAAGTGCCCAGTTATTTTTCAAACCTGGGTAGGTACATATCACCAATTCAAACACTACTACCATGTGGGGTACAGCTTGGCCCATAGCCCTCAATAACAGCCAGCCACTTCAGTCCACTGGATATGGTCACACATGTTGTAGGTGTTGTAGGCACATGAGAGCCAACGTATTATTTGGGTTCCGTCACTGTGTGGCATTAAGTTGAGTCCCTGCACAAAATGAGGAGTGGCAGAGGAGGCATGTACATGTACAAGTGAGCAGACCTGAGTCAAAGGATAAGTCTTAAATCTTAAACTTTACTTTATTTCGGCTGGAAGCCATAAAAGTAGACAATACAAAAACATAACAAGATTGTACAACATGTCAGTTATAAGAAAGAGGAAAATGACAAATAGATGACACAATTTACTTTTGGAGTCCTGAATAATACACGGTTGTGGAAAATGGAGCAAGGCTAGCATTATTCTTTTAATCTTGACATCCCAAAAAGTATAAAAATATTAGGGCATTGTATTTTGACTCCAATCAATTAAAACTTATTAAACTGAATAAATATAATCGAAGACCAATTAAAAACACATGATTATAACAATTCTCTAGTTCTTATCTCCCATATATTCTACAAGTACCTCACCACTGAGGAAACAATTTTGTCATTTATCTCAGTTGTTGAGTATAAAAGGAAAGAATTCCATTGTTTACTTTAAAAGCCCTACATAAATAATAGGGTCACAAAATTGTAGGAAACAAAGCAAGCCATCATTATTCTTAAAATCTTAAGATCCAACAATAAAAAAAACAAAAAGAATTAGACCATTATATCTTTAACTTCAACCAGTTAAGACCTGTTATATTAAATAGGTATAATCTAAAACCACTGTGTTAAAAAAACGCACAATTATAATAATTCTCTTGTTCTTATGGCCCATGCACTTCGCAAATATCTCGCAACTGAGAAAACTATTTTATCATTTGTGTCAGTTGTTAAAAGTCGTAATGCTGTATTCCATTCCCTTATCCCAACTAACCTACATAACAGAGCAATCCACTTTTTCCTGGGTGCCATATATCTAGGGCAGAAAAACATAAAGTGCGCAAGTGACTCTTTTGTCTTTTGGCAATGATGGCAGTATATTAAATTACAGTCCTCCAAAGGATGAGTCATACAATGTGGATACCCAACTCTGGCAACTATCAACTGTGGTAAGTGTCAGTGCTAACAACGTGCCTAGTGTGACTGGGCCCATCCCCTTAGAGTTGGCACACAGGGTCCACTGTCCACAAACATGAAACCAAATGTGTATGCAATGAAATCACATGAGTATACACAATTAGGAGATACATGGTAAGTATATGCTCTCACACGTTCCTGTGGTGTAGCAAGTTTGATAGGTGTGTAGAAGTATGCAGGATATGTGTGAAAAACTCAACCCTTGCCCACATAAATTCTCAATGTGCATGCAAGGATGCAGAACAAGGCAGAATGCCATAGTGTACAGTGTGAAAGTCAGGTGGCAGGATTATAACTCATTCATGATCAGACCCACAGCAGCTGCACAGGAGCTATGGGCTGAATATTGGCCACAGAGAATGGAGGCACCCTAGGGATTAGGTGTGTCAATGTGTCAAAACAAAATCAGTATAGGCATCATGAAAAAGAATGCAGGTCGCAATGGCAGATTTGTACCTTACCTCTCATCATATGTGCAGCAATGGTAGGTCCAGCGAGCTGTGTAACTGTGTTGCAATATGTATCATGACACAAAAAGTCAGTGTTGGAAATGGCCTTTTTGCAGGGTCATCCCCAGACTTAGGCCCTCATTCTGACCTTGGCGTGCGGCGGAGGCCGCCCACCAAAGTCCCGCCTTCAGGTTACCGTTCCGCGGTCGAAAGACCGCGGCGGTAATTCTGACTTTCCCGCTGGGCTGGCGGGCGGTCGCCTTCAGGCCGCCCGCCAGCCCAGCGGGAAAGAGGCTTCCACGATGAAGCCGGCTCGGAATCGAGCCGGCGGAGTGGAAGCTGTGCGACGGGTGCAGTTGCACCCGTCGCGTATTTCACTGTCTGCGCAGCAGACAGTGAAATACATTTAGGGGCCCTCTTACGGGGGCCCCTGCAATGCCCATGCCAGTGGCATGGGCACTGCAGGGGCCCCCAGGGGCCCCGCGACCCCCCCTACCGCCATCCGGATCCCGGCGGTCGGACCGCCGGGATCTGGATGGCGGTAGGGGGGGGCGGAATCCCCTCGGCGGCGCAGCAAGCTGCGCCGCCTTGGAGGATTCAATGGGGCGGCGGTACACTGGCGGGAGCCCGCCAGTGTTGCCGGTCCGACCGCGGCTTTACCGCCGCGGTCGGAATCCCCATTGGAGCACCGCCGGCCTGTCGGCGGTGCTCCCGCGGTCCTCCGCCCTGGCGGTCTTTGACCGCCAGGGTCAGAATGACCGCCTTAATGTCTTTTCCTCTACTTTTTGCTGAATTCGTTTTTGATGGCTCTAGGACTCTTGGAACTTTACCACTGCTAACCAGTGATAAGGTGCATGTGATCTCTGCTTAAAACATGGTAACACTGGCTTATCCACAACTGGCATATTTTATTTACTTTTAAAGTGCACTATAGGTGCCAAGGACTCGTAAATTAAATGCTACTAGTGGGGCTGCAGCGCTGATTGTGCTGCCCACTACATTAGCACTCTAAACATGTCTCAGGCCTGCCACTGCAGAGCCTGTGTATGCAGTTTTAAACTGCCATTTCGACCTGGCAACTGCAACTACTTGCCAGGCCCAAACTGTCATTTTCATTACATGTATGTCACCCCTACGACAAGCCCTAGTTATCCCCAAGAGCAAAGTGCAGTGTATTTAAAATGGTGGGCATGTACTTTTAAGTTTAGTATATACATGTAGTGAAAAACAGCTAAATCTGTTTTTCACTATTGCAAAGCCTATCTCTCCCATAGGATAACTCAGGGATAACCCTAAAACATCTTTAAAGTGTAACTCCCAAATAGGAAAGATAGAAATGTGGAGTTTGGTGTCTCTCGACACAATTTAAAATCACAAAGTATGGTGAAGTCATATTTTAAATTGTAAGAGCCTGAGGCGGATGGGTTACTCAATGTGACAGATATCCTGTCTGCCGTATTACAATCTCCTTAGGCTATAATGGGGTCATAATACTGCGGACAGGATATCCCTCATGTTTGTGGCAGAGTAAACCCCTCCGCCAAACTCTAAATCAGCCCCTTAGTCTAAAAAATGCCAACCCTGCAATCTCTGGCCTCAGCACTGATGGCAGCCATTGTCCCTGTGTCTAGCCTCCCCCCTCCAACTTCCTCCACCCAGACCCAATCCCCTGTACCCCAGCCCATCCCAAGCACACCTACAGACCAGCATGCACACAAGTCAACACCCAAAAGTAGCTCAAGCAAACATAGGCTCCACACACACCACAGGCACTCACACAATCATCACACCCATACAGACACAGCAACATCCACTGCCTCCACTGTGTCCCCCTCCTCCTCCTTTTCTCCCTTCTCCCTCCCAGTCTCGTCTACACACACCTGCATGCACCACATCTACAGGCACTAGGACTCACACCAGGACACCCAGCACCACAAGCCTCTCACCTGCACTCACCACCTCCACTTCCATTTACACATTCCCTGTGTCCTCTCCCAGTGTGTCTGTGACGCCCCCTCCAAAAGTACCCAAACGCCGGCAATCACTCACCCAACATCCATCCACCTCACAACAGCCTCCAGTACCTGCACCCAAAATACCTAAAGTGACACCTCCTACAACCACCTCCTCTTCCACCACTCCCAGACCCCTCCAGCTACCCATCCCAGTGTCCGTCAGAAACTGTCCCTCTGTCAAATGGACCTTTTTGCCTCCACCCCCCCTCCAATTCATCAGTCCCGTCGTAGCGCCTCAGCCAAAAAGCCTCCAGTACCAGTGGTGCGTGTTCCAGGTTTTTGGAGTGCACCGTCCACCAGGGCAGGCAGTAGGACCCGGAGCCAAGGCACTGGTAGCCCACCCCTTGTAAAGGCTCTGAAATTGGAGAGTGGACGACGGGACCGTGTCAAGACTCCTGGTGGGACAACAAGTGAAATGGGATCGAAGGTGATTGGTGAGTCAGCTGTAACTCCAAAAAAGGTGGGGAAGGTCCAGAGGAAGTCTCCCCAGCCTGTTGTGAGTGTCACGGCGGAGAAGTGCGCCATCATTTCCGGCGGTGCAGACACAACCGCCAGCACCGTCGTCACTGGTCCAGAGACCACCGCCGGAGTCACAGCCCAGGAGGGCCCAAGTATTGTTTCTGGTCAGGAGACCCCAGCTGGAGTCACAGCACAGGAGGGCCCAAGTATCGTTTCTGGTCAGGAGACCCCAGCCGGAGTCACAGCCCAGGAGGGCCCAAGTATCGTCCCTGGTCAGGAGACCCCAGCCGGAGTCAGTCCCCAGGAGGGCTCAAGTATTGTTACTGGTCAGGAGACCACCGCCGGAGTCAGTCCCTAGGAGGGCCCAAGTATCGTCACTGGTCCAGAGACCACCGCCGGAGTCACAGCCCAGGAGGGGCCAGGATGCCACAGCCCCGCTGCCCAATGATGGAACGTCATGCCACACACCAATGTCCAGTGTGGAGATCGTCATGCCACACACCAATGTCCAGTGTGGAGATCGTCATGCCACACACCAATGTCCAGTTTGGAGATCGTCATGCCACACACCAATGTCCAGTGTAGAGATCGACATGCCACACACCATTGTCCAGTGTGGAGATCGTCATGCCACACACCAATGTCCAGTGTGGAGAACCTCATGCCACACACCAATGTCCAGTTTGGAGATCGTCATGACACACACCAATGTCAGTATCAGAACCGCCATGTCAAAGCACCGCTGAACAGGGCAAAGACCGCCATGTCAAAGCACCGCTGAACAGTCCAGAACCGCCATGTCAAAGCACCACTAAACAGGGCAAAGACCGCCATGTCAAAGCACCGCTGAACAGTCCAGAACCACCATGTCAAAGCACCGCTGAACAGGGCAAAGACCGCCATGTCAAAGCACCGCTGAACATGGCAAAGACCGCCATGGCAAAGCACCGCTGAACAGTCCTGAACCGCCATGTCAAAGCACCGGTGAACAGGGCAAAGACCGCCATGTCAAAGCACCGCTGAACAGTCCAGAACCGCCATGTTAAAGCACCGCTGAACAGGGCAAAGACCGCCATGTCAAAGCACCGCTGAACAGTCCAGAACCGCCATGTCAAAGCACCGCTGAACAGGGCAAAGACCGCCAGGTCAAAGCACTGCTGAACATGGCAAAGACCGCCATGGTAAAGCACCGCTGAACAGTCCAGAACCGCCATGTCAAAGCACCGCTGAACAGGGCAAAGACCGCCATGTCAAAGCACCGCTGAACAGGGCAAAGACCACCATGGCAAAGCACTGCTGAACATGGCAAAGACCGCCATGTCAAAGCACCGCTGAACAGTCCAGAACCGCCATGGCAAAGCACCGCTGAACAGGGCAAAGACCGCCATGGCAAAGCACCGCTGAACAGGGCATGCACCGTGTAGGAATGAATGGACCGCCACATCAGGCATCCTTATCCCATGTGCAGCTGGGACAGTGACAGGACAGGAACTTTCACAGGGAGACTCATCCAGTCTGGGCACCAGTCCCCCTCCAGCACCAGTGGAGACCTGCATCTACTTGAGAAACTGTGGCTTTGCACTCCCCAGGATGGCACAATGGGCAACCCACCCACTGTAGAGACTTGTGAGACTGTGGCTTTGCACTCCCCAGGATGGTACAGTGGGCAACCCACCCACTGTAGAGACTTGTGAGACTGTGGCTTTGCACTCCCCTGGAAGGCACAGTGGGCAACCCACCCACTGTAGAGACTTGTGAGAATGTGGCTTTTCACTCCCCAGGATGGTACAGTGGGCAACCCACCCACTGTAGAGACTTGTGAGACTGTGGCTTTGCACTCCCCAGGATGGCACAGTGGGCAACCCACCCACTTTAGAGATTTGTGAGACTGTGGCTTTGCAGTCCCCAGGATGGCACAGTGGGCAACCCACCCACTGTAGAGACTTGTGAGACTGTGGCTTTGCACTCCCCAGGATACATCAATGGGCTTGGAGCTCCGTCGTGGATATGGCTCCGCATTCTTGTGGCTGAGGTGCCCCCCCTTCCCTTCCCCCTGAGGTGCCTGTAGTGTTTCTATCTGATGCCCCGGCAGTGTTCTCTCGGATTTTGGTCAGGTATCTATTGTGGGCCTCGCCAATGCATTTTTGGACTGTTGGTGCACGGACATTGTTGTGTACATATCTGCACTACTTCTTGTATTGTCTATATAATTATGAGTGAGTTTGAGATATATATCTGTATATTTTTTAATGACATGTATATTGGCACATTACAATGTTTGACCGAAATTCGCTTTGTCTTTGCATTCTTCGGGGGGGATTGTGGGTTGTTAATGTGATATTTTTTTACTGCATTGGTGTGTATGTTGTAATATGCGAGGATGGGGGTGGGGTTGTTTGGTGGGTGTCCCCCTAACTTTTGCCTCCCCCCTCCCCCGTGTCGTAGATGCAGTACTCACCGGTATCTTCTGCGCCTACGTCGCTGTTGGTCGTAAATGAGCAGAAAGACAAGGGCAGGGAGTATTTGGAGTTCCACGTCCATGGAGTCGTCGTTCCTCGTGGGATGTGTTGAGGTGAGCGTTTTCCCATAGCAAAAGCTGTTTCCGCCGTGTTTTTAACCACGGTGAATCCGCCCCGGAAAAGGTGGCGGATTGGCAGGTTGTAATGGTGTGGGCGGTACATTGTCTTTCGCCTGTCTGTTGTAACCACTGCGCTGCTTGTCTGTACCGCCGTGGCGGGCGGTGTGTTAAAGTGTCTGTCTTTGTTGGCGGTTTCCGCCAGGGTCATCATTCCCTTTTTTTGTCTGTCGGCCTGTTTGCGGTATTACCCCACCTTTTACACCGTCCACCAGGGTTGTAATGACCACCCTAGTGTCATCTTGCTGCCTGCAGATGCATCGTCTTTCAGAAGTCAATCTGGTATACCTGAATGACCATTCATCTCACAGCACCTCTTCAAAATCTGCCTCATCACACTATCATGCTTCATCAAGTTCTTCAACCTAGCCTTCTACAACTAGCTCATCGTGAAGCTGGGAAAATGAAAGACACAGACTACTTAGAACTAGACCACTTACTGAAACCTGCTGATCTATTGATGCTTGGGAACCACCATAAATTTAAATCATCCAAAACCAAAACAGAGAGCTGTACCTATGACCTTGAAAGGCCTGCAATAGCACAATCTTCTTGCTCCAGGGATGTGACTGAACACATGTGAGATCAACAGAAAAAAAGATTTTTTTCTTTGCTCAAGGTTTTTAGCCTCTCACTTGTCCTCATAGTGAACGAAGTCACAATAAGTGATTTCTACATTGTGCCAGCTGTTCAAGATATCTTTGGTCATCTGTGTTTCCATAGACACTCCAGGCCTTGTCATGTTTTGCTTAAACAATCCAAATAGTCTCTACCTATGGGCCCCACTCTTACTACTCTGAATCTTCCAGTATAGTGCAGAAAGACAAATCCTATACCTTATCCCACTAGATCATGCCACACAAATTCTCCAACCTGTTTATTAGTTGCCCATGGCTAGATGTGTTAAGGGTGCAAAGATTGGAGGTGCTTTTTAGGGTTCAGGAATCAGAGGAGTTTAGTGGTGGAAAGGGCATTTTTGGTTCAGCAGTGGGTACAGTTTAGGGGTCAGGAATGGGTGTGGCTTTGGTGTGGTGAGAGTTATTTTAGGGTTAGGGATGGGTGTAGTTTGGGGATAGAAAGGGATTTCAGGGCTTAGGGATGGGGGATGTTTGGGGGTCATAATGGGTGTAGTCTTGGCATGGTTTGGGATTTTTAGAAAGCAATTTCTATGCAGTGATGGTGCATAGGAATTGTGAGGGGATCAGGGATAGATGGTGTTTAAGGCTGGTGAGGAGTCAGTGAATGACAGGAATTTAGGTAATTGTTTGACAATATAAAAGATAAAGGACCTGATTTAGATTTCAGTTGATGGGTTACTCCGTCACAAAGGTGATGGATATCCCATCCACCAAAATATTAATACCATAGGAAATAATGGGATTTATATTTCAGCAGACAGAATATCTGTCACTGTTGCAACAGAGTAACCTCTCCGCTAAAATTTATATTAGGCCCATGATCCGAAATAATGTCTCCTAAAGTAAAGCACTGAAAGAAATATTGCTGACAAAAATGTTTCTGAAAGTAAGACCTGCAACCATTACATTTACACCTTAAAAAACATGCACAAACAAATTTAAAAAAAAACAACATTCCTCCTTTTCCTCTCAGAGCTAGTCCCACTGAAATAACTGTCGCAGTTCCTGCTAATTTATAGTGAAGATGGTCAGGATGGAGGTGAAGAGTTTTCAAATGGAGATGTAGAGGATTGGGTTTGTGGTGAGGATGGGCCTGATTCACAGAGGTAATTTACACGTTTGATGATTGTACACCAAAAATGTAAATTTACTCCAAAAGTGTAATTAAAAAGTCTCCATAAATAGGGTCTACTTCACAAACTGCACTTTGAGTAAGTTTGCACATTTGACTAAGTTTACTACTCTTCAGTAATCATAAATTGAAGTTTTGTAGTGACTTACACTTTTGTAGTATGTCCATCACTTCCACTGGTACTGCCACCTACATTATTTTCTAAAGGGTGTGTTGTAAGAACAGTGGTTGGTAATTTGTAGTGGTGGACTAACTACTGTTTTTTTAGCAGTAACTTACACTCAGAGGGCCAGATCCACAAAGGCAAACATACACTTTTGTGTAAGTTTATTATTTTTGTTGCTATTCACAAACAATGAGTTAATAGTAATGTTACCACTGCGGAGAATCAGCGGTTTGGGAGAAAGAAATCAGCACATAAAAAAGATAGGCCTGTCTTAAAAGTGTATGTTTACCTTTGTATATCAGGGCCATAGTTTGTGATTACTGAAAAGTAGTGAGCTCATTTAAAAGTGTAAACTTACGCAAACGTGTAAGTTACTTCTATGAATCCGGCCCTTTTGGCATACATTTCCACTCAGAGTTTGTGAACAGCTAAACAGTAGTAATTTTACTCAGAAGTGTAAATTACTCAAAAGTGTAAGGTGCCCTTGTGAATCAGGCCCAAGATCTTCACCCCAGGATGGTTGTAAGATAAAGATCCTGTTTTACAGCCAATTGATAAGCATACACAAGAAGCAAGTATTCCTACCACCATACATAAAAGGGTAATGCAGCTCCCCCTGCCCATTACTGCATCTCTAACAATCAGCAAAAATAGGCAATCTAATATTTTTATTTCTTTAATGATGTTTGCTTATGTTTGTAGACATTTTGGGACATCATTTGCCAGGAGGCCCCGTAAAAGGAGAAGGGAGCATTCACAACAATTAAAACGTTCATTGGATTGACAAGTATGCGTCCCACAAATCTAATTTGGAAAATGCTTGAGTTCACCCATAGTGAACTTCAGAATTTTTTTTATATATATGAGACACGTGTTTACAATCTTTGCAAAGTTTGACGTGTTCCTTCTGAGAATCTTTGGCAGTCACAACTGAAACTTGTCCCAGATTTTGCAAGTGAAATAGACGTGTGCCAAGAAATAAGCCTGCAGTGAAAAGCAGACTGGCAAAGAGATGAAACCGGATGCAAACAAATCCGGTGTGGCCGATATTCTGTAGTTTCTATGCAATAATCAAGTGCACCTACTACTGCAGCCAGTTTAAAAAAATTTAATCGTTCTCCTTACGCAGTAATCCTACAGGAATTGTGCTATTTTGTTTCTTAAAAAAAGGAAAATACAGGAAAATGATTAACATATTCCATAGAAATAAACTCTAAAGTAATTTAATTTTTAATTTTTGCAGTGGCGGCTGGTGACATTTGAATGCAGTGGGGCATGAAAATGTTGGGTATGAATTTTATGAAGTGAGTGAAAGGAGCAAACTTAATGGACAAGCGCGGGGACCAAGGTGGTCATTAGTGGCTGGTGACATTAGAAAGTAGTGGGGCATAACTTTTATTCAGCAAGCAAAGTAAGGAAGCTTAATGGACAAATGTGTGGTCCAGAAGGGGGTCTCCTCCTGAGAAAAAAATTGAAAAAAGATAGGCAAATGGTGCATTTTAAAGCAAATTAATTTAGTGAGAAAGCAATGATTTATACAACAGTGTAAACATGTAGTATTTAACTATTAAACATATTAAAAGCTGGCCATAACTTACTGCATTAATATGTTCAACAGTTACTGTAATGTGCAAATTGTACAGTAAACAACTTCAGGACCTGTGAAGTGTGCGCTTGCACAGTATCTTTCACTGCATGCGGCCACATCTTTTGTAGAAAATGCTCTAACTAGGCTTTGGGAAACACCCACAACTGCTGGATGCAAGGAGTTGTATAGAAATATCTGCTAACAGGTGTTTAGTTGGGATAAAAAAGTGGGGGTTCTCAAAAAGTGACCACATAATATACATTTGTGTGATTTCCTTAGTGTGCCACCCAATCTGTATTTTGGTGTCTCTCTGAGATGTTATTGCATTCAGATATTTAACACACCAAGTGACATACAGCTAAAACCTGTAAGTACTATTGGTTTTGTCAATGGTTGCTATTTGTGATAAATGGGTAACAACAATGATTTGTTATCAATAATTAACAGTGGAAATATTTCAATTCTGAAGTTGTGAGATTATGAAATAATTGTTATTGAGGCCTGTAGAAGGAGTGCTGGCCTTCAGTTATGTGTACTTTATGTTAGATATGTATGCCCCTTTTCTCTGCACATCTCGTCCATCTTCACACATTCAACCTCATCTCTTTCCTCTTCAGCACCCTCTTTTACCTCTCCCTCGAATGCACTTCCTTGCATCTCCTTCACCTCACTAACCCCAAACAGGCACAGCACTCATTCACATTTAAGCACTTAGGGGCAGATTTAAGGAACATGGCACTGCACTGAGTGTAGCGCCACTTTCCCTGCGCCACTTACCGCCCCCCTACCACCACGATGTGTGCACTGTATTTAAAATACGGTGCAGCATGGCGCAGGGTAGCTGGCAATAGCGTCATTTTTCATGATGCTACTGATTTACTCTGCAGGAGTAGGGCCAAAATGTTGGCGCTACTCCTACAGAGTACATAGGGCCCATTCTAAATAATGGAAGCCCCCTTTCAATGCCTGCTCTGAGCAGACGTTGAATGTGCCGTAAAAAATGGCACAAGGAAATCTCATAAATTTCCTTGTGCCTTTTTTTCATCCCCCTAATGGGGGTACACCCCTTTACATACATTATGCCTGGCGCAGGCACAATGTAGCACACTGGGTTACAGAGTGGCGCAATGCATGCATTGTGACACTGTAAATATAGTGCAGGGATTTCGGCCTTGTTGGGCCACATTAACGTCAAAAATAATGATGCTAATGTGGCGCGAGGTGGTGCTAGGGGATAATAAATATGCTCCTTTATGTTCTCTTACTTTTGCCTAGGAAGTATTTTGACATATCGTTCTGTGTGCCCTGCAGAGAGGCCAAACCACTTACAGGCACCTTTCTTTGGCTTCAGCCTCAGGGCCAGAGCTCTCAATCACAGCCCCTCATAAACACTTTAAATGACTCAAAGTGTACACCATACAAGAGTAATAAGATGCATGGAAAAAATATAGAAACACAACATGATGAAATTGCAAACACTCTTGAGGAATGAAAGATTAAGAAAAACTTGTGAAACAGAAGAGGAACAAAAAAACTGACATGCATTACCCTAACGTTTTTATCATTCGTTATTCATAAATCAATCCATGTTTTAGGCATTTATGTTAAGGGCATGTATTTACGGCATTAATGACCTGGTTTTAAAATCAAAGTGCATGCCACAACTTCTGGGGAATTCCTGATTATTCATGTTGCCTCTGTATTACAGTCTGAAATATGAATGTAGGTATACTTTTTGAAAGGGGAAGACCATGTTATTTACTTCATGGGAGTAAATGCTATCTAGAACAACTGGCACATGGGCTACTGTCTATTATATCAGAAAGATTGGTAAAGAAATCAGTCGCTGCTTAAACGTTAACTTTCAATGATTCTTCTACCACTATATGAAACTGATTATTCTTATGTTTAGTTTTCTCAAAACATTTGTCCTGAAACTGTTGCCAGTATTTTAAATAGAAAACATACCTTTCATTTTTATACCAGCTACTCTCAAATGGTTCCACTAGCAAATGATTCAATGGAAAAGTAAACTTTTCCTGTCTCCTTTACAATCTTAGGCCCATATTTATTCTTTTTGACGCAAACCAGCGCCAGCGCTGGTTTGCGTCAAAACATTTACCGCTGGCTTACGCCATTCCAACGCCATTCCAACACAACACACCATATTTACGGATTGACGTTAGCCGGCGCTGTGGGCTAGTTAGAGTTTAAAAAAAATTACTCTAACCGGGCAGCGCAGGCCTAGGGAAGAATGGGGGTTGTGCGTCAAAAAATGGAGCAAGTCAGGTTATAGTAGAAAATCATGGCTCTACCCGGACTTGTGCCATTTTTTGACGCTCAACCCCCATTGAAATGGCGCCTGTCTTAGCAAAGACAGGAGTCATGCCCCCCTGCTCAATGGCCATGCCCAGGGGACTTCGGTCCCCTGGGCATGGCCACTGGGCACAGTGGCATGTAGGGGGCCGAAGTGAGGCCCCCCAATGCCACTTTAAAAAAATTAAAAAATATACTTACATCTACTTACCTGTACTTACCTGGGATGGGTCCCCCCCATCCATGGGTGTCCTCCAGTGGTGGGCGAGGGTGGCAGGAGGTGTCCATGTGGGCAGGGAAGGGCACCTGTGAACTGCTTCTATGGCCAGATACCATGGAAATTCTTAACGCCTGCCCTTACCCAGGCATTAAAGAACAGAATCGGGTTGGGTGCCATTTTTTGATGCCCGCCCCCTCCTGTGCATCAAAATGACACGGGAGTATAAATAAGGCACAGAGGCCTTAAAGTAATTTTTGGGATGGGAACGCCTACCTTGCATGTTATTAACGCAAGGCGGTTTCCTGCATCCAGAAAATGACGCACACAGCGGAATTTTGGCATTCACAGGCTCAGGCGTCAAAGTATTAATATGGTGTTAGGTTTGCGCCGAATTTGCGTCAAAATATTTGACGCAAATTTGGCGCAGACAGAGTATAAATATGCCCCTTAGTATATCTGACCAAAAACACTCAGCAGACTTATGTGTCTTATGCACTCATAAATTCCTTGAGAATTTCAAGCTAGTAGTCACACTTTTGTTACCAGTCAACGTTTCAAATCTGCAATGTCTATGAGTACCTTTTATTTTACATTCTAAATACTTCTCAAGTCATGTATTATTTACATCAAGTGATACATCAAGTAATACTGCTCAGATGCTTTGATGATCACTTTATCTGAAAATATTCCCAGGAGCTTTCTTTCCTTTCCTCCAATGGCGTTGAGTCATCAAAATGCCAGGGGTAGCCGAAGTGACATCACATACCCTTTCACATTAATGGCATCACAGGAAGTTACATCATACGACCCTTGACCCAGGAAGGCATTTCACAGGACCCCAACATCACACTCACACTCTCTTACACCCCCTTATACTTATTCTTATTCAATATCATTCACTTGCATTCGCTCTTAATCTCCTTTACACCAGGGGCCAGATGTACAACCTTTTTTGTGACTCTCAATTTGCTATTTTTTGCGAATTGCAAATTGCGTGCCACAAAACAATATGTAAAACAGTGTCTGAGACACTGTTAGCGATTCCCAAATGAGTCGCAAGGGACTGCCTTAATATTCCTGAGGCTGGTCGCAATTTGCGATCCACTTGGGAATGGCTGCACTCACAGGGTTGTTGGCTTGCTGCAGTCAGCAGACTACCATGTCTGTGCCTGCTTTTTAAATAAAGTAGTTTTTTTTTTTTAATGCAACCTGTTTTCCTTAAAGGAAGCATTTAAACAATAAAAATAAAAACATTTCAGTTTCATGCTTTCAAAGTACACAGTGGTCCATGAGACCACTGCCTGCTCTGAGAAAATGTTGGCACCCCCATTCACAAAACGGAAGGGGGCCCTTGGGGACCCCATATCCGTTTGCGAATGGGTTACCACCAATTTGAAATTGATGGCAACTGCAATTGTTTTGCAACTGTATTCATGGTAACAAAACAATCATACGTGGACCTGTGACTTGGTATTAGGAAGGTACTCCCTTGGAACGCCCCTTCCTAATAAAGGGTGTCCCCTCCTAATAGTGAGGTAATGGGTTACCGACTCACAAAATAGGGATGGTACATGCTGCAAGCCTATTTTGAGGTTGCTAAAGGCAAATTTCGCTGTTTGCACCCGCAAAATAGCTTTGTACATCTGGCCACAAGGCCCAGGTTTACTAACTCTTTGCACTCTGTAAGCATCCCTTTTGTGAGTCAGACCAGGTTGAAAAGTGTTAGAGTGGGATTCACTATCCAACACAAATCCTGATTGAGTTAGATAGCATCTCAAAGTAATGAAAAATTGTGATATGCCCTGCTTTGCATTATTTTCCGTCAAGTGACTGTTCCACTGATGGTGCATGGGCGTTTCCATGAGATCACCTAGGGGTTATGATACAAATCCCTATCTACAAACATTGGTAGAGAGGAATTTGCACCAAACGATCAGAATTCTTTTAATTTCTCCTCATTTTCCAACTTTGCACGTGTGCTGCATTGTGCAGCACACATTCAAAGTGGGAAAAGACAAAGCATATCTTTTGCTCTGAAATGTACCCCATTTATTTCTCTCGCTTTGATGTAAGACGGCACAACATCTTCGGGCATAATTGCATCTGCATCAAAGAATAGAAACTTTGTGCCTCAATTAAACGAAGTCTCACTCCCTAACTGTAACTGACATTCACTTTCACTCACACACACAGACACACACAGACACACACAGACACACATATATATATATATATATATACATATATATGAGAGTTAGACCTGGCCCTTTTTGCAGGGTCATCCCCAAACTTTTTGCTTTCCTCCTACTATTTTTTTTACCTCTTGTTGTTGATTTTAGGATTTTGGGCATTTTATCACTGATAATCAGTGCTAAAGTGCATGTGCTTTCCCTTCTAAACTTGGTATGATTGGTTAACCCCTGAATGGCTTATATAATTTACATGTAAGTCCCTTGTACAATGGTATTTGTTATACCCAGGGTCTGTAAATTAAATGCTACTAGTGGGACTTCAGCGCAGCTTGCACCACCCAGAGAAGTAGCCCTTAGAAGTAGCATTTCAAACCTGTCTCAGGCCTGCCACCACAGGGCCTGCATGCACAGTTTACTGCCACAGGGACCTGGCATTTACATTTACTTGCCAGGCCTGGAACTCTCATTTTGCTACATATAAGTCACACCTAAAGCAGGCCCTAGATAGCCCTATGAGCAGGCTGCAGTGTAAGTAAGAGGTAGAACATAGGCATGTTTGGTATGGTTTGAATGGTAGTGAGAAATGCTGCTTATTGGTGTAGGTGGATTTTTTATTACCATTGTAGAAATGCCACTTTTAGGAAGTGAGCATTTCTCTGTGCTTATAACACTGGTGCTCTTGCAGCTTAACCCCAATCCCCGTCTAGGGTAGAGTGACAGCTGGGCTTTGTGCATACTTTCCAGACAGCCATAACCCAGGGAGAACAGAGGTGTAACAGGAGTACATCTGCATACTGAGTGGTGTTCCTGGGCTGGGAGAGGTAGAGGTGGGGCACACATGCATCTATAAAGGCTGTGCCCTGGCCTCACACAAAGGGCTATTTACCCCCTACTGATGTCTGGAGCCAGTGCTGGAGGAGAAGGGGACATTCCAGGAACCAGTTAGTGCTAGTTTGATGACCCCTCCCCACCTTTGTGGAAGCTGAGCAAAATGAATATAAGTACCGGGGGTTGTCCCCCACATTTCTGGACACTAATGGACCAATGAACTGGACACTAGATGCTGCTGGAAGGACTCGCCAGGAACCACCTATGGTCTGCCCTGCTGTTGTGCTGACCTGTGACCTGCTAGATCACTGAGAGGGATTGCCACTGACTTTGAACCCTTGTGCTGGCCTGCTTGTTTGGGCCCTGCATCCTGGTACCCCAAAAGCTGTCTCCAGGGGCTGGGTGCTGTGCCCTCCTTTCCCCTTGCACTTCTATATTTCTGGTGCTGCCCTTTTCAAATATAGGCTTATTTTCGGAGCTGCTTGGAGTGCATGGCGAGTGCTCCTGGACCCACTTAGATGGTGTTCCCAGTAGGCCCTGAGATTGAAGGTGTGGCATGCTCATGGCCCTGTCCGGTGGAGGGGCAAATGAGAGGAAGAGAAGTGCAGCTGGGATCCCTGACCGTGTGGGGAAAGCACGGACAGAGGGCGCTCCCCTTGATGCACTTGGGGAATCAGCAAGTACAGACAGCCAGAGATGGAGCCACAAGGATGGCGGTGCTCTGCTCAGCTGCCTCTTCGACCTTTGTGCTCATTTTGGTGAAGACACTGCCGAGGCCCAGGTTGTTGCAATCGGCCCACATGAGGTCTGTCCTGCCACAGGGGACTACTGTGTGCCCCCCTCCCGGCAGGTGATGGAGACCGTGGGAGCAGTATAGTACAGAAGGAGTTCCCAGTGCCTCCTGGAGTTCAAGTGCCATGGGATGCTTGCCCTGCTGAATTATGCAAGGAGAGCCCAGAGAAGGTTCCCCCCTCCATCCCTTACCGTGGGTACATGGGTGGTGAGCCCCGTTTTTCTCATGGTGTCAGATTGTCCGCGGCAGTGCATTAAGGGTGGCAGGATCTGGAGGAGAACTTCGACTGAGGTCCCGTGCCTGCCCAGCCTTCTGTGGATTACTGTAATCACTGTAGTAGACGTGCAGGGTCTCCTGTAGCCTACAGGGAAGTAGAAATGTGTAAAGGAGTACTGGCCTCTTACAATTACTGCCAGGACAGGGAGGAACCTTCATAGGAGCAATTCCTTGTCCCTGGCAGGAAATTACCACCACCATAGAACAGAGGTGCACGTGCAACAGACCCAGTGTTTGTGCTGGTAATTTGGAGAACCAGTGGCAAGGATGGTGTGAGATCACTGTGGTAATGATTGGGGTGATACAGGTAGGGTTTTGTGGATCGTGTGTTTCTCTCTCCCTAATCTGACTGCTGCATCCCATGATATAATGTCACACTATATGTTGTGCTTCTTCTTGTTTTTACGGACTGTAACCTTGGTGCAGTAATGTTGTGTTTATGACATATGCCCTAAGGAAATGTATTCATGATATGTGCATTTATTTTGGGGATAAAAATGATCTGCAATTTGGGAATGTTTCTCTTCTATGTGCATTCATGATGATATCTTGGCCTGCATGATAATGTGTTTAATATGACGTGCAATTCTGGTGATAATGGCAACCTGACTACTCCCTGTGTTACAGACTAGTAGTAACCTATGTGTATACCTGACTACTGCTTGTTTTCACAGAGTACTGGTATACTGTGTAATGTTCTGACGACTGCTTGTGTTGCAGGGTATTACTGATACATGTTGTGTTTGGTCCAAGGATGTTTATGCAATACAGTTAATTTTTTTATAACTAATTATGGAGTTTCCTTTGTAGCGTATTTATTGTGTCACTGGTGTTGTGTGTGTAGGAAACGTCCTTAACAAGGTGTCCTTAGGGACACAGACGTTTCCCAAAAAAGCGTAACCACGATTTCCTGACCAACGCATGGCTTTTTCTGTGCATTAACCACACATGTGCTGAACTACGCATATGCGTGGTTAAGGCACAGAAAAAAGAATGCAGTGTTTTTAGGAGATGACGTGGTGAGGTAAGTAGAGCTGGGTCAGGGGTGGGGTTGAGTTAAGGGATTGGGGTGGGGGTGTTCAGGGGTGGGCTATTTTCTTAAGGAATGGGGTGGGGGTTTGGGTATTGTTTTAAGGGATTGAGGGGTCGGGTATTTTTTTTAGCAGCGTGGTGGGGAGTTTTGGTAATTTTTTTCATTTAGAGCTTAGGGAGGGAGCAGGGAAATTTATTTTTAAAGGGGTGTGGAAGGTTTAAGGAAGGGCGGGAGAAGGGAGGAGGGAAGAGGTAGTAGGATCGAGAGAGGACACAGTGAGGTAAGTGGGGTTAGTGCAGGGTTGGTGGGTAATAGCAGTGGGGGTGGATTTAGGGCTTAGGGTGAGTGGGGGGTGTTGGGGTATTTTAGTTTTTAGGGGCAGGGTTGAGAGGTGAAGTATTTGTTTTTTCTTTGGGCTCAGGGTGGATGGGGGGTCGAAATAGTTTTTTGGGGCTTAGGATCGGTGGGGTGTTGGGGTAGTTTACTCATTAGAGGGAAGGTTTTAGGGCTCAGCGTGGGTAGCCAGTGTTGGGGTAGTTTACTTTTTAGGGGTGGGGGTTGGGTAGGTTTTTTTTTAGGCCCTTAGGGCAGGTGCTGGGTAGGGGTAGGGGTAGTTTACTTTTTAGTGGGAGGGGTGGGGGATCGGGTAGTTTCTTTGTTAGGGCTCAGGGCGGGTAGGGGCTGTTAGGGTAGTTTAGATTTTAGGGGTGGGGTAGTTTTTTTTTAGGGCTCAGGGTGGGTGGGGCATTCAGGGTAGTTTACTTTTTAGGGGTTTAGGGGTGAGGTCCCTTGCCCTGAGTAGAATGATAATCCCTGCTTGGCCTTAGATGCCTACCCTAGTCAACCAGGAACTCCATTTCCAATATATATATATACATATTTATATATATATATATATATATATATATATATATATATATATATATATATATATATATATTCACAAGAAAAACCAAAGGCTTCAGGGACGTTATAGTTATGTTCTGAATTTACTCATACAAAACCATAAAAATTGAGCAGTTAGAGTTCTTTCAAGTAACTAAAACTTGCGCCCAAAGGTAACTATAACACTATAACTTACAACCTTGCCATTCACAGTTGTGTCATCAATAAGTTTATTGGAAATGTTGCAGCGAGAGTATGAAAGATGGCATAGAATATGTCATCAATGATATAATATGTGGAGTAATTAGCTCTGCATGGCGAAGAAGCGAGTTATAGTTACATTAACTGCTGAATTTTTATGGTTCTGTACAAGTAAATTCAGAACCTAACTTTAACGTCCTTGTAACCTTTGTTTTTTTCAGTGAACCTCTGTGTTTTTTACCATATAGTAATGTTAATTGCTATATGTGAATCCAACCAGCCCTGAGGCCAACCCCCTATATGCACCCACCCCTGCACCTTGCACTGCCTTCTCCCATGCACAGTAGGGGTAGACCGCAAGCGTTGGCCTGCAGCTAATCCCAGCGGCCCACCCCCTTAACCACCCACCCCGATGTTGTGCACGGCCCTTTGACATGCATGGCACAAGTTAGCCAGCATCTGTGGGTGTGAAAATAGGTGTGAGAGGCTGTATCTGGGTGTAAGAATGGCTGGCAGAGTGTCTCTCTGGGTGTGAGAGTGTGTACATCAGTATTTTAGTGAGTGGATCAAATTGTGTGTGGGTTTGTGAGTGGGTGCATCAGGGTGTCAGTAGGTCTGTGAGTGGGTGTGTGACGTCTGAGTGGGTGGATGAGTGAGTGCGTAACTGTCTGAGTGGGTCTGAGTTGGTGCATGAGGGTCTGACTGGGACTGTGAGTGAGTGCATTAGGGTCTGAATGGGTCTGTAGTGGCTATGTGAGTGTCTTAGTGGGTCTGCGAGTGGGTGTGTGAGTGTCTGAGTGGGTCTGTGAGTGGGTGCCATAAGTGTCTGAGTGGGCGTATGAGTGGGAGAATTGATTGAACGAGAGCCAGAGAGAGACAGAGAGTGAGAGGGCAAGAGATAGAGATGTTTAGGCTTTGATGTCTGATATACTTAGAAAGAGTTATTTGTCTCCAATTTCTTTTTTTTTTTAATATATATTTTTATATATTTAAAAAAAAGTGGACATGAGTCCAGCTAGACTCCAACCCCCATAGCTCAGTGTGAAGGTCTGCGACCTTCACACTGAGCTATGGGGGTTTATTTTATTTCATTGTTCCAACCCCTTTGATGAACTTTCATATTATTTGTTTAAAATAAACAATAATTAATCGAAAACCCTTTACGAGCTATCTGGCACTGCAGGGGAAGCCTTAAGGGGGTCCCTATGGTCCCATATTATTTTTCAGGGTTTTTTTAAATAAATAAAACACCCTTTATGAGCTACCTGGCACTGCAGGGGAAGCCTTAAGGCTTAAAAGTATTAAGCTTAAGTATTAGGCTTAAGTATTCAAATTGATACTTTTATGGGCAGTCCTGTTCTCTTCAAACATGGTGTCACCCAAGCATCCATTCTGGCTCCTGCCCTTTTTACCTCCAGACTGAACCCCCTGGAGTCCTCCTCATTAACTCAGGGATCTAGTATCAACAAAAGACCAACTGTTTCTCAAACAGCTTAAATACTCCTTCAGTAATGTCTTATTCCCTAACCAAACTTTACAAATGGTACAGGAGTGGATGTTGTCTTATAATCTATCTCTTTACCCCTTAAAGGTTGAATTCTTACTTAACTCATCCAAACACTGGACCTCACCTGTCCAAGCAAACTGATTATAACTGACATTGCCAAATCTTTAGGGGTCACGTTTGACAGAAAACTTAACATGCTAATGCATATCAATGCTATGCCTAAGTATGTACATTTTAAGCTGCACTTTTGGTAGGAAGTTAAAAAATTCATCCCTGAATTTGACCTCAACACAATAGTCTACTCTCTAGTGTTGTTGTGGAGTGGAAAGATTATGGCATCCACTTATTATCTTAATTGCTGGAGTTCCTAAAGCCCGACTTACAGCAGCAGAAAGTAGTACTTTATGCTGCACACAAATAGTTTCTTCTGTTAACACTTCAAAGGCTACCAGTGGAAGTTAAGGCTACCTACAATATTGTATACACCAACCACAAATTTTACATACTGTCAGCCACTGTTAATGTGCAGTAAAACTGAAAAAAGTCTGGCGGATTATGATCCCTGTATAGTTCTTCTTGGCGCTCCAACTTTCAAAGTGGAACATAAGATGACATAATCCCTCACTGGGTGTGTGACTAGTATTTCGAATTCCCTTGCTCAAGATGTACAAACCACTTCACTACTGGACTCCTAAAAGTTTAAGCAGATACTTGTCATTTTCCAAAGACACCTTCTATAAGCTTCTAGTTTGCACATCTGTATGCCAACTTACTTCATTGTTCTGCTCTCCTTTCTTTCTCACTCCTTATCCTTGGCCTCCCTTTTCCCCACATTGTTTTCTGTCCCTTGTATATTTTATACCCCCATATGTTTTTGTTTCCTTACCCTCAGGTTTAAATCACCTAACTCCCTCACACTCATTTTCTTTGTCTATATTTCAATGCCTAGCCTGCCATTTTGCTATTGGAAGACATCCTTTGATCTACTACTTGTTTTAGGGAAATCTCGCACTTCTTCTTCTTCTGGTATTGTACATACATATATAATTTCCAATTGCTTTGCTTATGATGACATAATTTCTTAATGTACCACTACTTTTTGTATCATTATCTCACCTTCTTTGAATGCTCCAATGCCTGTGGGTCATATTCGCGCTTTATAAATTGAATACATAAATAAATGAAACACCCCCTTGCCACTAAGTAATGCAAAACAGCGCTTCGCACTACTCTAGGCAATTTCCAGTGCAAAACAAATTTTGTGCTGGAAAGTAAATAATAAAAATGTGCAGGTTTGTGTAACCTTTATGACACAAACACAGTGCAAAATATTGGTAAGAGTGAGAGTGAACTGAGGCCTGCTCACCAGTGTTCTAACTTCTTACAAAGTACAGGTCGAATAAGCTACCTCCAATAGTATATGGTACCCACGGTAGCCAAGAAGTATAGGACAGAGGGCCTCATTACGAGTCTACTGGTCCTGGGACCGCCAGACTCACGGTGGCGGTCTGACCGCCGACAAAGCAATGGTCAGACCGCCATATCACGACCGTGGCGGTTCGGCCATGGTCGGGCCACCAGCACTGCCACTTTTCAGCTGCCCGATGGCCTGGCGGTCCTGGTAGTCCCAATTTGCTAGGGCAGTGCTGCATGCAGCACTGCCTTGGGTATTACAACCCCTCTCTCCTCAGGCCTTTACAAGGCACATTCACTGCCATGTAAAGGCTAGCGGAGACAGGGGGCCAGGGGCACTTGTAATGGGCAGTGCAGGGGCCCCCTTTTCCACCCGCCAAACTCATAATGAGGCCCTATGTGTCCTCCCCGGGCACTGATTGTGCCACCATGTGTGTGACATGGTGCAAAATGGCTCCCTACACTACAAACTGCAGCAATGAGATCATACAACAGGCACTCAATCCCCCCACTACAAGTGTTGAGTTAATATCTGGATGTGCTACAACAGACAGTACCCCTTCTGCAAAAAGGTATTATCATGGGAGATGCCAAAAGCTAAACCAATTTTTTTTTTCATTGATGTGTGTTTTGGGAATACTGTAAACTGACGTGCCTAGATATGATGCTCAAGCCCTGAAGAAGTCTTTGTTGAAATATGTGTTTAGTGTTTGTTCTTTGTTTTGATTTGGCACAAGAATGGACAAAGACAATAATTACAATCTGGAATTCTTTAGACTGCTCTTGCATCACATTGATCATATATGGAACATACTGGGACAATGTTTGTAATTCTGAATGCCTAAATGAACTCTGCATTTTAATCACATTTTAATATGTGTTTTTTCTAAACAGTTAAACATGGTTATTTGTTGAAGAAGGCTTTGATCTGCAAATTCGATATTTCATTTACTTTCACTGTCATTGTTTGCATTGTGCCCTGGTCTTTTGTATATCACAAAATGGCTCCCAGCCTGCCACTGCAGACTGGAAGGGCAGTGGTAACACTGCTTGTTCAACTTTGCCATTTAAACCAATCAAAACCTATATAAGTCTTTCCTAAGGAAGGGCTATTGAGCGCTAAGGGAGTGAACTGTATATCATCAAGTGAGACATGTATTTTATATACGTCATGGCAGCAGCACTTTCAAATCGTCATTTTGCTATGGGAGAGCTAGTAGGTCCATTGGCTAACACAAAATTGCCAGTAGACCCTCAGCCCGGCTAACTTCTGGATGGGACTACTGAGATGTGAACTGTAAGGTATCAAATGAATCATGGCATTAAACCTGACTTGATGCCCAATGCGAACTTAATGTCACTGTTAAAGAAATGCAACTTTTAGAAAGTGACCCAGTTTGCTCAGTGGCCTTACACAGTCACTGGCCACAATACAACTTTCTACCCTCCTGGGGAGTAGTGTGGAAGACTGCAAGGCTTAGAAACAATAGCAGCCTGCTACAGGGCTAGGTGTTACCTCCCCTTCACAGGAAGCCACTCAGAGTGTTATCCTAAAAGCGAACTTCAAAGCGAAGTCTCTTTTGGTGGGCATATAACAAACACATTCTTAAGGGGCCGCCCTTTGTTCATGTAGACAGGCTGGCTGGGGGAACAGAGAGTGCTGAGACAAGTGCCCAGATGGTTTTCCCATGGGCATGTAGCCACACCTCTAAGAGTGCTACCAAGCTCCTAACATCTGAGGAAGTGTCCTGCCATCTAGAGAGTGGACTGAATGGTGCACTCTGGGATTGCTAGATGGCCCACATACCTGGAAAGTCATCATCAAGAGGGAAGGGACCTGGAGCCAGTTGGCTATTGACCGCATCATCCTCCATGGCACTTTCAACGGATAAATATGGCACCTCTGGCACCCTAAACCTCAGATTAGGTCACAATTTTGAACAAGAGCTGAAGAAAGACTGCCCTGCTGACCCAGCAAAGCAAGGCTGCACTATCCGCTGTACTGCACCTGCATCTGCCACACGTTGGACTAGTGAAGAGAGGACAGGGCCTATGGCTCCAGACCCAAGAAGTGACTCCAAGAGTCAGTTGGCTGACCCCCCTGAAACCAGCACCAGGAGCACCAACGCTGAAGTATCCCAACTCTGCAGGTCAGTAGCCACTTCTGGATAGTGACAACTGACTGCCCCTGGTCACCACAAGAGATCGTTCCTTGATGACCAAAAGTTGCCCATGAGTCAGCCAGACGGAGAGTGTCATCTGAGTATAGATTGGTCACCCAAGAGTGACAGCAGCCTCCACCAAAGGATACCTCTAGGAACGCTGTGTACAGAGACTGGTAGCACAGCAACAGCTGGCCTTCAACTGTCTTAAAAAAGGACTTCGAGGGGCTCCCACCTAGATGGCCAAAGTCGCCCCTACTGATCTGTAGACAGAGCAATAACTGCAAACACACCCCCGTCAACCATACAACACTCAGAGCATCCTCGAGCATCTTCCATGTCCTGCATTTGCAGCATCAGGTCTACTGCATTGAAGTCAATGACAGTTATGCGGTAAAGTTGGGAACTGGACTGGAAAACACTTTGGTGGCCAGGTAACTACCCAAATATTCCTTGTTGGGCTCCCAGACCTTCTCCCTGTCAGATTGGTTTGTGCTAGCTAGGCTGAAGTAGTTGAACTCAACTCCTACAAACTTTCCAAATGTTTACACACTTTACAGTTACCAGTGCTCGTTTGCTGTTAATCTGAGATTTAAGATTTCTGAAAACATTTGCATCTCCAGAACATTCCAGTGGATTTTGTTCATCTGTGTCTCTTAAAATTCATAAAAATATAATCTATTTATGTAAATTGGGCTGGATTTCTTTTGTGTTGTCTGGATTTCATATCTCATTCTTTGGTACTATTAAATGATTCATACTAGTTCCGTTATTCATGCCTTGCTGCTCGCAGTCACAACTACCCATGGGTGGGCTTAAGGTTTTACAAATGAGCCTGACTGGACCTAAGACAGTTTTGCGAGTGTATTACTCACTAAAGCCGCACAGCCATCTCATATAATACACCTGAATCCTCACAATATTTCTATGCCTTTCCTTAAATAAATCTTAACAAGGGCTGTATTTAAAATGTTTAATTTCCCAAACGGTCACTTTTAGCATCATTCTTCAGTTGGTTACTCTTTTTTTACTACCATCACCCAGCTTTGATAACCATCATTTAAGAGAAAACGTTCAGGTAGAAGTGCTGTGGGGCAGCAACGAGGCCTGAAGCATGGAAGAAACTGTTGAGGGGCAGTCTGAGTGCGCTGTTTTTGTCATTCCCCATTCTCTACGTGGACGCAAGTCTGTAATTGATTCCACGGCGGTTTCTCTTCAAGGGTGTCGGTGCTCTGACCCCTTTACATTCACGGTGAAAAATAATGCATTGAAGCAATGCTGAAACTGCTTCCTTAAAAAAAACTTGTAAACACAGTGTATACATATTGAATGATGTTGCTGGGGCTGCACGACACTCCGAACTGACCATACTCATTGCTGTGATGACAGTGAGGTGGTGCTTTCCTTAAACATACTCCGCTGGGCAGGCCCAAAGTCTAGAGTATTTGCCGGGCTGACAATCTCACAGCCCTAAGGCCTTTGAGTTCATCAGCTTGGCAAAGACACTGCATCAAGGTCCAGTCTCCACCCCCTGATGACGTGGATGTAGAGTTAGCCCTGGGCGTTTCAGATTCAAGCCCTGCAGCGCTAGGCCTTCACATTAATCAGGGAGTGGAGACCATTGTCACCACACCCTTTTCCAGCTTGTCACAGGGTGGGGTGGCACCAGACCATATGAACAGTTGGTAAAGGATGGGCTCGAGGGTGCAAGCGGGAAGCCACGAAATTGAGTGTGCGCAATGTGTCATCTGCACATTTGAAGACAGACTGCGCAGACTCGAGGTGCTGCTTCCTGCACTGCAGTTCATGCTGGATGCCATTTGAACTCCGGTGTGTCCTTAGATTGACTGACAGCAAGCAGACTCTTGAGGACAGTGGGGCACAGAGCAAGGTGTTGTGCATTGCATGTGCGTGTGTTTATGTGAATTAGTCAGCATCCCCGACTCGCCTGGCTTGAAGCTTCCCTCCATGTCACCAGGTGAGGCAACAAAAATGTCAGCTGGGGTTGGCCCATTTGGGCCTGTTAAAATGAATGCCTGTTTCGTTGCTTGGAAAATAATTACCTCCTTTGTGCTGTTTCAAGAATTTTGGAAGACAGCGGCTATTTTTATTGAAGTATTTATGTGGGGCTTTCAGAGACACTCAAGGAGTTCCTATGTTGAACTCTAAGGTCACTGAGCCCAAGACCAATGACATAAATAAATAATTGCAATCTCTTGGGTAAATAATTGGGACACTCCAAAAGGCAGAATAATTCATTGCATTGTAGCACTCTCTAATTGGGGAGGAGTTAAAATTGGAGTCTGGGGACGGCATGTATATTTGAAACATTTTCCACATAGAGGTGTTATATCACTGTGAACATACACACCATAGTCCCTGCTGGCTTTACAGTCTAGCTGAAAAATGTGGAAATAAGAGCCTTAGGGCAGGTATGCCCTGAATTTCGTACTATTCGTATGAGTTCCTTATAATAGCCGCCAGTTTCAGCTTTTCACTGCCTACCTGTGCCAGCTGCTATCCACTGACTTCAGCTTTTCATATACTACCCACCAGAATGTTATGGGCAACACTCCATGTCCCTTCAATACAGGGCCTCTCTGCTGGAATTAAGGCCCCATGCTGTAGATGTAGTGGTTTTCTGGAGAAATCATAGCTGTGTCACACATGCAGGAAATTTCGCGAATTTGTAGCAAAGTGTTTAATATATTTTTTCTTCATTAATTAGTATTCGCTCCTCAACAAGGCAAGACAGCTTGCCTCTACTGTTCTTATACATTTCTAGTGCTCATGGTTTAACTTGCAGGTACCTTTAGCCGCTTTGCATTGAGACACAGTATATAAGGAATATAAGGAAAATAACTGTGCAGCACTAACTTTCAAGTAGCAGGATAAAGAATGTCATTCCCCTTTCTCCAATGGGGCAATCATGCACTATAAGTAAACTGTGTTTATTTCTGTCACTCTGCCTTATTTGTCAAATGCAATTCTTGGATGTCTGTGGTGCGGAACGTGACATCAATAGCCGTTATTCTAAGTGGTCAGGTATTAATGTCACTTATCTATTTTCTTGTAGCATGCAGCCAGTATGTATTAATGCCCTTAAAGCCTGGCCTGAAGCTGTGCTCTTCAGAGTCTGATAAGTGTGTATTGAATAGCATGTAAATGTGCAAGGCAAAGTTTGGGATTTTATTTGACGTTTGTGAAATAGTATTTGTCCTATTTTGTTGTCAATCTCTCTGATTGCGAAGTTGCAGTTATATCCGATTGAGAAGAAAACCTGCATTTTGTTCTTCGAGCTGGGAATGATTGGATATTCATGAGGCTTCAATAAAGGCTTTGATTTGTGTAGTTGGTGGTCTTTGACTTTAAAAATAGTTTACTTTTGTTTTCTCCGAGAGCAGCTTGGGGTACGTCAGTATCCTGCCACCGCCTCATTGGATGGGTGTGTGCTTTCTGCGTGGGCAAAGCCACACACTAGTTTGTGGATTTTCTAAGTGCTGAACAGTCGACATGCATGCTTTCACTGAACACTACTGTGTGCAGTATTAGCTTGTTGGGGATTTTTTAGAGGATAGGTTGTGACAATGCTACTAGTGCTCATAATATTGGTTTATTTAGTCCACATGCACAAAAACACGCTCTATATCTGCACGTGAGTTTAGCATGGGTACAATATAATATGTGCATATTTTCAATGTACTGTTATTTTGATAAAGTGCCTGTATAATGTATATGGTTTGTACAGTCTGTGAGGCATACTGTGCATACACATTATGTGCCCAGTTTATGTGTACAATGCCTATACAGTAAAGTGTGAACACATGGCAATTTTGCTCACTTTATTCCGTTCATATTGCATATGTGTCTATAATATAGTGTAAGCATGCTCCAACACGCTGCACCATTTTATCTCATTTATGGTAAATAAGATTTGCACAGGAAATGGTGACTCACCTCCCAAAAAATGCCAGGCCACCCCCCTTCTAATGTGACACCCCGGGCCAAGCACAGCCCCGCCACTCTCAAACTTCACCAACTGCCCCTGAATTGTCCATGGCTCCCCTCTGCACCTTTGACTTCTACCTGCAACTTAAACTGCCAGTCTGATAAGACCTCAAGTGTATGGGAATATGCACACCAGCTTTCAAGGACAGAGCCATATATTCTTCATACTACCGGTGTCCCTCTGATTTCTACCAATGCATAAGACTTAAATGGGTGAAAAACAGATGGGGCTTAAGGTTTGCTGGAGACACTCATCTGGAGGGTTAGAAGAGGAAACATACAGTGACAACCCACCAGAACTGCCAAAAGACATGGCAGCTGGAAGGAATGTAGCCCAAGCCCACCTTACAAAGGAAGACTTACAGAATTTCTGGCTGAGCTTCATTAAAAGATCCCCGACATGGCAGAAACACAGCTGCAAATAATGAAAATGATATGACAGCTGCTTTGGTCAAAATTAATAAAATTATCTAAGCAGTATGGGATGGAGTGGCGACTAATGACGATGACATAGTGACTTTGAGCTGGGAGATAGCAAAGTAACAGTCAACACACACCCAACTCGAGCAAGAACTGAAGAACATCTGGGAACAAAATGCAGGCTTTGAGGACAAATCCCAGAGGACAACATTTAAATACACAATGTTAAAGATGCAGAAGATGGAGCTCATATCTTCAAGCACTGTATGGACCTTTTCTTAGCTATACTAAAGGAAGCTGACCTCATGATCACCAGAGCACACAGAGTTGGAGCTCCAGAGAATCACCTTGAGCACAAACCTAGGGACATTACAGAGACACTTGGCTCCTCAAAGACACAATTATGTGGCACCCAGGAAGACAGAGGAATTTGCATTTCCGGCAAACCTAGTAAGCTTGTTCCAAGATCTTTCACAAAATACACTGAAACGACAGAGAGCCCTGATTTCCATAACCACTGAACTGCGTTGTTGTCAAGTGCACTACAGATAGATGGTCCCAATCTCTCTTTGATTTTGTTTTAACTTGAAAACTAACATGATTCGCCCTAATGAGGAGAGTCAGGAGGCCTTCAAAGGTGTGGAAGAAGATAATTTTGAGGAAACTGTGGAGACTTAGAAGTGAGGATGGCAGCAAAATGAGAGATGGAAGAAATCAGGATTAGTGTGGAGAGTGACACCTAAGGTGAAAAGACACTGGCAGCCCTCAACATTTTGGACAAGAACAGCACTGAGCCTGGGATTGCACAGCACCTGATGAGAGCACACATTCAGAACCTTTTTGAAGAGGTTGTTACCTGTGTGCCTGTCAAGAGTCTAGAGCATAGTTATTGTGCTGTGGCTGGCTGCTCCATAATAACAATGACCTACAATTTAACCACTACTTCTCATGGAACATCAAAAATTCAAATCAAACAGCTGGCCTCAATCTGACAAATAGCATGACTTTTAAAGATGCAGACCTGGAATAGCACCTAAATAAGACTGGTGTTGGAACTTGCATTTTCACTAATTCATCCACTTATACATTCTCAGTGACTTATACACCCGCTTCAGAAATCTGTCTGTAACCTACATGTCATTCATGACTAACCTGTATATGCTTTATGAGAGAAGAAACACCCCTATTCCTTTATAGAGGACAAAACCTTGTGCCCCAAAACCATCTCCAAACATCCCAATTCAGCAATGCGGTAGTGTCTCACAAAAGTGGACGGAGACGCTCAAGTAGCAGCTCTACAAATCTCCACCACCGAAGAGTCCTGCAACTCTGCCACAGTAGCAGCCATTCCCCACTTAGAACGTCCCTGAATCCCAGCAGGAGGCACCACCCCTTTCAAATCATAGGCCAACAGTACCATCGACTGGATCCAGCGACTCAGGGAAGCAGAAGAAGGCTTCTTCTCTTTCCTAGCAGGACCAAAATTTACATACAAAGAATCCCCTTTACGGAATGCAGCAACCACCTTCAAATAACACAACAAGGCCCTCTGCACATCCAAAGCAAGTAATCTGATCTCCTCCTCCGAGGAAGGGTCGGGACAAAAAGCAGGAAGAATCACCTCTTGCTGACCATGAAAAGCCAAATCAACCTTAGGCACAAAAGAGGAAACAGGAAGCAGCACAACCCGATCAAGAAAAACTTTGCAAAAAGGAAAAGAGCAGGATAACGCACCCAACTCCCCTAAATGCCTGGCCAAAATAATAGCCACCAAAAAACAAGTTTTCAATGTCAAATGTTTAAAATCAATGTCCCCCAAAGGTTCGAAAAGAGGGTCTAGCACCAACTGCAGATTCCAGCCAGGGAAAGAACGCACAGGTCTTGAAACAAATTCACCGGACCCTGAAAAAATGTGGGCATCAAATGACCATCATCTCCCAAATTACACCAGGGACCCCGAAAAGCTTGGATCGCCGCCCATTGAACACGTAGCGTAGCTACTGACAACCCCCTACATGCCCCATCCTGCAAAAACTGCATGATCACAAACAGAGAAGCAACCGTAGGGTCCATATGCTGACGCAAACACCACAAGGAAAAAACCTTCCGCTGACATGCATAGAAATGCAACGTGGATTTATGCCTAGCAACCTGCAAAGTCACAGCCAAAGGACCAGGAACCCCAGGTCCAGTCAAACCCCGTTGTTCACCCTCCAAGCCGTCAAGTGCAGTCTGTGCAAGGATCCCCAGGAGAGACAAGGAAACACCAGAGGAGAGGGATAGAGAGGAAGAACACACTCTGTCCCCCAGGCCAACCGCTGAAGCAGAGGAAACCAAGTTCCACGAGGCCACCTGGGAGCGATCAAAATCACCTGAGCCCTCACCTGCCGTACCCAGACAAGAAAGGATCGGATCAACTGAAAAGGAGGAAACGCATAAAGAAGGCCCTGTGGCCATGGACACGTCAGACCATCCACTGCCCATGCCTGAGGACACTGGGAGCAGAACTTCACCACCTTCACATTTTCCACAGATGCAAACAAGTCTACAACCAGACGACCCCATTTCCGCACCAGACAACGGAACAGAGACACCCGAAGGAAGAATGCCCGGGAGGAAGGAATGATCCTGCTCAATTGATCTGCCAGAACATTGTCCAACCCCTGCATGTATGTGGCCCGAAGAGACAGAAAAAATGCTGGGCAAACAAAAAAATTGCCCAAGCAACTAGATTCAGAGAGCGGGACCTGGTCCCTCCCTGCCTGTTAATATAGATTTGGCCACCAAGTTGTCCGTCTGTACTAAGACCGCCTCCCCTTGCAAGAGCGCTTGAAAATGCACCAGTGCTAGCCGGACTGCAGTCAACTCCCTCCAGTTCGAGGACCTCTCCAATTCTCTCAGGGACCAAAACCCCTGAACATGCCCCGACCCCAGCCACACCCCCACCCCAAGAGACTGATATCGGTTGTTAGCACATCAGGCATTGAAGGATAAAAAGGAACCACAATCTATGGAGGAGCCGGCACCATCCACCAACCCAACCCCTGGTGAATGAAATCCGACACAGGAATGCGAGTCCACAGAGTGCAAGGATCCGGAGACCATTGGGATAGCAAACAATTTACCAGACAAAGAAAATGAAACCTCACCCAAGGAACCAAGAAGATCACTGAAGCCAAGTGACCCTGTAGCCGTACCCACTGAAGCACCCCAGGTGCCACTTGAGACAGCACAGCTTTCACCTGAGCCTGAAGATCCTTCCTTCTCCTGTCTGACACAGTCATCAACCCCCACAGAGTCAGAAATCGAGCACTGATAAACACCAGGTCCTGGAAAGGCACCAATTCTGATTTCCCCCATTTGATTAAGAAACCGTGCCCCTGTAGGACCCCCAAGACCCTTTCCACATGAAACCTCATGAGATCTGCATCTGGAGCCTGAATCAACAGATCGTCCAGGTAAGGATGTACAAACACCCGTTTCCCATACAGAAGCGCCACAAGAGAAGCCAGCACTTTTGTGAAGACCCTCGGAGCTCACGTCAGGCCAAAGGGAAGAACACAAAACTAAAAATGGTCTGGACCTATTGCAAAGTGCAGAAACCTTTGAGAAGACACTGCGACAGGCACGTGGAGGTAAGCATCCTGAAGATCCAGAGACCCCAAAAAATCCCCTGGCAAAATGAGAGGAAGAATATCCTGAATGAACAACATCCAGAAGTGCACAGTCATGATCAGAGAATTCACCTATTTGAGATTCAAGACAGGACGGAAACCTCCTGTCAGTTTTGGAACAAGGAACAGAACAGAATAGGGGGGTTATTACAACTTTGGAGGAGGTGTTAATCCGTCCCAAATGTGACGGATATACCACCAGCCGTATTACGAGTTCCATAGGATATAATGGACTCGTAATACGGCTGGTGGTATATCCGTCACTTTACCGTCACTTTTGGGACGGATTAACACCTCCTCCAAAGTTGTAATAACCCCCTAAGTCCCCTTCCCCCATTCCTCCAACCAAGCCCTGCAAATGTCCACTTTTGACAGCAAACATTGGACTCCCTCCACCAAAGCCTCCTGCCTGCCTTCTTCCACAGGTAAAGGAGTCGGACGAATCCTAGTGTCTGGAGGAACAAGATCGAACTCTATGGAGTATCCATTTTTTACAATGTTCAGGACCCACTGATTGGTGACATCCTTTCTCCATTTGGACAGAAAATGTCTCAGCCTTCCTCCCACTGGCCATTCTCCAAAACCTTGATTGTCAGGAACCCTTCTTGGTAGCCTCTTTTGCCGATTGAACTGACCTCTTAGGAGAAAACCTAGGCTGAAACCTATGCTTCCTGGAAGAAGAGGACCGAGGAACAAACTGGGAGAGGACCTGGAGTGCGACTTCCACCCTTTGCCAGATGCAGAGCTTCCCTTATAAGATAATGCATGCTTGCGGTCCTTAAAGGCTTTAGAAGCCCTTGCAGGCAATTGATCCCCAAACAGAGCCTGACCATCAAAAAGACGTCTTAGGAGAGCTGCTTTCTCCCCAGGATCAGCTTTCCATTGCCTCAACCAAAGAGACCTGCATGCCCGAATCACTGCCCCAGAAGCCATATCCAAAGAGTGGATAATATCTGAAGAAAAATCAGCCAATAAATGGGCCTGTTATTCCATAACAGGCAGTAATTCAGAACATTACGACCCATCCTGCATATTTCCAGCAGAAAAAGCCCTCTTCAAACCGGAGTCCACCTTCCAATCAATGGCATCAGAAAGAGTACAGTCTCCCAGATTGAGAGCTGTTTTACCAATCAAAGTAGCCAGCATAGAATCTAAACGTACAGAAGGAGGCAGAGCATCCTCTCCTTCCAGCATATACAATTTTTGGAGAAAATGCAGAACCTGGGCTTTGTCCACCTCTTTCCATTCCCAGAAAACAATGTCCTTTACAGGTCCCAGGAAAGGCATAGCAAACCGAGAAGGAGTCACATATTGAGGAAATAGGGTAGAATCTTCCCCTGCAGGTTGAAAAACAGCAAAACCCAAACTGTCCCGGACGTGAGCCAGAATACTCCACATTTCCTCAAAAGACACATATTTTCCCCCAGAAGACGTAGGAGGACCATCCTCCTCCTCTGAAGAGGAACCAGCAGCCTCCATGGAGGTGGTAGCAGCAGAGGGACGACTTGCACGGACATCCCCAGCCTGGAGAGCCCTGGAAACCGCCACCTCAAGCATGTCCTGAACTTCCTCACAAGGAAAAAGAGAGAAGCACCAGCCATTTCAGCCCTGTCCACTCTAGTAGACTGCAATAGCACAGGAACCCCCCATCATCGGAAGAGGAAGAAATCACTCTCCTGCGTTTGGCACCCTTCTTCCCCGACATGATTACACAAAACAAATGTCCAACACCACCTTTCCGGGCTTAAAAAGGCCTAAAACGGCCTCACCGATCACCAATCATAATTTGATCCCTAATAAGCCCCCCAAAAAGGATAACCAACAAAAAATATTTTAAAAAGCGGGCCTAAAATGTGCTGTGGGGCTGCGCAGCGGCAGTTCAAAGGAGCTGGAAGGTCATGCATTGGCGATGTGTCATGCAGCGTTGGTTCCAATAAGGAGCTCCGAGGCGATGCGTCACACTTCGTCAGTTCTGCTAAGACCGCAGTTGGGCTGGCAGAGCATCTTCAGGCCCACTTCCAAGGGTACAGGACAGGGTTGGAACCAATTGATGAGGCTGGACTAACAGCAGTCAGAGTCCAGGAGCAGGGCTCAGAGTGGTTGGAGTCTTTTCTGTCCCTGAGGCGCTGATCAGGAGCCCAGCCATCTAGCACTTGAAGTCAATATGATGGTCCTGGGTTCAAGATGCAGGTCCAGTTCTTCTCACTCAGGCAGCAGAGCAGTAGGACAGCAAAACAGCAGGGAAGCAGAGTGGCAATCCTGTTTGCAGTAGAATAGCACAGCAGTATTTCTTCTGAGACTTCCAGAGGTCTGGAAGTGTACTGAAGAGTTGGGTCCAATATTTATACTTAGGTGACAGCTTTGAAATGGGGAAAGCATCTACAGTCCTTCCCCTAGAGAGGTGTCCATAATGTTCTGCCTCCCTGCCCTGGCCCCAGTTTGTCTGGGAGAATAAAGACTAGTGTGAAACCCTTTGTGAACGTGCTAAAGTATAGTATTTATGATCTGCAAATTAAGTAGGTGACACCTCTGTGTCCTTTGTCTCATTGTCTGGGAGCTGTACAGATGGGCCAACTGCCAGCTATGTCTAGTCATGTAACCCAGGATACAGGCTGCAGGCACCAAACAGTTAGAATGGTAAAATGCCAACTTTACAAAAGTGGCATTTTCAGAATTGAGACTTACAATCTGATACTACAGACAAAAATAATTTAAATTACAATTCTTTAAAGATCAAACTTGACTTTCCTACCTGCTCCCATTAGAAAGTTATCACTTATTAAATATAATAAGTTGACCCAATGTTATTCTGTGGAAGAGGCAGGTTTTGCAGTAATGAAAAACGATTGTGAGCATCTTTTACTACCAGGACATGTAAAAAGGTAAAAGTTCATGTCAAAATTTTTATATGCACTGCAAACTGTCCTATGGACTGTTTAGGGATGCTTACATGTATTAAAAAGCTATGATTATGCTTGGCAAAATGTTTATTATGCCAGGTGGAAATGGCAGCTTAAACTGCACACACAGGATGCAGTGGCAAGCCTGAGACATGTTTAAAGGGCTACTTTAGTTTGTGACACAATGAGTGCTACAGGGCCACTATTAGCATTTAAGTTGCATGCCATGGGTACAAGTAGTACCACTTTACCAGGGACTTGCAAGTAAAATAGATGTGGCAAGTGACTTAGGGAGAGAACTCAAGCACTTTAGCCAGGTTAGAAGTGGTAAGATGTGCAGAGTTCTAAGCTGTGGTGTACAAAGGCCCACTCAGCGCCACCGGTGCATTGGGACCCCGGGCTCCAGAGGGATCCCTAAGCACAATACACTGTGCATGGGTGGCAGGCCCCTGACTGGGCCCAGGGGGAGAGGGGGCGCTCTCCACGTAGTTTGCATGGGGCCCCCTCAAGTTTTGTTACGCAAGGAGGATTGAAGGAAATAAGGTAGGGAAAACCACACCAAGTATGTAATGTCCAATAGTTCCCTAGGTTGTTGTACCGTTTTCAGGCTCAGCCAGTGTTAATCCGCTCGAAAGATATGAAGGATTTACAAGTACTCATTAATTCTATTGTTTGGGCAGTAAAGAGGGAGCAACTACCTCAACAGTTTGGAGTCAGATAGAAAGGTGATAGGTTACAATGTGTTCACTATTCATTTTTTTTCACATTAGATCAATAACATTCCCTTCATTGTTATCCAAGAAGTACAATTCTTTTTTTTTCTTTTTGGCGGGGTTCAACCTTTCATTTATTTTAGGCAGTACATAATTATACACCCAACACGTGTTCCACCCTACCTAGGGCTTTTCAAGGCTGGAAAAACAGCGTACATAACAATGTGATGACGCTACAGACTTTTCGAAAAATTCTTTACAAACTCCCGTGAATTTGTGATAAACACTCGCATTACACTACATTGGTGAATGCAGGCAATAACGCTTAGAGTAATTAATACCGATTTGTGTTAGAGGTGGCACTCAAGTCATGTGCCTCCTTGCGAATTGTAATGCTACCAAAAAAATAGACCGTCTTGGATGCATACGCGGTCAGTTTGAGCAATGTTTCAAATTAGTTCTCATTTCAATTTAAAAGTAAAGCTTTCTCTCTCTTACATGAGAGTGTGATGCTCAGTAGTCAGTCACTCATGTATGTTTATGGTATCTGTTTAGTGCAAGCCAGCCTACTAGCTAAAAAGGCAGCAGAGCACCTCATCTGTCATTGCACTCAACCACTCGCGCAACCAGCTCTTCCTCATACTTACTAATTCTTGTAGTCACAGACTTAGCCATAATCAAAACAATAGACTCACACTTGCTGATACACAACCCATTGGCTTTGTCAATGCCTGTTAAATCCCTCAAAAACGCAGATATATGATTGTAGCATGCTTCGGATCCTAATGTGTACATGTGAGGAACACAAGGCTTGAGATTAAAACATCTGAAGGAAACACTATGATCAGTTAACATTTATCAGACTAAGCGACTAATAGAGGGCCACAAATACTCGTTTATATGTGTTTTTTCACTGAGGCCGGGAGTTTTTATTGGTTTTGTGCCTGCTACTTTATGCTGACATTCATATATGGACATATTTACCTAAGTATTGTTGGTGTTTGGCCCGAGTCTACACCAAGTAGTGGATTCATCAGACCAACAAAAAAAATCTCACACACCGGCAAAAGCAGCTCTGATCTACATCCAAAATGCATCTTAAATGTCCTCAAGAATGTTATGCTTCATGCCAACTTTCTCCGGGCCAAACCGGATCCACACTGTAACATCAACTATTGAAATAACTAATGATGTTTCATGCTGGTTCACAATGACTATTACTTTTCGTTTGGTGCAGGTAAGTTTTCATAAAATAATTTACTTTTATAGTTTCAAGAAAAGTAGATGTTTAAGGACTGAGCAGAGGTGGCATCTTGTAAACTCGAGCTATAAAGAAAATAAAAAATGAAACACAAATTCCAAATATCATTGCCTGAACGCTAAGAAGTCAAAATGTCATTGGAACATGTCCAAAAGTCTACAGTGCCAAAGCAGGTGGAATGCAAATACAAGTATCATGAGTCTCCACACCCCTAAATCATGTCTGCTAAGGAGTGGAGGCTACCTCCCACCAGTAAATCCTTCTCCTGCAGTGGTTCCCATTAGAAGCCCTTTCAGACATGGAGACAGCGACAGATTAATAAAGGTTTTTTTCACTATCTGTTCTGGAGCGGATTAGGAAAAACATGTGGGTGTAGTACTTCATAAACCAAACCAACACGTCCGCCAAATGTTCAGTTTGTGGCCATCTGTACAAAGGGTACCATAAGGGGATGTGTTAATGAGTCGGGCGCATACGTTTCTGCATAGTTCAACCACACAGAATCAAATCCCTATTTCCTGCGGGGGTTCTACTATATAAAATGGCGCAACTTCCATGTATGTTTGCATCAAGCAGGGGCAGTGCAGCACATTTACTTCCACAGTCCTTTGCCCGCAATGCAAGGGCGAAACACACCTGCTCTGGGGACGATGGAGAATAGAGGTGGATTGGCAGCTTGAAAATGCGTATCTATCTTTTACTGCGCTGGGATCGCAGTGCTTTAAGGAGGGCGCAGGGATTTACCTCATTGTCAGGTAGAATATGGGACTAAACCTGGCTGCAGGGATGTATGTCAGGTTCCCCATGCCCCTCTCACAAAGGCCACCTTTGGGAACATCGTTATATCTTAACATCACAGCCAAAATAATGATGACACAAGCACTGAAAAATACGTCCATATCGGAAAGAATAGATTACTATTCTTAAATCCACATCTATGTACCTAGAAAACATACACTCACATATATATGTTTATATATATATAATATATATATATATATTCAATGTACATATGTATAGAAAATAGTTACATACTTTTCTGTTTATATATTTGTCCTCGTTAACATGGCTATCATATTAAGGTACAACAATATTGCTTACTAGATATTCAGTCTCTAGCATTAATTAAGGGGCTAGCCTGTATTCCTTGGAACCTGGGTATGTAATCTGAACCTAAAAAAATTGCGATTACCTCCGAGAGAGCTATTAGCCAATACGGTCTTGGCAATACACAATACTTAAGACAAAACATTCACTTATATTCATACAAATGTATTCCTACTGTTTCAAAAGTAACAGTGGTGAGATAATAACAGAGAACGTAGGTGCTCCAAAATATGGAGCAGTGCGCATGAAAGGTAAGAAAAAGTGATAATCAATGCACTTGTGATATAAAGTCAACAAATAATATATATACAATATAATATCAGTCCAAGAAAATACGTCGCAGTGCACATGAATAGTGACAAAAAGTGATAATAGATGCACTTGTGATATAAAAACAACAAAGAATATACATACAATATCATATTGGTACAGCCTTCATCAGGACTAGTAATTGGCAGCAAACTACAATTAAGAAAATCAATAAATCAACCACTAAAATCTCTCATAGTATCCCAAAATTGAAAAACTATTACTGGCTAAGCAAATATGATCTTACCCCTATGACCATCCATGTGGAATATAAAAACGGTATGCAAAAACGGGATTTCTTACCGGATCATCAAAAATAGAGGATCCCAAAGCTGTTAGATCAGCAACTATTCAAAGGAAATACAGAGTAGCTTCCCTTCAAAAGTTTAACCTTCCACTTTGTAAAATAGGCCCTACAAAAGAAGTAAGGAGAGTATCTCGCAATGCATCTAAACAATCAAGTGCAGGGTAGTTGGAGCACTACCTATGGAGCATTACCAATCACATCAACACATGGCTGAGAATATTTTATGGCAAGCAATGGAGCGCCTGCAACCAAATACAAGAAGAAGCAATCTTACCAGCCTACTTTTCAGAAAAGAACTAAAATAGATAGATCAAATGGATACTGTGAGACCCAGCCTGTTTTTGCAGAGTCACCCCAAACCTTTTACCTTCCTCCTCCTTCTTTTTGCTGAATTCGTTTTACTGCTTTAGGACTCTGTGCACTTTACCACTGCTACTAGAGCTAAAGTTCTTCTGGTTTTTCCGTAAAACATGGTAACATTGGCTTACACCCAACTGGCATAACTAATTTGCTTGTACGTCCCCAGTAAAGTGATACTATATGTGCCCAGGGACTGTAAATTAAATGCTACTAGTGGGCCTTCAGCACTGATTGTGTAACCCACTTAAGTAGCCCTCTAAATATGTCTCAGCTCCGATTGCAGAGCCTGTGTGTGCAGTTCTAAACTGCCATTTGACCTGGCAAAGTAAACCTTTTGTCAGAGCCAAACCTTAGTTTTTTATACATGTGTCACCCCCTAAAATAGGCCCTAGGCAGTCCCAATAGCAGGGTACATGATAATTAAAAAGTTAGACACATACTTTTAAGTTTGACATGCCCTGTTAATGAAAAACTCTTAAATTAGTTGCTCGCTACTGCAAGGCCTCTTTCCCATTGGATAACTTGTGAAGTCAGATTTTGAATTATAGTTCTGGAAATGCCATTTTTAGAAAGTTGGCATTTTTTGCAGGAGCCATTTGGTGCATGCAACCTCTCTTTGGTCACATGACTATGTGGAGCTGACAGTTGGGCTTTGTGTATTCCTCCTAGACAGCCACACATCATAGGACTTTAGGTGTGACTGGATAGGCCATCACTTTCAGGATGGGAGGGTGTAGCTAGGTCCAGTCTAACACTAACACCCGAATAGTCTGTGTCCTGACTCCACACAAAGGGCTGTAAACCCCCTGAAGTTAGTTTGGAGCCAGATCAGAAAAAACAGGGCGCATGTGCACTTCAAAGGCATGCCTCTCAAAGAATCTCCCCATTTCATAGGCACAAATGTGTATAAAAGGACCTCAGACACCGCCACTTCAGTATACTTCCTGACCTGTTGATACTCTGCCTGGAGGAAGTACTGTTGTGCTGCTGAAGGCCTGCCACTTTGCTGGACTGAACTCTGGTGGACTATTGTTTTGCTGTGTGGGCCTGCTGCTCTCTTGCCTTGGTGAGAAAGACTGAATCTGCATCGCTTGAACTCAGAACCCAGAGTGACTCTAAGGGCTGGCCTTCTGATCTGAAGCCTCAGGGACAAAACAGGTTTCTAACAACCTTGCATCTGGACCTGGACTCTGAAGTTTGTGATTCTACCTTGCCAAATAGTGCCACCCCAGTCCTGCACCCTTGGAAGTGGGCTAATGCGATTTACCAGCCTCTGTGGGTCCAGCACCCCCCATTGCTGTGTAGATTGGACGAATCACAAAGACCCGCATACCCGTCATAACCCTCAATGCTTTTGAAAATGTTACTATGCGATGCATCTTCAGCACAGACCCTAATATCCCTCGTCAACAGCAGCTTCAACAATGCCAGACTCCGCATGGCAACCTCACAGTTCTTGAGAACGGACACGTCACCCCAACTAGGCACTGTATCCTCAACACCAGAGTTTGCATTGCAAACCCCGTCTTTGGTATCCTCGGCGATGTTTCAGGATCTTACATCGCAGCCTTGCTGCATCTTGGAACCAAAGCATCGCATAGGCGGCGCAACTCATCTTTGACACGGATCCTCACAATGCTCCCCAAACTAGGATTTAAGGTACTTTGTTCAAAAGGCCTAACTGGGTCCCTGTAGCTGGCCTGCATTCCATCGGGACAGCCTGAAATTGTGACTTTGTCCAAATGTACACAGTTGTCACTTTGTGCTTTTTGGCGCTATTTTTACCTAAAACTTTAAAATTCAATATATCAGGTTCTACTAATTAGATTTTCTTTGTTTTGGTATTGTTTTATTTATTAATTAAGCTCTAAATTCTAACTTGGTGTGGTGTTTTCATGATTTTACTGTTTGAAGTTGTGCACAAATACTTTTCATAATGCCTCTAAGTGAAAATTGACTACTCTGTGCTAAGCTACCAGGGGGATGAGAACAGGTTAATTTGGGATTTGCTTGTGCCTTACCTTGACTAGCATTGTGGTTGCTACTTGACCAGGACTCACACCCCAGTCAGCCAGTATCCCAATTTCTAACCGATACGATCAACAATGGACTGAACAATTTTAGAGGACTGGAGACAAGCAGTCTCTTTTAGACAGTTTATGACTGCTCAACAACAGTATCTGTTTAAGGCCTGTTGAAATACCAATTTTAGCAAGCAACAGCATGCTGGAACCTGTTATTTGTTACAGAAGCTGCAGTATCATCATGTATGAAATGTGAAACTGGTTTTGAGCAATCACATATTTGCATTATTAATTTACATTAATTCTTTCAACAGTAGATGGTCAGTTCTAATATGGCTTATAGTGAGTCACTTTATCCCTGGAAGACAAATGTGTGATTTTTTTCCATTTCCATCGTTGTTTTGTTTTGGGGTGGAACATGTGTGTTTACATTTTTGTGTTAGCACTCTTTAATTTTATTTTTTAAAGTTCCTGATAGCACCACAACACTACCTTTTATTTAATGGTATACTCCAATTTTTAGGCACAATCCGTTTTATTTTTTGCCATACCGCCAGTGTGAATGCAAAAAGCATGTGGGGAATCCTGCTGATATTTAGTGGGATCATGCATATGTGGTCCCACACTAAGCAGACAAGACATCGCTGTAGTTCCTACAAGTAAGCCCCTCACTTACCACTTGATGGCAAAGCCTTACTATTGTCCAGTTTTCTAAATAGTTCTTTCTCTTTGACAGAGATTAAGACAAGTGCTGATCCTTTGGACAGTGTCTACACGTTTGAGAAGAACATTGTTTCCCAAGTGGGTAAGCAGGTTTCTAGGCATATAAATATTGGGTGAATCCAGGTTTTCCATGAAATATTTGGTGATCTCAAAAGTCCATTTCCTTTTGCGTTCTGTATTTGCCCCCTCTTTTTAACAATTATACACCATGCATGGTGCTTTCATATGGTAATGTTTGTTGATGTTAACATATATATTATGCCCAGGCAATGCATTTTTTATGCTACTGGTTTTTAAAACTGATGGTACATTATTCTCATAAATTGGTGCAATGGCAATCTGGACCATCTTATAATGAGCGGTGTATAGTAGCTCTTCAATAAGAAGAGTGGGAAATTGTTAGATACATTCCTTACTTATTTATGTATGGCCTATTTTGCAAAATAGAAGTGTAAAGATCTAAAAGGAAGCCACTCCGTATCTCCTTTGAGTAATTGGTGATCTAACAGCATCGGGACCCTCTTTTTTTATGATCCAGTAACATTAAGAAAATCCCCCATTTTTGCATACCACATGGATGGTTGTATATATAATTTTTGCTTACCCAGTAGGAGGTTTTCTATTTTGGGATACTAGAACAGACTTTAGTGGTTGATCTATTGATTGTATTTATTGCAGGTTGCTACCATTTAGTAGTCCTGATGAAGACCTCATTGTAGTTGTTCGAGAGGGTCGAAACATCAACGATCGATCCTGTGGATTGTAGGTAATATGTAATGAACAAAGAGAACTTTGAGTAATGGTGTTTTGTTGCACTACAATGATTTTCCTTAACAGTTAACAGTGTTTATATTCTTTGCTGATTTCATCTCACAAGTGCATCTATTACCACTTTTTGTCACTATTCATATGCATTTCACCATGTTTTGGAGCACCTACTTTCCCTGTTATTATGTTACCACTGTTTCCTTTGAAACAGTAAGAATACAATTGTATGAATATAACTAAATGTTTGCTTTGGTATTGTGTATTGCCAAGAGAGTACAGGCTAATAGCTCCCTCCTTCCTCAGCGCTCTACTCTACTTGGCTTCTGAAAGGAGGATTGTGATTCTAAGTTAAAGTGACCATAATGTTTAGGAGAGGTAGTTTGTTTTTACTGTAATGTTCAGGTGCACAGATTGACTCAAAATACAAAGATTGTTTATGTGGATTATGAGGTCTTCTTATTGAACCTGCTGATACTCATTTATAGGCATAAAACCTGGCCTGAGTATATTTTTCATTTAAAGTCAGTTTTATGAATGGTCTTATTATTTGTAAAAGCAGCTTGAACTCACAAATGTTTATACACAAGTTGCTACTTTTTACAATTCTGTGTAACAAAACAGTTATGCTATTAATAGTAGTATATAAGATGCATTTTGTGCTGCAATAGGTTCATGCTTTTTAATAAACCACAGAAAAATATGTTTTGTACTGCAATAGTTTGATGATTTTCTATAAATCAAATGCAGTTATATTTTATCAGTATGTCAGTAGGTACCATAAAACTCAGCCACATGTGATTAATAAAAACCATCCTGCAAGGCTTAGAGAACTGTACATTTCTGCATGCCGACTACAGGAGAAATGTAATAGAAAAAAATTAGACTTAATTTCGAATGCAACCATTCACTTGGTGTTCTCGCAAGCAGCTTTGAACAAGTAGTGACTATGTTGTAATGAGGCAGTTTCTTTTGGCTTCAATCATTTATTGTTTATTCATGCATATGTAGAATGTCAAAGAAAAGATTGTAATAAAAGCAAAAACAACATATAATGAGTATAAAGGTCTCATCCATGTTGCACTTGGGTCACTTACCTCATCTAGCCTTTTCAGCTCCTCGTGTACAGAATAATCCTATTTCTAGGAACTTGCTTTAAAAAAACAGCTGACATACACAAATTACTCTGACCGTCCAATTTGGACAGACCTCAGTTTCCTCATGAAACTTTGTAGGTATTGGTGTCCCATTGCAGTTGGCTAATTTCCACCTGGGATAAAATCTGGGCCAAAATGTACTCTACAGCTCGCTCCACAACTTTGACACAAACTCTGTAATTTTATTAATAAATTATTTTACACTCCAGTTTTTCTTCTTAAAACGAAACTCATCCAATAAGACACTTGTTGGCACTGTGATGCACATGTTGGTTCATACTTGCATATGTTTTTCTATGCCCTCTTATTTCTGAGCATTAGGCTCATGTTTGGCTAACAGGTGAAGTTATTACTAATGTTTCATCACCTTGTTCATTAGATAAACTGTTTTTCGGAGGGGTACACTCTGTTTGGTCTCATAGGATATTACTAAGACAACTTGTAGACCTCTTAATGGCATTTGCTTTACAAGTCATTACTTCTAACTGGAAATCCAAAGACAATATTTCTATTAACTGTTGGTGGAATTTATATGTCACAACCTCAGAGTGGCCAGGTTTAATTTGAACTCCCTACAGTTAGTAGTTAAACATGACAAACTGTGGTTACAAATTACAAATTATGTATCTTGAAGTGCTATAGTTAATGCTACTATCTCACCATGTGACCAACCTACATTTTTGATGAATTTCCTCTATGTTCTGAGTTATTGTTCATATTCTATTTTACTCAGAATTGAATAGGATATTTTGTTATCATCTCCTACTAAATTATAATTGTACTTGTTATCCTGCTTACTTTCTTCTTTCCACTCTCTTCTTTTTCTCCTTCTAGCTTTCTTTCTTCTTTTTTATTATAATAACAATCCGTATTTTGCCTTTTTGGTGACTTACTAATTTTGATTGATTTTTTTTCTTCTTTATTTTCACATATTGTTCACACCCTACTATGTTGTGACTATATGACGTGCTGGCTATGATTTATTGTTTTGATTCAATAAAAAAAGAAACAAAAAAAGCAACAACAACAATGAGAATTCTACACTATGAGGGTGTTTTGCATTATTAGTTGTTGGAAACAATTCATTGACCATTCAAACCCAATTTCAAACAGAACAAGAAATATCCTTGATAATCCACTCTGATAAAAGTTTTTTTAATGACCAAATAATTTTTTATGTATTAGAAATAAGGCTTTCATTATGGAGACAGGCAAACACTTCCATAGCGCGTTGCTGTCTGCATAATATGCATAGTAGTTCAAACACACAGGCCTTCCATTTCACAGAAGTGGCAGACAGACTACTATGTCTATGAGATGGAGGAAGTCAGGAGTGCTGTCTGTGCCTGGGGAGGACTGCTGTAAAAAACATGCACTGACCTGTAAGGAGCCTGCCTTTCCATGCAGGGCATTACATTAAAAACTTGCATACTGCTCTGCTGAGGCATGTACTCTCTGGCAGGGCATTATAACAATATAAAATCTTGCCTCCTTGTGGACCTTTGGACTTTTTGCCAGGGAATCAAATGAACAATCTCAAATATAGGAAGGGGGTTTGAATCATGCCACACAACACTTCCTAAGATACTTGACCTGTAAGTATTCATGTGTTTCTTGAACATTATTAGGAAACATAAAACATTTACTGTATCCCTTAATAAACCGGGCAGGAATACTCTCTAAGATCTTGGTAGGCTACAGGTGAAGAAGGCAGAGGTTGCTGGTGTAGGGGTATTTTTAATGATTACAAATTAATGCTTAATTAGGATGTGTTTAAGTTAGCGTAATTGGGCCAAAGTCTACATGACAAGGCTGCTTCCAGTTTGCATTAACATTCTTTCTTATTTGCCATAGGAAATGTGCATTTTTAGTTTACATGTACGAGCCTCTCCATGTGTATGTCTCTGTGTGCTTTTTTATTTCAGAAGAATAGGTGAAATAGAAGCTCCCTCGATGTTCTGTTTGTGATAATATTCCTTTACATTAATGTGCCTCCTCAGAACGAAGCCGTGGCTGGGATGTTCCAGTATGTTGCAAAAGTCAATGCCCTTTGCCTAGGCTCAAACCAAAGAGCCTATGGGGGTGATTCTAACTTCGGCGGGCGGCGGAGGCCGCCCGCCGAAGTTCCCCCACCAAAATACCGCTCCGCGGTCGAAAGATCGCTGAGGGTATTTTGGGATTTGCCCTGGGCTGGCGGGCGGCCGCCAAAAGGCCGCCCGCCAGCCCAGGGCAAATCAGCCTTCCCACGAGGACGCTGGCTCAGAATTGAGCCGGCGTAGTGGGAAGGTGCGACGGGTGCAGTGGCACCCGTCGCGTATTTCAGTGTCTGCATAGCAGCCACTGAAATACTTGGTGGGGCCCTCTTACGGGGGCCCCGCGGCACCCCCTACCGCCATCCTGTTCCTGGCGGGAGTCCCGCCAGGAACAGGATGGCGGTAGGGGGTGTAAGAATCCCCATGGCGGCGGAGCGTGCTCCGCCGCCATGGAGGATTCTGCTGGGCAGCGGGAAACCGGCGGGAGACCGCCGGTTTCCCGAATCTGACCGCGGCCGAACCGCCGCGGTCAGAATGCCCTGCGGGGCACCGCCGGTCTGTCGGCGGTGCTCCCGCCGACCGCCGGGGTCAGAATGACCCCCTATAATGCTCTGAAAGTGTTATTGTTTGTTAAATTACATAAAAGCACCAGCACTGCCATAATTTCCTATGTATGTAAAACATATTAACATGCAGCAAAATAGGTGTTTACTAGATGCAACATATTTGATTTAGATTGTGTATTTGAAAAGCCATTGGTTAATTTACATATGTCTCTGTTAATCAACCCCTATTATGTTATTTCACACCATGTCTGTGCATGGCGTTTATACCTAAAACACTATATAATGGCTTGATTGTGGAAGATGTGCTAGATCTTTCCAGCCTTTCAACTGTGCAGGCTCTGCGCCAGTCTATCATTTGATTTATACTTGGAACTTTTTGCACTTGCTTACTGAGCAGACTTCGTGCTGATCTGTCTATTGATTTATACTCAGATTTTCTTTGCCTATAAACTGAGCAGACTTTGTTAGTCAGATTACTTACTTTATACCATTTTGGCCGTTGGCTTACTCAGGAGGTCACCTTATGTCGATCCTATTCCATTATTTGGTTTTGACTGATTATAAACGCTAATTTCCCTCTGATTCACCAACTGTCTTTTTGCCTTCTGTAATTAATTTAATTTTGAATAAATCGTTATGGTGGTTTTGCTTGAATTCTTGTCTTGTGAAGGTTTGATTAATGGGCACTATGACTTTAATCTTATAGAAATATACTAGGTCTTACAAAGATTGAACCAGCCTCGATCCTGTGCTGGATTCTTTAAATATGATTGAAATACATTTTTACAGGTTAGTTTTCACTTATGGCTTGTTAAAACTTTGAGGAATCAACAATTTAGAGAAGCTCTTACCCTCGATGTGACTGATGCATTCACAAATGCAATAAATATTCCTAGAGATGAGATTACATATCACCCTTGACATTATGAAAGTGATGACTATAAATGTAGTAGTATTTATCAGTTGGGGTCATTGTCATTTATTTTCATTGTGATTTCAGGTTATGGTATTTACTGGTATATTTAGGGTGAGGTAATATTCATTACATTTGGTGTGTGAGTTCTGGTTTGCATGGCTGCAGTGTGAATTATAAAATGCACTCCTTTTGTAGACCAGATGTGACAGATTTGCACAAACCTCAATTCTTGACAAATCTAAGGTGAATGTATCATTTATTAATGTTTTGTGCAGATTTGGTAAATGGTGCTAAAGGTATTAAAGAAAAAAAACACGTTTTAATGGAATCTCTGACCTAACCATAACTACACTGGCCCTATCACTAACTGTAAAACGGGATATGTGCGCGTGTGTGTATGTGTTTTCAGTTCATGAAGAAGTTTAGAAATGTGGGTTTCATTTTCTATTTAGAAATTACAGAGTTTTACAACGAAGTGAACGTGGTGCATTACGTAGAGATGGTTGATGATAAACTAAGACATATAATTTAATAAATCCCTGTATTTATTTAAGAGTCTTTTCCAAGAGGATACCATTAAGTAAAATCATGTGCTATCTTTGACACTGTGGAGTTTGCCCGCTCTCTTGGCTACTGGATAACTGGAAACCGTAATGATGAATGCAATTATCATCCTTATTTACCTGGAAAAAAGAAATTCCTTTATCTCTTCTCCAGGACAGACAAAGTAAATCTGCAGAATCATTACTTCTTCAGTTCAGATCTGGAACATTACTTGGAGGACATTCTGTACAAAAAATATCAGTTGAATACCTCCTGAATCATCAAACTCCTCATGAACTGTTTCATATTATCACCAATTTAGGTATGTTAAAATATATACAAAAGTATGTCAAGCTGTTATACAGAAACTATTTTGCCTCCATTGACTCTTATACTGTTTATATGCATTGCTAATTCATATTCGGGCTCAAAACAATTGTCATTTTTCCTTTTTTAGACTGGAGAAATAGCTTAGTGAAGTGAGGATATTCTGCTAACATATGGCTGTTAACTTCAAGGTAAATTATTGACCCTTTCTGTTTTGCTAGCTTTTGAACAAGGTGCTGTTTCTACCCCTGCTAAGCAGAAGGCAAGTGCCTGTGACCTCCCTATAAAAATGGTTGAACTGGCTTACCCATAATTGACATATTCAACTAGCCTCTAATGTCAAATAATATAGTGTCGGCAATACACCAATGACATGTAAAGGTAAGTGCCACTAATGGACTGCAGCACCTATTGTGCTATCCATTTAAATGACAGGAAAAACAAGACTTTCAAGCTACACTGTACAGCCTGACTGCAACAGCCTAAAACCTTCTGCACAAACCTGTCAAATGTCCCTTCTTGACAGGTGAGAAACCCTTCTTTTAAACATTAATAAGTCATATATAGGTAGACCATTTTGTCCGTATGGTAAGATGAAATAGATGTTAAAGCTGTAAAATCTGCAAAGTTAAAATTGACATATACCTTAAGTGACTAGGCACCAAGAGATTTTTCACTGACAGTGCTGTAGCTGAATGTTAGAAAATGTCAAAGAACTTATTATACACTTTAATCTGTAAATGTTGATAGGAAATGGCTACAAAAGTAATTCAAAACTGAGCAGGAGGGATGAATCTCAGCAACAGGAGAAGCAGCTAAGCAAGGATGCAGTGATGATGCCGCTGTGTGCAGCAGTTGGCAGTGGAAACAAAACATTGAAATAGATGTGTGGGAGAGTAAAGGCAAGTGCTGAGACACTGCTCAGACACAAGGGTAAACTGTGAGATACTTGCGGAACATCTGAGAAGGAATCTAGCATTCAGGGGTGAGCGAAGGTAGTGTGTACCCTCTCCAAGAAGATAGCTGTTGAGATAGCTGGCCTACCCGAGGAGAGATGCGCTGAGGTAGAGGAGGAAAAAACCCTGAAACCATTAAATCAGTGGAATCAATGGCCTGACCCAAATGTGCTCAATTTCATTAGAACAGTGATACTGTGTCTCTACCCAAATTCTAATTTAATTGAAACTATTTTATTGTTAAAGGCATACTTTCCAAAAGGAAAGGGAAAACTTAAACCCTAGGGTGCCAGTGCTAACCACACAGTGGGAACGCCTACATTGGAATTAGCACATGGTGGGCAGTCATAGAGTGGGGAGTGCCTTGCCGTTGTTTTGGAGGCTTGAGGCAGCGCAGCTTTTATCTTTTGGAGGCAGAGACAGCTTTTGGCACGGACACGCTGGGCCTAGGGCCAGGTGCCAGTCTTCAGAGGAGTATCATTACACAGTGCACACTGCTTTTGTTCTCTTTTTAGCAAAAGGCAGGCAACATTTTAACAATTCATTAGCCCCTTCTTTGCCCTCCCATCTCCCTTATGACCTACTGTCATATACCAGCACCCCTACCACCCAAACATACAGCTTGGCAGTAGTGTGATGGAGCACCGCAGTGACTGAATTAGATGAATTGGAGGGATGTGGTGAGATATATGTGCTCAGAGCACAGTCATTGCTCTGATGTGAATATTCAGTGACTGGTCTGGGAACACAAACAGGGCCTCCTGCTCCATCATTTTATTAATCAGAAGTAGCAGCCAATGCACCAAATGTCTTTCTGTCCAGGGCTCTGCCTAAGCAAAGTCTGGCTCTGCTAGGAGTATCACAATTTCCTGGTCTACTAGATTTTTATCTAGAAACTCAGGCCATTGCAGACTATTCAAAAACTTGTCTTTGGCACTGACCAACTATTGATAAAGGTTCGGAGTTGCTATTGACTCAAAACTGAAAAGGGTTTTTTCAAAAGTCTTCAGCCAACTGAGTAGAGGAGTAGACTTGCTTTCAATTGTTAGAATCTTAACTGAGTTATTTTAGCCTTTGGGGATTTTTTAATGCCAAGTTTGTGACTTGTAAATAGATGAGGCCTGTGTTTGAATCTGAATTGCTTTGTTATTTAATTTTAATAATGTCAGATAATAATTCACAAATTCTAAGCTCAAAGTATCTAGTGAAAAAAGGGCATAGTGAGTGAACCACGCCTGCCTGCTTAAAATTACCTCAAAATGAAAGTTGTCCACCATATTAGTCTCGTTACGAAACTTCGTATCAAAACATTTTAATTTGCTGGACTCCTCTAAGCCTACCATAAATGATGAATTGGAAATGCATATGTTTTTTGCTTCCAGCAGTATAAACAGTTGAGGATGTGTTTAATTTAGTTACTGATACTTTCTATGCTGGTGGCCTGAAAGCTCCATGCTTATCTTCATTCCCTTACTTAAATTTAGCATCTAATGAAAATGTTTTTGCAATGGAGAGTGAAAGTTTGAATCTATCCACAGTTTGTTTATTTCCTGCAGGTGATGAATCTACATTTAAAATGCACACAGGCAAGTAATTCCTTTCTCACCTCTTAAGATGTAGGTGCAGTTACTGAATTATCCATGCTAAATATCTTATCCGTTACGCAGACCACATTTAATGGCAAGTTGAAAGCTTTGAACCTGGCAAAAACCCAGCAAGTGAAACAAATAGGAATATTTTAGAGAAAAAGAGCTAGGTAAGACTATAGAGCGAAGGAGGAAACAAAGTTGTCTTCAGTATTTTCTCATTCAAAACTCGGTTTGGGGGTCAGGCAACTAACAGAATCCCAAAACTTCTTTATCTCCCATTTTCCAGACCAAGTTTACAGAATCACAGACAGGTATGGTAAAAATAAGGTGTTGTCCAGGTTTAATCTTTCTAATCTATGTTACAGAAAATGGAGAAAAATTCAACCTTATGTGAAGCTCTCGCTAGATGTTAATTTTGGTTGTAAACCAACGAAGATCACAGTTTACCTAATGTTAAAAAATTGGATTGTTATATTTTCCAGGCAGTAGTAGAAACAAATCCAGTATCCCATAGCCAGATACTGGTTTCTCAGCCAGTAAGAGCATTGTCAGTAAAGACTATCCAACTGGGACTAAAGAAGAAAAAGCCAGTGTTAAGAAGCCAAACTTATAAGAAGATGTTTGTGCAACAGCTAATAATCAAATCTAAGGTCTGAGTAAAATCTTGTCATTCTCTCAACAACCCTCCATTTATGCAGAAAAGTAAAGACCTTCTAGGTTTTAAGGCTCAGAGGAAGGAGAATCATAGATCTAATCTTCCCCCAGTGAACCAAACTAAGCATCTTGCAGCTTTACAAGACACTGTGTCCTTGATAGAACTTAGTTCCAGATATCTGAGCCTAGAGGACTTCATGGTCGTCAGAGTGTGCAAAGTTGTGAGTGTTCACTTTCATTCTAAACTGGTTGTATCTGCAATTCAGGAACAAAGGACATAATTATGAACTGTAGATATTGAGCTACACAAGGGTCCTCTGGAGATAGATAATCTAAAAATCAGACAATCATGGGCTAGCACCATCAATTTTGACTAAACATGATGGGCTGCTATACACCCAAGTTGAATAGGATGATTCCTCACAAAACAAACATTGATCGAAAAAGAATGAATTACAGAATCAATATGAAAGTATGTGTTTGAAAACACCCATCCCAGACACATTTTTCTTCTAGTCAAATCCCTAAAATAATAGCAGCCTAAATGGTCTCTATCAACAGACGACAAAAATATAATATTTTATTTCTTCAGGAGAGAAGGGACGGATTAGACCACTGGTTGGTGGTTTGTGGTACGTGTAAAAAATGTTAAATTACATAATATTCATTGCCCTTCAGGTGGCCGGTTGGTACTAGTTTCACTTGATTTTGTGAAGGAAGTCCTAACCCTTGAAACAACTGGCAATTGGCTACTCATATATGCTTGTGACTACTGTTGGAATTTGGATATTCACCCCAAAGTGCAGTTTTTGAGGATGAACTGAAGTAACTTGATTGTAATTATCTCCACCTGATATGACATTTTCCAACATAGATATTTCATATGGCAGGTGATTTTATTTATTTTTTTATTTAAAAACGTCACTTTGGTACCTTGAGTAGGTTATGCATGATCATCTGCTAATGTATGGAATACCAAATTCAGCTTTAGTTACAAGGGAATAGTTCCTGTAGAGCCAACAAAGTTCTAATTAAGCTCAATGTTTGCTTCTTCAGAGACTAAGGGCCTTTAATTATTTGGTGGTGGAAAAGGTACTCGGTCAGAAGGACCTTCAGTGTACAGATGGTATGCCATCTCCGCCTCACATCCACACCTCCAATGGCCCGACAGAGGAAGGGCCCATTGGGAATTCGCTATATGGCTACCCAACTAATTTAGATTGGTAAGAATATATCTGTTTTTCATTGCCTGTCACGCTCACAAAAAACCTGGTGGTAAGGGGCGCAAAAAAAAAATGTTCATTTGCTCCCGTTGCAATGGAAGATAACTCCCATGGCAAGGAGGGCATTGCTTTTTTTTAATTTATAAAAATTCACGATTTGGATTTTCTTTTTGACGATAAAAAAGCAAATGCAACTTTGCCATAAGTCTCAGTCGTACATGACAGAGCCGTACAACAAAGTTACAATACATTTGCAGGAACTGTCTTGATAGTGGTTCCTGTTTGTGCTTGAAATGTCTTCCGACCAGACGGACATTTCAGAATTTGATCATTGGTTCTCCACCAGGGGAGCGGAGTACATTACTTCATCATCCTGGTGGAAGTCGTCCCTAATGTCATTTTATAAAGCAGACCTTAAGTGACTACTTAGCTGCACTTTTACATAAGTCACAGAAATATCTCTTATTGACTACTTATTTGTTTCATCAGATCAGTTTAAACTTCTAAAAGATTTCAAGGTGGTGGACCTTGGAATTAGCGACCACCATGAGTTCGACCTAACCTTAAGGGGACAATACACAAAAAAAGTCAGTTTTACAGCTGCACTTTGATAATAATCACAGAAAGCTAGTCACAATTTCCGAAGATAGTCTGCAGGAATTATTCAAAATCAAAAAGGAAAAGCTAGTGGTGCAGCCTTTTAGCTCATTTGATGTAAAATGGTATAATCGGATTGTAAAAAGAGTTATAGATTGTTTTGAAAGCTGATTTTAAGCCTCACAACATCTATGGGACGAATATATTTAGGTCCCCATTTGGGTGGTGTGGTTAGGAGCTTTTAATTCTGAGAAAGGAACTTAATGGGATGTGTTGCAAATTCAACAAGACCAGGACTCATGCTGACAAATAAATATGTAACCAAAGAAATAAATAGCATGCAGTTCCTGTACAGCATAAACCAAAGATTTATTAGTATAACTGAGTGAAAATGCAAGTAGCAATATCCTGAGGGAAAACAAGCTCATTCTAGCTTCAGGTAAATAATCTCTGACAGGTCTCTTCGAGGGCTAAAGGGGCAATTATGTGCTATACAACAAATCAGAATTATATTGGATCTTTAGAACATTCCTTTACCAAAATCCAAGATTTTTTTTATAAGTTGTGTTATTCTCTGGATCCCCATTCAATGCTACTCCCGGCAGTAGGTATTATTCTGAGATAATTAGAACTATGAAAACCTCATTGGCAAGTAGGTATTATTGCTTAGATATTTAGAACTATGAAAAGCTAATTTGGAAGTTGCTCAGATGGTGTCTAGTTATATTATTTAATGCAGATACTTTATGGTGGTCATAACAGTAAGCCCTTTCTTCAAAAAGGGTTACATCTAGTGGAATGATCTGGATTTCATGGCATGGTGCAATTCTGAAGCCAATCGATAAAAAAGGTAGAGTGATTCAGCAAATTACAGATTGATTTCTTTCATTTATAGCACACCTAAGATTTAAAACCCCTCTGAAACATCTTGAAAGTTGGTGTTTGGCTTTGCAATTATTCCAAGAGACCAAAGGGGTTTTAGGGAAACCTACTGCATAATTGACCACTGTATGGCTCTCTGGTTGGTGGCCAGGAGATCCATTGCAGTGGTTCGAAATATATGTTGCTTTTTTATGGATTACCAGACTGCTTTTGAACGCACAAATCTGAATCTATTATGGAACAAAATTAAGGATTGCAATGTTTCCCATATATTTGCTATTAATGATCCACCTGCTAAACTGTCCAAATTGAGAGCAGGTAGAGTTGAATGTGAATGCATTCTATTGAAAAAATCCTAGAATATGGTTTGCAAAAGTGGTGTTTTTTGGCCCCCTGCTTTTGAGCCTTTATTCTCAGACCTTCCCAGTTTTTTTACTGAAGGCAAATTTGTTGTCCTAGAAAATAGGAGAAGCTCATCTACTGTATCAAATATATACAAATAACCTAGTACTTGTGGACTACACTCCAGTAGCCTCACAAATAAAAATTAAAGACCTCAGTGAATATTGTGAAGCCAATAGATTAATAATAAACTAAAGAAGACTAAGACGCTGATCTTTGAAAAGCAGGCAAAGACGTTTGTCTGGTTTCTTAAGGGTGCTCTACTTGAACACTTTTCTGATAATTAGTAATGGGACAAGCATCTTGATAAATTATAAATATCCTAACTCTCTACAATAAACATGCTTCAGAGGTCTGACGTCCAATTTGGTAGCCTCTCAATTGATTCAATAAAAAAGCCTATTATAGGGAAATAAATACCTGAGACTCTCTGCAACACAGAGCTATTGGCTCTTGATTCCAGACTAAGCCTCCTTTAAAAATATCTTTTGCAATTCTGGCTAATACTCTGTCATGGACTTTAAGGCAGATTTCCGCCAGTAGCCTGGCAGAATTCCGTCAACGGTCATGGTGGCGGACGGTGGTAAGGTGGTCCCCAGAACCTATTTTGAGTGACCACAAGGAAGGGGACTGCTTGTTTTCCTAGGAACATCTGGGTGGGCACACAAGCTCTGCACAAGCTCTGCACAAGGGACAAAAGATTTACCCATCTTAAATTTTAAAAGTAAGGTAAGGAGCACTGTGGGATTATTTACAGTACTACAAACAGAAACTGCTGAAAAGTTATTAGGCTCGCCCCTGGGAACTCTTACATCATTGGTTAGGAAGGAGCCAGGAGTCACACTCTAGATATGGTCAACCATAAATGTGGCCCTCAAAGGCACTGTATGCAGAACACTTCTGGACCCGCGGAAGATCAGAGGAGGACTGAATCATGCTTGCTAATGTGAAAGGAGATCTGAAAAACTGGAACTACTCCCTCAATTACCCAGGACAAAAAAAGTAGACTTCAAGGATCAGTGGGCTGAACTCTGTGTGGAAACAGGGACATAACATGTTGAAGAACCACTTTTTCTCAATGATAAGTTGCCCAGTAACAATTGGACCTGCAATGGACCCTGTACAAGGTCTTTGCTGAATCACACACTGAAAAGCCACCCCGAAGGCAAGGAGCCTCAGGTGAAGATACTGGCTACCTCCCTGCTGGGCCCATTAAGAATTTCCCACTAGGTCAGCTGGCAGAAACCTGAGTTTTCACCCATTGGCCTAGTGGGAAACAGCCTACAGCATTGACTCTGGCTTGTAATTAAGCCGGCGGTAATGCTGTAGGATTCAGGTTGCACCAGCACCCTTACAATGTTCACTGTCTGCAAAGCAGACAGTGAGCTTTGCGGTGGTGCTGGGCATGGAGACACCTGCACTGCCTATGCTCTGCAGTGCAGGGGCTCCCCTGGAACCCCCTGCAAATGTTCTCCGCCAGCCTTTTCATGGTGGTGCCACGGCCACGAAATAGCTGGCGGAGGACAAAGTCGTAATCCCCAGGGCAGTACTGCTCACAGCGGTGCCCTGGTGGATTAGGACCACCGCAACTGCCAGACCGCCGAGATCTCTGATCCTGGTGGTGCTGGTGGTCCCACCGTGGCATGACCGCCTTAGTTAAAATATGGCGGTAGGACTGCCACGCTGGGGGAGGTCCGACATCCATCTGCAAATCTGGCAGTCTAGTGACCCGCAGACTCGTAATGGGGGCCTAAGTCCTTAAATTGAAATCTTTACTATGCAAAGGTTTCAAAAGAATCCAAGCACTGCAATGCTGATGATGGGCACAAATTTGACATTTGCTGCTGAGTTTAATCTGCCAAAATCAACAGCTCGGCCAGGACATCACTAGATACCTATCTTACTTTGGTGAGACATTTCTGGCTACAGCTTGCTGAATTGCCCCACTGAAAGATTCTGACTTCCATTTGCATACTAAGTCCAAAGGTAAGATACTTCTACGGGCCATCCCACTTGGTGTATCTGACCTCAGGATCTATTGTGGTCAACCTCAAATTTCACCTTGCATCCTCAAACACAGACTGTCATTAGTGCATACTGCTTTTTGAATGTATTTTCACCAAACATTTAAAAAACTCATATCTCCAGTTACTTAATAGAAACTCTGGTTTTGGTATCACTTAGTTTATTTAAATCTACTCTATTTTCTCATTTGGTTTGAGATTTTGTTTGGTGTTTTGACTTTACTACTGTTTTGGCACTGCATAAATACGTTATGCATTGCCCCAAACTACACCTGTATGCCAGGATATTGAGCTTAGGTTAAATTAGTGATGTTTTGGGGTTCACCCTGGTGGGATAGTGTTATTATTCCATGAAATGGGAGTCCGCCTATCCCAAATAATAAGAACTTTTTCTTACAATGAGCAAAATGCAAAACCTACAGTAAGCAGTTTTCACATTACTGTGCACTGCCCCTTCTCAATCCATATGTTTTAGACTCAACCAACAGGATCTCCATGTATGTGAAATGCATGACCCGTAGAGCTAGGGTGTCAGAGTCCAACCATACATGCTTTTAAAAATTTCTGGGTAGCCATGTGATTCTGCTGTACACCTTCAATGGACTGTCTCCTATCAGCACCATTTGTAACTGGACAGTGGCATGTTTATGTCACAGGGCTAAACGTAACCATCTACTGGTGGGGTAGCACCTCCTAATCACAAAATAGGTTACTAAGGGCCCACCCTAGGAAATTGAGACAGTTTAACTCCTACCCCTTAGAATGTCTAGATCTGCACACTAGTCAAATATCCCACTCTGCAGTGCCTTGATTCACAGGGCATCACAATTTATATAGAGACTATTTTCTACCTTTTGTGCCTTGGTCCTTTCTTTGCATCAGTCATGTTTGATCCATGAAATGCACAGTAGAGAATGGGAGAGAAAATTAACAGAAATAAGTGCATCCCTGTATAAATCAGTGCTATGTGTTCTTCTCAGATTGCCACATTACAGCCATCTTGCTCTACACATATGGTGCTCTTGGTCTGTCTGAATGTGCATACATTCCTTACACACACAGTATAATGTGTGCAAGCCTAATCATGTTTTTGAAACAGTGTAAAATAAAAGGCTTTCAAAATATGTCTACTCTGACATGTCCTAGATTGAAATATCTTTTTTGAGAGTCTGACCTTATCTGTGGTTCTATGATCTAATTTATGTGCTGACTTTGATTTGCCAACCAGTGTATGCATAGGCATTTTATAACATTCTTTGTCATCAATGATAAAGAAATAAAATAAATCTGTGGGATAGTGAATTACCTTATGTTGGAGGTACGCAACCAAAGTAATTTTCTTAGTTCAAAACAATTCTTAATGAGAAAACGTTGCTCAACCCCTGGTAGTTATGGTTTAAGAAGACATTCTTTTCCCCACAGAAACACCTGATTGGTTCAAGCAATCTAATAACATTAAAGAAACAATAGAATAACATTTCTAAACCAGTTCAGAAAAATCAAGATAATTTAAATAAGAAATATGACAAATAATTAAATAAGGTTAATGGAACTGGAGTTATGAATTTTCTAAATTTCTAGTCAATAAATGCCAAGAAAGCTCAATACCTCAATTAAAGTCAATGGTTGTGGTTGACTAGAGCAAGGTAACAATTGCAGGTCACATCAGTGACAATGTTTTACTTATTTCTAGAACCTCCTCCTATGGGGAGCAATTGGGTGTTGGACCTTGCTGGGGTCTCTGATAGTTAGATACATCAAGTCCAAGCTCCAGCTGAAGCCTTCACTTTTGTCACGACAAATCCAATCAGGTTATAGCTGGGATCTGTTTCTCCCAAGGGTACTTCTCTGCTGGGGAGAATATCCATCCTTATGCTGGTCCCTTGTTTGGATTTTTTCACTTTTTTGGTTCTCAGAAATATCCTGTGAGGCAAGGATGAAGTCAAGGAGCCCTCCATGCAATCAGATACTTCCATCTGGAGGTCCTGTGATCGGCTCAAACTTTTATGGAGAAAACTATGAGGTAGAAAAAAATGCTGATTTGCACTAAGTTGTACATTTCCTTGGGAGTATTTGTACTTCTCCTGGTCCTCCTCGTGGAAAAATATTACTAATGTCTATTATTAGTTCTGCATGGAAAAGCTTGGGGTGATCTCTCAAGCAGGGGCTGAGAGAAAGGTGGGGTCCCTAAATGCTTTTTCCCGTGCAATGTCTATGGGGATTTTGCATTTTTTTAACATAACTACACCCCTTACCGCTCAACAGGTTTACATCACATTTGGCAGAAAGGTACATTTTGGTCTATAAAGAGCCCTTTTAGTAATTCTGTGTAAATCTCTTCAGTAGATTGAGAGTTATTAAAACAATAAAAATATAGATATCAAGGGATACAGATCCTTTGTGGATCCACCCCAGGGGAAAAGCAAGGTCCTGATTGGCTGGCCACAACCTAACAGGAATGCTGGGAAGTTGCAGCTGCCATTTTCTTTCTCGCTTAGGCTGGCAGAGGCAAACAAAAGGGGAAAAACACATAAAGGGTTACGATACAGGTATCCCGACTCCACAGGACACATGTAGGGGTCCCTTGGGGACCATTCACTGGTAAAGACCTGGCCACATTATTTTTGTAGGTCAAACCGCAGATCCGCTGTGTGGCACAGCGTGACCCCTCCTCCCCCAGGGTAAATCCACTACTGATCCACAGATCCAAAGCAGACTTAAAAACCAATACCCCTATTCACACACTAAACCCCCACCACAAACTGCCAAAGGCCATGGGCATGAGTTTGGGTACATACAGAGGGGTTGGCTTCAGGGCTGAAGGCAGTGGTTGTATCAACGTACGATAATTATATATTACTTTAAGGTAAACAAAACATAGAAATTAATCGAGAAAACCAAAGGTTAAAGGGATGTTCTAGTTAGGCTGACGTTTTACCCACAAAAACCATATAAACTAATCAGTTATAGTTATATGTGGAGAGAGACAGATAGATAGATAGATAGATAGATAGATAGATAGATAGATAGATAGATAGATAGATAGATAGATAGATAGATAGATAGATATAGATAGATAGATAGATTTGATGTTCCTGGCAAAATTACAAATTCAACAGAATGGTAAGGTCATGTTCTTTACCTCCCCAAGTGAAGCTGAGAACTGGTGGACTCCATTCTAGATAAAGTGGCAAAACAGCCCCGAGTGGCACACAATAGGGAAGGAGTCCAAGCCGGCAATCGGCGTGCCCGCTGAAGCATACAATACCAATGAAGGCGGCATGATTGTGGTTTGCTCTAATGCCACAATGGTGGACCTGACACCTGTGAATCATGCCTAGGAGAGTGGAGCGGATCTTCCTGAGTGACAGTATGGAACTGGGCTAATCTTGCTGGCTCCTGGTGTGGATTACAGGGCCAAGGGGTTGAGTCCAGGCCGATGATTCTAGATTTTGGTGATACCTCTCGGAATCCTGAGGCTGGGTGAGAAATGTGTATCGCCTGGACTGTTAGCTCTGAGTGTGCTGGTATTGTACTGAACTTGATCACTGAATGTATGCTATGGCTAAATGGATGGAACAGGTATTATTGCAGGCATGGGGCTGACAGGGGGATATAAGAGGACAGGTCTGGACTGAAGCTGAACCTCAACTATGGAAAATGGCTTGCGGTAAGCGGAGAGGGCTTCTATCCCTGGAGTAGGGTTAGAGTGTCTATTGGGCTTTGACACTCTGGTGGGATGGTAGGCTGTCTGAAACTTGCATATGGGGAAGTTAAGGCTGAGGCCTTACAAAAGAGGATGGGGCACTGGATGCTGCTTGGTGGCCTGCCAATTGCAGGCCCTGGTTGTTTAGGTTCACTACTTGCAGGTAGGGTTACATGTTTTGTTGTTCAACTACAGGGAAAGGAGTTCGCTCTACGACATGCTGACAGATGGAACACTAAGTACCAGTACAAAATCGGTAGTTAGGTGTGATGATGAATGATTGGTGGGAGGATGAGGTATAAGTCTCTGGATGGATCCTAAATGGAAATTCCTAACATGGAGCGTGCAGGGCTTGGGCCAGGTGATTAAGGGACAGAAAGTGTACACCTACATGTGCCGCTAAGGGGATTTCCATAGCGTTTTTGCAAGAAATGTGTATGGGGGGATTACATCAGATGGAGGGGGCAATTGTTTGGGGCCTTGTATTCAGGATATGCATTGTGGCCTTGATATCGGTGGCCTTTTGATATCGGGAGTGCCTTTTGTGCAAGAGGAGTAAAGTGGATGTGGAGGGATGGTATGAGGTTCTATTCGGTCCACTGGATACTAGGGAGAACTGTTTTATAAATGTGTATGTTCCCAAAGTGGATAATGCTGGGTTTTATGGCTCTGTGGTGGATGCTGCAGCACCTTCATTTGGGCACAGGGATTATAATGGCAGGAGATCCCAACTGAGTACTTGATGAAAGGCTGGACTATGCTCCCCAGCAAGCTGATACTAAAGCAATCACGACTAAGGATATGCGTGGGCTGGGTTTGCATGATGTATGGAAGGACCACCATGCTGGGGAGCAGACCTATCCCTGTTACACTTCTGCGATGGTGACGCATAGCAGGCTGGACTTTTGTCTGGGGGTACAGTCCATGATCTGGGGGAGATTACATATCTGTCACGGTACTTGTTCGACCATTCCCGACTGCTGGTCACTTATGTTGTGACAAGGAGGAGCCCTGTAATCCCACTATGGAGACTTAGGGTGGATGTATTGTCGGGTCTGGTATTTGTGCATGGTGTCAGGGAGGTGGTTGAATATTATTTTGATGAAAACTGGAACAGCACTGATCGCAGGGTCACTCAATGTGATGCCAGGAAGGTGGTTTTGAGGAGGGAGTGATAACATATGGTGTCAGGCAGGAGAAATTATTTAGTGGCCTGTAGGGAATCCTGAAAAGATGTTGGAATGGAAGGAATGCAGAGGGGAAGAATTTGAGACGTGGGATAGACTGGATAGGATAGACTGGAGAAATTTCAGCTTCATACAGAGGGGATTAAGGCAAGCAGGATGCTAGCTAAGCTCCTTATAAACAAGGTCCCCAGGGTCCCCGTTACTGGAGTTAGAGATGCGAATGGGATGGGTGTACTCAAAGTACACACTCAACAAGGGATCAAGAATGTTTTCATTGCGCATCTGTGGGTAGGTGTGTATGATTTAACCTAGTGAGTCCAAATGGGGAGAAGGTGAATTATCTGGCCATAATGCAGTGAATCAGACTTTCAGATGAAGATTGGGAGGATCTGAATGCCTCTATTGATAGGGTTGAAGTATTGGCAACAATAAGGGCTCTGAATACTGCAAAGGCCCAGCTGGGGATGGCATAGCAGCCGAATGTTATCAGTTCAAAGCTGGGGAGCTCACGGATCGCCTTCTAGCTATTTACAATGTAGCCTACAATTGTGGCGTGCTGCCAGAATCAATGAGGAGTGCAATTATTCTGATGCTGCCAAAACCTGACAAAGACACAACTAAGGTGGCATCTTACCACCCGCTCTTGATGCTGAACGTTGATGTAAAGATCTTGAGTAAATTCTTGGTATACCAACTGTTACCTCATTTGCCATCATTGGTGCATGATGACCAATACGACTTTATCCCCCATCTTATGTAATATACAACGCCTCTTATTGATCCTGCATGCACCGTTATTGGTGGAGGAATGTTATGCATTGGAGATACTGAAAATCAAGCAGGCATTCTATTCTGTGGCATGGGGTTATTTGTGACAGGTACTAAACACCGGGGTAGGGGACTCTAACCTTTGGTGGCTGCATCTGCTACAAAGTGACCCGTTAACAAGGGTATGTATTGGAGGTATGGTGTTGGAAAGATTCTTCCTCGATAGGGGTACCAAGCAGGGCTCCCCACTATCATTGTTGCTATTTGCACTGGCAATTAAACCACTAAAATGCAGTTTGCGGACAGTGTTGCATAGCTGGGGAGTGACAGTAGTCTCAACCATGCATGTGGCCTCCCTGTATGCAGATGATGCAATGGTATATTTGTGTTAGCCCGAATATTGGGTTCCTATAATGGTGGCCACGCTGGTAGAATGTGGGGAGATGTCTGGGTTGTGCACGAACCAGGTGAAATCCAAATTGTTCCCAATGGGTGCAATGACGGGGTTGTCGTTGAGTGGGCTCCTGAGGGCTGGTATCCCTTGGGAGCTGAACAGTGTAAGATTCCTCGGAATTTATGTGACGAGGGACCTGGAGACATTTCACTGACTTAATATGGGCAGAGTGATGGTGGGTCTCAGGTATCCGGTCCACTTCTGGAACACCCTGTGGCTCTCCCTAATGGGTAAAATAGCCTTGGTGAAAATGAACATCTTGCCCCAGTGTCTCTACATTTTGTATGATTTACCCAATCATAGGATCTGGACAGTCTTCTTGTGGAACTGTTGTGGACCACTGGGAAAACGAGAGTGGGGCTTGCCACACTCAAACGGAGCTGGAGGAGGGATAGTATTGAGGTACCCCATATGGAGCTTTAAAATCTCTCTATAGCATGTGTACACTGGCTGAATGAGGTGGGTAACTGGGAAAAGAGATGACTAGATGGTACAGATGGGAAGTCATCCCTGCCTGAGCTTCTACTGATGGGAACGGGTGTCCCTTGCTCAGTACCATTTGTTGTGGAACAGGCTTGCCGAGTGTGGAAGCGGGTGGTCCAGAAAGTCTTGGGGCGGGCGCTCTGTGCAAATTGCATTGCAGATGGTGGTGGAGCAGTGGAATGCAGGGGGCTACTAGATGTTGTGGGACTTATACCCCAATGACAGATTTGTCACTTTGATGGATGCTACAGCTACTTTCGGTTTAGGGGCAAGGCAATTCTTGCAATTTGCCAAGATGGCCGCCATCACAAGAGGTCTAAGGCCTTTATTCCAGAGGTGCTGCAGGAGTCTCAGAAACTGGATGCTTTGCTGAACCTGGCTGGAGCGTGGCGGTTGGTGCGACAAATTTATACGGCAGTGTAAGAAGACACGCAAGCACCTGCATTGGCAGTTGAAAATAAGTGGCATGAGGTGAAGGGAGAGCAGGTTATGGACCCCAAATGGGAGGCCATACATGAAGGGATGATGGAGGAATCTACTAATGCCTGTTTCAAGCTAATCGAATATATAATTTGAGCATCAAGACTATAGAGCGAAGGAGGAAACAAAGTTGTCTTCAGTATTTTCTCATTCAAAACTCGGTTTGGGGGTCAGGCAACTAACAGAATCCCAAAACTTCTTTATCTCCCATTTTCCAGACCAAGTTTACAGAATCACAGACAGGTATGGTAAAAATAAGGTGTTGTCCAGGTTTAATCTTTCTAATCTATGTTACAGAAAATGGAGAAAAATTCAACCTTATGTGAAGCTCTCGCTAGATGTTAATTTTGGTTGTAAACCAACGAAGATCACAGTTTACCTAATGTTAAAAAATTGGATTGTTATATTTTCCAGGCAGTAGTAGAAACAAATCCAGTATCCCATAGCCAGATACTGGTTTCTCAGCCAGTAAGAGCATTGTCAGTAAAGACTATCCAACTGGGACTAAAGAAGAAAAAGCCAGTGTTAAGAAGCCAAACTTATAAGAAGATGTTTGTGCAACAGCTAATAATCAAATCTAAGGTCTGAGTAAAATCTTGTCATTCTCTCAACAACCCTCCATTTATGCAGAAAAGTAAAGACCTTCTAGGTTTTAAGGCTCAGAGGAAGGAGAATCATAGATCTAATCTTCCCCCAGTGAACCAAACTAAGCATCTTGCAGCTTTACAAGACACTGTGTCCTTGATAGAACTTAGTTCCAGATATCTGAGCCTAGAGGACTTCATGGTCGTCAGAGTGTGCAAAGTTGTGAGTGTTCACTTTCATTCTAAACTGGTTGTATCTGCAATTCAGGAACAAAGGACATAATTATGAACTGTAGATATTGAGCTACACAAGGGTCCTCTGGAGATAGATAATCTAAAAATCAGACAATCATGGGCTAGCACCATCAATTTTGACTAAACATGATGGGCTGCTATACACCCAAGTTGAATAGGATGATTCCTCACAAAACAAACATTGATCGAAAAAGAATGAATTACAGAATCAATATGAAAGTATGTGTTTGAAAACACCCATCCCAGACACATTTTTCTTCTAGTCAAATCCCTAAAATAATAGCAGCCTAAATGGTCTCTATCAACAGACGACAAAAATATAATATTTTATTTCTTCAGGAGAGAAGGGACGGATTAGACCACTGGTTGGTGGTTTGTGGTACGTGTAAAAAATGTTAAATTACATAATATTCATTGCCCTTCAGGTGGCCGGTTGGTACTAGTTTCACTTGATTTTGTGAAGGAAGTCCTAACCCTTGAAACAACTGGCAATTGGCTACTCATATATGCTTGTGACTACTGTTGGAATTTGGATATTCACCCCAAAGTGCAGTTTTTGAGGATGAACTGAAGTAACTTGATTGTAATTATCTCCACCTGATATGACATTTTCCAACATAGATATTTCATATGGCAGGTGATTTTATTTATTTTTTTATTTAAAAACGTCACTTTGGTACCTTGAGTAGGTTATGCATGATCATCTGCTAATGTATGGAATACCAAATTCAGCTTTAGTTACAAGGGAATAGTTCCTGTAGAGCCAACAAAGTTCTAATTAAGCTCAATGTTTGCTTCTTCAGAGACTAAGGGCCTTTAATTATTTGGTGGTGGAAAAGGTACTCGGTCAGAAGGACCTTCAGTGTACAGATGGTATGCCATCTCCGCCTCACATCCACACCTCCAATGGCCCGACAGAGGAAGGGCCCATTGGGAATTCGCTATATGGCTACCCAACTAATTTAGATTGGTAAGAATATATCTGTTTTTCATTGCCCGTCACCCTCACAAAAAACCTGGTGGTAAGGGGCGCAAAAAAAAAATGTTCATTTGCTCCCGTTGCCATGGAAGATAACTCCCATGGCAAGGAGGGCATCGCTTTTTTTTAATTTATAAAAATTCACGATTTGGATTTTCTTTTTGACAATAAAAAAGCAAATGCAACTTTGCCATAAGTCTCAGTCGTACATGACAGAGCCGTACAACAAAGTTACAATACATTTGCAGGAACTGTCTTGATAGTGGTTCCTGTTTGTGCTTGAAATGTCTTCCGACCAGACGGACATTTCAGAATTTGATCATTGGTCCTCCACCAGGGGAGCGGAGTACATTACTTCATCATCCTGGTGGAAGTCGTCCCTAATGTCATATTATAAAGCAGACCTTAAGTGACTACTTAGCTGCACTTTTACATAAGTCACAGAAATATCTCTTATTGACTACTTATTTGTTTCATCAGATCAGTTTAAACTTCTAAAAGATTTCAAGGTGGTGGACCTTGGAATTAGCGACCACCATGAGTTCGACCTAACCTTAAGGGGACAATACACAAAAAAAGTCAGTTTTACAGCTGCACTTTGATAATAATCACAGAAAGCTAGTCACAATTTCCGAAGATAGTCTGCAGGAATTATTCAAAATCAAAAAGGAAAAGCTAGTGGTGCAACCTTTTAGCTCATTTGATGTAAAATGGTATAATCGGATTGTAAAAAGAGTTATAGATTGTTTTGAAAGCTGATTTTAAGCCTCACAACATCTATGGGACGAATATATTTAGGTCCCCATTTGGGTGGTGTGGTTAGGAGCTTTTAATTCTGAGAAAGGAACTTAATGGGATGTGTTGCAAATTCAACAAGACCAGGACTCATGCTGACAAATAAATATGTAACCAAAGAAATAAATTGCATGCAGTTCCTGTACAGCATAAACCAAAGATTTATTAGTATAACGGAGTGAAAATGCAAGTAGCAATATCCTGAGGGAAAACAAGCTCATTCTAGCTTCAGGTAAATAATCTCTGACAGGTCTCTTCGAGGGCTAAAGGGGCAATTATGTGCTATACAACAAATCAGAATTATATTGGATCTTTAGAACATTCCTTTACCAAAATCCAAGATTTTTTTTATAAGTTGTGTTATTCTCTGGATCCCCATTCAATGCTACTCCCGGCAGTAGGTATTATTCTGAGATAATTAGAACTATGAAAACCTCATTGGCAAGTAGGTATTATTGCTTAGATATTTAGAACTATGAAAAGCTAATTTGGAAGTTGCTCAGATGGTGTCTAGTTATATTATTTAATGCAGATCCTTTATGGTGGTCATAACAGTAAGCCCTTTCTTCAAAAAGGGTTACATCTAGTGGAATGATCTGGATTTCATGGCATGGTGCAATTCTTAAGCCAATCGATAAAAAAGGTAGAGTGATTCAGCAAATTACAGATTGATTTCTTTCATTTATAGCACACCTAAGATTTAAAACCCCTCTGAAACATCTTGAAAGTTGGTGTTTGGCTTTGCAATTATTCCAAGAGACCAAAGGGGTTTTAGGGAAACCTACTGCATAATTGACCACTGTATGGCTCTCTGGTTGGTGGCCAGGAGATCCATTGCAGTGGTTCGAAATATATGTTGCTTTTTTATGGATTACCAGACTGCTTTTGAACGCACAAATCTGAATCTATTATGGAACAAAATTAAGGATTGCAATGTTTCCCATATATTTGCTATTAATGATCCACCTGCTAAACTGTCCAAATTGAGAGCAGGTAGAGTTGAATGTGAATGCATTCTATTGAAAAAATCCTAGAATATGGTTTGCAAAAGTGGTGTTTTTTGGCCCCCTGCTTTTGAGCCTTTATTCTCAGACCTTCCCAGTTTTTTTACTGAAGGCAAATTTGTTGTCCTAGAAAATAGGAGAAGCTCATCTACTGTATCAAATATATACAAATAACCTAGTACTTGTGGACTACACTCCAGTAGCCTCACAAATAAAAATTAAAGACCTCAGTGAATATTGTGAAGCCAATAGATTAATAATAAACTAAAGAAGACTAAGACGCTGATCTTTGAAAAGCAGGCAAAGACGTTTGTCTGGTTTCTTAAGGGTGCTCTACTTGAACACTTTTCTGATAATTAGTAATGGGACAAGCATCTTGATAAATTATAAATATCCTAACTCTCTACAATAAACATGCTTCAGAGGTCTGACGTCCAATTTGGTAGCCTCTCAATTGATTCAATAAAAAAGCCTATTATAGGGAAATAAATACCTGAGACTCTCTGCAACACAGAGCTATTGGCTCTTGATTCCAGACTAAAAGCCTCCTTTAAAAATATCTTTTGCAATTCTGGCTAATACTCTGTCATGGACTTTAAGGCTACAGCTGGGCTTTTCTTGAGTTCTGGACATTTCTTGTTGACAAGGGCAAGATATAAATAACTAACTCTGATAAAAAATCTTTTATTACTTAATGTCAGAGTTTGTGTAAGTGAATAATGATTTTTTTTTGTATTTGGCATGTTTAAGATAAAGGTAATTGTGACCTAGTTGTAAGCTATTTGGTTCATTTCAATGATTGTCTCCATGGAGATTTGACATTGAAAAATATGTTTAAAGCTTTTTAATGATATTTAGGCCCTCATTATGACAGTGGCAGCCGCATTATGACTGTAGGCAGATTTCCGCCAGTAGCCTGGCAGAATTCCGTCAACGGTCATGGTGGCGGACGGTGGTAAGGTGGTCCCCAGAACCTATTTTGAGTGACCACAAGGAAGGGGACTGCTTGTTTTCCTAGGCACATCTGGGTGGGCACACAAGCTCTGCACAAGGGACAAAAGATTTACCCATCTTAAATTTTAAAAGTAAGGTAAGGAGCACTGTGGGATTATTTACAGTACTACAAACAGAAACTGCTGAAAAGTTATTAGGCTCGCCCCTGGGAACTCTTACATCATTGGTTAGGAAGGAGCCAGGAGTCACACTCTAGATATGGTCAACCATAAATGTGGCCCTCAAAGGCACTGTATGCAGAACACTTCTGGACCCGCGGAAGATCAGAGGAGGACTGAATCATGCTTGCTAATGTGAAAGGAGATCTGAAAAACTGGAACTACTCCCTCAATTACCCAAGACAAAAAAAGTAGACTTCAAGGATCAGTGGGCTGAACTCTGTGTGGAAACAGGGACATAACATGTTGAAGAACCACTTTTTCTCAATGATAAGTTGCCCAGTAACAATTGGACCTGCAATGGACCCTGTACAAGGTCTTTGCTGAATCACACACTGAAAAGCCACCCGAAGGCAAGGAGCCTCAGGTGAAGATACTGGCTACCTCCCTGCTGGGCCCATTAAGAATTTCCCACTAGGTCAGCTGGCAGAAACCTGAGTTTTCACCCATTGGCCTAGTGGGAAACAGCCTACAGCATTGTCTCTGGCTTGTAATTAAGCCGGCGGTAATGCTGTAGGATTCAGGTTGCACCAGCACCCTTACAATGTTCACTGTCTGCAAAGCAGACAGTGAGCTTTGCGGTGGTGCTGGGCATGGAGACACCTGCACTGCCTATGCTCTGCAGTGCAGGGGCTTCCCTGGAACCCCCTGCAAATGTTCTCCGCCAGCCTTTTCATGGTGGTGCCACGGCCACGAAATAGCTGGCGGAGGACAAAGTCGTAATCCCCAGGGCAGTACTGCTCACAGCGGTGCCCTGGTGGATTAGGACCACCGCAACTGCCAGACCGCCGAGATCTCTGATCCTGGTGGTGCTGGTGGTCCCACCGTGGTATGACCGCCTTAGTTAAAATATGGCGGTAGGACTGCCACGCTGGGGGAGGTCCGACATCCATCTGCAAATCTGGCAGTCTAGTGACCCGCAGACTCGTAATGGGGGCCTAAGTCCTTAAGTTGAAATCTTTACTATGCAAAGGTTTCAAAAGAATCCAAGCACTGCAATGCTGATGATGGGCACAAATTTGACATTTGCTGCTGAGTTTAATCTGCCAAAATCAACAGCTCGGCCAGGACATCACTAGATACCTATCTTACTTTGGTGAGACATTTCTGGCTACAGCTTGCTGAATTGCCCCACTGAAAGATTCTGACTTCCATTTGCATACTAAGTCCAAAGGTAAGATACTTCTACGGGCCATCCCACTTGGTGTATCTGACCTCAGGATCTATTGTGGTCAACCTCAAATTTCACCTTGCATCCTCAAACACAGACTGTCATTAGTGCATACTGCTTTTTGAATGTATTTTCACCAAACATTTAAAAAACTCATATCTCCAGTTACTTAATAGAAACTCTGGTTTTGGTATCACTTAGTTTATTTAAATCTACTCTACTTTCTCATTTGGTTTGAGATTTTGTTTGGTGTTTTGACTTTACTACTGTTTTGGCACTGCATAAATACGTTATGCATTGCCCCAAACTACACCTGTATGCCAGGATATTGAGCTTAGGTTAAATTAGTGATGTTTTGGGGTTCACCCTGGTGGGATAGTGTTATTATTCCATGAAATGCGAGTCCGCCTATCCCAAATAATAAGAACTTTTTCTTACAATGAGCAAAATGCAAAACCTACAGTAAGCAGTTTTCACATTACTGTGCACTGCCCCTTCTCAATCCATATGTTTTAGACTCAACCAACAGGATCTCCATGTATGTGAAATGCATGACCCGTAGAGCTAGGGTGTCAGAGTCCAACCATACATGCTTTTAAAAATTTCTGGGTAGCCATGTGATTCTGCTGTACACCTTCAATGGACTGTCTCCTATCAGCACCATTTGTAACTGGACAGTGGCATGTTTATGTCACAGGGCTAAACGTAACCATCTACTGGTGGGGTAGCACCTCCCAATCACAAAATACGTTACTAAGGGCCCACCCTAGGAAATTGAGACAGTTTAACTCCTACCCCTTAGAATGTCTAGATCTGCACACTAGTCAAATATCCCACTCTGCAGTGCCTTGATTCACAGGGCATCACAATTTATATAGAGACTATTTTCTACCTTTTGTGCCTTGGTCCTTTCTTTGCATCAGTCATGTTTGATCCATGAAATGCACAGTAGAGAATGGGAGAGAAAATTAACAGAAATAAGTGCATCCCTGTATAAATCAGTGCTATGTGTTCTTCTCAGATTGCCACATTACAGCCATCTTGCTCTACACATATGGTGCTCTTGGTCTGTCTGAATGTGCATACATTCCTTACACACACAGTATAATGTGTGCAAGCCTAATCATGTTTTTGAAACAGTGTAAAATAAAAGGCTTTCAAAATATGTCTACTCTGACATGTCCTAGATTGAAATATCTTTTTTGAGAGTCTGACCTTATCTGTGGTTTTATGATCTAATTTATGTGCTGACTTTGATTTGCCAACCAGTGTATGCATAGGCATTTTATAACATTCTTTGTCATCAATGATAAAGAAATAAAATAAATCTGTGGGATAGTGAATTACCTTATGTTGGAGGTACGCAACCAAAGTAATTTTCTTAGTTCAAAACAATTCTTAATGAGAAAACGTTGCTCAACCCCTGGTAGTTATGGTTTAAGAAGACATTCTTTTCCCCACAGAAACACCTGATTGGTTCAAGCAATCTAATAACATTAAAGAAACAATAGAATAACATTTCTAAACCAGTTCAGAAAAATCAAGATAATTTAAATAAGAAATATGACAAATAATTAAATAAGGTTAATGGAACTGGAGTTATGAATTTTCTAAATTTCTAGTCAATAAATGCCAAGAAAGCTCAATACCTCAATTAAAGTCAATGGTTGTGGTTGACTAGAGCAAGGTAACAATTGCAGGTCACATCAGTGACAATGTTTTACTTATTTCTAGAACCTCCTCCTATGGGGAGCAATTGGGTGTTGGACCTTGCTGGGGTCTCTGATAGTTAGATACATCAAGTCCAAGCTCCAGCTGAAGCCTTCACTTTTGTCACGACAAATCCAATCAGGTTATAGCTGGGATCTGTTTCTCCCAAGGGTACTTCTCTGCTGGGGAGAATATCCATCCTTATGCTGGTCCCTTGTTTGGATTTTTTCACTTTTTTGGTTCTCAGAAATATCCTGTGAGGCAAGGATGAAGTCAAGGAGCCCTCCATGCAATCAGATACTTCCATCTGGAGGTCCTGTGATCGGCTCAAACTTTTATGGAGAAAACTATGAGGTAGAAAAAAATGCTGATTTGCACTAAGTTGTACATTTCCTTGGGAGTATTTGTACTTCTCCTGGTCCTCCTCGTGGAAAAATATTACTAATGTCTATTATTAGTTCTGCATGGAAAAGCTTGGGGTGATCTCTCAAGCAGGGGCTGAGAGAAAGGTGGGGTCCCTAAATGCTTTTTCCCGTGCAATGTCTATGGGGATTTTGCATTTTTTTAACATAACTACACCCCTTACCGCTCAACAGGTTTACATCACATTTGGCAGAAAGGTACATTTTGGTCTATAAAGAGCCCTTTTAGTAATTCTGTGTAAATCTCTTCAGTAGATTGAGAGTTATTAAAACAATAAAAATATAGATATCAAGGGATACAGATCCTTTGTGGATCCACCCCAGGGGAAAAGCAAGGTCCTGATTGGCTGGCCACAACCTAACAGGAATGCTGGGAAGTTGCAGCTGCCATTTTCTTTCTCACTTAGGCTGGCAGAGGCAAACAAAAGGGGAAAAACACATAAAGGGTTACGATACAGGTATCCCGACTCCACAGGACACATGTAGGGGTCCCTTGGGGACCATTCACTGGTAAAGACCTGGCCACATTATTTTTGTAGGTCAAACCGCAGATCCGCTGTGTGGCACAGCGTGACCCCTCCTCCCCCAGTGTAAATCCACTACTGATCCACAGATCCAAAGCAGACTTAAAAACCAATACCCCTATTCACACACTAAACCCCCACCACAAACTGCCAAAGGCCATGGGCATGAGTTTGGGTACATACAGAGGGGTTGGCTTCAGGGCTGAAGGCAGTGGTTGTATCAACGTACGATAATTATATATTACTTTAAGGTAAACAAAACATAGAAATTAATCGAGAAAACCAAAGGTTAAAGGGATGTTCTAGTTAGGCTGACGTTTTACCCACAAAAACCATATAAACTAATCAGTTATAGTTATATGTGGAGAGAGACAGATAGATAGATAGATAGATAGATAGATAGATAGATAGATAGATAGATAGATAGATAGATAGATAGATAGATAGATATAGATAGATAGATAGATAGATAGATTTGATGTTCCTGGCAAAATTACAAATTCAACAGAATGGTAAGGTCATGTTCTTTACCTCCCCAAGTGAAGCTGAGAACTGGTGGACTCCATTCTAGATAAAGTGGCAAAACAGCCCCGAGTGGCACACAATAGGGAAGGAGTCCAAGCCGGCAATCGGCGTGCCCGCTGAAGCATACAATACCAATGAAGGCGGCATGATTGTGGTTTGCTCTAATGCCACAATGGTGGACCTGACACCTGTGAATCATGCCTAGGAGAGTGGAGCGGATCTTCCTGAGTGACAGTATGGAACTGGGCTAATCTTGCTGGCTCCTGGTGTGGATTACAGGGCCAAGGGGTTGAGTCCAGGCCGATGATTCTAGATTTTGGTGATACCTCTCGGAATCCTGAGGCTGGGTGAGAAATGTGTATCGCCTGGACTGTTAGCTCTGAGTGTGCTGGTATTGTACTGAACTTGATCACTGAATGTATGCTATGGCTAAATGGATGGAACAGGTATTATTGCAGGCATGGGGCTGACAGGGGGATATAAGAGGACAGGTCTGGACTGAAGCTGAACCTCAACTATGGAAAATGGCTTGCGGTAAGCGGAGAGGGCTTCTATCCCTGGAGTAGGGTTAGAGTGTCTATTGGGCTTTGACACTCTGGTGGGATGGTAGGCTGTCTGAAACTTGCATATGGGGAAGTTAAGGCTGAGGCCTTACAAAAGAGGATGGGGCACTGGATGCTGCTTGGTGGCCTGCCAATTGCAGGCCCTGGTTGTTTAGGTTCACTACTTGCAGGTAGGGTTACATGTTTTGTTGTTCAACTACAGGGAAAGGAGTTCGCTCTACGACATGCTGACAGATGGAACACTAAGTACCAGCACAAAATCGGTAGTTAGGTGTGATGATGAATGATTGGTGGGAGGATGAGGTATAAGTCTCTGGATGGATCCTAAATGGAAATTCCTAACATGGAGCGTGCAGGGCTTGGGCCAGGTGATTAAGGGACAGAAAGTGTACACCTACATGTGCCGCTAAGGGGATTTCCATAGCGTTTTTGCAAGAAATGTGTATGGGGGGATTACATCAGATGGAGGGGGCAATTGTTTGGGGCCTTGTATTCAGGATATGCATTGTGGCCTTGATATTGGTGGCCCCGGGAGTGCCTTTTGTGCAAGAGGAGTAAAGTGGATGTGGAGGGATGGTATGTGGTTCTATTCGGTCCACTGGATACTAGGGAGAACTGTTTTATAAATGTGTATGTTCCCAAAGTGGATAATGCTGGGTTTTATGGCTCTGTGGTGGATGCTGCAGCACCTTCATTTGGGCACAGGGATTATAATGGCAGGAGATCCCAACTGAGTACTTGATGAAAGGCTGGACTATGCTCCCCAGCAAGCTGATACTAAAGCAATCACGACTAAGGATATGCGTGGGCTGGGTTTGCATGATGTATGGAAGGACCGCCATGCTGGGGAGCAGACCTATCCCTGTTACACTTCTGCGATGGTGACGCATAGCAGGCTGGACTTTTGTCTGGGGGTACAGTCCATGATCTGGGGGAGATTACATATCTGTCACGGTACTTGTTCGACCATTCCCGACTGCTGGTCACTTATGTTGTGACAAGGAGGAGCCCTGTAATCCCACTATGGAGACTTAGGGTGGATGTATTGTCGGGTCTGGTATTTGTGCATGGTGTCAGGGAGGTGGTTGAATATTATTTTGATGAAAACTGGAACAGCACTGATCGCAGGGTCACTCAATGTGATGCCAGGAAGGTGGTTTTGAGGAGGGAGTGATAACATATGGTGTCAGGCAGGAGAAATTATTTAGTGGCCTGTAGGGAATCCTGAAAAGATGTTGGAATGGAAGGAATGCAGAGGGGAAGAATTTGAGACGTGGGATAGACTGGATAGGATAGACTGGAGAAATTTCAGCTTCATACAGAGGGGAATAAGGCAAGCAGGATGCTAGCTAAGCTCCTTATAAACAAGGTCCCCAGGGTCCCCGTTACTGGAGTTAGAGATGCGAATGGGATGGGTGTACTCAAAGTACACACTCAACAAGGGATCAAGAATGTTTTCATTGCGCATCTGTGGGTAGGTGTGTATGATTTAACCTAGTGAGTCCAAATGGGGAGAAGGTGAATTATCTGGCCATAATGCAGTGAATCAGACTTTCAGATGAAGATTGGGAGGATCTGAATGCCTCTATTGATAGGGTTGAAGTATTGGCAACAATAAGGGCTCTGAATACTGCAAAGGCCCAGCTGGGGATGGCATAGCAGCCGAATGTTATCAGTTCAAAGCTGGGGAGCTCACGGATCGCCTTCTAGCTATTTACAATGTAGCCTACAATTGTGGCGTGCTGCCAGAATCAATGAGGAGTGCAATTATTCTGATGCTGCCAAAACCTGACAAAGACACAACTAAGGTGGCATCTTACCACCCGCTCTTGATGCTGAACGTTGATGTAAAGATCTTGAGTAAATTCTTGGTATACCAACTGTTACCTCATTTGCCATCATTGGTGCATGATGACCAATACGACTTTATCCCCCATCTTATGTAATATACAACGCCTCTTATTGATCCTGCATGCACCGTTATTGGCGGAGGAATGTTATGCATTGGAGATACTGAAAATCAAGCAGGCATTCTATTCTGTGGCATGGGGTTATTTGTGACAGGTACTAAACACCGGGGTAGGGGACTCTAACCTTTGGTGGCTGCATCTGCTACAAAGTGACCCGTTAACAAGGGTATGTATTGGAGGTATGGTGTTGGAAAGATTCTTCCTCGATAGGGGTACCAAGCAGGGCTCCCCACTATCATTGTTGCTATTTGCACTGGCAATTAAACCACTAAAATGCAGTTTGCGGACAGTGTTGCATAGCTGGGGAGTGACAGTAGTCTCAACCATGCATGTGGCCTCCCTGTATGCAGATGATGCAATGGTATATTTGTGTTAGCCCGAATATTGGGTTCCTATAATGGTGGCCACGCTGGTAGAATGTGGGGAGATGTCTGGGTTGTGCACGAACCAGGTGAAATCCAAATTGTTCCCAATGGGTGCAATGACGGGGTTGTCGTTGAGTGGGCTCCTGAGGGCTGGTATCCCTTGGGAGCTGAACAGTGTAAGATTCCTCGGAATTTATGTGACGAGGGACCTGGAGACATTTCACTGACTTAATATGGGCAGAGTGATGGTGGGTCTCAGGTATCCGGTCCACTTCTGGAACACCCTGTGGCTCTCCCTAATGGGTAAAATAGCCTTGGTGAAAATGAACATCTTGCCCCAGTGTCTCTACATTTTGTATGATTTACCCAATCATAGGATCTGGACAGTCTTCTTGTGGAACTGTTGTGGACCACTGGGAGAACGAGAGTGGGGCTTGCCACACTCAAACGGAGCTGGAGGAGGGATAGTATTGAGGTACCCCATATGGAGCTTTAAAATCTCTCTATAGCATGTGTACACTGGCTGAATGAGGTGGGTAACTGGGAAAAGAGATGACTAGATGGTACAGATGGGAAGTCATCCCTGCCTGAGCTTCTACTGATGGGAACGGGTGTCCCTTGCTCAGTACCATTTGTTGTGGAACAGGCTTGCCGAGTGTGGAAGCGGGTGGTCCAGAAAGTCTTGGGGCAGGCGCTGTGTGCAAATTGCATTGCAGATGGTGGTGGAGCAGTGGAATGCAGGGGGCTACTAGATGTTGTGGGACTTATACCCCAATGACAGATTTGTCACTTTGATGGATGCTACAGCTACTTTCGGTTTAGGGGCAAGGCAATTCTTGCAATTTGCCAAGATGGCCGCCATCACAAGACATCTAAGGCCTTTATTCCAGAGGTGCTGCAGGAGTCTCAGAAACTGGATGCTTTGCTGAACCTGGCTGGAGCGTGGCGGTTGGTGCGACAAATTTATACGGCAGTGTAAGAAGACACGCAAGCACCTGCATTGGCAGTTGAAAATAAGTGGCATGAGGTGAAGGGAGAGCAGGTTATGGACCCCAAATGGGAGGCCATACATGAAGGGATGATGGAGGAATCTACTAATGCCTGTTTCAAGCTAATCGAATATATAATTTGAGCATCAGGTGTATCTGGCCCCTAAACTTCTACAAGCTATTTATCCAGGGCGCCCGTCCTCCTGTGCATGCTGTTCCATGGTGGATGCTGATTTTCAGCATATGGTGTGGGAATGCCCAATTGTCAGGGATTACTGGTGTGCAGTGGTAGCCAGGCTGGAGAGGGCCTCTGGGTGGTCACTCTCTTTGGATCTGAAATTATGTCTCTTGGGAATGGTCCCAAATCACGAGAAAAAGTATCTCAGCAGGAAGTTTTTGTTACTGTGGCTGGTGCTGGTTAGACGTAGGATTCCTAATAAGTGGATGTCAAGGGATGCGCTCAGACTTCTGGACTGGTTGCAGTATATGGCAAAGTGGGCAGCTGCAGAAGAATGGCACATGCGATAATAAGTTGTTTGATGATATGCAAGCATGGAAGGCTATGCTTGCTGAATCTCTTGAAATGGAGGTGCAAGGCTCCCTTGAGGAGGTGGGCTCTAGGGGTATGAAAGAGGTGAGTGGGACTGTGGAGCTGGCCCATAGCCGAGATGGGGGGTCAGAATGTGGCCTACCATGGAGATTTGGAGAGGTCAGCCTCAAAAACTAACATTCTAGCTGGTACCCATTGTATTAAAATGGTTCTTGTGCTTTGATGTCATGTTGGTATTGTGACCTAGATAAAGCACAATGGGGTGGGGAGTGGGCAATGATTGGGCTTCCTTGTTTTCGAGATGAATAATTACATGTAATATGGCACCACGTGTAGATGGCTGAAAATTGGTAGTTTTCAATTATAAATACCATGAAAAAATAAAAATAGATATCTACTTGCATACAAAAGGTATGCGCAATACCAGCTCCAACATATGTTCATCTGCTTCACAAAGTCATGAGGTGAATTTCAGTAATGGAGTGCGTCTCAGTGAGGTAGATGTGCAGATTCAAAGTTTCTGCACAACATATTCACCTCCATGTATTTAGAGGAAGAATATTACACAGTTGACATAAGCGGACAGAGAGCAAAAATTGTTTATAACATTAGCTCAATCATCTGGATTTGCATGATATTTTCACATTATATTTCATGAAGGCCTAAACATATTTAAACATGCTGAAAATGGCATGAGATTAAAATTATCCTGTCTCACTCACACATTGCTTTGAAGGGGACACAGCACTAGAATGTTCTTCTCCTGAGCAACATATGTCCACATTTTTACAAAGCTTACAAATTCCACACCTTGAAAAGGTGGCATAGTCTTCTCAGATTTACGGAACTCCAAGCATTACATATAACGTAGTGGAAAGAGCACTCCTCTACAAACATGTCAGATGTCTCATCTGCAGTGTTTACATTTCCAGCGATTATAAGAATTTGTAAAACTGTGGACAGGATGTCGGCCATGTTTTTGATGGCGTGCCTTGTCTGGCAAACTTCAAATATTGCCCTTTGCAGGCCTGTGAAAATGGTTTTCTGGATGAGTTTTCCTGTAAAATAATCTTTTTTTGCCTTAGAATGCTGTATGAAAATGTAATTTCTGAGGGATTGTTCCTGCAAAAATTATAGTTGCTGGATTTTTCCTTGCAGTTTCTTTGGGTCGGCAAGAGCTATTGGTTTTGCCAATGCTTGTTTAATTTTGAAACATCCACAATGGCTGTTGAATTTGTAAACATGCAAGTATCACCTACCCTGTAGAACTTGAGAAAGGAATGGGAGCTCTATTTCTACTGTGAGAAGAGGCCTCTTTTTTCATGGGTATCCCCCACTTTTTGCCTGGTATTTGATGTAGTCTTAAGGGGGCATATTTAGGAGCACCTAGTGCTACTGGAGTGTCACTTTTAGTGACGCTTCAGTGGTGCACTGCACTGTATTTACATGGTGGTGTTAAGTGTAGAAGGGGCATGCAATGGGTGTTGCTATGGGCGTGCCACAGCAACACCCGTTGCATTTTGATGCTGCCCCAGATCTACGAGTTTTCGTAAACCTGAGGCAGCGCCAAATTCTAACGCCACCCTAGGGGTGGCGTTAGCAGGGCAAAACAAGGAGAAATGCTTTTATTTCTCCAAATTTTTTGCTCTTTCTATGTGTGCTGCATTTTGCAGCACACATAGAAAGTACAAAATGCAGTTTAAGATTGTTTTTGTGCAGGAAGGTGCTCCTTCCTGCACAAAAACAATCTCCCCCCAACGCAGCCATCCTTGCACTATGGTGCAAGGGTTGCTGCATTGGCACACAGCAGCAAATTCAGCGCCGGGGGAAACACAGAGGTACGCCGTATTCTATGAAATATGGCGCATCCTTGTGTTGTGAAAATGATGGCACGCAAAGCTGCCAAATTTGGTGCAGCAACGCGCACCGTCATTTTCCCTTAAATCTGGCCCAAAGTTTTTAGTGCCCACGGCCCCTGTTAACTAGATTCCCTGGGCCAGATCTCTTTCCCTAAAAATGTTGTGGTGCATTGGCACAATTGGCAAAACCTTTAGCTGATAAGTCCTGAGTAAATGGTACTTAGGTACCCAGGACATGGAGTACAAAGGGCAGGCCCGTGAGATTGTACCACCCTCTAGGGCCATGCATTCGGAAGCACCCAGCACTGCCATTGCAGGCTGTGTTCTGAAGCAATCCTAAAAGGTAAACTCAACATGGCACACAGCCTGTGTGCTCTGTCCACTCCTCACTGAATGCACTATAGGTAAGTCACCCTTCTGCCAGGGCTTCCAGCCCAAAGGCACGGTGCACTATATTGTGTGTGAGGGCAGGGATGCATGAGCAATATGCCCCTACTGTGTCTTTGCCAAACCTGGGACATAGTAAGTGAACAGGGCAGCCATTTTATATCTGTGCTGGACCTTGGTCAGTACGAGTTTCACAGCTACATGATGGCTACTATGAACCCAGGGTTGTTTAGTATCAGACAACTCAGAATGATAAAACCAAACTGGTACCAGAATTGGATTTATTACAAAAAGTACCCAGCGTCACCTTAGAGGTACTCCCTGTGAAAGCTAACTAACCTGGCATGGTTGCTGGCCGGTCACAACCAGCCTGCCACCACCAGACCTCCATGGGGAGAGAGATCCTGTTCTCCAGCTCTTTGGGTCCTAGAACACTGGGTGGAGGTGCAAACACCCCCCGACCTCCACACCCTCAAGAATGTGCACTGCCCTGCTAGCGAGCTTCAAATTCAAAGAGATTCCCATCCTTGAAACTCGACCCCCACACCTGCTGCTATCAGCAGATGGCCACCCCCATTGCAAACTCCCACTTTTAGCAGGAGCAACAGCGTGAAACACGAGGAGTGGTCAGCCCCAGCTTCCACCACCCCTAAGGTGTTGCATGCAAGTTGACCTCTCCATTTCATTTTCCTCCATCTTTCATGGAAGGAACATAGCCAACCAGGTGGAGGGAAGTGACCTCTGCCAATAGGAAGTGGTCACTAAGTGGGTGTAGCCTCCCTAAGGTAGTACTACCCTAAATGCCCACTAAATACAGTATTTAGTGGGCATTACTAGACCAGGAAATCAGATTCAAAGGACAAAAGAAGACCAGCAACAAAGAATAACCAAGGCTCGAGAACTGAAGTCCTACTGTACAAAGAAGAGGTGCCAAACCCTGCCTGCTGCACCCTGGATTCAACAATCGCCGCTGGGGGGTGTCTTGGACACTGGACAAACTCTACAAACCTCCACACATAGAAAATCGTCCAATATCTCCCTCCAAGTGTGAAGGCATCGCTCTCCTGCAACAAAGATCAAAGACCCAGTGAAGGCCACTTCCTTGATCGGCTGCTGACCAAGGAACCGGTCACCGCAGCAAGACCAAACTCTACCCAACCAACGGTAAGGACAAATCTGTAAGTGTGCCAAGTTTGGTGACACTGTAACCTCCAGTGGCCAAACTGGATAATGGTGCTAGGTACTAGTCACATAACATCGGACACCCAGAAGGACAGTTCACTCCGGACTGAAAAAGGACCAGGAGGAAGGCCCAGTCAAGGGACTTCAGAAAACACCTGGACCTCCCATAAGAGTGCCCCTGCTGACCTGCAAGCAACCCTCAACGCGACCTATCTCCTGCTTCTAAGAGCACCTTTGCGTACATCTCCTGGCTCACTGATTTGCTCTGCACCCGGCTGCCCAAAGGCCCTGCACCAAAGGACCAGCTGTGACCTAAAGGTCCCCCACACCTTGCAACCTCGACACTCTAAGGGGACCCACCGGACTTACCTTCAAGTCAACGTGTTCAATGCTATACCGAGTTGTCAACCACTGTAGCCTAGCAGCAGCTCCAATTACTTTCTGCAGCTGCCCCCGTCGAAACCGGGAGCTAACGGAACTTCATCAGCTGGACCACAGGGCCCATCAACGACCTCAACATGCCTGTAAAAGGAGACATTGGTAATTGTGTTGCCTAATTTTATATTTATTTTTAAAATATTTCTCCCATTGATTCCTATGGTTGTAATTGCGCACAGAACTGAGACATTTTCCAAAACTTTAAAAATATCTTAACTAAAAAAGTACTTAACCAATTTTGATGATCTTGGTCTTAAAAATGTTACAAAAATTTGAAGCATTTTTGTAAGTTGGTCTCGAGTTATTCTTTTGAGTGTGTCTCTTGGTTTATTGATACGGTGAGTACAACAAACACTTTGCACTTTTCCAAGTTTAGCCTAACTGCTCAACCAAGCTACCATACAAATTAGAGCATTAGGAGGTCAAGGTTTTACCTCTTTAAACCAATGTGTGGTTGCTTGGACCACCTGCACAGTGTGCCTAGTTTAGCACACTACATAGAGGGCCAGCCTTCTACATCTACAATAGGGACGTTTGTATAATCTACTTCTCTTGAAAAACGCTCTTAAGTTACATCCCACTCAACCTGAACAGAACTCCACTGCTCAGCAACTAGGCTTACATTTGGTACAGGACACTTCTTGAAGATTCTGTGGAAACTTTGTGCAACTGTTCGCGCCTAGCACAGATCACCAGATTCAGTGTTTTTCTGGGCAATGTTACCACCAACAATTTACTACTCACACTATATCACTCCTTTCAAAGTCTAGCAATTGCCAGAGGAAGAACAGATGGTGAACACCTTTAAAAGTCCAACCATGTGAAAACAGGCTGTTTTGGCCCAGGAAAATTAATTTTTTTTAAACTGTGGCCATGAAAGCTAACCCACTCCTAAGAATATAGATTGTTTATGAATGCAGAAAATGAAGAAAGCAGTTTAGTTTACCTGGGAGACTATATGTAATGCTTTGTTGACAAAATGGTATTAAAAACATCAACGTAAGAAGGTATTTCAAATACAAATTTGAACCTTAATCTGATATCATGAATCATAGTTTAATAACCTCACAATAGTTGTTTAAAGAACTTGCAGTTTAGAGCTCTTGGCTTACACCTGTTCATTGTGTGCTGTGCTTTTCTACTGCTGTCATAGGCAGTGCAGGGGCTTCCCCTGTCAACACCCTTGAAATGTGCACTGTCTGCTATGGCACACAGTGTGCATTCTTTCATGGGCACTGCAAGGGCCCCCCCCGTTAGCACCCTTGGAATGCACACTGTCTGCTATGGCACACATACACTGAGGGTGCTGCTGTGCGATGGCACTGGCCTTGGCCCCAGAGGCCAGTGCTGCTGGACTGTTTCTGCTCGGCTGACGGGTGGGAATGTTGTAATATGACTTTTCTGCCTGTCAGCCTGGTGAAAAGATCGTAGTACAACTGTGGCTTAGTGGCCGCTTCCCCGCCACTGTTTTGGAGTTCAGGTGATTCAGCATCCGAACTCGTAACATGGCCCTTAGGCAGCATTTCCAGCAACCTCAGATTAAATTTATTTTCTCTTTACTGATGAAGGACGAAATCTAGAAAGGAATGCATGTGTCTAGAAATATACCTCACTATCTGACCCAACTGTGGTGAAAACCTACAGTCAGGTTTGAAGTAAGCACTAATTGTGTACCACGAAGGGGCAAACTGCTTGGATGTGAGGCTGTGTGCTGCCAACCCTCCTTTTTTATATTACAGTTAGTTAATATTTAGAAATGTTTGTCTACTGATCACAGTGCCACTTCAATACCTTGCATTTTGCTTCTGATTATATACACATGATGATCAAATATGACATGAACCATATATGGTGATGTTCAGAGTTTAATATGCGAGTTATTACCATTATTGAGAGGGGCACATTATGATTTACTCAAGGTTTCACCTCTAATGAGTCATGGCGCCTCCCCATGCCCCAAAAATTGTACTGATGACATATTACAAAAGACCAATTTCCCATCAAGTATGAAGCATTTCATGGAAATAACTTTCTACTTTGAGAAAATCAGGATTCAGAGATCTTCTTATGACGTTTTGTCATTAAGATGTCCCATTACTTCCTCTAAGTACACTTTTCTAGACCATAATACAGTATTGCAGTATTTATCTGATGGTTTCACAATTATGTAGTGATTTCATCAATTTACATAATTTAGTGTCTCTGATAAGCTTCAATCTCTGTTTATGAAACCTGACATTAAAAATGTTCAGGTATTTCACTACTAGGGGGCTAATTTAGAAGCCAGCGGAGGGTTACCAAAATCTAAATCCCATTATCTTCAATGGGATTTAAATTTTGGCGGATGGAATATCCGTTATGGTTGTGAAGGAGTAGCCCATCCACCAACTTCTAAATCAGGTCCTAAGTCATTAAAGTTGCCCCTTAGCATCAGTCATATTTATGGCAGATATGTTGATTTAGGTTTAAAATTGGTATTGGAATTATCAGATGTATATACATAGAGAGCAAAGACTTGGGGCCTGATTTAGAGTTTGGCTGATGGGTTACTCCGTCACAAACATGACGGATATCCCGTCCACTATATTGCAATTCCCATAGGACATTTTGGGTTCGTAATATGATGGAAGGGATATCTGTCACATTTGACATTTAGAATCACTTTATATAGTGGATCCCAATACTTTCGAACTAAAAGGACTGAAAAAGGATGAAAAGCTGTATGTCTTTCTGGGAGATTAAGGAATGTATTTAGGCTTGATTATGACATCTTTATAATATAATACTACCTATTATTTGCCTATAACCAGTCAACCCTACATCACACATGGCCAAAGGCTGTGCGTGGTGCAGGGTTTGGAGCTTAAAGTGGGCAACATTAAGTATATATATTTGGGGGGGGCATAGGCTCCCTTGGGCCCTGGGGACCACTACCTCCACGGGGCTATCTAATACAAATTGTTGGGGGGCCATGCAGACCCCCCGGGCCTCAAGGACCACTGGCTCCCCGGGTCTAACTAAATAAAATTGTTGGGGTGTCATACAAAACCCCCACACCCATGGGTCTCCATCTCCCTGGGGAAACAAATTAAAAATAGTTAGGGGGGCCACACAGATGCCCAGGCCCTGGGGACCACCACCACCCCATGACTGCATACCATACTTTTTACGGGGGCTGAGCAGAATGCCCTGGGACCAGGAACCACCATCTCCCCAGGGCAATCTTAAATACACATATGGGGGACTGCACTGACCCCCTGGGTCCTGAGAACCACCCACTTTCCAAACAACATAAAAATAATATATGGGAAATATATGAGGAGCGCACAGACACCCCTGGGCCCCAGGAACCCCCACTTTCTCAAGGTTACATTAAATAAATATAAGTAGGGGGTTAGGCATTGCTCCAAATGAAGGGTGCTGCTGAAAATAGCCGATCCCTGTGTGCGAGAGCAATCGTTTTATCTCTTTCCCTGCCTACATGCCTGCATGTCCAGCTAGGGTGACCATTTTCAAAGCTCCCGCTTGCTGAAAGCAGATTGTTTGCTTTTGCTTTGCAGGAGCTGAGATAGCTCCCGCCAAGCAAAAGCAAAAGCCTCTTCCTGAGGGTAGGCACTTCAGGAAGTAGCAGAAGCTGGCCCTTGGAGGTGGCAGTCCCCAGGTCCTTATATGGCTCAAGGAGGGGGGCCTCCCCTCCTATGGTATGCATGGTCCAGCCCCTATGAAGAAGGTGGTCCCTGGGGCCGTATATCGCCTGGGAGGGGGGAGGACCCCTCCCTTTTTTTAAATTTGAAAAGCCCTGGGGAGTCGGTGGTCCCAGGGCATGGGGAGGGGGGTCTGTGTAGCCCCCTGCATCTTTTCACAATTCTTTAGCCCCGGAGAGGTGGTGGTCCCCGGAGCCAGAGGTGGGGTTCACGGGGCCCCCGCATAGTTTCAAATTGTAGCCTCAGGGAGGTGGTGGTTCCCGGGGCTTTTAATAGCCCTAGGTAGGGTGTCCTGTGCCCACGCTAAATAATTACTTTCCGCATGCTCCCAGGACCTGGCCCACATGAAGGCGAAATTAATTAGAAGTGTTTTTTTCTTTAAAAATGTCGGTAAAAATCTGCTAATCCATCTGCTGATTTTTCTGATTTTTTTTTTTAATTGCTTTTTAGTCCTGAAGGGGTCAGAGCGGGACACCTGGACCAAGGCTAGGGGCCAAGGGTATTCCTACCTTTGACCCTTTTCTTTTTTTGTCATTATTTTTTTGGCTGCCAACACTTCCTAGTTGAAGTGTTGGCAGCCAATCAGATCGCAGCATGAGATCTCTGGGATCCATGGATCCTTCGCATCCCTAGATATCTATATTATTTAACCATTAATATCGCCAAAACTACTGAACGGATTTGCACCACATCACCAAAAGCATGATCTGCACACCAAGATCTAGGTTCCTGCCAAATGTGGTGTAATACCATTGAGAGGTTCGGCCTGCAGCCATGTCTAAACATGCTAAACACACTGTTTTGACGCTCCTTTTTCTCGGCCCCCACTTGATGGATCATCCCGAAATTTTTCAAAAGCAACAAAACCCTACAGGGCACTTTTTTGGGAAAATTTCTTGATGATTCGTCAAATGGTGCCAAAGATATAGGCAAGTCAAAAAATGCTGTTCCTATGGAAACTGGGTCCTAATTATAAATACCCACTGGTGACTGCCAGTGTGTGATATATATACATATATCACACACTGGCAGTCACCAGTAGGTATTATTATATATATATATTATATATATATATATATATATATATATATATATATATGACCAAGTGGCAGTCATCTCTAGGTAGTTATAGTTAGGACCTAGTTTCTATAGAAAAGGCGTTTTTTGCTTTTTTGTTTTGCTAATAACTTTGGCACTGTTTGATGAACCTTCATGAAATGTTCAAAACTTATGCTTTGCTAAGTTCAGCTATTACTATAACTGCTGAAGTTTTTGTGCGAGTAAATTCAGAACCTAACTATAACATCCTTGTAACCTTTGTTTTTTTCAGTTAAAAAAATATATATATATATATAAATATATATGTATGTACATGAAGCATATTGAATGTGATAGTTGATACCACTTGTCATGAGCCGTGCATTCAGGCCCACTTTTGGTTTGCACAAAGGCATCTTAAAAAATCACATTGTTAGTCATCACCCTAATGTTTACTATTTAACAACACCTAAATTTCACCTTCTCACAATGTATTGCATTGCAACATTTGCATAGGGCATCATATTACTGGCAAGGCCATGCAGCTCTTGTCTTGAGGTGTTGGTTAGGAAGGTCCCCAGTTTGTCAAACATGATTGGTGTTGTGTATGTTTCTAGTGTGACCTATGTGGAAAGAATTTGGAGTACCGTGAGGACTAGAGGAAAGCCTCAATAAAGATGTGAGCTCAGTGTACCGCTTTCATGTGGCAGTGATATAGAAGATGGATAAAGCCAAGCCTAAAATAATATACTGTATGGCCTCCATATTGGGCCTACTGTCAATTTCAGGGTGACCCTTTTTAGAGAGGCAGTCCTTTTGGGGTGTGGGGGTAATATGTGTGGCAATAAACTCTTGGAAGATACAGATAGCTGTGAATGAGTCCTATTTTTGATGCCCGAGATTTTCAAGGCTGGTTCAAGTGATGTGGAATTTTTGCAATTTTCTGGATTTGAGGATGGTCAGTAAAGGGACAGTCTAGATTTGAGGATCCTTCTTGGGTGGTAGGCGCTCTGTATCGAGAAAAATTGTGCCACCATATGATATTAGGGGAACACAAGCACAGTAGTTCATTTAGCTTTTTCTGTCTGAACAAAAAATGATATTTCCCGTAGGAAAGTAAAATAACTTGAAGTTTAGTAACCGATAATGCAGCTTTCACAAGTATACAAATGTGCAAATAATTACATATATGTACATTTAGTAGGGTAAATATCATAATGTTGCAGAAAATAGGTGAAAAAGAATCTGAACAGAACATAAGATAAGGTTACATTCCATATGTAATTTAAAACTCTAAATGAACATAATGTACACCTATCCATTTTGTGCTCAGTCACTGTTTATGCAAGTGGAATTACACTCCGCTCAGTTCCTTGCAATTGAGTTAAGGCAAAGACTGCAAGAAAGTAAACTGTTTGTGTCTTTGATTTTCGCGCGCGAATGCTTGTGGAGAGACACATCCACTGAGGCTCAATATAATTTGGATGTTATTCCACACTAACCTCCAGGAATGCCTAATTGAGGAAGTACGCATATTGTTATGAACAGCACCTACTTCCATGTCAGTAGTTTGTCACACCTGAGATATATGTAGTTTCAGAGGTATTGAAACCAATATTAGATGAATGATTTAATGTCGACAAATGCAGCTCAGCACATCACCTGTTACAATCTGAGGCCTAGGTCTCTGGAATCAGCCTTCTGATTTTAACGATACACATTCATGATTACTGTGTATTTAGTGTTAAACTAAAATCACTTTGATAACTATTTAGCTAGTTGGTATGCGTGGTATTTATCTCCCTGTGTTATATTTATCCATCTGTACTGTGGAAATCTTTATGCTAGATGTGTTCCCCTTCGAAGCACACAACATAATAGTGGTTCCTGGTAAATGTGTATAGACACTTAGATTCATGTTCTTAACTTACCACGTGTTGCTAGTAGAGCCACTGGAACAGCAATGATGACAATGGCAACAACACCAACAAGTAAACCGAGCAGCCATTTTGCATATGTCTGCAGGACAGGGTTTGAGAAATGCAAACAAGTTAGGAACAATGAATGCAATGAATAAGAGAGTATACATTTACGGTGGTCGATTGGTTTACATATTAAGGCTCATGTTCACATTTTTCTGTTTAATTATATTTATTATTAAAATCATACAGCATTTCATACCAACAATTAAGTTCAATGGTGCTGATTAAATCAAAAACAACACTAGCACTATTAGGTAAGGTCAATTCCTTAAGTACATGAATTATATTGGGTAATTTCCAGGGAGTTAAAAACTATGAAAAATATTTTGCAGCTACTGAATCAAATCCATTATTATATAACATGCGTTGGACCTTGCCCTCTCTGCTGGATCACCCCAAACGTTTTGCTTTTACCTTCCACTTTTCGCTTAATGTGTTTTTGCTGGCCTTAGGGCTCTCTGCAATTTACCACCGCTAACCAGTGCTAAAGGACTTGCACTTTCTCCTTCAAACATGGTAACAATGGCTTATACCCAATAGGCATATTTAATTTACTTGTAAGTACCCAGTAAAGTGACACTACATGTTTCCAGTGCTTGTAAATTAAATGCTGCTAGTGGCCCTGCAGCGCTGATTATGCTGCCCACTTAAGGAGCCCTGGAACCATGTCCCAGGCCTGCCAATGCAGCCTTTGTGTGAAGTTATTAAACTTTGGTTTTCACAATGAAAGAACTAACCGACCTAGCCAGATTTGGAAAATTCATCCACCAACTGCAAAAACTATTGAATGACAGCCTTAAAGTTTACTAGACTTTGCTGTACTCATGTTTACACTGCATTCGCCTTAGTCTCTGTTGTGGAAATAAGTGATTGCTGCCCAGTATCTAAAATATAGTCTTTTCTGCATATGCCACTTTAATGTATGGGACCTTGCTCGCTTGACTGGCCTGTTTGTATCTGTTTCCAAAATTTAGTTATTATAAATGATAGATTCCCTTTGCACTTACCACTTTAAGGTATCAGACCTTGCTTGTCTGTCATGCTTGTTTGCACTTGCTTCCACAATAGGCACCACTCATGATGGAGATCCTTTGTACACGTCACTTTAATGTATGAGACTCTGCTTGTTGGACTTGTTTCCTTTTACTTATTTTTATACTATATTTTGCTTCCAATTATTTGGTTTTTATGTGTCTCTTTTAATGGCTCTGTGAATACGTTGTGACTTTGGGTCAGTTATTAAAACTGAGGCATTTCATCAGTAGTCACCTTAATGCAAGAAATCTGTTTAACGGATTCCCTTTTTTAGTGTTTTGCCTCTTTCTCATGAGATAATGGTATACGGATGATATGCTCTAGTATCCTTTGCTTACTTTTATTAAGTTCGTTTTAAAATTGTATTCTGCTTACCGTGATTCTGCTACATTCATTGTTTGTTTTAATTATTTTTATATTTTTTTGACTTACGGTAACCTTTTAATTTTTGGAGAAAAAAAATTGCAAAGATTTTTATTATTCATACTATAAATGTTTATGCACACACACAGTTGTTAAACTGCCATTTCAAACTGACAACGTAAACCTTTTGCTACGCCCAAACCATCTTTTTTAAAACATATAAATCATCCCCAGGGTAGGCCCTGGACAACCGAGGTAAGGTGCAAAGTATTGGAAAGGTAGGTCATGTACTTTTACATTTTACATGTCCTGGTACTGAAAAGCGCCTACATTCATTTTTCACTACTGAAAGGCCTAACTCTCCCATAGTATAACATTGGAATTATCTTATTTTATTATAAGTGTAATTTCCAAATGAGAACAGGTAACATCTTAATGTTTACTGTCTTTAGAGTTGGAATTTAAACTACTAACTTATGATAAAGTCGGCTTTAAATCTCAATTAAGAAAATGCCTCTTTCAAAAAGTTGACCTTTTCCACCCTTAGCTCTTTAGTGCCTGTAGCCTGCCTCTAGTCACATGACTGGGTGTAGCTGACAGCTGAGCGTTGTGTATTCTTTCGAGACAGCCACACCTACAGGGGGCTTAGATGTGCCTGGATGTGCCATCCCTGGCAGGATGGGAGGGAGGAGCTAAGCACAACTCCACTTACACTTGAACAGGCTGTATCCTGCATCTGCACAAAAAGCTGTAAAGGCCCTATAGTTAGTCTGGAGCCAGGGGCGGGAAGGCATGGTGTCTGGACACTTCACAGGGAAACCTCTAGAAGCTTCTACCCCACTTCAAAGGCACAACTGTTTATAAATATTAGACCCCAGACACCAACTCTTCTGTACACTTCCGGACCTGTGGACACTCTTCCAGAAAGAAGGACTGTGGTGCTGCTATAAGGATTGCCACTCTACTGCTCTAAAAGAACTGCTGCCCTGCTATGCTGACTTTCTGCCTGCTGCTCTTTTGCTTCAGGAAGAAGAACTGGACCTGCAACTTCATCGAGAACCCATGATCCTAGAGTGACTCCAAGAGCTTGTCTGCTGGCCTCCTGATCAGAGCCTCAGGGCTGTAAAATGTTGCCTAACCAGCTCCTGTACCCCCCTACAGGGAGTTCCTGATCCCAAGTTCTGCCCCTCAGGTCCTAGAGCCTCTTTGTGACTCAGGGAGCCTAAACCAAGCGTTTGGGCTTTTTGCAACCATGAATGGGCCAGTTTAGACTGAGAGCACCACAAGAGCTCATTGCTTGCACAGAAAACCAGAAAGAGACGCCATCATCCCATCTCTTTGCACTGCAGCATCAACCTCTCATGGGGGACCTGCAACGTGAAGCTCCTGTCCGCCTGTCCGAATCGCCCAGCCTGCTCTTCATGCCATGCTGACATCCTGGTTAAACTGGGACTGTGTTGGACCTGTGCTCCATAGCAGTCATCCTGAACTTTTGACGTTGACCCAGTCCAGCGCGTCCATATAGCTGCAGCTGGCATTTTGTGCTTTTAAGTGCTATGCTACACTTTATTCTTTAAAAATTGGTAACTCTGATTCTACTGATTTGAATTTTGTCATTTTGGTCCTTTTTTCACTTATTACATTTTGCTCTATTTTTCCAACTTGGTGTGGGATGTTTTTGTTTGGCGTTTTCACTGTTTTACGGTTTGAAGTGTTACACAAATACTTTACACATTGCCCCTAATTTAAGCCTGATTGCTCTGTGCCAAACTGCCAGGGGGCTCACCACGGGGTCATTTAGGGTTTGCTTGTGCCTTACCCTGACATTGATTGTGGTTGCTGCTTGACCAGGACTCACACCCCAGTCAACCATTATCCCAATTTCTTACAGTGGTGATCAACGGTGAGGATTAGGATTTGCGTTCATGCAGTGCCATACTGTGATTTGGTGTACACTATCATTCCATATCATATAGCATTGCATGATTTTTTTAAATTCTCCTATTTCTCTCATTTGGTAAATCTTTCTACATTTCGATTCCTGCCTCACTTTCAGAGACTTGGGACTCTTTTCTTGTTTCACTGGTGGTACCTTGCCAGAATGGAAGTAATCATGGATTTGACCTACCTATCATTCTACAACAATTTCTGCAATGAGTGGGTGCTAGTCATGAAGAAGGAGTCCACATAGCAGGACCTTCAGCCAGTCCTGCATGGTTATGTGGAAAGAAGCTGGTTGGAGGCTTCAACAGAGAATCTAGAGGGTGATACCCCTCAGAAGTTGGATGAGAAGGAGGAAAATTACTTGGCAGTGGCTCCAGAGGAGAGCTATTTTGCAGCTCTAGGGCTGGAGAGAGGAGCCCTTTTTACTCCTTGCCCCAGAACCAGAGGTGAGAGGGGGACCCACAGAGATGGAGTTTCCTGCTGGATCCAATTCAGGAAGTAATGTATCCTCCTACACCCTCTCTCCTCAGAAGCTGAAGAACAGACAGACTGAGAGGGACCTGAGGCTTTAGCTGACCAAACAGGATACAGCGGAGAGAAAAGCTGAGGCTGAGGAGAGAAGAGCTGCAGTTGAGAGTGCCTTAGCCAAGGAAAAAAATGCCATGGAGTCAGAACAAAAGAAAATTGAGGCTGAGAGAGCCTTGGAAGAGAGAAAATCTTGTTGGCTCATGGACTGAGTTTTAAAGAGATGGTCTGTCTTAAAGGCCAAATAGCTGCTACAGTCCAGCTGGAATGGTGGCAGTGAAAATACAGTGACCAGTGCTGGAAAAAGGGTCCATATATCCAGGGACTCGGTGCCTGACTTTGAGGCGAGGGATGACATAGAAAGGTTGTCTGAGGCATATGAAGTAGCTTTAGAGATGCACAGGATCCCTGAGGAGTATTGTGGAGTTGGCCTTTTGAGACATATGCCTAGTGATGGGAGGGATGCCCTACTTGCCCTATAGTAGGGGGACAGGATCAGGTATCCCTCCATGAAGGAGACCCTTGCCAACAAATATGGATTCACACCAGAAGAGCACAGGGTGAGGTTCAGGGACAGTTAGAAACTGTCTCACCAGCCCTAGGGAGGTTTTTGTGGATTACTTATGTAAGGCACTGGAGTGCTGGGTGAAGGGTAGCAGAGTAAACACCTATGAGGGGCTGTTCAATTTGATCGCCAGACAGCATCTGTTCAGTCACTGTTTTCTAAGGCTATGCCAACACCTGGTTGACTGCAAGGTTACTGACCCCAGGGAGCTTGCAATGGAGGCGGACCTCTGGATTAGTGCCAGATTGTCTTCTAAGGCATTGGGGAGTGACCCAAAGGAGGGTGGTTCAGTTTCCCTCCAAAAGCGGGTGTGAGGGTGCTACGCAGATACACAGAGACCCTGACAGGTCCCAGTATGGTGTGGCAGGAAGGGGTTCCCATGTCCCTTCTAAGCATAGGAGAGGAGATTTTGGTGGGCTGAGGTCCAGGGTGCCTATTTTCAACCCCAATGTTTGGACTACTCCCAGTTGGGGCACAGGCAGGATGAGCAGGTCTGTACCAAGAGACCATCCACTGATGGGAGCTCCAAAGTGTCAGGGAAACTGGGTGGGGCAGCTGCCCAATGCGCCTTTCCTTACCAGTTACTTTTCCTGGGGTATCACTCCCAAGTGGAGGATACAGGGACCCAGGTGGAGAGGCAGTGTGAGAGAGAACTCACCCATGTCCTTTGTTTAGCCTCAGGGTACAGACCCTCAGCTGAGTGACTAGTCCCAGGATACCGTGCCTGAACTGTAGGGAGGTAGAATGGAAGTAGGGTGCCTAATATCCAGGGCTGTTGCCCCCCACTGTGAGAAACTCAGAGAACCCTCGGTAGCCCATAGGAAACTCTTTGCCAGCCCCAAGGCTGGTATTGTTGTGAAGTTATTTTAGCGTTTACACATGGACACATTTAACTTTAATTCCTTTTATTATTTTACCGATACTTCATTTTAATGGAGATGTTTATTATTCCTTTGATCAGTTGTCCTTCCTTACAGAAACTGTTATTAATTTCTTTGCATGACATTTCTCATCATACCAGGTATTGCTGAAATAAAGGGAACACTGTCTACCTTACCAATCAAATAAGTATTTTCATGTCAGGGCAAGTTCTTAGAATAACAGATATGTTATTATAAAACATCACACTGCCCACAACATCTTAGAGGGGACATACCAGCCAGTTTGCCATACTGTGATGCACGTCATTGCAGTTTCTGCTGAAACCCTTTGGTTCCTCTTTATCTATGTATGAGGACTCCCAGCAGACTAACAGATCTCTTCTAACCTCAGCACAGGTCGGGATTAGATTTCCTTCCTGGGACCAGAAGGGCAGATTAGGGCTAACACTACTACTTGCTTTAATGTAGGAACTCAGTAGTGTATGTAGGACTACCAGGCGCACTAATATGCCAGCAAAGTGGGACTTTTTTGGGGTTTCACTCTTGTGATTACTGCCGTCCTGACATTGTGTTTTATTATCCTTATAATCACCATTCATACCCTCTTATGTAGAACGCAGTTGCTTCAATAAAACCTATTGAACCAAAACCCCACTTCTATTCTGTCCTTGCATGTGTGAGACTCATATGTCTGAGAAAAAAGGGATGGGATCCACTCCAGCAAGACTCCCCTGAGGGGTCTGAGTGTCATGGGATAGGCTACCACAAATCACTTCTACCCTCTGGTACTTGTGAGGTGTGCTAGCTAGCTGGAAGAGGTTAGGCTGACAGCTGCCACGCGGTACGGAATTAGACTCCGTTCCCCATGCTTGGTGGTGCTGCCGCCCAAATGTCCAGCTGTCTTGTTACCAAAGCGAGAGTTTACAACACAAGAGAAGTCAACCTAATGTCTCCTCTTACAGCCACCACCTGCCAGTGGATGGCCTGGGGCCTGGCTCCTGACACTGAGAGCTATTGATGGCCTCTGTTGGTTGCTGCCCTTATGGTTGTTTTCCTTGGGTTGGGGATAGAAGTCTGATTCAAGGGGTGGAATGGGCCATTTTGTATTGTGTCTCTGGAATCAAAATTTTAAATCACAACATATAGTAAAGTTGTATTTTGAGTTACAATTTTGAAAATTACAGTTTTAGAAAGTTGACATTTTTCTGCCTTAGTCCTTTAGTGCCTGAAACCTGTATCAGGTCACATGACCTGCTGTAGCTGATAGATGAGCTTTGTGTATTCCTTTGAGACAGCCACAATCAATAGTGAACTTAGGTGTGCCTGGATGGGCCATCCCTGGCAGGCTGGGAGGGAGGAGCTGGGCACAGCTCCACTTACACTTGAATAGGCTGTATCCTGCCTCTGCACAAAAAGCTGCATAGGCCCTGTAGTCTGGAGCCAAGGTGGGGAAGGCAGGATGCCTGGGCACTTCACAGGGAACCCTCTAGAAGCCTCTACCCCACTTCAAAGGCACAACTGGTTATAGATCCTGGACTTCAGATGCCAACTCTTCCGTGCATTTCTGGAGCTGTGGATACTCTTCCAAGAAAAAGGACTGTGGTGGTGGTATAAAGACTGCCACTCTCTCTGCTTCTCTAAAGGAACTACTGGCCTGCTGTGCTAACCTGCTGCCTGCTGCTCTTTTGCCTCAGGAAGAAGAACTGGACCTGCAACGTCATCTAGAACCCAGGATCCCAGAGTGATTCCAAGGGCTAGTCAGCAGGCCTCCTGATATGAGCCTCAGGGACAGAAAGGGCTCCCCAATTTGCACCTGGACCAAACTGCAGTGGATTCCTGACCCCCAAGTAGTGCCCATCAGTCCTAGACCCTTGGTGTGGCTCAGCAAGCTTAAATCAAGCTGTTGGACACTTCACGACCACAAACAGGTTGTACTGCTCACACCAAAAACCAGCAGGTAAAACTTCAGTGGGACTAACCTGGGACTTTATCTCACCTGCACTTCCTCGTGGCCAGCCTGAACTTTTGACTTTGACCCGGTCCAGTGTGTTAAGATTGCCCCAGGTGCCCCAGGTGGCATTTTGTGCTTCTAGTAGCTGTTTTTCACTCTATTAATTACTCTGACTCTACTGATTAAATTTTTTATTTTTAGGGTCTGAAATGAAAGGTGAAATCCTTCATAAAAGCTAGGTCAAAAGCTGAATCGTGTGAAGAGCCATTGAATTTGAATACATCATCGGCAAGCTTCTGCTAAAGCTGTTGGTTTGGGTGCCAAAAGATCAGAGAGGGCAAAGCTAGATTTCGTAGCTCCTGAGGTAGCATCAGGGATTGGGTACATACATATGCAAGCCTCAGTCATGTCCAACATTTACATTTGAACGTAGTCATGTTTTTAGAGCAAGCCTGTAAAACGTTGCAGGGCAGGACTCTGTGAGGCCAGATACTGTAACCATAAGGTCTCCCTGAACATGTCTGTAGTGTAGTAAAAAGCCCTGAGCAAGACCAATCTGGTTTTCTTGGTCACTTTGGATGCAACTTTCCTGAGCATGCCACAGCACCTTATCACAATCCTCTGGAGGTGAAACAAATAATTAAGTTCCATTTTCTTCAACTACTTAATAAGATTTTTCTGGTCAGTTCTTCAGCTCTAAGGTCCTTAGCACAGGCTTATAAGTACTAGATATTTCTTCAGCCAGGGCTCCTTTCGATTTCAGCCCGCTGTGGTCAGCTATGTCGTCTTAGAGTTAGGGGTCTTTCTGATTTTTGTGTTCCTGGTGAAGGTAACATGAAACCAACCACTTAACCCTTGGAGTGCAATTCCAGCCTTTGGGTGAGAGAAGGAGTCATGAGTAGGCCTGGCTTCAAAGCCTAATGTACATCAGTGTAACTTGCTTAATTTCACTTTAGGCTTGTTATGTAAAATTCTAAAAATGATACCATTACATTAAATCGCACAATTACATGCCGTTAGCTGCAGAATTTAACCACAAGCACTTAAGAACAACACAAATGGCAAGCACCCAAGCTGCTTTTGCTTGAGGCACTTGTGTTTTTCATACATTTTTGTTTCTGTGAAATGCATCCTCTCAACAAAATGATGCTATGATGCATTTCATGCTAAAACTGGTGTTAACTGATGCATAATTTCCCATAATTTTCCTGAAATTTCATGCCACTACAAAGAGCCAATTACCAAACCACTAGTCAGGAGTCCTTGTGTCCTCATCTTCCAGCGTGTGTCATGGGTCTTTTTTCATCCAGCAGGGCATGTTTATTCATATAGAGTCTTCCCAAGCTCAGGTATGTTCTGAGGAGGTGCTTGTGAATGGCCATTCTTATCCTGTGCACCAGCCAGTGATTGGAAAACAAATCCCTAAGCAGTCTTGGTTACTTTCTTGCCTTCTCCATCTACCTTTGCAGCACTTTTGATTGACCTTACTGTAAACTTACCCAGGAACCTCTGTTTCAAGATGACAGACTGTTCCTACCACTAGACAAGCCTCTCTCCAGCTGCCTAGTCACTAAGTCATTTGAAATTAGCCTCCCTCCAAACTGAAAGGGGCAGAATTTGTACTTTTCTGCAGTGGTTGGAGTCAAAGGGTCTAAATGGATTCTGTGAATGAATGGGATGAAATTCTGGCTGCTCCTTTTGGGATCAGTAAATTAGAAGAAGAAGTGTTAAGCTTGTCGCTGGCTCTGCAAACTGTCCTGCACCCCTGCTAGATGGCTATTCATTTCTAAGTGGCCAGCAATTACAACCGCCCTGTTGTTTTCTGCCCTCTGTTGCAGGCTATTGTCTTCTGATCCAAAAAAGTTAACTCTTTCAGCCAAGGATGTATATTCCAGCTCTGGAAATGTGATGTGTGGCAGAACCGTTTTCAAGCAAGACCACAAAATAACATTTTCGATGGGTGTGGAAACTTTTCAGACACTCACCCTCAGTCATAGATCTGGGTTTACACCATCATTATTTAGCTTGCCTTGTCACCCTAGTTTGGACTCAGGCATATGCAAGTTTTGACCCTGCTCCCCATGGGAACAGTCCAGCACGAACTGCTAAGCCTGGTCCTCCCATCTTGGGATGGGTTTGGGGTTTCACCCCTCATCAGCCAGGCTAGCCTGAATCCAGTGTGGCAGCAAGCATATCATCCACATATGGGCATAACCTAGCCACTTAGGGTGCACATAGCAACACCACAAAATGAAATGTTTGATGTAGTGTTGAAACTTTTCTAACATTCATCCCCAGTCACAGATCTGGGTTTAATCCATTTAGTTTGCTTGCCACATCACCCCAATTTGGATCCAGCCATATGCAAATCAGTCATGACCCTGCTCCCCATGAGAACAGTCTAGCTAAACTGCCAAGCCAGTTCCTACCTGGACCAGGAACAAGCATCCCGGGACCAGTTTTGGGATATGACCCCTCATCAGTCAGACCAGGTTGAATTCAGTGCTGTAGTGAGCAAGGGACCCATGTCTGGCATACCCTAGCCACTTAGGGCGCATATAGTAACATCACAAAATAAAATGATGGACGGACTGTTGAAACTTTTCAAACACTCAGATCTGGGTTTTATCCACCATTACTTTGCTCACCACATTACCCCAGTTTGGACCCAGCCATATACAAATCCACTGGTGATTGCAGCAAGGAGCAGAGCTGTATTTTGCATATTACTTGTGAATTCCTTCTAGAGGTTGAACTATATGAAATTTGCTAGCATGTCTGAGTAAATGCTGTTTTATGCATGGACAACCAGTGGAAGAAAAGGACCAAAAGAATCCGAAGGTCATTAGAAGGGTACTCACTTCTATGCACTAGAATCAGCAACAAAATTATGTGTGTATCTTTGAGAAAAACCTGAGTAGGCTCTATTATTCAGGAAGGGGCAGTGTGACTAATTATTCAAATCGAGCAAAAGGACAAAGGGTAGGGTGGAGTGATGGGGAGAATCATACTGAGTGCTACTCAGTTTAAAACGCAAACCAACATGGAGAGCACTATTAAAAAAAAAAAAAAAAAAAAAAAAGTCTATGGTTTTCAGTAAGCCATAGACTGTTTTTTTTTCATTTACATTGTATAGCGCTCCTCATGTTGTTTTTATTTTTTATTTCAGATTATGAAGATACATGAGCAGTAGGACCCTATGAGGTGAAGTGCTATTATACATAGTTTACCTACTATCGTTTGTGCGGTACTGGTGGGCTATTACTGCTCTTTTCGTAGCTGTCTGTTTAAAATATCTTTACAAACAAGTGAACTTAAAAACCAAGAGAAATGAAGATATGAGCTCCTCTACCTGACAAGACCCACCAACTGTGGCAAAGGTGCTCATGGTGGATAAAGAAGCAGGGATCCTGTAGACCGAAGCTGGCATTTTATCCTGGTACACTGCAGAAGTTCCATAAAGAACGGTGAGGAATGGATTTGCTGATCCATTGCGACTCAGTTTAAATATTTACTGTGCAGGAGGCATCGGTCATCAAACCATCGGAATAGGAGAGGGGCTAGTTAAACTTCGGTGAACCAGAGAACTGTGGTGTCTGGGGAATGAATGCGGAATGCTTGCAGATTGTATGCGGTGAAAGCATGCAGTGACTAAAGACTCTACAGGATGTTTGCGGAGTTATTACAGTGAAAGCAAGCAGGGTTGCCAAAAATGCTACAGAATGCTTGCATATTCTGTACAGCGAAAGCAAGCACAGTCGTCAAAGGCGCTACATAATGCTAGCAGATTTTACACAGTGAAGCAAGCACAGTCACAGAAGATGCTACAGGACGTTTGCAGACAGTATACAGTGAAAGCAAGCACAGTCGCCAAAGGCGCTACATGATGCTTGCAGATTTTATATAGAGATAGCAAGCAAAGTTGCTAAAGGTGCTACATGATGCTTGCACATTCTGTACAGCGAAAGCAAGCACAGTCGTCATAGGCGCTACATAATGCTTGCAGATTTTACACACTGAAGCAAGCACAGTCACAGAAGATGCTAAAGGCGCTACATGATGCTTGCAGATTTTACATAGAGATAGCAAGCACAGTTGCTGAAGGCGGTACGTGATGCTTGCAGATTTTACACAGTGAAGCAAGCACGAACACCGACGATGCTACAGAATGCTTGCAGATATTATACAGTGAAAGCAAGCACAGTCGCCAAAGGCGCTACAGGATGCTTGCAGATTTTATACAGAAAAAACAAGCACAGTCGCCACAAATGCTACAGGTTTCTTTCAGATTTTATACAATGAAAGCGTGCACAGTCGCCAAAGATGCGTTCTTTCAACAGATACATTACTGGTAGGAGACACTACTCCACTCAGTGGTAATAAGCTAGGAATAATAAGTAACTACGCAAATTGTCCACTGTGAAAGGCATCACAAATTGCTAGAGGTTGCCTCAAACTTTCCAGGGTGATGCAGTTCATCTATGTCTCTCACGTGTTTAATTATGTGTTAAATTGCTCTAAATTGTGAGGTCCCAGGAATGATACGCAGTCCCTGAATGGGCAATACATTTAACGTTATGGACAGCCTTATGGACGGCCAAATTCTGAGAAAAGGAAAAAATAACTTCCGTCATGAAATTGTGTGAACCTGCTTGCAACAAATACTCTAACTTACAATGTAAGAGATCAGCAAATGCTGTGTTTAGTTACTTGTGCAGAAGGGTGGAACACTAGTTTCATTTACAAACTATTGTAATGTAGGGCCCAACACCACATGCAAACCTTAAAGAGGGGTGCAGTCTTAAAAAACACGTACATTATTACAGTGGCCACACAGCGTTTAATGTAAAGTATAATGGAGCATTTCCAGAACATTCATTTGAAACAGGTTCACAGCCTAATCGCACAGCGACTCAACTATAACGTTGTTTACTTTGTACAGTACATTGTGCGTTCTTCATCCATGCGTCGTAACTCTTTTCAGTTTTAACGCTGTAAACGCAAATTCACATTGCTACAAAACAACATGCGATAATTGTGAAAAATGAAGTAGAACTACCGACCTTCATTTCTTTTCCGATCCTGGTCGGTCTGGAGTGTGTCTTTCCTGAGTCGGTGCAAGTTGTGCAAGGAAGGAGAGAGAAGAAAACAAGAGAATGTGAGTGTCAGGAAGAGGCGCCGGGCATCCGTGTTCGCAGTCCAAGTAGCCTGCACTTCAAACTTTAAACCTCAAGTTAAACATTAGTGAAACAGAACAAGATGAACAGCTGGACGCCTGAAAATGAAATGTTGCTTTCTCTAGATGGGGAAGTTCTGATAGTATTCAGACCCGCCCCCCCCCCCCCCCCCCAACCCCTCCTTCATGTTTTTTCCCTGAGATAGTCCCCGAGAGTAAAGGAATTGTAAAGAAATAGAGGCTGCGCTCGTGGAGTTAGGAATGATTGGGCTTGGAGCACAAATGAAACAATTTGGTCAAATATGAACAGCGCAGCCTGCAAAAGTAACAGTGTTTAATCTACTCGGGAATGAAACAAAAACAACAAGATTGAGAGACTGTTAGATCATCATGAGACGCCAAAGGAAACTGCCTCCTATCAGGTTACAATCACCAGAGGAAAAGTGTTTGAAGAGGTGTGGGAAACATATAAAACGGACGCCACACATCACATACAGTGAGCTCTGGGAGCACTGTTAAGACACTGAAATGTATGAGCTTTTGCTAAAATATTGAAAGTAAATGGAGCATGACACAATAACACACACAAAGCAAAACAACACCACGATTACAAGATAAGATTGATTGATTGATTGCACATCAAAACAGTAAAAACAAATGCAGAAACACAACCACAACACAGCATTGTGGTAATGCAACACAAACCCAAGGCAGCAGAATAATAAAACAAAAGAACACAAAGAAACGAAACACAACAAATAAGCACCACAATTATTGACACATTGCCAGTTCCCTCATCCTGCTTTCATAATACGGTGATAGAAGCTTTTTGCATCAAGCACAAGCGTAAACTTACCACCGAGGACATTAAATAGCGCCACGCAGAGGGCAGAGTCCACTGACGCTGAGGGTACCAGTGGGACGGAGGGCGAGGGGAGCACCACAGCAGAGACTGGAGGTGACAGTTCAGATACAGATACCTCCACCAGTGGAAGCTCCCTGGTGGTGGCGGACACTTCCATGACCACCCCAGCTACAGGTACTGCCGCCACCCCGTACCAGAACCGCCCTCCCAGCAGCCCCTCAGCGAGTTGCCCGTGCCCACTCACCCAGGAGGGTGGGCATCCCCTTTGCCCCAGGCACCTCAGGCCCTGCCCCAGTGAGCCCTGCTTCCTGAGTGAGGAGGCTATGGACCTTCTGAGATCCATCTCTGTGGGGCAGTCAACCACTGTGAATGCCATCCAGGGGCTGGCAGCCCAGATGCAACAATCTAGTGCCTTCCTGGAGGGCATTCACACTAGATTGGCGGCCCAACAGAGATCGATTCAGGCTCTGGCCTCCTCTCTGATGGCAGTCATTGTCCCTGTTTCTACCGTCCCCCCTCCAACTTACACTTCCCAGTCCCATTCTCCTCAACCCCAACCTATCCCAAGCACACATACAGACGAGAATGCACACAAGACAACACCCAAAAGTATCACAGGCAAACACAAACACCGCACTTCATCCCATAGGCACTCACACAAACACCATCCAGTGGCAGACACAACAACATCCACTATTTCCACTTTTTCCCTCTCCTCGTCCACCTCCTACCCAGTTACATCCACACTCACACCTGCATGCACTACATAATCATCCACTACCAGCATCACCACACCAAGCAGAACACACACCGCTCTGGCAGACACCTCCACAACAGCCATGCACGTGTCCCCTGTGTCCTCTCCCACTGTGTCTGTCCCCCCTCCTAAAATACACAAACACAAGCACTCAGACACCCAACAGCCATTCACCTCACAACAGCATGCAGCCAATGCACCTGCACCCAAAAGCAGCAGACAGACAACTCCAACATCCACTCACTCAGCCTCCACTCCCATTCCTTCTCCCTCTTTCCCCCCAATGTCCCTAAAAAACGGTTCCTATCCACCACTGACCTCTTCCCTACCCCTCCCCCAACCTGCACGTATAGCCAGGGCAGGAAAAACAAAGCCAAGCACCTCAGGGACACAGTCCCCGGGCCCAGTCCTCACCGCACCCACTTGTGGTGGAAAGGGATCCATACCACATGTCCTGAAGGAGAAGGGGACTGCACCAGCCAGCCTAAAGGGAAAGGAGACTGCCCCAGCAGGCAAGAAGAGAAAGGAGACTGCACCTGCCACCCGAAAGGCCAAGGAGCCTGCACCAGCAGGTGGGGAGAGCAAGGAGCCTGCACCTGCCACCCGAAAATCCAAGGAGCCTGCACCAGCAGGCAGGAAGATCAAGGAGCCTGCACCAGCAGGCAGAAAGGGCAAGGGGCCTGGACCAGGAACTGTGACGGAGCCCCCACCACAAACCATGGTTGTGCATCTGTCTGAGGGTGCAGAGGATGGGCAGGAGTCTCCCCCCACCAGCAGAACCACCACTGTGCAGCCCTCCGAGGTTGCAGGGGATGGGCAGGAGCCTCTCCCCACCAGCAGAACCACCACTCTGCAGCCGTCCGAGGTTGCAGGGGATGGCCAGGAGCCTCCCCCCACCAACAGCACCACCACTGTGCAGCAGTACGAGGTTGCAGGGGATAGCTAGGAGCCTCCCCCCACCAGTAGCACCACCACTGTGCAGCCGTCACCGCCGGTGGACCTGATGTAATCCTACCTCCATGGGCTGCTGGGCGGCCTGTCCACTCCAGAACCAGTGGGTAAGACACCCAGATGAGAGAATGTGACCTTACACTCCCCAGGACCAAGCATAGGGCATGTTGCACCCTCCAGAACCAGTGGGTAAGACACCCACTCCAGAGACTGTGGCCCATCACTCCCCAGGACCAGGCACAGGTCATGTTGCCCCCTCCAGAAGCAGTGGGTAAGACACCCACTTGAGAGACTGTGGCCCATCACTCACCAGGACCAAGCACAGGGCATGTTGCCCCCTCCACGACCAGCGGGTAACACACCCACATGAGAGACTGTGGCCCATCACTTCCCAGGACCAAACACAGGGCATGTTGCACCCTCCAGAACCAGTGGGTAAGACACCCACCCAAGAGACTGTGGCCTAACATTGCCCAGGACCAAGCAAAGGGCATGTTGCCCCCTCCAGAACCAGTGGGTAAGACACCCACTCAAGAGACTGTGGCCCATCAGTCCCCACGATCAAGCACAGGGCATGTTGCCCCCTCCAGAACCAGTGGGTAAGACAACCACATGAGAGACTGTGACCTTGCATTCCACAGGACCAACCACAGGGCATGTTGCACCCTCCAGAACCAGTGGTCTTGTTACATCTCCAGCTGAGGAGCCCCTTCATCACCCGTCCCCCTGAGGTGCCTGTCGATTTACAAACTGATGTCCCTGCAGTGTTCTCTCTGTGTTGAAGCAGGTGACAAGTGTGGCCTTGGACTTTGGCCTGTGGCCATGTGGCCCACGCAAATTGAGGACTGGGCTGTGTCCCTTTTTCTGTAAACATGTATATATCTATTATCTTGCCTAACTTATTTGTCCTACTGTGTTGATCTCATTACATACTCTTTGGTGAAATCGTTTAGTCCTTGCATTATTCAGCCGAGTTACGGGGTCAAATTGTTTTTGTAATGCATCAGGTTGTGTGTATGGTGTGTTTGTGTGGGGTGTGTGTTGTGCGTGTGTATGTGTCACTCTCTTTTTCCTCCCCCCTCCCTTGTGTGCTAGGTGGATGTACTCACTGTCGTCGTCTTCGCCGGCGTTGGTGTTCGTGGTGAAGCAGAACATGGAATATCAAACAAGCAGTTCTGGTTCCATGGCGGTGTGGTTCTTCCCTGTGTCTCCAAAGGTGAGTCCTTTCTGAGCTCAGTTTCCGTCAGGCTTTGATGTTGTTGCTACCGCCCTGGAAAAGGTGGCTGTTTGCAGTGTCTTAATATGGTGGGTGGAAAATTTACTTCCCCTTGGCTGTAGGCGGCTACTGCCATGGTGCCTGTTCTTTCCACCCCGGCGGTTGGTGAGGTACATTGGCTGTCTTTCGGAGATCTTTCCGCCATGGTCTTTATTTGGCAGTAGTTACCGCCGGTCTGTTGGCGGTATTACCGCCACTTTATCACCGACCGCTAGGGTCATAATGAGGGCCATAATGTCTACAAATATGGACGATTTGTGATTCCTACCCCTTATAACCCTCATTCTCATTTGTAACATTTCCTATACATTGAGATACACAGTTGATTGATTTATTGTGTCGCTGTGTGTGATGTAAAGTGCTCTGACTCTTATACGGGGATCAATAGGACTGTAAAATGATTAAGAAAAAAATGTGAGTGAAATTGTAATCTTTATTTGTGTAATTACTTCTACATACAAAAACATCTTGCCTTCAAGTAATAGTTTCTCTAAAGTGCTTGTCAAGTGATAAGGCCGTTGTTTCCCTCTATCACACTGGCATCTAGGTGTTAGGCTCCAGATAGATCCCAGGAAGGGTGAATCTTGAACAAAAGAAGGGCTGATGGCCCTTTAAATCATCATCTTCATCAAAAACTTTATTTAGACCACAGGGGCCATAAAAACACATAACAAGGATACAATAAATACATCAATAAATATATAAAATACATACAGTACATATTAAAAAACTAAAACCTAAGTTATCTTTCAGGGCAATTTCGATTCATAGTTGCTAAGCCCGTCATACAGATAAAAATTTTGCTCTAAGGACCCAACTTGCCCCAAGGAACTTGGCGGTAGCAATGACCAAAGTCAAGCGAGTTTCTGATCTGAGAATTCGAAGAGCAGCATGGCACGGACTCCCAGCAATCTACAGGCTGGGGCAAGCCATTTCCTACAAGAGGCGGCATAGGCAGGGCAAACAAATAAAACATGAGGAAGATTTTCAATAGGTGCTTTACAAGCTGGACAAGTAGTTATCACCTCAGGTGACCAACGGCTGGTGAATAATCTTAATGGCAACAAAATGGTTCCTGCACAAAATTGGAAGTACAATTTATTTTCTCTAGGCACTGAGATTATATCCCAGAAAGCCTCGTATTTGCATATATCTTTTAGGTCAGCAAAATCACATGACAGTGTAGAGTGAAGTGCTAACCCCCCATTCCTCCGAGTCTACCACTTTCCAATACTGTTTCTTGAGGTCGAGTTTTGACGGAAAGGAGGCGGTAGTTGGGGAGTCCCAAAGTTCATTGAGCCCAAGCATATGAAATTACTTTTTAATATGTCTGAGCCAGGGAATACTAAGAGAGCGGTCAGTTTCTAGAATGACCTGCGGGGCTACAGTAAAGGATGCAAGCTCTGGTGTAGTCCAAAGATGCCGCCAATATAAGAGAGGACATAGGCAAGCCTTATAGCCGATTCTCTTCATGCCTTAGTCCTTAAAGAGAGGGAACTGCGGAGTGCTCGATACAAGAGAAACAAGATTTCTTTTTTTTTTTTTCAAGAGTTGATAGTTCTTGAGCTTTGGCATAGCCACACAATTCAGCCCCATAAAGAGCCGAACTCATAGCCTTAGCTTTGTAAGTTTGAAGTGCAGGGCGTATTGGGTTAGTATATGAAAGGTTAAAGTCCATAATTAAAACCCCTGTAGTTTGCTTTAATTTTAACGCCTACTTTGCATTATGTGACTTCAAAGACATTTTCTCTGTTAACATTAAGCCCAGGTAGCTAAATGTGTTCACCTTTTCAAGTGGTGTACCTTAAAGCATAAACTTCCCTTTCTTTGAAGGATCCATGAGGATTGAACATCATCACTTTAGTTTTGAAAGTGTTGATTTCCAGACCCTTGTGTGGAATAAAAGTCTTCAAAACACGTAAGGAGTTTTCTTAAGCCGCTTGGGATTTTTAGATATTACAATTGTATCATCCGCAAATAGCAGGAACGGAATTTTGTGTGTGCCTTATGATGGTGTGTCAGCCTCTACCCTGAGTAAGGAGAAAAACAATATCATTAAACCTTTGCTGCCAGGCCTTTACCCCTCCTGTGCCGAGCCTTTTTTTGGCTATTTGTGGCAGCTCGCGCTTAGGCCCTCATAACATTTTCTCTACATAAGCTACCCATTCCAAATTTGTGTCCTTTTTTCCAATATCCTAGGGATTCTAGAGGTACCCAGACTTTGAGGGTTCCCCTGAAGGAGACCATGAAATTAGCCAAAATACAGCGGAAATTTTGTTTTTTAAACAAAATGGAAAAAAAGGACTGCAGAAGAAGGCTTGTGGTTTTTCCCCTGAAAATGGCATCAACAAAGGGTTTGCGGTGGTAAAATCATCTTCCCAGCTTTTAGGAACAGGGAGACATGAATTAGAAAACCCAATTTTTCAACACAATTTTTACATTTTACTGGGACATACCCCATTTTTACTATTTTTTGTGCTTTCAGCCTCCTTCCAGTTAGTGACAGAAATGGCTGAGAAACCAATGCTGGATCCTAGAAAGCTAAACATCTCTGAAAAGTAGCCAAAATTCTGAATTCATCAAGGGGTCATTTGTGTAGATCCTGCAAGTGTGTCATACAGAAAATAACAGCTGAAATGAAAGAATATTGAAATTGAGGTGAAAACAACAGCCATTTTTCTCCACGTTTTACTCTGTAACTTTTTCCTGCGATGTCAGATTTTTGAAAGCAATATATTGCTACGTCTGCTGGACTCTTCTGGTTGCAGGGATATTTAGAGTTTATAGGTTCATCAAGAACCCTAGGTACCCAGAGCCAATAAATGAGCTGCACCTTGCAATGGGTTTTCTTTCTATACCGGTTATACAGAAATGAATTTGCTGAAATACAAAAAGTGAAAAATAGGTATCAAGAAAACCTTTGTATTTCCAAAATGAGCACAAGATAAGGTGTTGAGAAGCAGTGGTTATTTGCACATCTCTAAATTCTGGGGTGCCCATACTAGCATGTGAATTACAGGGCATTTCTCAAATAGACGTATTTTTTACACATTGTCTTACATTTGGAAGGAAAAAATGTAGAGAAAGACAAGGGGCAATAATTCTGTGTTCCCCTAAGTCTCCAGATAAAATTGGTACCTCACTTGTGTGGGTAGGCATAATGCTCGGGACAGGTAACATAAAATGGACACATCACATTTTTACATTGAAATCTGACATGTTCTTTGCAAAGTGCCTAGCTGTAGATTTTGGCCTCTAGCTCAGCCGGCACCTAGGGAAACCTAGCAAACCTAGCAAACCTGTGCATTTTTTAAAACAAGACACCTAGGGGAATCCAAAATGGGGTGACTTGTGGGGCTCTGACCAGGTTCTGTTACCTAGAATCCTTTGCAAACCTCAAAATGTGGCCAAAAAAATACTTTTTCCTCTCATTTTGGTGACAGAAAGTTCTGGAATCTGAGAGGAGCCACAGATTTCCTTCCACCCAGTGTTTCCCTAAGTCTCCCGAGAAAAATGGTACCTCACTTATGGGGGTAGGCCTAGCGCCCGTGACAGGAAATGCCCCAAAACCCAATGTGGACACATCAAATTTTCACAAAGAAAACTGAGCTGTTTTTTGCAAAGTGCCTAGCTGTGGATTTTGGCCTCTAGCTCAGCCGGCACCAGGGGGAACCTAGCAAACCTGCCCCAAAACACTATCTGGACACATCAGAATTATCGAATACAAAACTACCTGGTTTGGTCCTGGACTCAGCAGCCATCTAGGGAAACCTACCAAACCTAGACATTTCTGAAAACTAAACACCCAAGGGGGTCCAGGGAGGTGTGACTTGCGTGGATCCCCCAAAAATCAAATTGTTCCCATATTTCTGTGTGGGATCACCGCACTGAGACAAATTTCATACCACCCAACGTTCCCCTCAGTCTCCCGGTAAAAATTATACCTCATTTGTGTAGGTGGGACAAATGCTTGTGACAGGGAAGAGCCAAAAACATGTTGAAATTTAGGGGGAACCACAGCGGGTCCAAAAGGGCAGTTTGAAAAAAAACATTTTTAGGCTGACAAGAGCAGCACACTTTTTATCGGTATACATGAGACAATGCTGGGTGGTAGGAATTTTGTGGATTCCTGCAGATTCCGGAAGGTTCAATGACAAAAATGTGGGAAAAATGTGTGATTTCCAGCAAAGTTGGAGGTTTGCAGGGCATTGTAGGTAAGAAAATGGTGCGGGTGCATGTGAAACACACCACCCTGGAATCACCCAGATGTTTCTTTTTCAGATGTGTGTAGGTCTTTTGGATTTTTCGAAATGGCAGCGTCCCAAAGTCCATAAAGTGCAGCCCTCACCATTCCAAGTGGGACGATTTTGAGAGTTAGCCAAGCTCTCATGGCTCAAATGTAAAACCAAAACCCAAAATAATCAAATGTCCTCTTACTTGCCGTGGGATAAGATGTTTTAGTGTGCGGGGGAGAGCTGAAAGACTATTACCCCTTTCAGTTGGGGTGGGGGCTTAACCAGGCCCATACTGGTTGGTATCCACCACCCCTCAATTTTTTGGTTATTCCCTGCCATCTAGTAGACTTTCTGCCTCCCCCGGGTAGTGGATCAGGGTTAATTGCCCCATCTGCCCACTGGTGGGCAGAACAACTTTGGTCTCATTTATTTGGGGTGGGGGTAAGGCCATAGCCCCATCCTCTTATTTTGGAAAACAAAAACTTCCCTGGTCTCTGGTGGGCTCTCTTTGGAGGCAGATAATAGGCAAAAATAGGCCAATCCGCCCCCAAGGGGGGCAGATATGGCCAACAGTAATGTGCCCCCATGGGGAGTGACCCTTACCCAAGGGGCTGCCCCCTAAAGAAAACACACACATACACACACACCTATCCCTGGTGCCTAAATAGTTTCCCCGGGGGCAGATCGGCCTAATAGAAATAAGCCGATCTGCCCAAAAGGGGAGCAAAAAATGGCCTAAATAAATTTGCCACCCCAGGGGAGCAACCCTTGCCTAAGGGGTCGCTGCCCTTGCGTGAAATTGGCGCAAAAAAAAATCCCCGGTGCCTAGTGGTTTGGCCTAACAAAAATCGTCTGATTGGGGGCAGAAATGGTCTAAATACAATTTGCCCCCCAGGGGAGCGACCCTTGCCTAAGGGGTCGCTATCCATCACTAAAAAAAAAAAAAAAAAAAAAAAAAAAAAATGGTGCCTAGAAGTTTCAGCCCCCCCGGGGACAGATTGGTCTAATGACAATAGGCCGCTCTGCCCCCAGGGGGGGGCAGAAATGTCCTAAAATAAATTTGCCTCCCCCCGGGGAGTGACTCTTGCCTAAGGGGTCGCTCCCCTTGTGTGAATTTGCCTTAAAAAAAACTCCCTGGTGTCTAGTGGTTTGGCCTCATAAAAATATGAGCATTTCTCTTCCGATCACGCTGGAAGCTGAGCTTCAAGCGCGATGGGGAGGTGGCTCTGATGAGGTCAGCGCGCAATCAATCACTGATGTCATCAGACGTCACTGGGGGGACCTGGGGGAGTCAGGGGTGGAAGGGCCTCTCCTTCCATCCCTGCCTTGGGGGGTGGGATGCGCTTCCTATGAGCTGATGGCCGAGGACGTAATGGTTACATAAGGGGTTAATGTATAAAGAAAGCAAAGTGGGGGCAAGGACACACCCTTGACGTACTCCCGTTGACACCTTTATTCTGTCAGTAAGTTGCCCCTTGTCACCTCATCTAACACAAGCATAATTTTCCTCATGAGGCTATATCAACAATGCAAGAATGTGCTCGGGGATTGCCATTGCAGAAAGAACTTCCCACAGCTTATTACGAGGCACTAAGTCAAACGCAGATTTCAGATTAACTAAGGCAACATGCAAATTCCCTTTGCCAATAACAACTGTCTTCCAATATAAGAGCAAGAACCTGAAGGCTTGTTCATTAGAGGAAAATTTCTTAGGAAAGCCAGCCTGTAGTGGGCTAAGTATATCACACTCACTCATCCAGTCATCGATCTTGCCCAAAAGGCAGTGACAAAACACTTTCTGCATATAGTCTAAAAGGCTAATTGGCAATTAGGAGGGAGGACTCTAACACCCTAAAATCGAGACTACAATAGCACCCATCCATGACTCAGGGATTGATGCCCCAGTCGCTATTGCATTTGATATGATAGCAATGTATCTTGACCACACTTCAATGTCTGTTAGAAATAGGTTTGATGGGACACCATCAGGACAAGACGCCATCCTGCGCTTTAGAGTACCAAATGAGTGTGTTATATCCGCAAGGGAGAACAATTGCGTCAATGGAGGGCTAGGCATTGGGTTAATAATGGAACAAGAGTCCTTGTCATGTTCAGGGACCATAATACAGTGATCAGGAGAGTATATTTTGCTCAAGTGATCTACCCAGTCCACTGGAGCAATATTTGTTGTAATATTCAATGCGCTACTTCTACTTTCAGGGCGACGTGCCGCCAGGGACCAAAATTCACTACAGTTCCTCTCACGTGAAGCGTTATTAAGTGCAACCCACCACTTATCATCTTGATCATGCTTGGCTTTACAAACAGCTAATTTATAGGACTTTCTAGCTGAACAAATAGCATTTATATCCTTGGATTTAATAACTTGGATTAAGCGCTTGTTCGATGATCAAATTTTTTTTTTAAACCAGCTTTGTCTATCCTTAGGCCTCCCACCACCAGAGACTATGGCCCTCATTACAACCCTGGCGGTCGGTGTTAAAGCAGCGGTAATACCACCAACAGGCAGGCGGAAAAAAATTGAATTACGACCATGGCGGAAACCACCAACATAGACAGCCACTTTAACACTCTGACCGCCACGGCGGTAGAAACAAACAGCGTGGCGGTAACCACCAACAGACAGGCGGAGGACAAAGTACCACCCACTGTATTTCAAGACGCCTATCGGCACCTTTTCTGGGGCGGTACCAACGCGATCAAAAGAATGGCGGAAACAGTACACAGAAGAGAAAACACTCACCTCTCAACACCCAACGAGGAACCAGGACGCCATGGAGCCCGAACTACACGTCCTGCCCATGCTGGTCTTCTTCCTGCTCTATCAGGAGCAGGACAGACGCCGTCGACGATCACGGTGAGTACTGCACCTAAAACACAGGGGAGGGAAAAGAGAGTGACACACACACGCAACACGCAATACCCCCACCCCCACTCTCACCCACAACAACATACACACAAATACATGCAGCAACATTACATATCCCCACCACCCTCTGGAAGAACGCAAGGACAAAAGGAAATGATTGTAACAATTGTAATCTTGAAAAATCAGATAGTAAAAATTCAAAATTCAGTATATACAAATATGTACACCAACTACACAAGTCCGGATAGTGTACCAATTATTGTCCGTAGACCACTGGGCCCAAAATGCATGGGCGAAGCCCACACATGATACCTGACTCGAAACGGAGAGAACACAGCTGGGGCATCACACCGAAAATATACAGGCACCTCAGGGGGATGGGTGACACCTCAGCCAGATGTAATCACGACGCCACTGCTGCACGAGGCGGCTCCATGCCCATTGCTTTTGTTGCGTGGGCTCTCATGATCCTAAATGAGACTACTGGATTTCTAGGCAGCAGGATCGATAACGGTGTGGGGGACTGAGTCTGACCCACTTGTAAAGAACTCTGTCACCCTAAATCCGGTTTTTGCTTCGGCTAACTAGCAGTGCCTCATTTCTCCCAGGGGAAAGAAATGATTAGGCAGCCGAGCGCATGACATCTTTGGAACTTCTCAGGGAAGTCGTGGTCACTCAGATCCAAACCAACTCTCTCATTTACAATATGGTCTCATATACAAATGACAAAGACAGTATAAGTTTTATATAATGTTTTAATAAAACGACTGTATTTTAGATAATAAGGCGTGAGCCGCAATAACCAGAACAATACAACATAGTAGGATTGAAATAGTTACCAGGAGAGTAAAACATAAGAACAAAGCGATCATATTGCCTAACAGTTTCTACTCTCCCTCTGCTTGTTCTATATTAGAGCACAGCATGTTAAGCTTCTAGCTTGCCTTTCTGAATCACTGGGGAGACATAAGCCCTCATACCTGAGCAAAGGCTGTGATCTGGTTCAGCATCTGCAACGAGGCAGTCAGCGTCTAGCTGTGGGTCTCTGGTCGGAATCTCCCTCTTGCATGTATTGGGACAAGGAAGTGATTTTATAACTAACATGTCATCGTGATCACAAAATGTGCCTACGCAGGAATGCCAAATCTAAACTCCTACCACGTCTATCGGCAATGTATTAGACTGTATCCTTGACTGAAGCACAGAGTGAATATGTTATGAAGAACTCCAGTGCTGAAGTAGGCAAAACAGTGTGATATGAATAAAAAACAACACCGTAGAACTGGCTATTTGAAAAATAACAGTACGAAGCCTAATAAAAAGCATTTAGAGCAAAGTGCACAGAGGCTCTAAGCTGTCAGCAAATGAATAAAATACATTCAGGGCAAAGTGTACAAAGGCCTAAAGCCTGAAGCTAATGCGCAAAGTATACGTAAAACTAACCACACTACACTTTATCCTGGGGAGTGCAAAGCCACAGTCTCTCAAGTCTTTCCAATGGGTGGGTTGCCCACTGATTGGTCCTGTGGAGTGCAAAGCCACAGTCTCTCAAGTCTTTCCAGTGGGTGGGTTGGCCACTGCTTTATCCTGGGGAGTGCAAAGCCACAGTCTCACAAGTCTTTCCAGTGGGTGGTTTGCCCACTGCTTTATCCTGGGGAATGCAAAGCCACAGTCTCACAAGTCTTTCCAGTGGGTGGTTTGCCCACTGCTTTATCCTGGGAAGTGCAAAGCCACAGTCTCACAAGTCTTTCCAGTGGGTGGTTTGCCCACTGCTTTATCGGGAATGCAAAGCCACAGTCTCACAAGTCTTTCCAGTGGGTGGTTTGCCCACTGCTTTATCCTGGGAAGTGCAAAGCCACAGTCTCACAAGTCGTTCCAGTGGGTGGTTTGCCCACTGCTTTATCCTGGGGAGTGCAAAGCCACAGTCGCACAAGTGGATAACAGTCTCCACTGGTTCTGGAGGGGCCTTTGTGCCCAGAGTGCTTCATCCTGCCAAGGACTGAGGTAGTGGATGTCTTTCTCCACTGGTTCTGGAGGGGGCTTGGTGCCCAGAGTGCTTCATCCTGCCAAGGACTGAGGTAGTGGATGTCTTTCTCCACTGGTTCTGGAGGGGGTTTGGTGCCCAGAGGGCTTCATCCTGCCAAGGACTGAGGTAGTGGATGTCTTTCTCCACTGGTTCTGGAGGGGGCTTGGTGCCCAGAGTGCTTCATCCTGCCAAGGACTGAGGTAGTGGATGTGATTCTCCACTGGTTCTGGAGGGAGCTTGGTGTCCAGAGTGCTTCATCCTGCCAAGGACTGAAGTAGTGGATGTCTTTCTCCACTGGTTCTGGAGGGGGCTTTGTGCCCAGAATGCTTCATCCTGCCAAGGACTGAGGTAGTGGATGTCTTTCTCCACTGGTTCTGGAGGGGGCTTTGTGCCCAGAGTGCTTGACGTGCAGCATGGCCGGTACAATTCCCTCACCTGGGTGTGTGTGCCACGAGATTGCTGAGGTACAGGTAGCATGATACGCCATGGAGGCAGAGATATACCCCACACTGCTGTGGCTTCGACTTCCACCTGCAGGTGCAAACAGTGATGGAAGTCATGCCTCATGGAAGTTGCCCAGGGTCCAGGAACTCTCCTCCAGCCTCGACGACTGACCACTGGGGATGTTAGCCATGTCAGCGGCGGTGCCACTATCCGAGCACGTCGCGGGGCTGGTGGTGGTGCTTGCAGCGGTGTGTGTGGCGGCGGTGCTTGCGGCGGTGTCTGTGGCGGCGGTTCTGGTGGTGTACATGGGTCAGCACCTGCTGAGCGACACAGCAGGACGTCTCCTGCAGCCTTGGACAGCTGCCCACTGGGGAAGAGGCTGGGGACTGTGGCTGAGGCTGTAGACATGCCGGTGGTGGTGCAGATGACGGTGCAGGTGGCAGTTGTGGTGGCGGGGCAGCTAGTGGTGTTCGCCGCCGTACAGGTTGATTTGGTCATGGACAGAAGGTGTGACACTGGTCCCTCAGTCGGTGCCACCATGCCCTCTCCTGACCTGCTCTTCTGCTTTTAGCCCTTCCTCACCTTTGATGGTGCTGCAGTTGTCTTGCCACTATCCCCTTTTATTTTTGCTGAGGCCTTGGTGGCTGGTTGTTTTGGCTTCTCCCTCTGGGATGTGGGCACCTTTTTCACCTTGGCAGGTGCAGAATGTCCTTGTCCTCACTACGTGGCACACTGGCAGCCCTGATGGGTGGCCCACTCGATGACCCCACAGTTGCTGGCACCACTGTGCCTGGGGATTTGGTGGCTGAGGTGCTGGGCTAGGACCTGGAAAGCCTGGCCCTAGGGGAAGGACGGGAGGGAGGTGAAGGGAAGAGCTCAAAGTTTGCAAGGAAAGGTTTTTTAGACACATTGGGATGGTAAGATGGAGGGGGTTTGGGAACGGAGGAAGAGGTAGTGGTTGTAGGAGGTGTATGTCTGCTGAATTTGGGTGAAGGTGCATGGGCCAGAGGCTGTTGTGAGGTGGATGGCTGTTGGGCGGGTGTGTGCCTGAGTTTGTGTACTTTGGGGGGAGGGCTCACAGACACAATTGGAGAGGACACTGGGGATGTGTGAATGGTAGTGGGAGTGGTGATTGCACGTGAGCGCTGTGTGGTGATGGGCGTGCTGGTGATGGAGGTAGTGGATGAGGATGTGGTGCATGCAGGTGTGAGTGCAGATGAGACTGGGAAGGAGGAGGAGGACGTGGGGGGGACATAGTGGAGACAGTGGATGTTGGTGTGTCTGCATGGGGATGGTGCTTGTGTGAGTGCCTGTGGGATGTGTGGTACCTATGTTTGCCTGAGCCACTCTTGTGTGTTGATGTGTGTGCATGCTGGTCTGATGGTGTGCTTGGGATAGGCTGAGGTACAGGGAATTGGATCTGGATGGAGGAAGTTGGGGGGGAGGCTGGACACAGGGACAATGGCTGCCATCAGTGCTGAGGCCAGAGCTTGAAATGCTCTCTTTTGGGCCGCCTGCCCAGAATGAATGCCCTCCAGATATGCATTTGTTTGTTGCAAATGCCTCTCAACACTTTGGATGGCATTCAAAATGGTAGATTGCCCAACAGTGAGGGAACTCAGGAGGTCAATAGCCTCCTCACTGAGGGCAGCAGGGTCGACTGGGGCAGGGCCTGAGGTGCCTGGGGTGAAGGAGATGCCCACCCTCCTGGGTGAGCGGCCACGGGACACATGCTGAGGGGGTGCTAGGAGGGCGGTGCTGGTAGAGGGGTGGAGGCTGTACCTGTTGATGCGGTGGGCACAGAGGTGCCCGCCACCGCAAGGGAGCTCCCATCTGAGGAGGAGTCGCTGTCACTGGTGTATGCTCCTGTCCCCGCTGTGGAGCTCCCATCGCCTTCCCTCCCACTGGTGGCTTCAGACTCTGTTGCTTTACCATCCAAGTGGGTTGCAGCTCCCTCCTGCTCCGGTGCCACTGCTCCTCCGCCTAATGATGCTATTGCACACAAGAACAGGGAACCACAAAAAGGGGGGGGAAGACAGAAGAAAAACATGTTTAGTGCTTGCAACACCACTACCGTTGGCGGACACAACACACAGGGAGCAGCCCTCTGCACTACGCCATGCACTAACAGTTCCTAGAAATTTCACATGCCCATGGGGTACGAGGCCTAAGCCCAATGCTGCCCACCTGGAAGTCACAGGAGCCTGACTAGGTGTAGATGGCTCTTACCACTAGTGGGCTTGGGGTGCCACATAGCCTGCCTCCCAAGGGACCTTGCCTTCCAAGTTCGCCCTGGCCTAGGGGAACCCACTACCCACCTCCCCCACCCAGACACCTCGTTATGCACGCAGAGTCAGCTGAAGGAGAGTGCACTCACCCCCTTGTGGCTGCTGTGAAGCCCTCAAGCGCCCATCCAACTCCGGATACGCCACTGCCAGGATCTGGGCACCCCTTCCACGTTGGGAGGCCATCCCCAGCTGGGCCTCTGCTGTCTTCTTGCTCCAGTGGCACAGGTCCTTCCATCTTTTACGGCAGTGGGTGCTCCGTCTGTGGTAGACCCCGAGGGTCCGTACGTCCTTGGCAATGGCACGCCAAATACCCTTCTTCTGGTGGGCACTGACCTAGAGGAATGGTACAGGTGGAAAGGAAATTACTCAGCCGTCCGGACCATTATACTCATTGCCCAACATGCCCTGACGCACATACACTCACCATCCGCACATGCAGGCCTCAGCCCCCCCCATTTTTTTTCCATTCACCCCACTCAAAGCAGGCATTGCCCATGCAGCATGATCACAGTGTACTCACCTGTTTGTCTGGAGGGCAAAGTTGCATGTACTGGGGGAGGACCCCGTCCACTAGTTTCTCCAACTCCTCCGAAGTGAAGGCAGGGGCCCTTTCCCCAGACACTGTAGCCATCGTAACTTCCAGGCACAGGTCACCGCAGCACTTGCAGTGTAGGTCCTCTCCTGTTGAAGGTCAGGTATCAAGTGAGTGAACAGACAGAACATGGCGGTCACGTCCGCTGCGTTGCGTACCGTCACCTCCGGCATACATCGTCATTGGCTCCTGAAACTCATAGGGCACAATGTTAACCAATGCAGAATTGCACCGCGGTCTTCGACCGCCCACCTCGTCGGTGTACAACGCCAGGGCAGTTACCTCATTTCCCCTTGTCCCACCCTACAGGTCAGGCAGCCGCCATTTCAGGGGGCCACATGGCATGGAAATAAACTGCGTCACATCTATCTAGGCAGGGAATACAGACAGATACCGGCACATAGCAGATTACTAACGTTTCTGCAAATAACACATTGTGATACCTCAGTGTTGGATGACTCTCTGCTCGCTGTTCTCCTCCATAGGGCACGTCTGCTGGGGCAGGTGATGAGATGGTGGCATCCTCCGGTGTACAAACCCCTGGTGGACCTGTCGACAATGGAAGAGAGACATAATTATCACATACAGACTTGATCGTGCAACAATCCAGGAACTGTGTGCCCAGTTGGAGCCAGACCTGATGTCAGCTATCCGCCATCCCACAGGGATACCCCCTCTAGTACAGGTCCTGTCTGTACTCCATTTCCTGGCCAATGGGTCTTTTCAAACAACAGTGGCCATGGCATCAGGGATGTCCCAGCCAATGTTCTCTAACGTGTTGTCCAGAGTGTTATCTGCCATGCTGAAACACATGCGCAGCTACATCGTTTACCCTCAGGTGGAGGATTTGCCCACAATGAAAAGTGACTTCTATGCCCTGGGACATATCCCCAACATCATTGGTGCCATTGATGGTACACGTGTGGCATTTGTCCCCCCGCAGGAATGAACAGGTGTACAGAAACTGGAAGAGCTACCTTTCGATGAATGTGCAGATGGTGTATTTGGCAGACCAGTACATCTCCTATGTCAATGCCAAGTATCCTGGCTCAGTGCATGATGCTTACAGTTTGAGGAATAGCAGCATCCCTTATGTGATGGGGAAACTCCAGAGGCACTGTGTGTGGCTAATAGGTGAGGCCAAGGTCCCAATACAGTTGACATAGGTGTCTGGGTATGGGGTTGTCCCTAAGGGTTAGTGTGTGTCTAACAGTTGTCCCTCGACATTTGCAGGTGACTCTGGTTACCCCAACCTGTCATGGCTACTGAACCCAGTGAGGAATCCCAGGACAAGGGCAGAGGAACACTACAATGAGGCACATGGGTGAACAAGGAGGGTAATTGAATGCACCTTCGCCCTACTTAAGGCCATATTCTGGTGCCTCCATCTGACAGGTGGTTCCCTATACTACTCACCGATGAAGGTGTGCCAGATAATTGTGGCCTGCTGTATGCTGCACAACCTGGCTTTGCAACGCCAGGTGCCTTTTCTGCAAGAGGATGGGCCAGATGGTGGTCTTGTGGCAGCTGTGGCACCTGTGCACAGTGAAGAAGAGGAGGCAGAAGAAGAGGATATCGACAACTGAAACAACATCATCATGCAATACTTCCAGTGAGACACAGGTAAGAAGATGTTACTGCTTCACACATCTCATACTATTGTTGGAGCTAGCATAAGTCTGTCATTTTCACTCAGTGTATGGACACTGACTTGCCACTTTGACTTTCCATTTCACAGATCTGGGTCCCACTTTGTGCCCTCTGCTATGTTTACTCCTGGCCTACAGCTGTATTACATTGGTATGTGACCAAATAAATTTACATTGCTATGTTCCATTGATATTGCAATTACACATTTGTGAAAGGACATACTGACTCCAAATTGTTCTGTGATTGAAGTGTGTTTATTCCTGTGCAAATAAGTGAAGGGGGTTGTAAAATGGGCTAGGGTGATGGTGGAGGTATGTCCATGGTAGAGTCCAGTCTTTTTATTTCACAGGTGCATTGTCCAAAGGGGCATAGGAAGTGGAGCAATGGCAGGTTAAGGATGGACAGGGTGACATAATGGGACAGAAGGGTGACATTCAGTGGGGTCTTATTTCCTGGCAGCGGTCTTGGCAATGTTCTCTGTCTTGTTCCTGGATCTCAGGGACTGTGTGCGGGGTGGTTCTCCATCTGCAGGGGTTGGGGTGCTGGTGTTCTGTTGTTCCTGTGGCGGTGCCTCCTGTCCACTAGCGCCGGCGGAGGTGGAGGACTGTTCATCATCCAGGCTAGTGTCAGGGGCCCGTTGGAGTGCCACTGTGTCCCTCATGGTGTTGACAAGGTCTGCCAGCACCCCTGCAATGGTGACCAGGGTGGTGTTGATGGACTGCAAGTCCTCCCTGATCCTCAGGTAGTGTTCCTCCTGCAGCCGCTGGGTCTCCTGAAACTTGGCCAGGACCGTGCCCATGGTCTCCTGGGAATGGTGGTAAGCTTCCATGATGTTGGAGAGTGCCTCGTGGAGAGTGGGTTCCCTGGGCCTGTCTTCCTCCTGTCGCACAGCAGTCCTCCCAGCTCCCCTGTTATCCTGTGCGGCTGTCCCCTGAACTGTGTGCCCACTGCCACTGCCCCCAGGTCCCTGATCGTCCTGTGTTAGTGGGGTTGCCTGGGTTCCCTGTAGTGGTGGACACATTGCTGATTGACGTGTCCTCTGGCAGAGGGATGGGCTCGCTGGGTGGGTGCTGTGCTGGTGTTTCCTGAGGGGGGAGGCTGTGTGGTGGTTTGTGGCTGTGTCAGGGGAACCAACTGTCCAGAGGTCCCTGATGGGCCAGGCTGGTCATCTTGATCCAGACGTGCAGATCCGCTGTCATCACTGTGGGTCTCTTCTGTGGGGGGACTGGATGTTGCTGGCACCTCCTGTCCTATGACATTGGGTATGGATCCTGTTGGGGTGTAAATGCATAGTTATTGTATGTGTGTGTGCCATCTTGTGCAATGGGTGAGTGACCCTCTACTCCTGTGCTTGCATTATTGGTTTGGTCCTTGTGTGATTGGTGATTTTGGGGCATGAATGAGTCTCTGTAGTGGACATGCTTTCGTGATGGGTGTCCATGCATTGGTGTTACATGCAGGGCTTGGTTTTGGGATGTGTGGGTTGTGTTAGTGGGGTATCTTTGGGTTGTTGGGGTGATGGGTGTGAGGGTAAGGGTGGGGATATGTGATGGCATGCAGGTGTGGTGTGGGGGCTAAAGTAGTAAAGATATGTCTTACCAGAGTCCAGTCCTCCTGCTACTCCTGCCAGGCCCTCAGGATGCATAATTGCCAAGACTTGCTCCTCCCATGTTGTTAGTTGTGGGGGAGGAGGTGGGGGTCCACAGCCAGCCCTCTGTACGGAAATCTGGTATCTGGATACCACGGAACGTACCTTCCCCCGTAGGTCGTTCCACCTCTTTCTGATGTCATCCCGTGTTCTTGGATGCTGTCCCACTGCGTTGACCCTGTCGACAATTCTGCACCATAGCTCCGTCTTCCTTGCAATGGATGTCTGCTGCACCTGTGATCCGAATAGCTGTGGCTCTACCCGGACGATTTCCTCCACCATGACCCTGAGCTCCTCCTCAGAAAACCTGGGGTGTCGTTGAGGTGCCATGATGTGGTGTGGGTGATGTGTGAGGTGGTGTCGGTTGTGATGTGTGTTGGGATGTGTCGGTGTGTGTTGTTTGAGGTGCTTGGATGTTGTGTAAGTGATGGTGTTGTGTGTCTATGGATGCTGGTGTTGTTTTAGGTAGTGTATCTCTCTGGCCATCTTTCAAAAAATTGGTAGTAAGGGTTTGTGGGTGTGTGTTTTGTATTGGATGGGGTGTGTGGGAGTGGAGTGTGTATGTGTATCAGGTGTGTGTATTTCGAATTGTCCAATGTGGTTGTGTTTTGTAAATGTGTGTGTATTTTGAGCGTGGCGGTATGTACCACCAATGGAATACTGCGGTTGAAAGACCGCTGTGTTGATTCGTGGGTCGTGATACTGTGGGCGTATTCTTGTTGGCGTGACGGTGGAGGTTTTGTTATCGCCAGTTTATCACTGACCTTTGGTGTGGCAGACTTGTGTGGGTGTCTGTATTGTGGCAGATTCCGAGCTGTGGGTCATAATACCTGTAGTGGAATTCCACGGCTGCTGCGGTATGTTGGGGGTCTTCTGCACAGCAGAAAGTGGGATTTACCGCCAGGCTTGTAATGAGGGCCTATGTCTACTGTAAAAAGGGCTGCAGTACCTTCTAAGCATAGGGTATGAGTTAAACTTAGTTTGGAATTGTGGGACCCGCCTCTAAGCACATCAATGAGGTCTTCAGAACATCATTGGCAGCACTAATAATATCTGGCTGGGCCAATAGCTTATTCCACTGCAGGCTGTGTTTGTGGTTAGCCAAACTAGTTCCCACGGGTGATATAGCTGGGGTATTAATCGTGAACATTTGATTGCACATAGCGGACATATGGACTGAGAGTGGGTTATGATTGCTCACAGTTCTCTCAATAACCACCACATTGATGAATAGGGGCCACAATCTTATATCCACCAAACAATAATCAATTCTGCTAGTGTAGTTGACCTTGTTATAAGTATGGCAACCCTTTGTATCAGATTTAGTCCTACCATTGAGTGCTCTGAGTCCAAATTCAATAGTCAAAGACTTTGCCTGGACGGCAACTTGCAACCACCTTTTGATGGGCAGAATGTCCAAGGCAGGAACAGACCATACTGGATCCTCCTCATGAGTAATTCCAAGATCAGCCCAATCAAGAGGTTCAAATGTGACATTGAAATCACCTGCCACAATGATTTTGTAATGCTGGGGAAATTTCCGCAGAAATGCCTCCAGCACACAAAGAGGTTCAGAAACCCAACCCCCCCAGCCCCTCTAGTATAGATGTTAAAAATGATCACAACTGCATTTACCCCAAATGATAGCCTGATACCTAATATGTCAGGCGAGTCAATGACTAGCTGAGATATACGACAATTTAATGATGTTCTGGCCGAAATAGTTAAGCCACCAGAAGACCTAACCTTGGTGCTAGAAAGAGCTGGAATATAAAAATTAAAATAGCCAGACCGGAAAAGTGGATCAATCAACCATGTCTCCTGGAGGAGACATAGGTCATGTTCCTCAATAAAAGAAGTAAAAGTTGGAAGGGGGAAGACAGATCTTAAACCTGCCACGTTCCATGAAACATATTGCACCCCAGCACTTTGGGGAGCTGCCCTAGCCATAGATGTGATTATCGAACAATTGGCTACCTGATTTTGATTTGTCAGATAAAAATTGGTGTGGGGGAGTGCAGTGCTATCACAATTGGCCAGTAGGTCCTAGGTTGACTGGTGGAGTCTATCTAAGGGAGCTGGCCTCACCATAGATGTAATGTTCTCACAATTTACTGCCTGATCCTTGATGAACAGATAAGGTTGATGGGGGGAAGAGAGTGCAACATTATAAAAATTGACCAATTGGTCCTGAGTAAACTGATGGAGTCTATCAAAAGGAGGAGTGTGAATACATGATGTGTCAATTATAGAAGAAACACCCAAACCAGAGGCAATTATATCATGTGAGTCAGAAGGTAGATCAACAAGGGTTTCAGATGGTTCTCCAAGTCAATCGTTCTCATTAAGAACAGATAGGTTAGCTGCTGAATGGTGGTTGAGCTGGGACCCATGATACGAGTAGAACCTAGGGTATTTGAACTTAATACAAGAGTGCCCAGGGGCACTTGTCCTCGTGTCTAGGGCCACCAAATTATCTACCATACTCCTTCCCCTGAGTGTCAATTTAATCATATCATAATCCGAATCTGGATCAGGCCTTCTAACTGCCTTAATTATATCATCATGTATTACAGAATAGAAACCTCTCACATGGCGAATCCAACGGATCGCCTCGTTTCTGACAGAATCTCCCCCTTCCTTTTGGGACAATCGATGTCATTTAGGGACGTTAACCATTAGAACAGTGTTATTAAATTTGGACTGGTCAGTGACAGGCTGTACAGCGCGAATAGGGACATTGTCATTCATAGGTTAAGAAATTTGACAGCAAAACTTTGGTTCCTTGCCCACGCCTAAGCTGTTATGTGTGGAAGCCTGATGAGAGTTCCCAGTCCTTTCACCTACTGGAAGTTGCCTGGCAGCAGGACAGGAAGCACAAATATAACTCTTATTACAACTAGCCAGGGGCAATTTGGGCAACTTCACCAGGGGGGCCTTTAAATCAAGGCTTTGTTGCAAACAGCCTGGAGGCACTGGTGAACTGGGTCCCAGTGTTGGGAAATGACACCAGGATAAATTCAGCATGTTTTCGAAGGGTCGGGCAGGTCCAAGACCCCGTACAGAAATGGCTGCCGGATCTGGGATCCCCCTAAATTCCAAAACTGTATGTGCTCACCCTAGCCAGTGCATACGCTGAACTGGGCATGGCTTACACAGTAGGAAGCCGTGCTGCACACTAAGCTGCCTCACCTTTTCAGTTTGGGTAGAAGTGAATGCATGATTGTATTTTCTGTAGTTGTTTAAAATTCATGATCCACCACACCCCACACCATCCCTGTCGAGTGCAGCATGTACTATAGGAAAAGACACAATTGTTTGGCAGCACTTGCACATTTAAGAGAAGGGTAGAGTGCACACCATCCCAACTTGACTGTTGTTTTCCCTTTGTTGCTTTAATCTTCACTGGATGGTAGCCTGCCTTGCAATGCTGAGTGAATGACTTCTCATAAAGCATAAAAAGTAACAAAGGATGTAAAAGCTAGTAAATAATTCTTACAGGACTGTGCAGATCCCATAACTACCATGCCCCATGAGAGAAGGGGGCCCTGGGCAATTGGCCACTTTACCTATGTCTTAAAATGTCTCTGGTTATGTTTTTATCTCTGTTAAAGCATTCTCCTATATATGATTGCCAACATGCTTTTGGTACAACTATCACCATAAAAGTTATAATCTCACACATATATGACATGACAAGTAAATTACATAGATGGCATCACTGATGACAAAGAATTTCACATTAGGGCATCGCATTATGGATGATATCAATAAGGCTACAGTATAATTTTTTGTTTGGTTAAGTGATCACAGTTTATGGAGTTAGACTGTAAACAGCTATAATGTATTAGTTTAAATATTGTAGGGTTATAAGCAGTGCACTTGGTGGGTGAGTTTCTTGCTGGAAAACCTTTGTGTTGCGAGGGATAACTGGCCGATTTCAGGTGTTTTGAGGTGTAGTTTGTAACCATCACTGAACTTTAACTTTATTTTTTAACAGACTTGTCAGGTTTTTGTGAAACATACATTAATGTATTACAAGCAGAGAAGTTACAACTTCTCTCTATCGAAGTTTTTCAGTGAAATTCATGTTTTTATGATATACTACATCTGATTTTCATGAAAGCCTTTGACCATCCACAGCAGTAGGAATTGGCCATTGAGCCTGGTCTTTGGACAAGCCCTGTGCCCAATGATCTTAACATCTCTTGCTAAACTTTAAATGCCTCTTTTATTTCATGTAAGTCACCCCTAAGGTAGGCCCTATGTAGCCCATAGGGCAAAGTTCTATATAATTATAAGTTAGGACTTATAATTTTAAGTTTTACATGTCCTGGTAGTGAAAAATCCTAAATTATTTTTTCACTACTATGAGGCCTACCCCTCTCGTAGGTTAACATTGGGGATTCCTTATTACATTTAATAAGATGCAATTCCTAACTGAGAATGAGTAGATTTTCTTGCTCTTAGCTCTCTGTGCCTGCAGCCCGTCTCCAATACATATCTGGCTGGGTGGCCGCTGGACTTTTTTCATCCCCTCCATACAGTCACACGAAGGGAGCTTAAGTGTAACTGATGTGCCATCAACATTCTGATGTGCCATCCTTGGCAGGATGGAAGAAAGAAGCTGTCACACCTGAATAGGCAGAGTCGTGCTTCAACACAAAGGGCTGCATAACCCCCTAGCCAGTGAAGGAAGAAAGGACCCCTGTGGACTTCAAAGACCTTTCTTTGAAGTCATTCCCATATAAAAGGCATAACTGGGTATAAGTACTGGACCTCTGGCCCTAACAAATCAATACACTGCTATACCTATTAAGAACTCTGCTAGGAAGAAGGACTGCTGTGCTGCTACAAGGACTGCCACTCTGGACTGCTGCTCTGGAAGAACTGCTTTTCTGCTCTGCTGCCCTGCTGACTGTTGCCCTCTGCCCAGCTGAGGGAGGACTGGACCCATCTCATTTGAACCCACAGTGACTCCAGGGCTTCCTGACGTGCCTCCTCCCCTGAGGTCTCAGTGACATCAAGACTTCTCTTCAAACTACAGACAGCACCTGGACTTTGCTTGCTGCAAGTCATGCTCTGTCAAGTGCTGTCAACCCAGTCCAGGGCCCTTGGAAGTCAGTATGAAGTACTGCCACTACCGGAACCAACACATCTTCTTTGGAATGGTGCATCTTCACCATTGCATGGAAAAACCCGACACATCACACTCAGAACTGCTGAATCACCTCTTGAACCACAACTTCGGAACCAATGCATCACCGCCACTGTGTGGATTAAATCAGTGGTCGCTCTCTGAACCACCGCACTAAAAACTTCACTCAACGGAGCAGATGCATCGCCACAGTTGCATGGGGAAATGCAGCTCAACACTATAACTGCATGGGGATCATAGATGCATCTCATGCTTTGACAAGGATTAAGGTACTTTTGCTCAGTGGGCCCTGTCTGTGTCCTGTAGCCAGCCTGTGCTCCATTGCAGGTGGCCTTTTTCCGGTCTACAGCAACCAGATAACCCAATAGGCGCTTATTGCTTCTAAGTGCTCTTTTCACATATATCCTTCAAAAAATCATGTCTTGATTTCTACTTATTGGGTTTTTGTCATTTTGGTCTTGTTTTATTTTTAAAAGTATAATCTATTTTTCTAACTAGTTGTGGAGTATTTTTGTAGTGTTTTCATTGAGTTACTGTTTGAGGTGTTGCACAAATGCTTAACTTAAGCCTGCCTGCTCTGTGCCAAGCTGCGAGAGAGTGAGCCCATGTGAATTTATGGTGTGTATCTGACTTGCCCTGACTAGGATTGTGGTTCCTGCTTGGACGGGGTGCATACTTCTGCCAACCAGAGGCCCAATTTCTAACAATTTGGATAGTCAAATCTCTGTATGCAGAGGGGATTGGCCACAGTGGCTGTGTTTAAAGCCTGACCTGGTGAAACTGAGCTTCACTGAAATCAGATGCTGGGTTCATGAGTCAGAGGTGGGCATGAGAACCCAATGTGTAGAAAAACATTTGCACCAATTAAAGAGCCTTGGGTGTCCCTTTGCGCTCCCTATCTTGGTTTTTAGTTAAGGGAATGTCCTTCCTGCACCCTAAAATTAGCTTGCATTTAATTTTTTCAGAACTCTGCCTAGCATTGGGTAATGCCAGACTTGACCGAATTTTCCTTTTGAGACAGCCAATCAGAGAGTTTGGATTTGTGAATCTGGGTTGGGATTCATCAAGCTGTATTGGAGGAAAGGAAAATGCTTCCTTGTATAATAAGATTGGTTTATCTATGATTATGATTTTCACTCATGGACAGTTTGCAAGCTGGTATTCACACACTTTCCACAAATTAACAGTGAAAACATACAGCAGGCTTTCTTAGTTTAACCATTCAAAAAACAATCTGACTCCTTTACATGGCAATTTTAAAAAAACGAATGAATGGATTTACATCAAACAAATTAAAGACAAAGGTGTGAGTAAACGCCTTGTTTCAGGACCACTTTGGTGTAATTTAATTCAGCACATTTTGCTATGGCAGAGAGCAAAGTTTCCCATGGGAATTAATATTAAAATTCTTCCCCAAAACACTGTTCCATGGTGAGTCCTCGGGGTTGACACTCATTGTAGTCTAGAATGTGGACATCAACAATAACAGCCAACAAACAAATTCAGGTCAAAATAATGAAGACCTAAATATCCTCTATTCTCTAATGCAATACTTTTACTTAAAGAAACAAAAATATACCGGCCTTCAAGATATTTAAAGCTGAAAAATTGGTAAAACCAAAATGTAGAGTATGTTAATATTGAGTTTTATAGTTACTATTACAATTCAGGAAAATACTGAAAATCAACAATATACTGCACACACATATCAATACTATGATTTAAGGAATTAACATATAAAAGTATATTAATTTTCTATTTTTAATAAATCATGATATATATATATATATATCGACTAAACAAAAGTTCTCCTTTCAGGAGAAGAGAAGACGCAAGGACTCCAAAGTGCAGGATGTGCGTGAAGATTTTATTCACTGTTTCTTCACCACATCGTTTCGGCCGTAGCTTTGATCATGGTTAGTGGTCAATGGTGTAGGAAACATTTTTAAAGTGCTCAAGCAGTGAAAATAAACAAAGGACAGATATGTACATCAAACACCAATCACCATCAAGTGTATAAGAAAAGCAATTCACAAGTATTTTAAATATATTTTAAGCATTGCAAAAAAAATTCATAAGGCACACAAATACGACTTACAACACAGCCTCTTAATTTAAATATATACAACTATGTTCATACTTGGGACCGCTGTATAATCGAAGTGTATACAAACATGGCTGCCAAGATTAACTATTGTTAAAAAACATAATATAGTGTGAGCATATGTGTAAATGTTTATTTTGCTCAAAATAAAAATTTAAATAAATATCTTCATAAATTAATTGACTTTTGTAAGTATACAATAATTTTCTTAATTGTACAGAAATGTAAATAAAAAATATTCACTAAAACCTTAAATGCATAAACACCTTACGTAACAAAAGGTAAATATATATTTATAAAGAATAGAATTATTAAATGATAAACAAAAATGCAAACCTCCAAAGCCACACCAAAAATCCAAAATGCATGTGAAAGAAAAAGCTAAAACATAAACTATATTTGAAAAAAACATGATTCTAGGAGTTAGGTGTGCTATTCAAACTCTGATCCAACAAACACGGGGGGAAAAGAACACAATTGGAATGGGGGTAGATCTGGGGCCAGATGTAGCAAAGAGTTTGCGACTCGCAAACGGCAAAAATCGCCGTTTGCGAGTCGCAAATGTGTCTTTGCTATGTAGAAATGCATTTTGCGAGTCGGCACCGACTCGCAAAATGCATTTCCGAGTCGCAAATAGGAAGGGGTGTTCCCTTCCTATTTGCGAGTCGCAATGGTATGCAATTCCATTTGCGACCGCGAAAGCGGTCGCAAATGGCCTCGCAGTTATCATCCACTTGAAGTGGATGGTAACACAGTCGCAAACGGGAAGGGGTCCCCATGGGACCCCTTCCCCTTTGTGACTGGACCAAAAAATTATTTTTCAGAGCAGGCAGTGGTCCAATGGACCACTACCCGCCCTGAAAAATACCGAAACAAAAGGTTTCAGTTTATTTTTCAAAGTGCAGCTCGTTTTCCTTTAAGGAAAACGGGTTGCACTTTGAAAAAAAAAAACTGCTTTATTTAAAAGCAGTCACGGACATGGAGGTCTGCTGTTCCCAGCAGGCCTCCATCCCCGTGAGTGCCCTGAGTCGCTATGGGGTCGCAAATTGCGACCCACCTCATTAATATTAATGAGGTGGGTCTTTGCGACCCCATAGCGACTCGCAGAAGGTGTCTGAGACACCTTTCTGCATCCCAAATTGCGACTTGCAATTTGCGAGTCGCAGGGACTCGCAAATTGCAAGTCGCAATTTGGGACTTTCCTACAGCTGGCCTTTACTGTTTTAACTCTACTTCAATAACATTTATGAAAGTGTGTGTATTTTAGGGGCAGATTTACTACTATTACTCCAGTCCAACTAACATGGGGAAGTGCATATATTTAGGGGGCATCAAATGTACTATTCCAAGTCAAGCCAATCTAACATTAGAGCAAGTAAATATACTTAAGGAGTAAGTCCGGGGGAACATTCACTCCAAGGTATATAGTATGTATGTGGTATTTCGATCCTGCAAACCTAACCAAATAGCAGTGGAGCATTGTACTGGGTCAAAGACTAGCATAAAGGCAAGAAGTGGTAGAAGAGGTGGCAGGAATGTGACTGGCTAATATATTGTGATGGAGCATTCTTTAAATAGGTGTGTCTTTAACTCTTTCCTAAATTGGAACCACGTTGAGGCAGATCTGATGGCTATAAGGATGTTATGATAGATCCTCAATGTACAGATAGAAAAGCTTCTGGCTTTTTTTTTCTGTTTTACACTTATAAGTCTCCTGTGTGATGGTCTCCTCGATGTAGATAGGCTGAGAACCAGCAGAGATGGATTTGAATATAGTGCGAGCTGGCAAGGGAAGGCAGTGAAGTGCCATCAGGATAAGAATGAGAGGATTATTTTTTTCAAGTCCTGGAAGAGATGTGTGTAGCATGCCCTTCTCAGTTGCAAAGTTGAGTCATCGAGGCCATGAAGGAGGGTGTTACCACCATCAAGATGAGAGAGGTCAAGAGCTTGAACAGTAGTATTGAAGTCACTTTTACTCTCTTTAGAAGGGAGACCAACTACCAGGCCATCTTTATTTTTTATAAATCTGTTACTTTTTGATGACCTTAGTGGCCAGGGTGAATACAAGTGACTTTGCATTCAGTGAAATGTGGGGCTCAACGTTATCGAGGCTGATGCCATTGATGTAGATTTTTCCTATTTCTAGTTCTAGGCAAATGACAGGAATTCAGACTTAGTTGTGTTGAGCTTCGTGTAGGCTCTGCACATCCAGATATGGATGATGTGCAGACAGTGTTTAAGGCACTGGACGTTTGAAGGAGAGAAGACTTGTAAGTACTGTTATATTGTATTGGCATATTGGTGATTTTTGATGCTATTAGCTTTGAAAAGAGTGCCAAATCGGCTTTATGTAGAGGTTGAAGATGTCAGACGACAGTAGGAAACACAGGGTGGCTCTCTTGGTGATAGGGATATTTTTGGACTTGGAGTTTCCCATGTGAACAAACTGGTGGTGGTTTGAAAGTTAGGAGGGGAGCCATTGAGGGACAATATCAGTGAATTCCATTCAATAGTTCAGGGTGTATATGAGAGTGGGATGGTCAACTGTGTGAAAGGCTTCTGAGAGGTCCAGCAATATCAGGAGTCAAGGGTCACCTTTATCTATTGTTGCGAGGGCCTTACCTATGATGTAACATGATCTGAAGTCAGACAGATACTTGTGCAGGGGATGGTTAGCATTCATAAGATCTTGGAGTTGAACATAGACTACATTTTCAATTATCTAGGCGATGAATGAGTGATTAATTGGCAGATTGTTGCCAAGGTCATGAGAGTCTTGTTTGGGGTTCTTTAGGAGTGGAGAATCCAGGTATCTGGCCCGTATTGAGAGCATCTGGGAAGATGCCTTGAGTGATAGAGGAAATGTCAATGATGAGTGTTGGGGGAGAGTGCCCCCAGAGAGACCTTTGCTGAAGGACAAGGGTGAGACAGCATCTCCAAAAGAAAAAGAAAACATAGGAGGACATGCATATATTTAAGTATGCCAAAGCCACTAATCTGTCTCCATTCCAATTAACATCAGGAAAAGTAAAATGAAGTAAAATGTCATCATCAAAAATATAATTGACAATGGGCATCATGGGTAGTGCAGTCCTGTTGTGCATAACATAATGGGATTAAATTGTATGTATTGTTAAATTGATTATGTTTTGACACCATGATGGTTATCATATTTGTGGAAAGAATCCATATATATACATAGACTATAACTCACACTTTCTCCATGCAGTGGTTACACCCTTGCATAATACATGACTTACAGCATGTGAAATAATAGCATTTATAATAACAATTACAACATCTCAAATGACATAATTTCTGAGAACACAGTGCATGATAAAGTAGTGAGTAATAGGTAATGCTGTGTGGCAACTGAGGTTACAAGGGTGTGTATGGATCTGCACAACTTGTAGTAAATTGGCTAATGTTTTTATAGTTTAAGTCCGGTTTGCATAGATAGAATAAAGAAAGATTTTCTAACTATTACTTATCCTTAACCTTTATTTTTTTGATTGGATTTAAACTTTTTTCATTTTTTAAACAAAATGTATTTCAAATCACAGTGCTAAGTGTCATTCAGTTGAGAGTTGTTATGTGGAATGTCACAGAGCATAGTGGAGGACATCGTTGTACAGTCTAGTGTCATAGAGTCTAGTACTGTAGCTAGGAATAGAGTGAAGTGGAGTAGAGTGGAGTGGCGTAACATACAGTGCAGTAAAGTGTTGTACAATGGAGTGGTGTGTCGTATAGTGGAGTGGAGTATCATAGAGAGGAGTGGTATGTTGTACAATGCAGTGGTGGGGAGTACACTAGAGTTGAGTGTTGTACAGTGGCGTCTTGTTGACTGCAGTTTCGTGAACTTGAGTGTAGTGGAGTGTCGTCAAGTAGAGTGTGATATAGTGGCACATAGAGTGTTGGACCATATAGTAGCATAGAGTGGAGAACAGTGGAATAAAGTATCATACAGTTCATTGTTATGGAGTAAATTGTTGTTCATTCGAGTGGTGGAGAGTCTCGTACAGTGTGGTGTCTTACAGTGGAGTGTCGTAGAGTGGCATGTTGTACAGTGGAATGTAGCACAGTGTTTAACAGCGGTGGGAGAGTGTTGTACAGTGGAGTACTGTGTCATATAGTGGAGTGGTGTGTCATAGAGAAGAGTGGAGTGGCATGTTCTAGAGTATCATACCATGTAGTACTGTGGTGTAGAAGGGATTGCCATAAAGTTGATCAGGGTGTCATAGACTGTAGTTGAATCTTCTAGAGTGGAATTGCAAGGAGTTCGGTAGGGTGTTATACAGTGGTGCGGCATAGAGTGGATTGTCGTACAGTGATGCAGAGTGAGGTAAAGTGTCATGCAGTAGAGAAGATAAAAGTGGAGTTGAGTGGACTGGTGAAACGTATTCTGTAGTAAAGTATGATAGAGTCAGTTTGTGTGTTGCACAGTAGAGTGGCATTGAGTGGAGTAAAGTGGAGTGGTGTAAGGTAGAGTTGAGTAAACTATAATAAATTGGAGTGGTGGCTTGTATGGTAGAGTAGAGTGCTGTGTCATAGAGAGTTGGACATTCTCATAGAGTAGAGTAGAGTGTTGTACAGTGGAGTGTACAAACATAGAATGGATTACAGAGTTGTACAATGAAGTGTACAGGGAAATAGTGCAGTATAATATTGTGGAGTGGCATAGAATGTAGTAAAGATACATAGAGTTGAGTTGCATAAAGTATAAGCAACCATCACAGGGTGGCGTGGCATAGAGTGCGATGACGAAAAGTAGCATAGAGGGGTAAAGTATTGTATATGGGAGTATAGTGGGGTGAAGTTGAGTGGAATTTCATAGGGCAGAATGGAGTAAATTGTAATTGACTGTAGAGTTATGTTGTAGTGTGGAATGGGGTGGAGTGGAATAGAGTGGCCTGGCATATCATATAGGCCCTCATTCTGACCTTGGCGGTCGGCGGAGAGGCGGCGGTCGGACCGCGAACAGACCGGCGGTATTAAAAATGGCATTCTGACCGCGGCGGTCACCGCCGCGACCGACCGCCACTTCCCCACTCCGACAGCCACGGCGGTCATGACCGACGGGCTGGAGTCTGCGCACTCCGGTCCGGCGGTCGACCCAAGACCGCCAAAGGTATCATGACCCTGCTTACCGCCGCGGTTTCTGGCGTCCGGGAACCGCCATGCGAACCATGGCGGTAGGCACTATCGGGGCCAGGGAATTCCTTCCCTGGCACTGATAGGGGTCTCCCCCACCCCCCACTGCCCCCCCGAGTCCTCCCCCCACACCCTCCACCCCCCTGCCACCCCCCAGAGGTGGTACGAACCCCCTCCCCACCCCCACCCCGACATGCACATACACGCACCCCGACATGCACACACCCCCAACATGCACATATACACACCCCCTACACACACACATACACAACGGGGACACATACCCGCACACATACATGCCGACATGCGCACCCGCCGAACTACACACATTGCCCATAGGCACAGCAGCACTCCCCGCCCGCATGCACGCACTCACACACCCCCTCTACACACTCACATGCACACCCCCATGCACGCACACATCACACAACACCCCCCCACCCCCTCCCCTCACGGACGATCAACTTACCTTGTGCGTTGGTCCTCCGGGAGGTGACAGGAGCCATGGGGAGGTGACCGCCAACAGAAGACCGCCAACAGAAGACCGCCACACAGAAATGTGGGTCGTAATTCTGTGGGCGGTGTTCTGCTGGCGTGGCGGTGGAGGTTGACCAGTCTCCACTTTCCCGCCGACCGCCAGTGTGGCTGCTGGCGGTTTTCCGGCGGAACGCTCCCAGCGGTCAGAATGCGCACAGCGGCATACCGCCGCGGTCGGCGGTCTTCACCGTGGCGGTAACTCGGCGGTCTTGCGAAAAGACCGCCAAGGTCAGAATGAGGGCCATAGTGTATTAAAGTGTTTTAGAATAGAGTGCTCTGATGTACCAGAGCAGTGGACTGGTATGTTGTATAGTGTGGAAGAGTGTCACAGGGTGGAGTAGAGTGGAGATTCACAAAGAGGATTAGAGTGTTTTACAGTGGATTGTTGTGGAGTAGAGTAGGGTGTGGTACAGTGTTGTAGAGTGGAGTGGCATGGATCCTCAAAGAGTTCAGTGGCATAAATGTGCATAAAGTGGAGTGGTGTAGAATGAAGTAGTGACATAGAGGGGCATAGTGTGTCATAGAGAAGAGTGTAAAAAAGTGTGATGGAGTGGTATATAGGGAGTTGCATTGAGTGTCATAGAATGGAGTAGAGTGTTGTACACTAGCGTAGAGTAAACTAGAGTGGAGCACACAAGGATAGACTGGAGTACAGTGCTGTACAGTAGAGTGGTGCATTCTGTGGTAAAGTGGAGAGCATAGAGTATTGTTGAAGTGAGCAGTGTTGCACAGTGGAGTAAAGTGGAGTGGCATTGAGTGCAGTTGGTTAGAGTTGAGTGGCATATGCTAGAGTAGCGTAGAGTGGAGTGGCATTGAGTGAAGTGGCATTAAGTTCAGTGGCGTGGAGTAGAGTGGTATACAGTGAAACAGTGTAAAGTGGATAAGTGCACAGTGGAGTAGTGTGCTATAGAGGGCTGGAAAGTGTCCTAGAGTGGAGTAAAGTAGACTGGAATAGAGTGGTGTGGATTTTGTAGGGTAGAGCAGCATTTACACTTAAAAGAGGGTGAATGACGGGTGCGAAAGGCGCATCTGATTCTCCTTATTATAATGACCTAAAGTGTTGAATCAAACGGTGCAAATGATTGGGGTCAAACCCTCTAACTCCCCAAAGTGACAACAATTGTTGTCCAATATTCAAAATCAAAATCAAATGCACACGTAATAATTACTCAAAACGGCATAATAACCATACAATGTATCAAATCAAGTCAAGATCTTTTTATAATTGCATTGAATATAAAAGCCAATGAATATCAGGTATTGAAGTCTCCCATCCAGAAATTTATTAATTAAATCGTCTAGAGATCAAACAAAACATAACCGTGTCAGGTTCACAGTCCCCGGTGGTATATAACACTCCAAATCATGTATCCATATGTGATTGTGTCCAAAGTCCATACGTGATTAAATCAAAAGTTCTCAATTCGTATCCTCATGTGACTTTACTTCCACATTAACAGTGTAATTGGTCATCTTCCCATTAGTGTCCATTCATCTCTCACAAAATTTAGTTCCAAGGTTGATCAGTATAATCAGTCGTCCTTAGTCTGTCCATGTGACTTTACTTCCACATTAACAGTGTAATTGGTCATCTTCCCATTAGTGTCCATTCATCTCTCACAAAATTTAGTTCCAAGGTTGATCAGTATAATCAGTCGTCCTTAGTCTGTCAACACGTGTTTCATCCGGGGAGTACCCCCAGGATTTCTTCAGGACTTCCTATAATTGTATTGTATATATAACGTTACACATTGTGATGATATGCAAATCAAAGTAGGCCTAATATTAGAAAAATGATTAGGTTTTTTCAAGCATAGAAGTAACATAAATCCGATAATATCCCAATTCGCAATGCACATTTTACATGCCAATTACATTAAACAAAATCAATAGTTACTAGAAACTCATGACTACACCTCTATGTATCTCATCCCCAAAGAAAATTGTTTCCTCATCTCTAAGAAAATTGTGTACACCTCATAGACCTAACCCCATACCATTGCAGTATAATGTCACAAAAATTGTTTAACAAAACATTAATTAATATGACCCCATAGTTAAACACTGACCGATCAGGTCTCCCAAGTAATTTGTAATTACACAAAGTTGCTCAAAAGTTCCTACAGCTGTTTCTAGCATATTATACCATTACTGAGTACAAAGATACATGTCACAAAGAAACTCCAATTTTCTTATGGATACTGGTATTATGAAGCAAATAAAGAAAGAATACGTCTTTAAATTAAATTATCTCTCCCATAAGTCACCTTATCCAATTGTTATAAATCATGAAATACTATGCACCGTTTATCGAAGAAACGCTAACATATCTCATTAGTTTTCTAATTTATCATGCTTATATCTACAGATTCTATACTGTGTCAAAGCGAATGGTTAGAACTCACCAGGTTATTTAATTGAAAAGCGTGTACGCTGTAGAATTCCTTCGTGACATGTATCTTTGTACTCAGTAATATCATCACAATGTGTAACGTTATATATACAATACAATTATAGGAAGTCCTGAAGAAATCCTGGGGGTACTCCCCGGATGAAACACGTGTTGACAGACTAAGGACGACTGATTATACTGATCAACCTTGGAACAAAATTTTGTGAGAGATGAATGGACACTAATGGGAAGATGACCAATTACACTGTTAATGTGGAAGTAAAGTCACATGGACAGACTAAGGACGACTGATTATACTGATCAACCTTTGAACTAAATTTTGTGAGAGATGAATGGACACTAATGGGAAGATGACCAATTACACTGTTAATGTGGAAGTAAAGTCACATGAGGATACGAATTGAGAACTTTTGATTTAATCACGTATGGACTTTGGACACAATCACATATGGATACATGATTTGGAGTGTTATATACCACCGGGGACTGTGAACCTGACACGGTTATGTTTTGTTTGATCTCTAGACGATTTAATTAATAAATTTCTGGATGGGAGACTTCAATACCTGATATTCATTGGCTTTTATATTCAATGCAATTATAAAAAGATCTTGACTTGATTTGATACATTGTATGGTTATTATGCCGTTTTGAGTAATTATTACGTGTGCATTTGATTTTGATTTAGAGCAGCATTTAGTACAGTGTTGTCAAGTGTGGTAGAGTGCAGTGGCCCAGAGTCAAATGTCATAGAGTGCCTAAGAGTGGAGTGAAGTACAGAGAAGTAGTGGAGTACAGTGGAATAGGGTGTCACAAAGTACTGTCAATTGAGATGGTGTGGCATAGAAGGAGTTGCGTAGTTGATTGTAGAGTGGAGTAGAGTGTCGTAGGATGCCATAGAGTAGGGTAGAGTGTTTTACAGTAGCACAGTGTGGAGTGTAGTATTCTACAATGGAGGTTAGGGCCAAAGAGTGTAGTAAAGAGGCATGGAGTGGCATAGAGTGGACTTGTATAGAGTAGATTAGAGTGTTGTAGAGTGGAGCGTCACAAAGTGGAACCTCATACAGTGGCATAGAGTGGGGTAAAGTGTGATATTGTGGAGTGGCATGTTTTTAGTACAGTGTCGTGGAGTGGAGTACATTGTGGTGATGTTGATTAGACTGGAGTACAGTATTACACAGTGGAATGGCATGTTGTACATTGGAGTACTATGTTATGTCGTAGAGCGTGGGAAACTGTCCTACAGCGAAGTAGAGTGGAGTGCATAGAACAGAATATTGTGTTTTAGAGTGGAGTACTGTACAGTGGAGTGTTGTACTGTGGAGTGGCATACAATGCAGAAGCTTACAGTGGAATAGCAAAGAGCGGAGCGCTGTAGAGTGGAGTTTTGTACAGTGTAGTAACGTGCAATTGTGTGACATACAGTGGAATAGCATAGAGTGCAGTGGCATACTCTGGAAGAGCATAGAGTGTAGTGGCATACAATGGAGTGGCATAGTCTGGAGTTGTGTACACCTAGAGTTGGATGGCGGAGAATAGTATACAGTAGAATGGCATACATTGGTGTTATGTATGGTAGACTAGAATAGAGTGATGTAGAGAGTGGAGTGGTGCAAAGTGGAGTAGTGTTGTGAGAAATTGGGTTGTTGGTTGAATGGGGGTGAGCCCTGTTCAGGCAATACCACAGTCACTGTCAGGGTGAACCACAAAAAGGCACTAAATTAACCTGTGCTTACCCATCTGGTAGCAATGTGTAAAGCATTTATGCAGCACACAAACAGTAATAAAGAAAAAACACAACACAAGAAAAATCCCACACCAATTTAGAAAAAATAGAGTACATTTCTATAAATTATTAGACATCAAAAAGAAAAAAGTTATACTACACTCAGCATAGCTGGAGTAATGAATTTTACAAATTTACAGTAAAAACTAGCACCTAAAAGATGAAAGTACCAACTGTGGAAATCTAGTCATTTGAGACTATGTCAACGTCGAAAAATATGGCCAACCAGGATGGAGAATGGTCGGATGCAAAGAGTGGACTGGGCCCGGTCAAGGCTTATCTTCAGACTTAGAAGAACGTTTGAGGTAAATGTCTTGAGAAGAACATAACGATAGCTGCCATGAATACCTCTATTGTGTGCCTCTTTGGCAGGAACAAACAAAGACTAACTGCTTATTACATTCAGTTATGTGAAGAGGAACAGGCTTCAAGTGACAAATGGTTAGGGCAAGAAAATACCAGTGTTCTAAAAGTGGCATTTTCAACATTGTAACTTAAAATCTGACTTTACCATTAGGTAGCATTTTTGTTTACAAATGCTTTAACACCACACAAGAAATGTTTACTTGTTTCCAATGAAAGGTTTGCACTTATGAAATATAATAGGGCAACCCAATGTTGTCCTTACGGAGAGGTAAGCCTCACAGTAGTTAAACATGAATTTAGAAGCTCCTCACTAACAGGACATATACAACTTAAAAGTACATTTCCAATCTTTTAACTACAATGCACCCTGCCTTGATGGGCTTCTCTGCTTAGGCAATAGAATATGGACATAGCCCTCTTCAGCAGATTTGGGCGCCCCTCTGAATCAATTTGGATTCCTCTGTCTACACTCTCCTGATCCACTGAACTGACCCATGGGGAACACAGTTCCTCACCTGTGGACCCCATCTGTACAGCACCTAACCTTAACTTGCTCACAGATGCATCTCAGTACGCAGAGAGCACTACCACGGGCAACAAAGTAATATGGCCAATTCCACCCCTCAGATCATACTCCTGTTCCCAACCCAAAGAAATCTCTGCCCATAAGAACAACAACCAACAAAGGTAACTGACAGCTGTCATTGTCAAGAGCCAGGCCCCAGGCATCTAGGGATCCCTGATTTCTAAGGTTTCTCAGAGTTAGGGGCAACAGTCTTGGTTGTTAGGTACCCTTTTCCCACTCTTCTCCTCACCAGTCCAGGGGTGGTAGCCTGAGACTGGCTTTCAGCCCAGGGTCTGCACCCTGAGGTTGAGCAGGGCTCAGGGCAGAGTCCAACCTCTCTGTATCACTACATATGGACCTCTATACCCTCCGTCTGAGAGTGGTACCCCCAGAAATATGAGCTTCCATATGAGCTATGGTCACGGCTTCTCACACTGGTGGGAAATCGTCCCCCAGAATACAGTCAATGGGCATCTGGGAACTATAACTGTCTCCTGGGTCATTTTCCCACCTCACTCCAGGGACACCAGAGTCATGTGGTGGAAAAAATCCTGCCTCTGGGCCTGAGAATGGTCCATCTCCTGCCTCTGGGGATAACGTACCCATAGGGCCATATTGGCCACCCCTGCAGAGGTCCCACTAGAAGGTGGTTTCTTAGGACAGTCTCCCGGCTTGCGTCCTAACTGGGAACCTTCAAAGCAGCAAGGTTGGAAATAGGGTGCCCTGGGCCACTGCCCACCAGAACCTCACCCCTCCTTAACAGAGGCATGAGAACCCTTTCCCTCCTCTTTACTCTGGGATTTGTCTGTGCCTCCCTTGACCTCCTCCTCACTTTGCTGGGGGAACCTGAACCACCCTTTTTTATGGTCACTTGCAGGTATCATCTTATGGACTTCCTTAGCAACCTCCCTGGAGTCGGTGAACTTACTATCCACTAGAGGTTTGCAGAGCTTTGTGAAACAAGCATTGGGTGTGTAATCCTCCAGACTCAAGTTGTACAGAACAATATAATCATTAGCTTTTCTGCCCCTCACCCAGCCAGTTAGTGCCTTGCTGGCGTAGCCTAAGAAATCCACCAAAAACTGGTTTGGGAGATTATGGATGTCCCTGAACTTATGATTGTACCCCTCTGGGTTCAGTGCAAATTTAGCAACAAGAATGGCTTTCATGGGGGTATATTGTTCGAAATAGTGTTACTGGTTGAGGCATTGAGGGGCATATTTATACTCTGTTTGCGCCGGAATTGCGTTGTTTTTTTTTACGCAAATTCGACGCAAAACGAACTCCATATTTATACTCTGGCATTAGACACGTCTAGCGCCAAAGTTCATGGAGTTTGCGTCATTTTTTTGCGTGGACACCTACTTTGCGTTAATGATATGCAAGGTAGGCGTTCCCGTCTAAAAAATGACTCAGAGGCATGTGCGCCGTATTTACACTCCCGGGCAAAAATGACGCCCGGGAGTGGGCGGGTCAAAAGAAATTACGTCCAGCCGCTTTTGCGTAATTTTTTTGCGCCTGGTCAGGGCAGGCGTTAAGGGACCTGTGGGCTCGGAAGGAGCCCAGAGGTGCCCTCCTATGCCCCCAGGGACCCCCCGTCACCCTTGCCCACCCCAGGAGGACGCCCAAGGATGGAGGGACCCATCCCAGGGAACTTAAGGTAAGTTCAGGTAAGTATTTTATTTTTATTTTTTTGTGGCATAGGGGGGCCTGATTTGTGCCCCCCTACATGCCACTATGCCCAATGACCATGCCCAGGGGACATAAGTCCCCTGGGCATGGCCATTGGGCAAGGGGGCATGACTCCTGTCTCCTAAGACAGGAGTCATTTCAATGGGGGTTGGGAGTAAAAAAAAATGGCGCAAATCGGGTTGAGGCGAAAATTTTGCCTCAGCCTGACTTGCCCCATTTTTTGACGCCCAAGCTCCATATTCCCCTACGCCGGCGCTGCCTGGTGTACGTCATTTTTTTTGACGCACACCAGGCAGCTCCGCCGGCTAACGCCGGCTAACGTCATTGAATAAATACGGCGCCCGCATGGCGCTTCAGAATGGCGTTAGCCGGCGTTAGATTTTTTGACACACAACTGCGTTGGCGCAGTTGTGCGTCGAAAAGTATAAATATGGCCCTGAAACTCTACCCAAGGAGCAATCATAGTATCTGGCAGGGTGAGACACAAGCATACTTCAAATTAACCTGTGCTCAACCCTCTGGTAGATTGGAATAAAAGCGGTCAGACTTAATTTAGACGCTATATGTAAAATATTCATGCAGCACACAAACAGTGATAAAGTAAAAACACAACACAGGAAAAAACCCACACCAACTTAGAATAATAGAATACTTTAGGAAGTTGCCTCTGTATATACTATCTCAAAGTAACAGATAGTTTGCACAGAGTCCAAGGGTTCCCCTTAGAGATAAGATAGTGGCAAAATTGGATAATTCCAATGCTCTATTTTGTGGTACTGTGGTCGAGCACTAGGCTTATCGGAATGTAGTGTTAAGTATTTGTTGTACACACACAGGCAATAAATGAGGAACACACACTCAAAGACTCACTCCAGGCCAATAGGTTTTTAAATAGAAAAATATATTTTCTGAATTTATTTTTAGAACCACAAGTTCAAGATTTGAAGTAAATACAAAAATTACAAGGTACTCCACACAGGTAAGTTAGGAACCTTGCATTAGAGCAATAACATATACAGTTTTTGTTAAAATGGCAATAAGCTATTTTAGAAGTGGACACTGCAAAAATCATCAGTTCCTGGGGGAGGTAAGTAATGGTTAGATTGTGAGGTAAGTAAGACACTTACAAGTCTCAGTTCCTGGGCATAGGCAGCCCACCGTTGGGGGTTCCAGGCATCCCCAAAGTTACCACACCAGCAGCTCAGGGCCACTCAGGTGCATAGGTCAAAGAGGTGCCCAAAACACATAGGCGCCTATGGAGAACAGGGGTGCTCCGGTTCTAGTCTGCCAGCAGGTAAGTACCCGTGTCCTCGGGGGGCAGACCATTGGGGTTTTGTAGAGCACTGGGGGGACACAAGAAGGCACAAAAAACACACCCTCAGCGGCACAGGGGCGGCCGAGTGCAGTGTGCAAAGCAGGCGTCGGGTTTTAGATAGGCTTTAATGGAGGGACCCGGGGGTCACTCTAGCGGTGCAGGCAGGCACAGGGGCTTCTGGGGGCAACCACCACCTGGGCTAGGCAGAGGGTCACCTGGGGGTCACTCCTCCACTGAGGTTCAGTTCCCTTAGGTCATGGGGGCTGCGAGTGCAGTGCTTGGTCCAGGCTTCGGGTCCCTTGTTACAGGCAGTCGTGGTCAGGAGGAGCCTCTGGATTCTCTCTGCAGGCATCGCTGTGGTGGTCCAGGAGGGCCGTCTCAGGCTACTCATTGGGTCGCAGTCGCCAGGGAGTCCTCCCTGCTGTGTTGGTTCTCTGGATCTCGAGCCGGGGGCTTCGGGTGCAGAGCATGAAGTCTCACGCTTCTGGCGGGAAGAGTGAGTTCTTTAAAAGTTGCTTCTTTGTTGCAAAGATGTTGTTGTTGTTGAGCAGAGCCACTGCTCATGGGAGTTTCTTGGTCCTGGGGGTCAGGGCAGTCCTCTGAGGCTTCAGAGGTCGCAGGTCCTGATTGGATGCATCGTTGATTGCAGGTTTTCGAGTCAGGAGACAGGCCGGTAGGGCTGGGGCCAAAGCAGTTGTCGTCTTCCGTCCTCTCTGCAGGCTTGTAGGTCAGGAGTCCTTCTTCTTTAGTTCAGGTTGCAGAAATCTGATTTCCTAGGTTCTGGGGTGCCCCTAAATACTAAATTTAGGGGTGAGTTTAGGTCTGGGAGGGGAGTAGCCAATGGCTACTGTCCTGGAGGGTGGCTACACCCTCTTTGTGCCTCCTCCCTCTGGGGAGGGGGGCACATTCCTAATCCTATTGGGGGACTCCTCCAAAACTAAGATGGAGGATTTCTAAAGGCAGGGGCCACCTCAGCTCCGGGCACTTTAGGGGCTGTCCTGACTGGTGGGTGACTCCTCCTTGTTTTTCTAATTATCTCCTCCAGCCTTGTAGCCAAAAGTGGGGTCAGGCGGGCATCTCCACTAGCTGGGATGCCCTGGGGCGCTGTAACAAAGGGGGTGAGCCTTTGAGGCTCAACGCCAGGTTTTACAGTTCCTGCAGGGGGAGGTGTGAAGCACCTCCACCGAGTGCAGGCTTTGTTCCTGGCCATATAGTGACAAAGGCAGTCTCTCCATGTGGCCAGCAACTTGTCTGGTTGTGGCAGGCTGGCAGAAACTGGTCAGCCCCACACTAGAAGTCAGATTGGTATTTAGGGAGCATCTCTAAGATGCCCTCTGGGTGCATGTTACAATAAATTGCACACTGGCATTAGTGTGCATTTATTGTGCTGAGAAGTTTGATACCAAACTTCCCAGATTTCAGTGTAGCCATTATGGAACAGTGGAGTTCGTGTTTGACAAACTCCCAGACCATATACTCTTATGGCTACCCTGCACTTACAATCTCTAAGGTTTTGCTTAGACACTGTAGGGGCATAGTGCTCATGCACATATGCCCTCACCTGTGGTATAGTGCACCCTGACTTAGGGCTGTAAGGCCTGCTAGAGGGATGGCTTACCTATGCCACAGGCAGTGTGAGGTTGGCATGGCACTCTGAGGGGAGTGCCATGTCGACATTTTTCCCCACCAGCACACACAAGCTGTGAGGCAGTGTGTATGTGCTGAGTGAGGGGTCCCCAGGGTGCCATAAGACATGCTGCAGCCCTTAGAGACTTTCCCTGGCATCAGAGCCCTTGGTACCAGGGGTACCAGTTACAAGGGACTTATCTGAGTGCCAGGGCTGTGCCAATTTTGGAAGCAAAGGTACAGTTTAGGGAAAGAACACTGGTGCTGGGGCCTGGTTAGCAGGGTCCCAGCACACTTTCAATCAAAACTTACCATCAGCAAAGGCAAAAAGTCAGGGGTTAACCATGCCAAGGAGGCATTTCCTTACAAATACATTCTACTAAATTATTTGACACAAAAACAGCAAAATCGAATCAATAGAACATGAATTATGATTTTTTTAAAGTTTATGATAAAAACTAGGACCTAAAAGATCCAAGAAAAGAGCCACGGACATCAAGGCGTGTGAGTTAAATTAAAAAAATATGGTCGACCGCAACAGAGAGTGGATCGGATACAAAGACTGGATTGGAGTGGGTCAGGCTTACCTTCAGTCTTAGAAGAAATTTCAAGAAAAATGTTCTGAGAAAGTTAGGTTCAGCAGGGCAAGGCTTCAGGTGATGTCCGAAGAAGAGGCATCATTGTCACTGAGCTGCTAGCAGAAGCTGTGGTGAAGATTCCTATGTTTGGACCTAGGGCCTGATTTAGATATTGGTGGTTATTCCATCTGCTGTATTACAATTTCCATAAGATATCATGGAATCACAATACGGCGGTGGGATATCTGTCATGTTTGTGACAGAGTAATCCTGTCTGCCAAGATCTAAATCAGGCCCTTAGTTTTTCTGGGGGGAGTAAAAAATCTCCAGTGGTCCCAAGCTTTGGCTTTTGGCTATCTGGACACCTTTAGCAGAAGCAACAAAGGTCAAGGACTGGAGGGGTATCACTTGCAGGTTAGGTCTCACTTAGTTTGGGTCGAGGTGTGGAGTGGCATACAGTGAAGTGTCATAGAGCATAATAACGTAGAGTGCAGTGGCATAAAGTGGAGTGGCTTACAATGGAATAGCGTAAATTGAAATAGCATTCAAAGAAGTTGTTTCGAGTGATGTGGCGTAGAGTGGAGTGGCGTAGAGTGGAATGGCATAGACTGAAGTGGCATTCAGTGGAGCGGTGTAGAGTGGAGAAGTATACAGTGGAGTGGTATACAGTAGAATAGCGTGGAGTAGAGTGGCATGGAGTTGAGTGACATATAGTCGAATTGCATAGAGTGGAAAAGCATACAGTGAAGTTGCAAAGATTGGATACCAAAGAGTAAAGTGGCATACATTAGTATGGCATGTAGTGGGGTGCTGTAGAGTGGAGTGGTGTAGAATGGAATACTGCAGATGGAGTTGTGTGAAATGGTGTGAAGTACTCTAGAATGGGATTTAGTGGAGTGTTACAGAGTGGAGTGGCGCAGAGTGGAATGGTTTAGGGTGGAGTGGTGTCCACTGGAGTGGAGCATATAATAAAATACTGTAGAGCGGAGTGGTATATAGTGGAGTGGCGAGGAGTGGAGTACTTATATACATAACATTTTGAAGTAATGTACATTATGGCGTGCAGAATAATGCAAAACAGTGATTTGCACTGCTTTGTGTTTTTCCAGATTTACCAAGCAATGCAGGACCAAGCATGATGGTCTTGTGTTGCTTTGTAAATCTGACTCAAGTATTGCACTGACCATGCGTGACTATGCATGATGCAAGGGTAACACAATTGAATAATACATCTCAGCCTTATTGTTATATTGGCCCAAGGTATACCGCGGTAACTTCACGGTATACTGTGGTACATTGTGAGGACCAGATTTGCATATTTAGCTCATTGCCGCTTTTACTAAATTAAAGCATTGCCATAATATTGTTACTACATTTTGGCTGCATTCTGGATTAGGATCTCAAATATAGATAAGTAATCACTTAATTAAATTTTTAATAAGCAAGGAATTTTTGTTATATTTTCTATATATTTTTAAAAACATTTGTAAGTAGTGCACAAGAGTGTAGGAAATATGTTGTTTTTTATCAAATGTACCCTCTTAAAAAAAAAATAAGTAGAGGGGTAATTTCTTTATATTTATGCTGTACTCAATACACTTTGTTATCAAAAATAAATATGTAAAAAATTGAAAATACACAGTAGTACGCTATTGTGTGAAATATAGAAATATAGGCCCTCATTACAACATTGGCGGGCGGCAGAGGCCGCCCGCCAAGGTTGAATCGCCGGGCAGCCGCCAATGCAGCCGCACTCCGCGGGGTCTATTTTGAGATCCCCGCTGGGCCGGCGGGTGGAAACCTAGTTTCCACCCGCCAGCCCAGTGGGGATCTCGGCCGCAACACGGGAGCCGGCTCTAAATGGAGCCGGCGGTGTCGCAGCTGAGCGACGGGTGCAGTTGCACCCGTCGCGCTTTTCACTGTCTGCTATGCAGACAGTGAAAAGCTGCATGGGGCCGTGGCAGGGGGCCCCTGCACAGTCCATGCCAGTGGCATGGGCAGTGCAGGGGCCCTAAGGGGCCCCATGACTCCCCTTTCCGCCAGCCTTTTCATGGCAGTTCAAACTGCCATGAAAAGGTTGGCGGGAGCGGGACTCGTAATCCCTGCAAGCAGCGCTGCCCTGGGGGATTTAAACCGCCGGGACTAAAGTGGTGGGAAACCGCCGGTCCCGGCGGTGCGACTGCAGTGCTTCCGCCGCAGTCGTAATTCCCCTGGAAGCACCGCCAGGGTTGTAATGACCCCCATAGTGTATTGCATTTTGTTTTTTACATGTTTTCTTTCTTTTTTTTAAATCATTTTGTTAAGGACCACAGTACTTCCTAGAAACTATATATATTTTTCCTTACCTATTGCCACCTGAACAAAGTGGTAATAGGTAGGGAAAAAAATTATGAAACCCAATACCTAACTATATCTAAGCCCCCAACCAAGAACACAGGGAAAGTGGCTTTAAAACAACATGACTGCCTTTTACTTTTGTGAAGGCTGACATTAGACAATCACATAGTGACTTGTCTGATTGTCCAGGGAGATTTTTTCCCTTGGGGCAATTTGCTCTTGCAGGAGTCAGATTCCTGCGGTAGTGAGCATTCTGAGTGCCTTCCAGCAACATCAGAAAAATGTGGCTGACAGCCGTTATAGGGCTTGGGGACTTAGGCCCTGATTACGAGTTTGGCAGTTGTACTACCAGGCTGCCACGGCAGAAGTGCCAAGTACTCGTTTCAATTGGCGGTCTTTCGCCCACCCTATTACGTTGCATGCAGCCTGAACCGTGGACCCTGTCAACAGTGTGTGTCATGCCTTTGAAGCTGCAGACTGCAGTGCTGGTGATTCATACTTTGTTGTTGTCAGGGCCGCAGGCTCCAACGAGCAGATTAAGAAAACACAGTGGCACTGGCGGTCCCCCCGGTAGGCCATTGCGGTATACGCTCAGCAAAGCACCATAACAGTGGCCTTTGGATGGATACAACTTCAACACACCTCATGTTCATTGGCCAAGTGGATACACCTGCAAAACCACACTACAAAACACACCCCATTCCAGACCATCATCCTTTGACACTCCACTGCAACACAGCAATTCTGAGACAACATTTTGGTGAGAAAAGGGAAGCCTTTTTTCCCCATCCCTTATACCACTCTCCACGCACTTTTCCAGTCCATTTTTTCATCCATTGGTGCATTTTCTTTTGTATTGTCACTGACTTTAATTTGGAGATATGCCAAGGCAGAGTTATCAGTCATTGTGGATGAAATCATAAGAGTAGAGCCACAATTGTTTGGAGCCCAAGTCCAAGAAACTAGTATCAGTCAGAAAAGGGACATGTGGTCCAGAATAGTAGACAGAGTGAATGCTATAGGTACCACCCTGTACACACAGGAGGAAATTAGAAAGAGATAGAACAGCCTGAGAGGGAAGGTGCATTCCCTTGCTTCCAAGCAAAACCTGGAGGACAATAGAATTAGTGGTAGTCCTCCCAGCACCCCAATCAACATGTTTCCCTGGGAGGAGAAGGTTTTGCAGATCCTACATCCCGGCAGGTTTGACAGGCATACCTGGTGGAGTGTAGTCTGGTAAGCTACCCTTCATTAACTGTCACAATTCCTCAATGTCCTGTTTGCTCTCAACTCAGCTTTTGCCATTGTGTTTTATACCTAGTTTCCTAATATGCAATCTACAAAGTATCAGAGAAGTTGAATTGTTTGTGTCAATGTGCATTGTTGCATATAATACCACATACATCAATCTCCATTATAGGGCACATGCTATAATGGAGTTTGTAAGTGTGGAGTTTGTAAGTGTATTTCCACAAAAATATAATTCCAGGGCCTATGATATGTGTTAATATGTAAATGTATGGTCTATCCCAACTGCATTTTCTGAATAGGCATGTTATACTAACCCTTTTGTAAGTATTAGCAAGTAGAGATTGACTGCAACTACCATGAGGCCCTGTTTCTTTAACTCAAAACAAGACGAAATTGTGATTTTGCCCATTCTCACTTATCTGACATATTACAACTGATGCTCGTTTCTCATGGAGTGAGCGATCTATACACAATGCTCTACTCAAAGACATTTCTGCCTACTTTGCTTTATGGTGTCCTGGTCTCCTCAACTGAAACAATTAATTAAATGAGTTACACCATACCAAGTGTCTGGCTCAAATATTAGCAAGGCATGATGTTAACTCAGCAGATAAGAAGTTGCAGGTGATCCATTGACTCTGCACTGCTCACATAATGACTTATACTAAATATACAACCAGGTTGTATGATCACCTGTTATGTACACAGCTAGGCCTTAGAATGGTCAAATACACGTTACCTCTCCATTATGTTGGCTTGATTATTTGAGAGATGCCATGTTCATTCCTAATTCCAAAATTCACCATCTCAGGACATTTAGGGCCGTATTTATACTTTTTGGCGCACAACTGCGCCAACGCAGTTGTGCGTCAAAAAAGTTAGGGGCATATTTATACTCCGTTTGCGCCGAATTTGCGTCGTTTTTTTCGACGCAAATTCGACGCAAAACGAACTCCATATTTATACTTTGGCGTTAGACGCGTCTAGCGCCAAAGTTCATGGAGTTAGCGTCATTTTTTTGCGTGAACACCTTCCTTGCGTTAATGATATGCAAGGTAGGCGTTCCCGTCTTAAAAAATGACTCCCAGGCATGTGCGTGGTATTTATACTCCCGGGCAAAAATGACGCCCGGGAGTGGGCGGGGCAAAAAAACCTGCATTTGCGCCGGATTTTAACGCCTGGGTCAGGGCAGGCGTTAAGGGACCTGTGGGCTCAGAATGAGCCCAGAGGTGCCCTCCCATGCCCCCAGGGACACCCCCTGCCACCCTTGCCCACCCCAGGAGGACACCCAAGGATGGAGGGACCCACCCCAGGGACATTAAGGTAAGTTCAGGTAAGTATTTTTTTTTTTTGTTGTGGCAAGGGGGGCCTGAATTGTGCCCCCCTACATGCCACTATGCCCAATGACCATGCCCAGGGGACATAAGTCCCCTGGGCATGGCCATTGGGCAAGGGGGCATGACTCCTGTCTTTGCTAAGACAGGAGTCATGTTAATGGGGGTTGGGCGTAGTAAAAAAATGGCGCAAATCAGGTTAAGGCAATTTTTTTGCCTCAGCCTGACTTGCCCCATTTTTGGATGCCCAAACGCCATTTTCCCCTACGCCGGCGCTGCCTGGTGTACGTCGTTTTTTTTCACGCACACCAGGCAGCGCCGGTCGGCTAACGCCATTCAATAAATACGGCGCCCGCATGGTGCTTCAGAATGGCGTTAGCCGGCGCTATTTATTTTGACGCAAAACTGCGTTAGCGCAGTTTTGCGTCAAAAAGTATAAATACGGGCCTTAACGCCGGCTAACGCCATTCCAAAGCGCCATGCAGGCGCCTTATTTATGGAATGACGTTAGCCGGCGGAGCTGCCTGGTGTGCGTAAAAAAAAATGACTTACACCAGGCAGCGCCGGCGTAGGGGAAAATGGAGTTTGGGCGTCAAAAAATGGGGCAAGTCGGTCTGAGGCAAAAAATCTGCCTCAACCCGAGTTGCACCATTTTTTTTTTACTCCCACCCTCCATTGACATGACTCCTGTCTTAGCAAAGACAGGAGTCATGCCCCCTTGCCCAATGGCTATGCCCAGGGGACTTATGTCCCCTGGGCATGGTCATTGGGCATAGTGGCATGTAGGGGGGCACAAATCAGGCTCCCCTATGCCACAAAAAAAAATAATAATAATACTTACCTGAACTTACCTTAAGTTCCCTGGGATGGGTCCCTCCATCCTTGGGTGTCCTCCTGGGGTGGGCAAGGGTGGCAGGGGGTGTCCCTGGGGGTATGGGAGGGCACCTCTGGGCTCCCCCCGAGCCCACAGGTCCCTTAACGCCTGCCCTGACCAGGCGCTAAAAAATGACGCTAAAGCGGCTGGACGTCATTTTGTTTGACCCGCCCAAAAGTATAAATACGGCACACATGCTTTGGAGCCATTTTTTAGACGGGAACGCCTACCTTGCATTTCATTAACGCAAGGAAGGTGTCCACGCTAAAAAATGACGCAAACTCCAAGATCTTTGGCGCTAGACGGGTCTAACGCCAAAGTATAAATATGGAGTTAGTTTTGCGTCGGATTTGCGTAAAAAAAAACAACGCAATTCCGGCGCAACCAGAGTATAAATATGCCCCTTAATGAGCTGCTTAATGCAAGTACATGTATTGAACTTCTACAATTGTCCTGTTAGTGAGTTTAACACTTCTGAAATATATCGCAACAGTAACCTCTACTATTTTGTCTTCTACCACATTTCTACCTACTGTGTCACAAAATGTTTGGATGTGGATGCCACACTTCCACCATTAACAATGTTCTCTATTTCACAATAGGTCTTTCCGGCAGAGCACCTGCTCAGAAGTCTGCCACAGAAGAGACACCCACTCCACACCAGGATCAAGCCTTCAGGGAGGACAACACTTGTGGGGATATGGATGAGGATGAAGGTATAGGTCCATCTGGTCAACAGTGAGTGCCACTAGGCCCAAAACAAAACCTCCCACCCCAGCTGCAACACCTCTGCCAACATAAGGCACCACAACCTCTGTACCTGTCATAGTAACAACCATTGTGTGATCCAGGATCCTCATGTGACAATCCCAACATAAGCTACAAAGGAGCCAGGAACCAGTGGGAGAGGGCACTCCTGGCCAAGGGCACAGGCTCGTGGTGGCAGGGGTTGTGGGAGGGTAACTGTGGGCTAACAGAGTGAGGCCACTGTGGCCACTCATACCTAGGACATCATCAACCAAGCCTTCAGAGCCTATCATGAGTCCCAAGGCATGATGGGCCAGGTACTCACCGAAATCCAGGAGATGAAGCAGCTGCAGAAGGACATACACCATGAGATGAAGGCCCTGCAGCTGTGGATCGCTCCTGCACTAGAAGTGGGGACATCCATGCACATTACCAGGAGGTTCAGATGGCAAAAAGTCCACCACCTGCAGCAAGAAACCTCAAACCTAACTTCCACCACAGTGTATGGACTATTTCTGGACACATCTACCTTTCTGATGGCAGTAGTATTTTGGACATTGGAATTAAAACAATTTGGCATCTATAACTATGGCTTCATTTACCATGACTGACGTCTTCACTTTTCAGTTTTCTGTTTGGGTTTCACAATGTTTCTTATCTCCTTGTTCAATTGAAAACATCCACCAGCATAAAAATAATTGTCTGCTACAGTATATCTCACTTTTAGCAATCTATACATGTACTCCCATATGACGTTCGCAAGTACAAAAATATCTACTTGTGTAAACATTGATATGTTGCATGTACACAATGTTTAACTCAGGATCACAACCATGTCTCACCAAAACATATATACATGTGTTTTCTCATATACCATCGTTATTCCATTGTTCCAACAATAGGTTGGCATTATGTCAGAAATAGGAAACCATACATGACACCAATAATCTGTGACAGCGGTCACATTTTCTCTTGAACACCTTAAAAAAATGAAAGGAGGGGATACATCAGACGATTTCTTACTGAATAAACAAAATAAAATGATTCTATGTCATCAGCTGGAGCCATACTGCCTAGCTCACAGATGGAATCCCACATCAATAACACCAATAGACAAACACATGGCAGTACTACATTTTCTGATCACATGATCATTCCAGTCCATTGTTCCAATATCTGGTAGAATGTCACAAACAAATGTCTGTGGTGTGCCACATCATCAGCTACATACACTTTACGCACAATAAGGGGCATATTTATACTCTGTTTGAGGTAAGTTGGGGTAAGTATTTTTTTCGGTTTTTTTTGTGGCATAGGGGGGCCTGATTTGGGCTCCCCTACATGCCACTATGCCCAATGACCATGCCCAGGGGACATAAGTCCCCTGGGCATTGCCTTTGGGCAAGCGGGGGGCATGACTCCTGTCTTTGCTAAGACAGGAGTCATGTCAATGGAGGTTGGGCGTAAAAAAAAAAAATGGCGCAAATCGGGTTGAGGCCTGAATTTTGCCTCAGACCTGACTTGCCCCATTTTTTGGCGCACATTCCCCATTTTCACATACGCCGGCGCTGCCTGGTGTGAGTCATTTTTTTTTACGCACACCAGTCCACAGCGCCGGCTAACGTCATTCAATAAATAAGGCGCCCGCATGGCGCGTTGGAATGGCGTTAGCCGGCGGTAACATTTTTGACGCACAACTGCGTTGGCGCAGTTGTGCGTCAAAAAGTATAAATATGGGCCCAAGTATTTAGCCAATCTGAATGGAGAATAGCATAATTTGGCTCCACAACAACATTTTATTGGAGCACATGATGGCACACCGATTTGCATTAAGACCACCACATGATGAGGAACAAGTCTAGTGGATTCCCCATAACTTCTTTTCTGTCACAGTGCATGCTGTCTTGGTACAAGATTTGCACACCCAAAGTCTGTGTCTGTCATTCCCAGAAACAACCAATGTTCCCATTGCACTTCCAAACAGCATCATATACCCGCAAATGTTGCAGCTCTGAAATGTGCAAATGAAGATGTCATGGTGAAGGTACCTAAAACAGACCAAAACAAATAAATTAGCTATCAAACCATACATTTAAAACAACTAGTGTAGTCAACTCATGAAGAACACATTCCACGACAAACATCTGGGCAAAACAAAGCAACACAAACAAAATTACTTTTCACCTGGATTACCCAGAGCTTGCCCTTCCTAATATTTTCCCTTAACATACTCCTCTCATAATCACAATAAGAATTGCTGTAATAGTCAAAATTGTGACTTTTGACAAAAATGCATACACTCATGAGAAGAAGTTGTTGATCTTGATGCAAGTCAGCTCCTTCCTCTTCTCCACTATCATCATCATTTGGCATTTCAGGATCCTCATCGGTGGCACTTCATGGTCTCGTCACAGGGCGAGGTTGTGGAGCATGCAGCAGGCCAAAGTGATTTTACACATCTTCCCAGGTAAGTAGAGAGCTCCACCAGTTTTGTCTAGCCATCCAAATCTGGCCTTCAGGAGCCCAAAACAAAAACAAGTGATGGACGAAATGCTGAACATTGTCAAACATTCACCCCCAGTACAGTGATCTGGGCCTAAATCCATCGTTTTTTTGCTGCCCATGCCATTCCAGTTTGGACCCAGCCATATGCAAATCAGTCTTGACCCTGTTCCCCATGGGAACAGTCCAGCCCGAACTGCTAGGCCAGGTCTTCCCTGGACTGGAAACAAGCATCCTGGGACCGGTTTCAGGGTTTCACCCCTCATCAGCCAGGCTAGCTTGAATCCAGTGGCATGGGAAGCACAGGACCCACATCTGGGCATACCCTTCCCACTTAGGGCGATAAAGCAAAAACAAGTGATGGATGGAATGCTGAACATTGTCAAACATTCACCCCCAGTACAGTGATCTGGGCCTAAATCCATCGTTTTTTTGCTGCCCATGCCATTCCAGTTTGGACCCAGCCATATGCAAATCAGTCTTGACCCTGTGCCCCATGGGAACAGTCCAGCCCGAACTGCTAGGCCAGGTCTTCCCTGGACTGGAAACAAGCATCCTGGGACCGGTTTCAGGGTTTCACCCCTCATCAGCCAGGCTAGCTTAAATCCAGTGGCATGGGGGAAGCACGGGACCCACGTCTGGGCATACCCTTCCCACTTAGGGCGACAAAGCAAAAACAACAAGTGATGGACGGAATGCTGAACATTGTCAAACATTCACCCCCAGTACAGTGATCTGGGCCTAAATCCATCATTTTTTTGTTGACCATGCCATTCCAGTTTGGGCCTAGCCATATGCAAATCAGTCTTGACCCTGTTCCCCATGGGAACAGTCCTGCCCGAACTGCTAAGCCAGGTCTTCCTTGGACTGGAAACTAGCATCCTGGGACCGGTTTCGGGGTTTCACCCCTCATCAGCCAGGCTAGCTTGAATCCAGTGGCATGGGAAGCACAGGACCCACGTCTGGGCATACACTTTCCACTTAGGGAGACAAAGCAAAGCCACAAGTGATGGACAGAATGCTGAACATTGTCAAACATTCACCCCCAGTACAGTGATCTGGGCCTAAATCCATTGTTTTTTTGCTGCCCATGCCATTCCAGTCTTGACCCTGTTCCCCATGGGAACAGTCCAGCCCGAACTGCTAGGCCAGGTCTTCCTTGGACTGGAAACAAGCATCCTGGGACCAGTTTCGGGGTTTCACCCCTCATCAGCCAGGCTAGCTTGAATCCAGTGGCATGGGAAGCACGGGACCCACGTCTGGGCATACCCTTCCCACTTAGGACGACAAAGCAAAGCCACAAGTGATGGACAGAATTCTGAACATTGTCAAACATTCACCCCCAGTACAGTGATCTGGACCTAAATCCATTGTTTTTTTGCTGCCCATGCCATTCCAGTTTGGACCCAGCCATATGCAAATCAGTCTTAACCCTGTTCCCCATGGGAACAGTCCAGCCCGAACTGCTACGCCAGGTCTTCCTTGGACTGGAAACAAGCATCCTGGGACCGGTTTCAGGGTTTCACCCCTCATCAGCCAGGCTAGCTTGAATCCAGTGGCATGGGAAGCACGGGACCCACGTCTGGGCATACCCTTCCCACTTAGGGCGACAAAGCAAAAACAACAAGTGATGGACGGATAGCTGAACATTGTCAAACATTCACCCCCAGTACAGTGATCTGGGCCTAAATCCATCGTTTTTTTGCTGCCCATGCCATTCCAGTTTGGACCCAGCCATATGCAAATCAGTCTTGACCCTGTTCTCCATGGGAACAGTCCAGCCCGAACTGCTAGTCCAGGTCTTCCCTGGACTGGAAACAGGCATCCTGGGACCAGTTTCGGGGTTTCACCCCCTCATCAGCCAGGCTAGCTTGAATCAGTGGCATGGGAAGAACTGGGCATACCCTTCCCACTTAGGGCAACAAAGCAAAAACAACAAGTGATGGACAGAATGCTGAACATTGTCAAACATTCACCCCCAGTACAGTGATCTGGGCCTAAATCCATCATTTTTTTTTGCTGCCCATGCCATTCCAGTTTAGATCCAGCCATATGCAAATCAGTCTTGACCCTGTTCCCCATGGGAACAGTCCAGCCCGAACTGCTAGGCCATGTCTTCCATGGACTGGAAACAAGCATCCTGGGACCAGTTTCGGGTTTCTCCCCTCATCAGCCAGGCTAGCTTGAATCCAGTGGCATGGGAAGCACGGGACCCACGTCTGGGCATACCCTTCCCACTTAGGGCGACAACGCCAAAACAACAAGTGATGGACGGAATGCTGAACATCGTCAAACGCTATACCACAGCGTTTGTGTTTTGCTTCAGGAGCCCAAAAGCCTGCTCCACTGGCCGTCATGTCCTTCCATGGGCCTCAATGAAGTGGACTTCCCCTGACGTTGATGGATTCCTCAGTGGTGCCATCAACCATGACCGGTTGGGATAGAAAGAGTCTCCGTCGATAGAAGACATACATAAGTGCAACAATAAGTTACGGAATTTCTGATTATACTACCTGACATTACCCACACAAAGTTAGGATAGATCATACTTACCAACAAGCCAAGCCCTCTCCAGTAGTAATTGTGGCGTCAGCTGGGGTATGGTGCTGTTCCACAGTACAAAGGAATCATGAGCAGATCCAGGGAACTAGGCACAGATGTTTGAGATATACAGATCCTTTAAGCACACAACTTGCACGTTCTTCCTATTATGGTGAATGAGTTCCCTGGCTTGTGCCTTTACTAAGACAATATGGGTGCCATCAAAGGCTCCAACCACATGTGGTAGCCAAGTAAATCCATAGAAATCAACCTTCACATTGGGAAAAACCTCATGTCTGGGGAACTGGAAGTAGTTATCAATGTGTCTCATCCTTTCTGAAAGCACGTCTTGTAGTACACCACAGAAACATGGTTGTGAAATACCACCAGATATTGCCACAGCATATTGAAAGGAGCCTGTGGCCAGGAAATGCAATACTGCCATAACTTTCACAATTTGTGGGATACATGCAGGATTAGTGTTGTGAGTCAGGACATCAGGCTTCAGCTGATGACATAAATCCTATATGGTTTGTCTATTCAAATGAAACTTCTTGATGATATCCCTTTCGTACATGGTCTGAAGATCAGGAAAAGGGTGGTACACTGTAGGCTTTCTCCTCCCTCTCCCAGGGTACCTATGTGTGAATTGAAAACAGTGTATGAACGTTGGTCACAATGTCCACTGAAACATATGAGAAAAGTAAGCCAAAAGTCATGTGACAGTACATAAATGTTTGAGATTGCAGTATACACATATTCCTTTGAAAATGTATTGTGCAACATCCATCACCAAGCCCCATTGTGGGCTTGACGTTTCTTGACCATTAATGTGTAAATAATACACCTTGGATGTATTATTTGCACATTTTTTTTAAATGTGGTTGTGGTAAAAGTCTGTCAACGGGATGTATAATGCACCGCTCTAATACGCCTATATGTACACTAACACATGAGTCAAATGAATAGTAGAGTTAAGTTTCAATGTCACTGCATTTGTACATATTTACACATGTACCCACTCATTTGGAGTGATGGTGACGCAGTTAACAATCACTAATAGAGTACTTTCAACAGCTAAAATAGTGGCTGCCTGACCTTGCATTTTGGACATTGTACATCTGACTAGGCCAGCAGAAGTCAACCGAAAAGTGGGTGGTTGAGTCCATGACGGACAGAGCCATAGACTAACGTTGGTGACTGTGTTAGTAGAGGGCCAATGGCTGTGTCCGTATATGCTGATGACTGCGTATGTTGTGTACATGTATGCAGTGGTTTCAAAAATAGCTCACTTGACCTTATCCCTGATAGGCCCTCTTTGCCACCTCAGGAAACCATCATGGCAGGCCAAGCAGTTGAGAGGGTTCATACCTTCTCCGCAGAAGAACAAGAGCTGCTGGCTGATGAGGTCCTTTCCCTTTATGGTCAGCTCTACGGTTCACCAGAGGAACAGGAAACTATCCTACATACATATGTTACTCTGTTTTCTCCATCATTTGCATTCCCACCGGCTACAAAGTGCCTCTGAGTTCAAGTGTTAGTTCTGATTACTGTTGTAAAATTTGGTGGTCCCTACATAGGACAATAAGGGATTGTTGAGCACTATACATTGTGTACTTAACATCACCATAGGGATGTGTGAGGTGTGGAAAGCCCTAGATTCTATTTGTGGTGCACGTAGACATCTATGCATGATTACTTTTCATGGTACCTATGATATATGAACCATTCAGATCATGCTACCTGTGCAAACACATGTATAGCCTATATAGCACAAGCTGTGAACATATTCTGTAAAAAGCATGAGGATGATGTTGGGTAGGTGTCAAGTCTCATCTATCACTCCACCTAGATCAGGGCTTGCCAATAGCTGCCAATAGCTCACAGACCCCTTCAGAGTGCAGCACAGCCTTGATCTCACATATCAGATGGCCACAAGCTGAAATTTGATATGTTGAACTGGTGAAAATGTGATTTTCATGTGAGATTCGTATGCTCAGCCTGCAGAGAGCAAGGCCTGACAATGAGTTGGGTCCAATTTGAACCATGGGCCAGGCTGGGGTAGGGATTCTGTGGCAATACAACTGATGCACAGAGTAAAATCCCAGCAGACCTGTGGATCCTTGGATGATCACAAAAAGAGTTTTCACAAACAATAGTAGCCCTGATTAGTTTTACATGGACTACAGTGACTGATGTAACCCCTTGACCTGATACTTCATTCCATTGACCCACATTGTCAATGTGTGTCATTTAGTAATGACAGGCCCCTTACTCCCACAGGTCTGCTTTCTATTTTCCATAAGTAATGCTTGCACTGCACATGCCTATTTCACATGTGACACATTACCAGTGAACATAGTTGGTTACTTCAGAAGAGATTTTGATATGTGACTCACCAACATTTTTACACTTAACCAATCAAACAAGAAATACAATGGCGTGTTGATGTCATCCCTGTAACAGTGCCACATATGGCAAAAGATTTGTTCTATGAGGCCAGTACATACCACACAAACTCAATCATAGTATGGTATTACATTAAGTAGCCCAAATGTCCAAACATCCCCAGAGAGGAAGCTTTCACTGACACACATGGCAGCCCTTCCATAATGACCTAAGTCTTAGAATGTCATCTATACTATGGTTCCAGGATCTATAGACTGTATACATCAAGTCAATGGGCCTGGCTGTGAAGGTGTCTGTACAATAATGCACAAGTAGTGTACTATTCAAAAGCTTACAATGGTACATGATGTTAGTGGGCTGGCTTAGTCAGTGTAGGACATGGCCAGGGATGAAGATGGTCAGTAGATGACTACAAAGTGTGTATTCATGTCTTTGTAGTGCTCAGTATGTGAAAACTGCATATGTTGTGTATTAACCTGTGATTTATGCTTATGCTAGATGTAGACAAATTGTGTGACAACAAAACACATATCCAAAACGTTGTAGTGATATACTGTTTTCCCCCCAATTGTATCCATACAGGTCAATGCCCATCAGAAGTGGGACATTTGGAAGGCCATTGCCTGGATGTGACGGAACCTGGTGGTCTATTGCTGGCATAGTGCCCACTGCAGGAAGAGGTGGGGGACCTGGGGCACCAACCCCGAAGATTGCAGAGGTCAATCTGGGTAAATCCTTCCAACGTGGAGGAGGTGTGTGTTGCAACCTGACCCCCACTAATGGTCCGCATACTGGAGGTGGTTCAATCTGGAGCAGGATCGGCAGTTGAGAACCAACAACAGTTACAAAGGGGTGAGTCCTGGCCAGAGTTATATGTAATACATTGGCAACTTTTTTTGTTACTGGCAGGTAGGCATTTCCCCATTAACATTGGGGGTAAGCGATGTCCAATGCACCAGAAAAGTTCTGGAATGTGTAGGTCTGGTAGTAGGTGAATGATGATGTGCTTTGCCCATTGTCTTTATGACCAGGAGCCCAGCATAATCCAGTCCACTACCAATTTGCTGTTTTGAGCAAACACATGTCTGAGTAAAGTAAAAAATCACCTTATGCTGTTTGATGTTCTAGGTGATAGTTGTACCAAACAGGCTACTTGTCTTCATTGTGTCAGGAGTAATGCTCCCTCACTACTGTGTCCCATGTGATGGTAGCCCTATTACATGTGACATAGCATACAGGGCACTTTTGCTGCAGTGACTGAACAACACTTCCCATTTGGAATTTGGGATTCTACAGTAACATGAGTGTGCAATCATCACAGGTGCCATCAGCATTAGTGCCTACATATTGTCTGGTGACCCTTTCACTGTTGTTGGTTCTTTTGCAATGCTGATTCAAGATTCATTCACTGACTGGTGACATGCATCGAGGAGTGAGATGTAGAAATGTAGGGGTCATATGCGAGTGTCCACACTCAGTCTTACAAGGCATTTGGTGTTTGCAATATAAAGTGGCATCCCATTAGGACTGAAGTAATTCCTACCCTTCACATCATAGACATTCACTGACACACAACAACCTTCAATGGTGTTTTGGCTTTTAGAAATGCAATTAAGAATGGTGTTGTCACTAGTACCGAGCAGGATTAGGGATGTTCATAGGGCTACATGAACTCTTATGATGTGTTCATTTGTAGTACATATCTCCCAATAATTTGGCCCTGTATGTTTTAAAGCTACTTCTCTATGCTACATGTGATACGTAGAAAAACTACTTCAATACAACTTTCACTTGACCATTTTGACAGTGGACGTATGATGTAGTTTCAAGGAAAAATTATATCAGTGTGAAATGAGCCTCTGGATGTGACATGATTTCTACTTCAGCACACATTGCAGCTAATTTTACCATCATTACACCATGATGTCGTTTAAGGTACATGAGCATTTGCTGACACTGTGGAAATGTATTTTTTATAGCAATCCTCTTTGGTGTCATCATTTCACTATGGTATGCAACAATAGCCAAACTATACAAGGTGATCAACTATCCTAGTATATTCCTAACAATGGAGTGTAGACAAGCTGATTCATGGTATTAGAGCTGTGTGGGGTTATGCATTCACTGTGACCAACTGTTTTCAGGCAATTTAGCATGCATGCATGTGCTCATGCTAATGTTGAAGCCCATGTAGTGAACCATGAAGCTGGTGTAATTTGTGCACTTTTGTAATGTTTTGTGTTTGAATCTGATGCTCAGGTGTGTTCAGGTAAATGCAATTAACCAATTTTTGTGTGTCATTTCTGATTCATCCCAGGAAAAGGCAATCGTAAGAGAAAGGGCCAACGTCATTGGGGAAGCAGCTGGTCACAGTGGTTCCAGTCTGGACAGTACTAACACAGTAGAACCCAGTGAACAAGAGGGTGTGGGGATGGCCAGGGAGGATGCAAGCTCTCCTTCATCATAATCGGAGACATCCTCCAGTGGACACTCCAGAGTGTTTCAGACCACACAGGATCTGATCTAACTTCATACTTGTTCCCCAGTTCCACCTCCACCCTTCCTATTCCTCCCCACCCAGTTGGCCAGGCCCGTTTCCCCAGGAGAGGATCCGTCTCCTTTGTTTCTGGCACCTCAGTCTTTGCCCCTGCTTCCTGGTGTACAGAGTGAGGTGACTTTTGACCTCCTGAGAAACATCTCTGTGGGTCAGACTGCAATTATGAATGCCACACAGGGGCAAGACAGCCATCTGCAGCAGATGGTGGCCTACCTAGAAGGCAATCACAGTGCAATGCCTGACCTACAAAGATCTTTTCAGGCTCTGACCTCCTCCCTCAGTGCAGCTTGCCAGCCCCCCCAACCTTGTGTCCCTCCCACTGCCCATTCCCCATAACAATAGCCTATTCCCAAGCCTGTTCAGAACACATAAAAACATTTATACACACCAACTCCTACAGACCCAAGCAGCACATCTTCCCATGGGCACAAACACAAAAAAAGGCATACATCCAAACAGGCAGAAACTGCGCCCAACACCACACCCACAGACACCTCTACGGCCATCACATCCAAAACCTGCACTGACAACAGCACACACACATACTTACACCACTCCCCATCATATCCCCACACATCACAGATGATAGCACACACCAATACACACACCACACCCCCACCACCACATCTACAGCGAGCACAGGCAACACCATACCCATATGCGCCACCCAAATACATCACACACAACCACTTCCACTTTCACCACCACATCAGCATCCACAACACCCGCCACCAGCACCTCCACTGCAGCAACCTCCACAGATCCACCATTCACATTCTACACACCTAAGAAACACAGACACACACAATCAAGCACCCAACAGACACCACAGACACAAGACACACCCATACTTGCAGCACATACCCTGACACACATAGACCTGTACCCACAACAGACCCAAGCATGTCACAGTCACTCACTCCCCCTCTAATACCCTACTCCTTCCCACTCCTAAGTACCCTAATGAATATCCTTCCCTTTCCCTTGCCATCAACCCTCCTAAACCTCCAACCACCTCTTTCAAGAAAGCTCCTACCCCTCCCACACCCAAGACCACCTCTTCCACCTCTAATCCACCAATCCACCGCTTACAGGTACCAAGGTACCCCTGCTAAACATTCTTCCACCCCTTTTACTTCCCAAGCCCCCCCTCTTAAACATAGGTCCTCCCCTTCCTCTTCCCAACCCACCACTTCCAAAACTGAGGACCCACCACCAAAATCCAAACGTCTCCCTCCCAAATAACATCTTTGAGGTGCCTGACCTGACCAATGGATGTCCTTTTTTTGAGGAGGTTACTCTGGCAGTGTTTTTTGGGGCATGTTTAGTGGCACTGCAATGTTAATTAGATTGGCCACTGGTCTTCTGTTATGTTTTACCTTTATTCTTTTAATGGAGAAAAACATTTCTGTTTGTTTTTGTACCCATTCGTCCTTGAATTACTTTTCCCTAGCTATTTTTGGGAACCTAGCAATTTTACATTGGTTAGATTGTGACACATTGTCATTGTGTTTGCACATTATGGCATTTTATACTACATATATGTTTAGAGTGTACTTTGTAATGTACATGGACGATTTGATATGGTATGTGATGGTGATTAGCTTTTATGGCCAGGCATTCATCATAGTGATGAGCTCTTGCACCACCTAATTGATGAGATTAGATACATTGGGATGTGCTACTACAGGTGTGTTTGTTTCACCTTGATTGGTGATCATTATGACCACATTTGTATATTTAGAACTTGGGAACAGTGCAGGACTTACACAGGACAATGTAAAGTGTTCCATGAATAGATATGTGGGATGTATGCAAATTTGGACAGCCATTGATTTATGTGGTATATCAAATAGTAAAGATTTCAGCTTGCCTTGAGCAATGGCAACATCATTTTGCTTGCACTTCTCCTTATGATGTTTGATTGATATGGGTTGAATGTGTGCAAGTTAGTTATTTGTTTATCCACACCTGGGGGGTGGTTAGTTGTCATTCTTTTGTGTCTTCTTTTTTGGACGTGTCCATTATTTTGTGTGTACATTACACCTACTTTACTGTGAAGAATGCTGTTATTGATGTGTTTGTTTTAATATCTTGCACTTACACACATATGCATGCACTTGGTGATGCTATTGGTTGTCCCTGATAGACTTAACACCATGGGGGCCTGTGCACATAGATGTTTGAGGCATGGGCAAAGTGGGTTCTTGCCCAGGGACCCAGAATTTCAGGGCCCCCCGATTGAGCCAACCCTGTTCTACAGAGTCTTTCTATGATGTCCTTGCTATACTTCTTAAACAGATTATTTTAAATACCATGTTCCCAAATTACGTTTTAATGTGTGTGATGTTTGAAAGTCTCTTACAGGCATTTTTCAGAGAAGGTGTGTTTCTGTTTCATGAGACATCCCTCCTTAAGTTCATTTTCTATCAATACAAGACCGAGCATGTGAGGAATTGGAGGGTGTCACAGAGATTAATAGCTGTGATGCTAGTGAGGAGCTACTGTTGTGTTACAATATTATAAACACACATCACTATCCCTGAAAATCAGTTGTGAACACGATTAGAATTTGGAAGAGTGTGCCTGTGCAGTGTCAGTGACCTGGCAAAAGTAGGCATCAAAGAGGACAATTTAAATCATACATTCAAAGCTGTTCCGAACAGTGTCCCACAAAATAATGTTGGCCCTGGGCCCCCATATACGTTAAGATGTACCTGCCTGTGCATCTGGTAGCTGAGGAGTCAATGGAAATAGATAAGATTGTGGCTTACTGTCAGTTGTGTCCACAACTGTGTGGGGTTTGGACGTCATCAAGCAGCAGTTTCAGGATGTCTAGGATGGGCTCCATGGCGGCACAGGACTTGTGCATCTGAGTACAGGTGAGTTTCTGCTTTACATCCATCTCGTTCCACCAACTCAGGTATGGAGGTTTTGTCACCACAGTCACATTGGTGGGAAGGGGCATCGTGATTGGGCAGACGGGGAAACTGGCAGTCCACCCTCAGACATGCGCATTGGCCTATCTAGCTGCCTCATGGTTAAGAATTCCTGGTGGCACTGGCGGTATAGAGGCAGTCTTTAGTCTATGCACTCACTCATTTCGTAATTGGGCGGTCAGACGGCCAAGTTGGAATCTGACGCCATTTAGAAGGCAGGACCCTTTCTGCCAAACTCGTAATGAGTTCCTTAGTCCTCTCTCCTGACCTTAAAAAAAGTGATATGGGGGCAGTGTAGGGACACTCTGTTTCTCTAGGCCCCATAGAAGAGAATCAGAGGGACTCCCCCAGAGCCAAGATTGAAAAAAACTGGTTGCTGGGCAGTCTGATACCATTTCGAAGGCACGCCGCTTTCTGCCAAGCTCGTAATCAGGTCCTTAGTCCTCTGTCCTGACCTTAAAAAAAAGTGATTATAGGGTGGCAGTGTAGGGACACTCTGCCCCCCTAGGCCCCATAGTGGGAAACAGAGGGACCCCCCTAAATATTCTAAATATTGCTGTATATCTTAAACACGTGATTCAGAATTTATACATCATTTAAACATTAAAAGCCCTAGAGTGTTGTGTTCCAAACCTAGGACAGCCATTTCAAACATAGTCTGGAATATCTCAACATTGGTACAGCCTCTGTGCAAGGGGAGTTGGGAGAGAAACAGAAAAGGTAGAATATAACTTTAGAGTGAAATTACCCTATAAACTATTTTCACTGTTGCAGGGCTATCTGTTCCATTGGAAAGCATTGGGATTTTATATAAAAAAATTAATATTGTTATCTCTGCCTAGGAACCAGCCAAAGAGTTCATTCTTTGACATTTTTAAATATTTATTACAGATCAAATTTATTGGTTAAGTGAGGTTCGTATTAAATAGGAGTCACCATCACACACAATCCAGTGCCAGTCATAAATGTGGCACCCCTGGGCACCATCTTTAGGTAAATTCTGGACATGTGGAAGACAGAAGAAGGACCAAGTTTGCTGAGGCCTGTGAGGATCTCCCACTTGTATCCAGGACTAGGGGTGAGTAAAATATTTGTCGGAGTTTGCAGAGTTTTTACCACTGTGCACTTTTCTTGGAGCACAGACTTCCAGCAAAACTCCTCCAACCACTACTTAGAGTTTTTCCTCATGTGTGGCTTGCCAGCGTTAAGTTGGTGTGTGTGAGTGAAAATTTGTATCCTCTAGTGTGATTTTCAAGTGCTAGAATGCTTCCTGGTGATATCTCTCATCAAGGGCAGATGGGAAAGGTCACTACCATTTGAGTTGAGAAAACTGCAGCTGGAGTAGAAAATTTATTCGAGCTTCAGAAAGAAGCAGCCCCCTCTGGTGCACCACATGGTACCATTCCTGCTGGATTTACAATGTAAAACAAGCTCCTGGTGCTAAAATTGAGTGCAAGCAGCATGCCCTGCCAAACTTCCTCTGCTCAAGGAACTCAACAGAATCTTGCTGTTTTTAAAAACTCCACGGAATTTTGTAGAAAGAAACTCTGTGAGTTCCTCCCACATCACCCAGGACAAACAAGTGGACTTCAAGGGTCAATTTGCTGCCTCCTATTAAGCTACAGAGACAAAAAAGCTGTGAATGCCCACTTTCCTTTCAGTTTTTACTGGACCTGCCCTGTGCTGTTCCTGAGGTCCAGAAGTCCTTCACTGGTACCCAAACCTAAAATGTTGGAACTTAAAAACTTTTTGCTGGGATAATGCATAAGGGAACAGGACCATCCTGCTATTCATTCACCAAGGGTACATTGTCAGTGGGCCTGACTTTGCTGCAGCTCCTGCTACATTCTTCTCTGCAGCAGAAAATCTGGTTCAGCGGGGCCCTATGCCCACTGGCATCTGATAACGTTCATCCCTCCTCAGCTACAGCCTGCAACCTTGCATTGCTGAGAAAATCCTTCTGCCAGAAAAGTCAGAAGGTAAAAATCTTCACCAGGTTTGACATCGAGCAGCATCAGATGGATGCCAACAGCTTCCTGGCTGTGAAGTTTGGACTTTTCCCACATTCATTGATGGCCTCATCAAGACCTCATCCTTTACCTATCCATTGTGAGGGAGTCAGTCTTTGAATGCAGCCTGCATCCTTGCCAGGCTGACTACTCTGACTTTTTGAAGATATTCAATGCACAAAAGTAACTCTTTGACTGGGAACATCCTGCTCCGAGTATCCAATCTGTGCTCCTTAATGAAGGGCCACAAAATCTTCCTCTTGTCTCAGTCTAGCGTGACCAGTTACCAGCAGTTGATACTTTGCTTTTTTTGTTGCTATTGTTTTTTAAAACTTTAAAGTGTCACATCTCCTGATCTCCTTATTGGAGTTTTATTAATTTGGAGTAATTTTGTTTTAAAATAGTCTCTATTATTATAAGTTGGAGAAGGATTTCTATTGTTTTGCATTTTAGACTTGTTAAATGTTTTGGTATTTTTAAATTCTTTGCACATTTACTTAAGTTAAGCATGTCTGCTCTGTGCCATAGCTACCAGGAGTTGAGCTGAGGTTTAAACTACTGAATCTCTCACTAGACATAACAAGAATAGTTATTATTACTTGAGGTAGACTACCACCCACCACTATTATTAATCCATTTTCTCATATCAGGCATTTCTTTGACCAGGAGCTTAAAGCTGAATTTACAGAAAATGAAAAGATAGACATTTTCAAATCTTAGTTTCCAGTCAATATTTGCTTGGATTTCTACATTTATGGGACTGTCACAATTTTCTAGACGTACACATAAAAGTTTTACATATCATAGATTCACATGTTCCTTCACCTGGAAACATGATAGAGAAATGCGTTCTTACTAATTCAATTGGTGTTAATTTATTTCACAGCAACAGTTCAAATTGCCAGTGTAGCTGTGTAGATTGCTAAAAAAACACATTGAAAAAACTCCTACTTTGAAGCTGTTCACTAACATGACAATTGTCATCCCCAGCTCTCTCCTCTAATTCTAAATTCACAGTAGCCAAAAATTGGGTATATATGGTTTAGGACCATGCTCTATACAGTAATGTTTTAATGCTATTAAACTCAATCTCTCTTCAAAATGTTATTATTTTTCGATATTCTTATGTCAGCATCACACAAAGCTCAAAGTGGAAAGTGTCTGAACATACCATGTTTGATCTGTAACCACTGGCACAGGTCACATAGGGCACACTTGATATTATAATTAGACTTGAAGAGTTCACTGCTTTCATCATCACTGAAAATCAAGAACAAGAAAATATTAATGTGTGGATGTACAACAAAATAAGCAACATGGACTTTCAAATTACTGCAGGTGTTTGGAAAGAACACAAATAAACGAAGTTTGTGCACAGATGGTGCATCATGGTAATATATATATATATATGCATATAATCCGCAGAAGAAAATTAATATCAAATTATTTGAATGAAGAACTCTTTAACATATTACAATGTATGCAAAAGTGTATAATTATTACTACTATTATTATTGTTCTTGTTGTTGTTTTGTTGCCATTGTTACCATTGATATTGTGATTTATTATTATTATTATTATTATTATTATTATTATTATTATTATTATCGTTGTTGTTGCTGTTGTTGCTCTCACTCTTATTATTTTCTGTGGGATTGCATTTTGTTCTGTATGACTGATCAAATTACATTGTATTTACTGTTTATTTGAATTTAAATTATTTGATCTAAATAAATCAAAGCAATGATTTGACTGTTTTAGATACTGTTATCAATAAATGCCCCAACCAATCATTATTGTATGTGCACTCTGATAAAGTGTCAACCTCGTATGTTAAATGTGAAAGAGTACAATATGCTACATACACAGTGTGACCTACATTAATTCATGCTTTGATCAACTTTCTGCTCCTCCTTTTTAAAAATATGTTTGATGCAATATGTATGTCTGGTCTCAACCATATAAACTTTTTATCACCTTTGTTTTAGTACCATATAGTTTTCTTTCTTTGATTATTTGAACATTGATTTGGTTTGTATGTCAACGTCAATGGGAATTTTCTCTGACCAATAAATACACTTTGAATTTTGACTTTGAAATTTAACTAATAACCCTTGCCAAATGACACTTATTACATTAAATAAAGAAGCATTGGCAATGCCATTGGTCGGGCTTTATAGGAATATTGTATGGTAATGAAGGATTACAGGTAAGTACTATGGGAATAGATATGTAATATGTATTTGTGTGGAAGCAAAGAACTGTAGAACAATATTGGTGTAAGTTAAAAAGTCAGGTGAGAACTCCACTGCCAAGCCAGACATAAAAATGTAGTTTAATGACTCTCATCTGTTTTGCTGCCACAGACATATAGGTTATCAAGTTATTTAAGATACTTTTCATATATGTGCCTCTGAAAGTTCACGCTTGGTCAGTCGTAATAACAAAATGATCACAGCTGTGTTGAGAACAATCACTTTTTTTGTGGGAGCACACAACCACTGCCCAATCAAAACATGTACTTTATGGCTGATATTATTCGCTTTGATTGCTATTTTTGTTTAATCTAAAGCTTCTCATTTTGTATTTATTGTTGGTATATAACTCTTTTATTAAAATGGTATTTGGTGCTTATTATAGGTCTTTCTTTGACATTATAATATGTTGGATTATAGATGTGTAATAGTGATTAAAGGGGTGCCTTTCACTAGCTGACTCTCAGTGGCATCTGTAGATAAAATGAGCAAAGCTCAATTGGCTTATGATGTCATTCAGAACTCCAAGATAAGATGTAAAAAAACCCTGTAATTCCCTTTCACACATCTATAATTTTATGCTTTATATGCTCCCCTCAAAATATCTACCCCTCACTGCTTTCAAATGCTACACAGAGTGAGATGAGTAATAGAGTAGCCATATATAAAATGTTCTCTCCTCCATATTTGAAATGTAAAAAAAAGAACTTGGTGCCCTGACACCCATCCCAACTACACATGGGGACTCATTAAGAGTGTGGAGGTCCGCCAGGGAACCGTCAGCTCCACCAGGATCTTGGATTCTGGTGATCTGGAGGTGGCGGAGGTCATAATCTGCCAAGGCAGCCCTGCAAGCAGGACTGCCCTAGGGATTGCGACGCCTTTCCCTGCCAGCGGTTTCACGGTGGTAACACCACCATGAAAAGGCTGGAAGAGAACACGTGCAGGGGCCCCACTGGTTAGCACCCTCACAATGTTTGTGTGTGCTGATGCACCCTGCAGGCAACAGGATTGCCGCCGGCACGACTACAAGCCAGAGACAATAGTGTAGCCTGTTTACCCGCTAGGCCAGCAGGCGGGAACCTAGGTTTCCACCAGCTGACCTAGCAGAAAAGCCATAAGAGCTCTGGCAGGAAGGTCTCTGCATAGGTGGTGACCACTCTGCTGGGAGTTTGGCAGATGGAATTTTCTGTCCATTAAACTCGTAATACGGCCCATAGTATGTTTCCATCCAACAACTTATGGTTCCCACTGTTGCTTTTTTGTTGCAGTGAATAACCAGATTTAGAATCTTTTGTTCATGATAGTAGTTCTTAATGAGAACCATACATAACATTAGTCTGACCCTACAAGATTCAGCGATTTGCAAAATAAATTGTGAAATCAGCACTTTTGTGAAACGCCTGCGCTTTTTACAAAAGTTCCAACAAAATTTCGAAATTCAGCAAAATAAAATAAATGCACTCTGGGGCCACGTATTCCCCATTAGTGGCGAGACTACAAGTTGACAAAAATTAATGCCCTCTGGGCTACCACCTGCGGGGCACCCGGTAAGCATTCATTTTTATCAAGTGTTAGGCCCGCTGCCCATGGGACACATGGTGGGCACAGGAAACATTTATTTTTTAAAAGATTATGGCCCGCTGCCCATGGTGCACACTGTGGGCCCCAATCATTTAAAAAAACTAAATTCACTCTGGGCTCCCACATGCCCCATGAGTGGTGGGCCCAAAACCTGCTAAAAATGAATGCCCCTTGGGCCCGCCACCCATGGGGCACCTGGGTGGGGGCATTTGTTTTTATTAAGTTTTGTCCCCGCTTCCCATGTGGTATCAGGGGGACCCAGAGGGCATTCATTTTTTGGCAAATGATGAGGGCCCGCCACCAATGGGGCATACAGCAGTCCAAGGGGGCATTAATGTTTTTTAATTATTAGGGCCCGACTCCCATGGGGCATGCAGTGGGTCCTGGGGGCATATTGTTTTTTTAAATAATTAGGACCCGAGTCCCACAGGACAAGCACCCGTTCCAAGGGGCATTTATTTTTTAGCAAAATAAATTGTTGCAAAATGTACATATTTGTGCCACAAAATGTGCTAAACCATGCACTATATCCTAGGGGTTTTATTAGTCTAAATTCTAGACTGATTTAGTGCTACTTTTACTTATAAGTAATCTACAAGTATTCATATAATGCTGCTCCTCTAGAAACTACGACGACTCACTATGAAAATAGCCATTACCTTTAAAGTGTTACCATATTCCTTTTGATATTAAATAGCATGTCCTTCTGATGATGTATCAGAGCACTGTAGTCTATTACAAATAAATCATTTTTAGAACCATGCAAAATTGATTAGGAAAAAACTGTAGATAGACAGTCAGGTGGCAGACGTTGGAGAAGGCTATAAATATGGAAGTGTTCAAGAGTCAAATATTCATATCATTGAGGTCTGTGATGCTCTATCTCTACTAGGAAAAGCTTAGTTCAGAGTTTTGATGGTTGCTGTTCTCACATCCATCATGGTCATACTTTAAAGCAAGCAGATGAGTTTATCCAGGTTCATTGACTTACAGAGAATACAAAGTTATTCAAGGCGTTTGTAAGTTTATGTGGGTGCCCATGCAATTATATAAGTAGGGGTAGTATGTGGAAAAATATCTTGTTCTTTTTCACTTATCTTGCACTATGTAAAGTATTCCCTTGAGAAAAGATTTCCTAGGTTGAGAAAGGCCTATTTGTATTGCATTTTTCGTGAAATCACCATCGCTTGACCCACTAAGCAGAAGTTATCATGTGGAATTGCTCATTTTATTTTCTCAAAAGGATCAATTGGAATAGTGTTGCATTTTGTGATCTTTGTCACATGAGAGCACATGCTGAGATTGTGGTCTTCAGGAAAGCTATGTGATTTTTCTGATCGTGCTAGTTTAGGTAAGCCTGCCATATATACTCATATTTTCTATCAGTTTCTAAATATCCAAATTCATTTTGCCTTGTAGCAGAATAATTCCAGTTTTCTTGGTTTAAAAACAATGCAGGCATCAAGATTTTCAGGTTGTTTAGGGACTGACAAAACTGGCCGATGCTAGTAGAGGTAATGTTAAGATAGTGTGTGTCTTGGCATTTTAGGGAAAGACTATATTGTTATATCTTGCTTGCAAACACACCAGTGCTACATGGCAACTTTTACTATGGTATGTGAAAAAATATCTCTGCAAATCAAGGTGTCTAAAAGGATCCATCAGCATTGTAGAAAATGCATCTTTTTGAGCAGATGATATTCAGAAGTATATTTTGAAAATGAACACTAACAGACTGCTAAATATCTCTTATTCCATGTCTGCCTAAGCATTTGATGCTTTCTAAACTAGTTTTTCCAGGCTTCAACTTCCTGCTATGACTGTAACTAAATTTTCTATACAACTCTCCAGCACAAGGAGCAAATCAATGTGGAAATGTGGCAAATTATTAATGGGGTAGCTCAAGTATGACTGAAAGAGAAAATGTGGCTATGGAGTGATAGGCAATGTATAATTTATATGCTCTTTCATTTTTATTTGTTTTAAACCTGTATAGCCTACCTGTCTCGTACCTCAGTTTTCTTTTTGATATGAAACCCCTATCTTGGGTTATAGAAGTGTTTTGATCATGGCAAGGAGGCATCTGCCTGTTGTCACACACTCATCACGAGATGTTGCCGGAGTGCATATGTAGCAAACCCTCCTCTGACCACCATTTACCAGTGACTATCCACATTCTGGTCCTGAATACGAGTTTGGTGGATAGGATAACCCACCCGCCGAACTCCCAATGGGGAGGCTGCCACCATACTGGCTACCTCCCTGCTGGGATCATTATGACTTTCCAACCCAGTGGGAAAGTGACAGCAGCATTGTTGCTGGCTTGTAATAGAGCCGGTGGCAATGCTGCCGCCAGGAGGGTGCACCAGCACCCTCTCAATGCTCACTGTCTACAGTAGTGAGCATTGCAAGGGTGCTGGGCAGGGGGACCTCTGCATTGCCCCTGTGAAGTGCCCCCCCCTGTGGCCCCCTGCACCTGTTATTGACCTGCCTTTTCATGGTGGTGAAACCGCCATGAAAAGGCTGGCGAAGAACCAGATCTTAATCAGTAAGGCGGTGATGACTTCAGCACTTGCCCTGGCTGATTCCGACCTTTGCCACTGACAGCCCCCGACAGAGATGGGGGTAGGTTGGTGGGACTGCCCACCCACCTCGTAATGTGGCAGTTGGACCGCCACAACCGCGGCAGTCAGAGTACTACCACACTCGTAATCAGGACCTAAATCTTTTAATCATACTTGAGTTGCCCCATTAATAAAGGAAGGTTTCCAGGTGATTACTTAAGGTGTTTTTAGATCTGGATCCTTGTCTTTATCCAGCATCACTTTATTAAGAACTTCTGTGATAATGTTGAGTCCACTGTGTTGGTACTATACCTTCCACGTGTGGACAGGACATCTCTGATGGAGCATGCCACAGCATAAGTGGGTGAGGTGACCTATCCACATATCTTGGACAGCTGAAAAAACTTTGGAATAGGGCTTAGACGAGGCAATTCTTCCATTTCCCTTTCATTTATGGTGGGATAGATATAACATAGTTCATGCCAGTTTGATTCCTCTATCTCTCCTTTTGTGTAGTGTCATTTAATTACATTTGCATCCTCGTTATTGGTACTGCATTTAACTCTGACATATACCACCACCAACTAATACAATGATGGACAAGATAACCAGTCTCTTTCAGTTATTTCACGTTTCCCAATGATATGCAGAGAGGAAAAGGCCTTTACTATGTTTCTACAAGGCAAAAAACAACAACAAAAACATAAAAACAGCAAAGAGTATATACCGCTCATACATGGAATCAGACCTCAAAGACGTCCATGTCAGAGGTGTTGGCAGGGCCAGAATCAATAAGTTTATGTGGGCCCAATGGATGCTTATTCTGCTTTGCCAGGTTTATTAAGCATCTAATTCTTTGAAGAAAAAGTCAAGAAGACATAGCACCTATGGTGCCTGACATCATCTATTGTCTGCCTCATTATTAATAATGACAACAGACTTCCTTTAAATTAAACATCTATAAAAAATGCATCTACGGAAGCGTGGAGCATTGCAACATGAGGGCTTGTGGCAGTAAGCCCTCTATGCCTCATTGCTTGTGCCAGCCCTGAAAACCTCGTACTGCAAAGAAAAACATGCAATATAGCATATACAGACCTTTCCATTTGAGGAACAGCAGTCCATTTCACCTCCATCTAGGGCCTTGAAGGAAAAAGAACACAAGGACAAAAAAGTAATCAGCTAAAGTTCTAAGAGCTAGATAATAACTCATTTTTCCAACCAGGTTCAAAAATATTGTATAAATAGTCAAACTTTCAAATCAAATCAATAAATAATTTCCTCCTAACAATGGTAGGCCGCTCTCCCACATGATCCTGTTATTAGAGTATCTTTCATTTCTGATTTTAGCTTCTGGATCAGGAGCTGGGCTCCACCTGCTTCATTTGGAAACAGAAAGGTCCACAGAGGCACTGCCTTTGTGGTTTTTCTGGACAGCTACACTGGGGCTTCTTGTTGCTGCCATGTTGCCTAGGGAAATGTTACCAGACAGGAGCTGCATAAAGATTCTTGAATCAAAACAGGATATACTCAGACCACAGGCCTTTGCTAAAGTTGTGGAGAGACATTTTGGTGCTATCTTCTCTAACGAGCAGGCCGTTCGTTTAGCTTCACTTGTCTTACGCGCTTTACCTGCACACAGGACTTAATATTTCCAAGTAAATGGATAGGCCGCCTTTTTCTGGAATTTGTACAATTGCAAGGATTGTACCTCATGGAAAACATATATGTTTGTGTCTATGGTAAAATCTATGTATGTCTCTACTGAACTACACAAAATATCTGAGAATATTTCCCATATGCAAAATTGTAAAAAGTATGTAGTGGTGAGTTTATGGGATTTGGTTCACTCTGCACAACAATGAATGTCCTGATAGATATAAAATTGAATGATTTAATGTTCAGTATAGTAAAATGTTGAAAGAGGTCATTGCTTTCATTTTGCTCCCAATAGCAATTAACGAATTATTGAACAACAATGACATGTTGTGGAATCATTCTCCATAAACATATATGTAATTGCTAGTCACAACTAAAAATCCTAATTCCCAGTCTAATGTTTTCGGCAATATGGAGACTTTTCTTCAATTAAAAAACTGTGGGAACAGCATGGTAAGAGTCCATTATTTAATCAAGCACAGAAGCTTGATTCAGAAATGAGGGGATTACCAAGCCACTCCTAAAGTTCACCCTGACTACAGGTTTATCAGAAAAAGTAATAAAACCTCCTTTGAACTTAACATATATATGTGGATTGAATGCAATATGTGAGACTTTAAGCCAGAGGTGTTTTGATTGAAGGAAACCCTTCATGTTGAAGAATTTGTTCGATTGAAAACTAAGGAATTTTAGTAGACTAGGGACTGCCCTAATAGTGATTACAGCATTGCTCTAATATTGTAAAATGTGTTGGCAATGGTTTCAAGATTTGACATTCTAAGTTGTGATCATGTCTATGATCACGTATAATTAAGTGTAAGAAATTGTGTTATTTGTTGAGAGGGTTGAAAATCCAGATCAATTAATACTCATCCTTGTCAGGGTGAACAACTAAGGCCCTAAATAAATCTAGGAGCTAAGGCATAGAGCAGACAGATTTAAAATTATAGGCCTTGTATAAAATAGGTTTGCAGAACATAAACAGTAATAATGTCAAAACACAGCACAAGAAAAATCCCAAAATAATTTCGAAAAATTGTCACTATTTTAATGAATGAAATGACACCAAAACAACTAAAATCTAATAAATGAAACAGGAGAGTTGAAAAAATAGCACCAAAAACAGTGAAGTGTCAACTGCAGACATCTAGTTGCGCTTGGCTGGTAGTAAGGTAAAAGTTAAGGCCAAATGCGTTTGAGCACGGGTCGGATAAAGGGACCAGGTTTGTCCCTATTCATATGTTTTGCCTCCTATTTTAGAACCTTTATGTAATTCACAAATCTTAAGCTGTACCAGGCAGCAGGCTGACACCGATGAGGGGTTTATCAAAGACTGATTGCCAAAGGATGGACAGTTGATTTGAAAGGGAAAATCTTAAAGGCCAAGTTTCTTTCCTTGAATGTCCTCGACATTGATCAGATTGTCTTTGATGGCAACACCTATGAAGCTTTCTACGTTCTGCTTTTTGACTTAGAAACTTTTCTGGAAGATGGATTTCTTCAATGGTGCAAGGCTGCATGTAGTAACCAAAGAAGGCTCAACATCCATGGATTCTGGAGTTGGGTGGCACTGCTGAAAAGGATTTGCTGCTGTGGAGATTAGTGTAGCGAAAGCTACAGTGAACTCAGGCCAATTGGCAATGCACCTTTGTCGAATCATCTTGGCAGAATGGTCCAAGTCTCTTGAAGATTCTCCAGGAAAAAAGTTGGAAAATATTTGCCAAATCGCAGGTTTAGGCAGGAGGAGTACACTTTGACAACAGTCAAGTGTCCAGGACATTGGGAACAGCACTTAGTTTTAAGACTCACTCCCACCGTGGCCAGAAGCAGGGTCCAGGACAGGTCCAGTTGGAACTGGTCAGTGGGAATTGCTGTGAAAATGCATCCTAAAGTTTGTTCTGTCCCTGTGGTTGAAACAGGAGTTAAACCGTACTTCTTGAGTAGTGGGTACAAGGAAAGCCAGTAAATTTATTTCAGGTTCTCTTCTGAATCTTTCTCGAGTCCAGCAGTATTCTGAGGAGGGCACTGGGGATACCAGACTTATTCGCATTTATGTCATCCTGTGGGTGAAGACAACTCTTGGAGACTCCCTTGCCAGTTGGGTAAAAGTTCAGAGTCTTGAAGTTAAGTAGGTGCCTAGACACACCACTTGAACCATTCTGTGAAGCAAAGGACATCACCTCTCTACAACCAAAGCTGTTTGTCTCTCACTACAGGGGAAACATCGCCTATTCACTTGACAGTTGGAATACTGATAGAAAAGACCTTACAGGTTTAAGGCAGAGAAAAGATAGTTTCTCTAAAGTATCTTTCCTTAGTAGTTAGATGCAATTAGAGTTTACCATGAAATTGGATTTTGTCTAACTGTTAAAAAGGGTCCTTGGAATATTTATCTAGCTATTACTAATCGTTATGGGGTGGAACAATGTAGTCCATGGTTTTCCTACAGAGGTAATCAGTTTTGCTACAAAGTAAATAGCTTTTAGTTTTTTTTACTGTAAGGGCATGTGTAACATTATATGTTTACATGTCCTACTTTTAAATACCAGGCACCTTCCCTTATTGGCACTAGGGGCTCATTAGTATTTTAAAGATGTGCTTTAGCCTGTTGAAAGGGTTTATTTTGACAGGTTGAATTGGCAGTTTTAAACTGAACTGCCAGACTACAACACTAGGCCTGGAATTGAGTTTACTGTATCACTGCAGTAGGTGGCATGTTGAGTGCTACATCCCACTGGTGGCATTTATCTTGCAGATCCTGGGTATACTTTGCAGCATTTAGTAGGGACTTATATATATAAATTAATTGTGGCAATCGGGCGTATGACAATTTCATCATGTTTAAATAGGGTGCACAAGCAATTTATCCCTGATTAGCAGGGGTAAGGTGCACAGAGGTCTAAGGCCAACAAAGAGAGCCAAGGCAAAAGTCAGTGGAATACCATCCAGAAGATGTTCATTTCAACCATTAAGGACCTGAAATGAACTATAAATAACAATGAGAGTCATCTCATTGCACCAACATGTTTGTACTGGTGATTTTATAATTGTCCAAGGGGTTATAGGTGGATACACACATCTTGTCTTTCTGTGGTGTGAGTGGTGCCAAATCATGACATATTGTGGTTGCACCCCTGTGCAGGTCCATTATACAGTTGACAAAATAGTATAATTAGCTGCATATGTGTTACTCAAACCCACCTGCAACTTTTCTCAACATGCTGTGCAGCAGCCAAATTGGAGGAAAAAAATTACCACTTATCAATCGAACCATTGAAAAATACTGCTGGTATCAAAACAAATGTAATTCAGTTGAGTTAATTGTATTTCTCACACATACATGCTAAAAGATGGACACAGTAGAACTAAAAATTTCACCAGTGGGATGCAAAGAGCTTATCCTACTCTGATTTGAGTTTGGCAATCTGGACTTCATAGATTTTTCCATTTTTAAAAGTACATTTACAAAAAGTGCAAGACTGTGTTACACATGGCAAGCAAAATCTTCAGCTTTTTGAAGTATAATATGAATGTTAACAAACTTCTGCAAGGATTCATAAAACTGTTATCAACGCTTTCAATTAATAAATCGAATGGGTTGAGATACAGGACCAGGCCTTGTGAGTCTGTAAAGAAGTTGGCCCTTCTGCTCAGAAATAAAAAGACTTCACAGGATAAAATTTAAACTCAGAACCATAAAGGGTTATTTAAATTGAAGAATCTTTACAGAAGGAAAATAGTAGTTAGTTAGTCAAATTCACATCAGCATCACTAATGAATAATACAAATGTGAGAGGATCAACATATGGTTAACCTCCAAAGCAAATAATTAGCCAGAGTTTAATTGAGCAAGAGGACTGAAATAAATTGTCTCAGTTCAAAAGTTAAGAAAAGTCTAAATATACATCAACAAACAGACTAACCTGGAATCTGCCTTTGAGAAAGTAAGCACAAAGTCAAAGCATAAATCAATAAGCAGAATTATACAGACTGCTGAGTTTGAAAAGCAAAGAAAGTCTGTAAAATATGCCAAAAAGGGGACTTTTTTCAACCAGTGAAAGTCACACTCCACATGGTGAGATCTGAAGTAATAGGGCTGTGCTAAGAACCTTCCATACACTTCAACTAATGGCCTTTCAAGAAATTATGATACATCAAATAGGAAACATTTAGGAAACCATGTTATCAAGCATAATTATAATATGCCATGTATACCCTGTATGCAGCAAATAAAACAATAGAGAGTACAATTGAAGAATTATTTATTTGAGCAGGCTTGTGCAAATAATCTAAAAAAAGAAAGTAATACACTTCAGCTCGATAAATAAACAGCATCAAAAAATTAATTCTATTTTCCTTATTTTCTTAAATGAAAAGGCACAGAAGGGAAACATGCATGTAGGAAACCTAGTTATGTAATTTTAACAGCACAGTTCCTTTTGTAACTGTAAAATGAATGATAATGCAGACTGACTAGGACTGGTCATGTCAAATGAAGCCTAGTTAGGTGAACTAAAAAACTTCTACATCAAACATTATTTTCTATCAATTAAAAACATGCGCACATTCCCCCTTCAAAGTTGTCTGAATCATCACCAAATTATATAACACTTCTTTGAGAATTCTCCGCTTCTTTAATGTTGTCTTCTCAGAGACCTGCAATTCATCATAGACTCATGCTTTGTGGCCATCAACTTCAATTTCATTTTTCTTATTTTTTTCTGATTGTCTTCTTTTCACGATCGCATTAATCATCCATTAAAACAAATAATTGCTGAAACAATTTAATATTAAGTGGTAGTATTTTCTGTACTAAGCTACTACTTACATTACCAAACCATTCGCCAAGCTTTCCAATTCCCTTTCCACCCATGAGCCAACTGTTTCCCACACATCAGTCTCTCCCAAGGTGTTAGCTCCACTTACAATGTCAGTTATGGTTATATTGTTAACATATTTAATAATTTCCATGCTGTAACCAGACACAAATGTGTAAAACTGCTGGACGCTAAATGCATGACACTTTACCTTCTTTTGCCAATGGAGAGCCTGAGTCATAACACTCACTTACACTTTTGAGTAAGTTTACACTTTTGAGTAAGTTAACTACTTTTTGGTATTCACAAACTCCAAGTGTAAGTTACTACAAAGAAAATTGAGGTAAGCCCAGCTCTACACATAACTAACACTAGTACAAGAGACTTAAAAGAGAACCCCATAGGAAATAATGCAATAATAATATATTAATTAAATTATTTCAAATAGTTCAATATATACATTATTATTAACTAATATTAAAAAAATCAAACAGTACATATTTATCATTTAATTATAAAATAGTATAATAATCTGTTTAGAATTTAATAAATAATGTAGCAAAACATTTTTACAAAACATAAATACATTACATTAAATTAATTATATACATCACTTCTACTAATTATGAATGCACACAGTCTTAATTTCATTATATCCATTAAGATAAGTTTAGATTCAAAGTTTATTTAATAGTCTGTAGCTGTTTTATTTTGTTCTGTTTTAAAGTAAATCTTTAAAAATATTGTGCATTCATATTTAGTATAAAAATGTTTTCAATGTTTATTATTGAGCTAAATACACCTTTTTTTATTTTCCCTATAGTTTACCATGTACAGTTCTCTGACCCAACTGTGGAGTGTCCCTATAAAAATGAACTCAACTACAAATTTTAAAATATGTTTATATTAAGTATTAATATAAATTTATTTTGCATGCTTACTTTAAGTGTAGAACAAAATAAAAAAATCGGATGGGTAGAGCATTTTACAGATATTAGGGGGATCAATGGAATAAAGTGACTGGCTGTAAGCAACACACTCTAATGTATTTGTGGTTTAACACTGGATTGGTCTATATGTAAATACAAACCCAGAAAAAGTTCTGTGATTCAGGACAAAATGTGTTGACTGCACTTTTGGATATTCTTTGAAAATTTGATGAAGAACAATGTTTTAAAGAAAACAGATCATGCTGATGAACTCAGTCATGTTATACGAAGCTGAGATGATCAAGACGTTATTTCTACTCCCACTTCAGTATATTGAAATGCCTTCATAGGATTTTAGGCAATGACAGGTCAGATAATATCTGACTTACTGTATTAGCCACACCGGTAACCTATGGCTAGGTCAAGAGCTCATACAGCCTATGCTCAGCAGCACTGAAAATGGAGGGTGCCAGTACTTAATCATACCCTATCTCTCAGACACTTATGTCCCTGTAATTCCAGAGGCTCAAGTTCTTTAGAGCACAAGGCACTCCACTAGCTTTCCTACTCTTAAGCTTTTTCTGTAGTTCTAGGCTATACATATACATTGAGTATTAGAGACAGGGAACAGGAAAACCTGTCAGAAAAGCCCATCTCTCCTTGGAGTGATTTTGGTAAAGGGTCTAAGAACACCCAAGCACTGAGACAGAGAAAACTCTGACATCCATCAAACAGAGATGCAACAGGCCAAGCTTTAACTTGCCATTCACACCAGAGCCATACCTTGCATATATGACATTTAGAAGGCAGAGCTAGCTCTCACCTGGCAACAAAATAACTTCACTGCACTTGTCAAGTTCAACACATCTGTCCCTCACCTGTCACAAACAACACAAACACTAGTGCAACTGTGTGCCTTTGTTGGACCAATCCTGTGCTCAGCTATTTGATGTCCTTTCAGTGTAGACAGCATAGCTACCCCTCACCTTTCAAAAACGACTTAGCCATAAGTCTCTTTCCAGAAGAGCAGACCTACTTCCATTGGCTACGGACAGCAGAGCTATTCCTTTCTGTACCGATTTACCCATGAACAGATGTATATCTGTCTCAGTGGTTGTCTTCTTGTCAGTCTTTCTACATACATATGTCTTTTACAAGGAACCTTGGGACTCAGAGCCTTATGAACAACTACTAATAAGGCAAGCCAAGAGAAAAAGTACCACAGGCAAAGGACAACTCTGGTGCAACAAGGAGACCTTGGCACAAGGGAGACAAAGACAGACAGACTCTCACACTGAGAACTATTTAGCAGGAAAACACAGGGCTGGTACATCCAAGAAAAATAGAAACTGTTCAAGAAAAAAGGCAGATCTGTTGCTACTGCAAGATGTGTGCTGCCTATGAAACACCATTCTGGATAAATCCCTCATCTGAAAACCAATCCACCCAATATTACTCTGGCCATTGGAAGGGTAAATGCCCTTCGAGAGAGGCCTTCCACTACAGCATAAAGCATGCATGAGTCTTCTGAACAAAACATAAATTCTAGAAAAACAAGAAATTGTGGTTCCCTTGAGCATGTGTATACCTTTTAACATAACAGAACAGCTGCAGGATCTGTGAACTATATGACACTTTCAGTGGGGACTGATGCTCAGCGGAGTAGCAGATTTTGTACATAGATTCAGATCTGCAAACAGCAAATAAATCTATGCAACTACTGTAGGAATTATGGAGCAGGTTGGAGGAGCCAACCACACCTCTAGCTGTCACTTCCATCTAAGTGATGCCCGTCCATGCTCTAATCCATGTTCTAATCCAGTGGTTCTTAACCTTCTGACTTCTGTGGACCCCCACTGAATCATCACTAGAATCTGAGGACCCCCAGTGAGTGATTATTAGAAGATGGGGACCCTCAGTTCAAGGACTGTCTATGATATGAGTATCAAAACAATATACAAAAACACAGAAAAAAGTATACACTAAACGAATGTTCAAATGTTGAAATATTTTGTTCAATTCACAATCAAATGTAGGAAATGTTTTTGACTTTCCAATTTTCCTACTTTATTGTGTATACTTTGTTATTTTTTAATGTACTCATTTTAATATTATTTAATTCGGTAAAACAATTGCAGACCCCTGAGTAGGCATCATGGCCCCCAGGGGTCCTCGGACCAGAGGTTAAGAAACACTGCTGTAATCTCTTTGTGCCCACAATATGCATAAAATTTACCACTAGAGATATATTCAATTTCAGAATTTCCTCTGAATACTCATTCAGCTTCACAATCCATTACCTGGAAATAGTTTGTGAACTGTAAACGCCATTAGTCACAAGATTTGCCAGTAAGCTTTATTTTATTCCTTTTTTGCTTGGTGGAAATACAAGTAGCTCTAAAACAGTAGAACAGTTTTACTTGATTCACCAGTTGACAACAGCTTTGTTCAATAACAATATTTTTTGTTAAAAAAAATTGAAGATTTGTTTGCCTTTCACCAAAATATTCCAGTACTGAAATTGGAATAGTAAGTAAGGCTCATGTAGTATTTCAAGAAATGTTGCACTTTGTCCATTGCTTGTAATTCAAGAGTAATTATTTCTTCAAGACAGGACCACAATGCTTCATAAAATGTGTCTGAAATAAACAGCTTGTCTAGATATCAAATGCTAAGCCTGCAGTGACATTTCAACATATTTGTTGTTGGCTTCAGACCATCAAATTCCTAACAGACTCCTGTTTCCCTTTTTTGATTGAAAATCCATATTCTGCTCCATAAAGTACATGGACTAATTTGACATACACAACAATTTTAAACAATTCTTTTTAAAACTTCAACCTGCATCTTATTGCAATTTTTGTCTCTTATCAGTGTACGCTAAATACATTTTAAACATGGCTATCAAGCATTTGCTTACATGTGCAACAGCTTTCTTGGAATGATTTGTCTTAAAAACAAAAGAAAAACTATGCCAAGAGGATCACTGTATTTGTGTACACATGCACATTGGCAATTTTGGACTCTTTTGCTTTAAGAAAAATCATGAAAAAATGTCAACAGTACATTTATGCACACATGCAGTGCCTGTCTTTGAATGTTTTTTCTTAAAGCATAAGATAAACCATTCCACAATTTCAGTTACACATGTGCATGTTTTGGTGGCCATTAGGAATATTCTAAAATGTATTTAAAGATGCGGCGGGGGTTGATCAGTGTGTGAAGGGTTGACAGGTACACAAGTGCTGTGGTATCTACATTTTTAATAAAGATAGCAGTAGAGAAAGCAGTGTGGGAGCCTGTAGAGACAGAGAGGGGTAGAGAAAATAATTCCTCTGCACTGCAAGGTCTGATGTGTAAGGATGCAACTCATCCAGTCAAAACACTGTGAGATTGTAATTCTTCAAAAAGACAAACAGAATAATATAGGGGAAAGCTAATATATAGGGAACTGAAGAAGACAAGAAAGCCACTGAATTATAAGCAAAGGTCAGACATAGATCACATTCTAATACCAATACCCCAGGTGAGATATTTGCCACGTGTGGCAAATACCTCTGTTAGACCTGTCAGCCTTTGGGTGGGTTTCCCTCAAACATTTCGCCTATTTGCCACACATTTATGCTGATTTTGTTTTGTTGATCTTGAGACTCTGAGCACTTTATAACTGCTGGCCAGTGCTATAGTGCATGTGCTTGCTCCCCTAAACATGGTTTGATTGATACACCCACAGTTAGCATTTTTACTTTACTAATAAGTCCCTAGTAAAGTGCACTACATGTACCCAGGGCCTGTAAATGAAATGCTACTAATGGGACTGCAGCACAACTTTTGCCACCTACCTCAAACATCTCTCAGGCCTGCCACTGCAGGGCCTCTATGTGCAGTGGCACTGCCATGTTGATTTGACCTTTAAAAATCTCTTGCCAAGCCTTAAACTCCCCTTTTATTACATATACCTCACCGCTAAGGTGGCCCTAGTTAACCATAGGGTAGGCTGCTATGTAATTAAAAGGCAGAACATATAGTTTAAAATTGTACATGTCCTGGTAGTGAAAAAATCCCATATTCATTTTTCACTACTGTGAGGCCTATCCCTCTCATAGGTTAACATTGGAGGCTCCTTATTATATTTAATAAGCTGTAATTCCTAATTGAGAAGGAGTAAATAGGTCATGCTTAGTACCTATGAAATATTAATAAGAAATTCTCTTTAATGGTAAAGTTAGGTTTATCGTCACGATTTTCAAAATGCCACTTTTAGAAAGTTGGCATTTTCTTGCTCTAAACCCTGTTGGCCTGCAGCCAGTCTTCAATACACGTCTGTGTTGGGTGACAGCTCAATTTTGTGCATTCCCTCTAGAAAGCCACACACAAAAGAGCTTAGGTGTGACTGATGGACCATCAACATCCTGGTGGGCCATCCTGTGCAGGATGGGAGGGAGGAGCTGACACACCTGAATAAGCAGTGTCCTGCTTCAACACAAAGGCTACATACCCCCCTCTAGTGAGTCTGGAGCCAGGGCATGAAGAAAGGACCTCTGTGCACTTCAAAGACCCTTCCTTGAAGTCACCCCCACTTCAAAGACACAATGGGGTATAAGTACTGGAACTCTGAACCTACCAAAGCAGTACACTGTGGGATCTGTGAAGAACTCTCCCAGGCAGAAGGATTGCTGTGCTGCTTCAAGGATTGACACCCTGGACTGCTGCTCGGGACGAATTGCTTTACTGCTTTGCTGCCCTGATGCCTGCTGCCCACTGCCCTTCTGAGGGTGGACCCAGAGTGGCTCCAAGAGCTTGATGGCTTTCCTATTGTTCTTCTGAAGTCTCAGGGACACAAAAGACTTCCAACTCATCCTCAACAGCACCTGGACTTTGCTTGCTGCAAGCCTTGCCCTGCCAAGTGGTGCCAATCTTGTCCTGGGCCTTTGGAGGTGGCTATAAAGTGCTGCTACAGCTAAGACCTGCCCATCAACACCATTGCACTGATCCAGTCCGTCTCCAGCAGTGGCAATGCATCTTCGCTGCCGCAAGGATCAAAGACACTACATCGCTGTTGATGCAGCTGTATTGCCGCTGCTGCAAGGATTGGGGGCACTGAATTGCTGCTGACTGTGTAATTCATCACCTCCATTCCCGCTGCATCTCTGACTTAGAAAGGCTCAGACCTACTGCATCGCTTACATCTTCAGGATCAAAGAAATTAATTGCCTACCTTGCTCTCCACATCTTGTTGTTGACGGTGACGCATCTCGGAACCAAGGTACTGTTCAGTGGACCAAAGCTGGTCCTTGTATCAGATGAGTGCTTCATCGCAGTCGGCCTGACTTTTCAGATTTTACCCTGTCTAGTGCAAACAGATAGCCCTGATTGATGCTTTATGCTTCCAAGCACTGCAAATAAGTTTATTCTTTAAAAATGCATATCTCAACTTCTACTTATTGGAGTTTTGATGTTTTGTTCTTGTTTTGTTCATAAACATATAATCTATTTGTCTGCCTTGGTGTTGAGTCGTTTTGAGGTGCTTTAACATTGTGTTACTGTTCGATGTGTTGCACAAATACTTTACTTATTGCTTCTTAAGTTAAGCCTGCGTGGTCTGTGCCAAACTACCAAAGGGTGAGCACAGGTTAATTTAGAGTGTATCTGATCTACCCTGACTAGGCTTTTGGCTCCTGCATGGACAGGGTGCATACCTCTGACAACCAGAAATCCAATTTCTAACAACCATCTAAACAGATTGTTAAATAGCATATGAGATGTACTTTGCAATATCAGTATTTAACACAGTTCTGCATATTTTGACTTTTTACAGACCTTTCCACCAAGGTATTTCAACTGTTTTTCTATCAGAAAACTGTGGGAGTGTCATAATTATCTCACAACTGGTAATTCCAATCCCTGTGCAAATAATTGTATGCATAGGGATATGAATTTAGGCATGCATTTATAATGAGGGCATCCGTTCGTCTTGGATGTAATAAGTCTGTTGCTAACAAGCAGCTAATTCTGTCTATAGAAGAGACATAGGCTCTAATTACGAGTCTGGCGGTCCTGGGACCACCAGGCTTGCGGTGGCGGTCTGATCACCGCCAAAACAGTGGTCAGGCCACTACATTATGACCGTGGTGGTTTGGCTATGGTCGGATTGTTAGCACCGCCACTTTTCGGCCAACCGACAGCCCAGCGGTGCTGGCGATCTCAACCTGCCAGGGCAGCACTGCATGAAGCGATACCGTGAGGATTAGGACCCCTCTTTCCACTGGCGTTTACTTGGTGGTTTCACTGCCATGTAAAGGCTGGCAGAGACGGAGTGCCAGTGGCCCCTGCACAGCCCATGAACTTGGCATAGGCAGTGCAGGGGCCCCCCTGGCCAGACTCATCGCACAAATCACTGTTTGCTTTGCAGGCAATTATTTGAGTGAGGGGGTGCTGGTGCACCCGATGCACAACAGAATTGCAGCCGGACATATTACGAGCCGGTGTCAATGTTGTTTGCCATTTCCCAATGGGTGGAAACTCCGCCTGCCGATCCAGCGGGAAACTCATAATAAGGCCGGTTGGAAGGAGACCGCACTGGCAGTCTCCTGAAAGCTGGATTTGGCGGACGGCCTCTTCCATGCGCCAGACTCATAATGAGGCCCCTAATCTGTATCTAGATTCCTCAAAACACAGGGCTATAAGAAATACGTATTCCTAGAAGAGCCCCCAGGTAGCAATCGTGGCCAATAGTACATACTTAAAATATTTCCTACAAGAAATCCAGCGCGGTTTGATTGGGTAATTTTTATGCCGCTTAGTTCTTAAGCCCCCCAAAACGTGTGTGCATGGCCTACAAAAATTCATCGTTTTATTAAACAGTTAATTTCCTTCAGCAGTGAGGAGGAGGTGCATTACAATTATGCAATTACATAACTCAAGGCACAGCACTTGTGATAAAATCTAACATTATAAGCAATGAACTGAAGGTTTTCTGTTGTAAGTGTGCTTTATATTCATAAAGTAAATGTTCTGAGAATGCACAAATAAACAATCTAATTAGAAGATAAAGAAAATGTTGGCCTTTTTCACAACAAGCGAAATATGAGGATAACAGTTTAATGATTTAAATTAAATATGAAAGAAAGCCAGGAAGGCAAACAAAATACTATCATATATCATAATAAATACGATTTGCAGCTCAATATATGAATGTATTGCTTCTTTTGAAACTTTGTTAGTTACACTTGCCAAAGATCATCATATTTTAATATGTGACCTTTAGATTCTTGTTTTATTATATGGTTAACTTTGGGGCTGTGTAAAATTTTAATCAAGCTGGTGTGATCTGCATATTTTGGGGAAATTTGTATTATGCTTGTTACATGAAATTCCCTATATTATGCCATTACACCAGTCGTGTATTTATGCCGCTGTTCACGGCAAAATAATAATCTGGGAAAAGCGCAAACAACCAATGCAGGAAAAGCTGTTGTTCTTGGTAATTGTAGTTTTTGTGCTATTTTCTAACGACAAAATGTCAAAAATTGATACAAGGACACATTTCCTGTTAAAATATATCAATTAATGATAGACGTGCATTTTGCATATTTAGGTGTAATTTGTCAGAATTTTCCCAAAATGTTGCATAAATTAACCACCACCCCAGTTAACACTTGCAAAACATACATTCTGTGGCAAGCGACAAGCCAGCATTTTTGATGTATGCTCTAAGAGCTGCAAAGATATCTGCTGTATACGGCCTGTTGAGCGTTTTGGCATAATCCATATAAAGGTTTTGAATTCTGAATACTAATTGCGAATGCATAATCTTTCTCAAATTGTTGTTATGTTAAACATTTTCTAGCAAGAAGTGACAATAACTGTGGGTCTTTTAAGGTTATCTAAAGCTCACAAAGTTCTAAACAAGATTGACTTTTGCATGAAAATCAAGGCATTCTTGAACATTTCGTAGGTGAATGTGCTTTGTGCTAAATGATTTCCCAGAAAAACGTAGGGCATACTTTATAACTTGGTGGACGAGTTACCCTTCACAATGGTGACAGATATCCCGGGAAATCCGTCACTGTTGTGAGGTGTAACTTGTCCGTCAAGTTCTAAATCAGGCCCTTAATCAAGATATGCACTTGCCACCAAAATGGTTGCAACAGTTCCAGCATGTCAACAGAAAAAGCTAAGTAAGGTATGTATTCACACACAAAATGTTTGCAAGTGATGGGTGACAACTAACACTTGCAAGCAAGTGAAAGCCTGGCAAAGGAGTATGGCAGTTAAAATGGGAAACTGAAAACTACTGGGACCCCATTACATAGAGGGCGTGTGTTCCCTGTTTGCACCACTGCACACCTTCAAACAGGTGTGCCATGTGCAAACAGGGAAAGTGCATCCTATTATCTTGAATGCATTGCCCTCAGGGCAGCCCTGAGGTCCAGCTGCCCTGGGGGCAGTAGAATCAAGTGAAATTCAGCGCAGCTTTGAAGCAGCTGCTCTGTGTTTAACTGTGCAGGTGGCAACTGGCCCGCACTATAAAACGGGAGAGAGATCTGTCTTGGGGGTCCATAGGACACCTTCACCTCCCTTCAGAGGGCTGCCATCAGGCGGCACATTGGAAATGCACCACCTATTTGTGGCACACTGTCAGTGCCTCTCCTGACAGCTTCTTTGCCTCTACACTCTTGTCCATCATAAGGCATGGATGCAGAACTAAAGAGATTCCCTCAATTCAATGGGTCAATGTCCCCATGCAAATGATGCAATGGCTTCTTGAGATAGCGCTGGTGCAACAAGGGTGCTCACACTATCTATATTACAGAAGGGGCCACACAATTCTCTATGGCCCATTCTATAATACTAAAGAACCGCAGGGGAGTAAAACAAAGTGGGCACACATGCCCATTGCGCCCCGTGTCACTTTCTATAATAAAGCCCATGGTAGGCTAGATATCAGGAATTTTGGGAGATTAGATTTGCATAATCACAACTTCATGCTCCCATACTGGTCCTAAGCAGATACAAAGGTTTTCTTCACTAGTCTAAGATATTTAACTGCACTGGAAAAAAACTGAAATAATCTGACATAATTAAATATATTATGGCTGAAGGGTCTGTGACTAATACTATTTCCTCCACTTCTCTAAATACGGTGCATAGAATATTTTCCCTTTTGTTATTTTAGAAAGTACTTTTAGTCTTTTTTATCTTGTTATTTTTAAGTGGAATATATTGTATCTGATTTTAAATACTTGAAAAAATCACTTTTTACTTTGGTGCACTGCTGTTCTTGTAATCTTTTGGTATCCATACATGGAAAGGCTTTCAGTCAGCCTTATTTAGCTGCTCGTCTATTCATCTGTTATCCACTTTTGCTTATGCCCATCACAGCATACAGCATGAGGAAATGAGTCAGCTTACTTAATGTTATGTTATGCACTGGAATTTCTAGAGTGCACATCCACCAAACGGCCTCTTGGTGCAAGATAACTGTCTCAGCACAACCCGTAATAGTAGTTAATAGGCTTGCTTAAAGAGCTAAGCCTTTAACATTTGTCCAAACTTTCCATAGTTTGAGATGGTCTTAAGTTCTAAAGGCAGAGATTTCCAAACATGTGAGGCAGTGACTGAGAACCTGACTCCACCAGTCCTGTTCCTCTTGAATTGAGGAACTATCAAATAATGCAAATCAGTAGATCTAAGATCACTGGGGGGAGTACTTGTGATCCAAGATTTCATAAAACTGGACTATTCATGTGCAGAGTCTTAAAGATAATGCAACAAGCTTTATGCAGGGGTCTCTGTGCCACAGGGAACCAGTGAAGCTCTCTTGAGAATTATGACAGTGTTTAGGAAGTTTATGGATCAGCCCCACTGCCTGATTTTGAATCAGATGGAGCCTGCACATAAGATATTTAGGAAGACTCAGGTAGAAGGAATTGGTATAATCAATTCATGACTAATGCAATTAAAACTTGGACCAAGGTATCAGAAGTGAGAAATTCCTTTATCTTCTTAATTCTGCAAAGTTGAAGAAAGCAGGATATCTTTGAACAAATCTGCTGTTTTAAGGATAGTTCCTTGTAAATGATAAAGCCAACACTTTTTACCATCTTCTCAGGAGATGGGGGAGAACCCATCTCCTTGGGTCAAAGGCGGGACTCCGGAGGGCCAACCTATTTTTGGTGACTACTATCTCTGTTTTATCAAAGTTTAGTTTCAGATTGTTGCTGTTCATCCAATACCAGATGAACAACATGATGACTTGGAAATGGACCTTAGATTTAGGAATGTTATAAATCGTAAAAAGGAGTTGCAAGTCATCAGCATAATTAAAAATATTGATATTCATGTTTTTGAGAGAGTGAATCAGAGGACGGATGTAAAGATTAAACCGATGAGGGGAGAGAGAAGAACCTTGGCACCCCACAATTCAGATGGACTTCAGGAGAATTAAAGGGGGAAAGTCTATCTGATTGAAATCTGTCCTTTAAAAAAGAGACAATCCAATTGAGAGCTGCATCCTGCAGCCCTGCAGCTTTGACATAGTCAGCCAAAGGAGTACGGTTGAACGAGTTAAAGGACACTGACAGATCAAGGAGTACTACGGTTTTAGTGTTACCTCTATCCACGTCCTGACGCACGTCATCAACTACAGAGAGGATCACAGCTTCAGTCAAGTGTGCTTGGCGGGGATCAGGGTGGTCTGAAGCCTCTAAATGAACAGAGGTGTCGAGCTACATGCGCCTCAAGTAATTTTTCCAAACAATAGAGGAGGGACATTGGACAATAGTTTTTCAGGTTGAGGAGATCTTTACCTGCATTCTTTTGCAATGGAACTACAATTGCCCTTTTGAAGGAACTATGCCTTGATTGAGAGATTGATTTAGTAGAGATAGTGCCAGGTCAGAGAAGTGGATGAATACTATTTTTAAAACATTAGGAGGACAGGTATCATTGGACGATCCTGATTTGACTTTATCAGTAGGTTCATTAAGTCCTCTTTACTAATCTCGGAGAAAGACAATGGATTACTTACATTCATATTGTCAGAAGACAGACTAGTGTATAAAGGGCTAGATGGAATCCTTTTTTTGATGGACTCAATCTTATTAGCAAAAAAAGAGAGAGTCGCAAAGGTCTTGAGAGGGTGTGCTAGGTAAGATGATTCTGTCCGGGTTTCAAAGTTCAGAAACAATCTTAAATATCTCTTTAGAGTTAATAGGGGTGTTCAAGATCTCACTAGTAAAAACAATTAGCTTTACCGTGCCTAATCAGCTGTTTATACTCTTTAAGTGGTCATACAAAGATGTTTTTAAGATTGGGGGAGAAAGTATTGTACCATTTCAGTTCGGAGCGCTGCAGTTCCAGTTTAGCTATTTTCAATTCTTCTGAAAACCATTTAATGGCATCATGGCATTTTATCTGTTTAATTTTGCAGAGGATGGCATGAACATTGCTGGTTCGCACTAGCCATCCTGTAATTGTTTCCTCAAAGTCATGTATATCTTCCTTTGGTGACGGCACCAAATTTTTCAACTGACTACAAAAGGGCACCAAATTAACTCAAGACCAGTTTCTGGATAGAGAACCAGGGCCAGTTGGGGATTATGATAAATGAGGACTGATAGTGAAAAGGATATCTGATAATGGTCTGACTAATCATAGGGGACAATGTTTAAGTTCCTCAAAGGGAATTTAGTTGTCCAAATTTGATCCAGGGTATGGCCTTTAAAATGTGTTGGCTGAAATACTTGCTTTTTCAGGTTTATATTACTGAGGGAATTCATGAGGTCAGCTGCTTGCTGCCCACCTTTGTCCTCATTGGCCCAATAGTTCAAATCGCCAATTATTAATATATTGGATTGAACAATGATTAAGGACGGAATTGATTCTGCTAGGGTTTGAGCGAAATTTTGCATACAGTTAGGAGGGCTACATAAAAGGACGTACATCAAGGAGGCAGTGGAAGATTCAAGTTTAATTACCAAGTTTTACAGAAACTGAAGATTTAATGACATCAACGTCGTAAGTTTCAGATTTTTCTTGATTATTGGCACAATGCTGTCACCCAGCTTCCCTGCTACCCAGTTAGTTTGGAAGATGTAGTAATCATCCGGGAGAGCTGATAGTATGTCTGGGATGACTCATCTGTGAGCCAAGTCTCAGTATTATAGCAGCTCTGGAGTCTATGTATCTAATAAATAGAATATTTCAGACTGGTGTTTAAGCAAGGAGTGTGTGTTAAGATAAGCCACCAAGAGACTGGTAGGATGTGGCTTTTGTATTGTGGTAATGGAACCATTAGGACTGGAGGGAGGCAGAGGTTTAGGGTAGCTGTAAATGAGGGGAAGAGTAACATGAGTGTATACAAAGCCTCACTTACTTGATTGCATAGAAACCCTTTGGCTGTTTTGCAGTGTGAAAGACAAACATTTTTCTGATCACATGTGCACAGCTGCCTGAAAAGGAGTGTACTTCTTACATGTTTTTCTTAGCAAATCTGTGCCCACCATATTTTGACATAATAAGTATACAAAACAGTGATGGATGGAATGCTTGAAGTATTCATTTGGGCAGCATCCTGATCAATTGATCATTTTTATGTTTTTTTAACATTGATTTTTAATCTATTTGCATGACTGCCAGTGCTTTAAAGAATTGACACTAAGGACCTTACTACAAATGGGTTGGTTAATGCTGACCGAGGCATAAATTCCTGTTTATGCACATGTGAGAATTACGAGTTGGTAGGTATTAAACACATCTGATAATTATCCGATGTGTTAAATAATACCTTAATCTTCGTAAAATCTTGGCAGGTCAAACTTGTCAAAATTTTCCAGGGGGAAAAGCATACAGTATTTACCATATCATGCAGATTTAGATGCATTAAACAACAAACTCTCCATGTTATTCCCCACGAACCCATAACAGGTGTTGAAATAATAGGTAATAGGTGAAGATGTACAAGACATATACACATTAATGGGAATACTCATTGTTTTATTCATGTTTCTTCAGTTAATAGAAACATCTCAGCCATCTCATGAGTTCAACACCCAACAGACAACTCTCTGCATAGTCTCCCCAGCATTCTCAGAATCCTTACATCATAACTTTCAATAAGAAAGTTCTATATAGATATAGAGATACCCAATATCTCCCTTTTTCCAAACAAAAAAATAAAGACAAAGCAATAGATTTTAAGGTAATATGTAAGTCATACGCAATAGTAATGGATAAACAATACCTGTAAATGTAAAACAATATATGCAATAAAGCACAATAGATTGTTGCTACAAATTCAAACATAATCTTACATAAATCTTTGCATTTTAACCAACCTCTTACTCCTTCTAAGCCCCATACACACATAGGTTTGCACATTTGTGGGTGTGCTCACCACCTTAACTATTTTTCAGGACCATAATAATTGTTAAACTCTAAATATGATTGTCTTCCAATTTTACAGCATTACGAAACAATTTTAGAACTCTGAGTGGTGCTGAAAATCTTGAAATCTTGCCAACCCCATGGGGTTTCTTCACTCTTACCAAGTTGCCCACACTTATTTTGGTTTGACACACCAACCGTTTGTAGTCAAACAAATAACTCTCTTTCTTTCTCTACACCCTTTCATCTTGTCTTTCCCTCCACTCACCCACCCAGATTCTTATTATTCGTTCATGATGGACACATCAGAGAATTTGATTTCCTAACCCTATGCTACAATCTAGCGATCTGAATGGATTCTCTTAAAACCCTGTTGAATCTTTCAACCATGCCATTGGATTCGGGATGGCAAAACGAAAACTTCTTATGTTAGATTCCCCTCTTGGATAAAAAACTCTACCATTTCATGTGAGACTAACTGCACACCATTGTCCTTGAGGATGTATTCTGGTAACCCTTCCCTGCTAAACACCTCTTTTTGAAATGCCCCCACATTGCATGTTTCTATGCTTTTAAGTATGTGTATTTACGTCCAGTGTGAAAACGTCAATAAAAACTGTCACTTAAACTAACCAGATAAACTAGTTACAGGTCCCAAAATGTCCAGAGCAACCATTTGCTAAGCCTTTTCTGGAGAATCTCTCACCACCATTGGCTGCACTCTTGTTTTACTTACCTTGTCACTAGGCCTACACTCCTGACACTATCCGATAGACCTCTCCACCTAGATATCAAGAGAAGGCCACCAGAAGTGTAGTCTAATCCGCTTTTTGGTTTTTTCAAATTTCTCAATGTCCTTGATGAGCCAACTGCATTAATTAGTACAAGACAAACATTGGAGGAATAAATATAGTAACTCTCAACAACAATTCTTGCTGTAATGATAATTAACTCCTGGCATTCCAGTATTTCAAACTTTCTACACTCACTTCTTGCTTGGATTTCCACTCACTCTCAATCAACTCGATAATCTCCCGTCGAATTACATCAACTGTAACCAAATCTTTCCACTAATCTTCATTTACGATCACTTCTGTGACCTCACATACATTGTATTCACCAAGATCCCATGCCTCGTCTTCATCAAGCACATGCTGCGGAAACGTGGGAGACAGTCTGCCACTCTAGTTTCAACCCTGAGGATGCATTCAAAATTTTTGCAAAGTGATCACCCATTTCTGCTTCATATGACATCTAAACTTTTTTTAACAAAAACATCCTCAAGTGGTTTATGTTTCCTTTTGCCTACAAAATGCATTCCCCATAGGAATTTTGTAAGTTTTTTTATGACCCGGAATATACACAAATCATCTCTTTCACTAACATAGTACCTATACTTGGGACCTATTAGACAGCTGAAAATGAAAACAGTGTTTTTTTCTTCATTGCCTTTTCCTTGTTTTAATACTGCACCCAACCCTTTGGAGAATGCATCAGTGAGAGCATCAGTGAAAAAAACTGATTTTTCTGAGCTCTGTAAAAAAAAACTCTGTAAAAAAGGAGGCTCAGACAATACATTCTTTATATCTTGAAATTCAAGAGTTCATTCAGGTGACCATGTGCATATTACCCCTTTTTAACAGTCACAAGTGTGACTGACAAAATGGGAAACATATTTATTGTAATAATCAAACATTCCAAAGAATTTTATCAAGTCATCGTTTTCAGGTGTAGGTAGTTCCTCAATAGTTTTCACCAGATGTCCATTGGGTTTTACTCCCTCGTCAGCCAATTATACTGTCAACTTAAGAGCAAATATACATTTCCCTAGCCATTACATGGTTCTTATGCTCTATTTTTCCTATGAGATATCCATATAGCTTAATGCGCTGCCCATTCCATATGCCAATGGCCACATGCCCGGTTTACACACTTTGAATTTATTTATTCATAATAATCTCTAGGTAGAACTTTCTAAGAACTAACAAAACATTTGCACCATAGTCAAAGAACATTTTTCCCTTGGAAATTGGAAAATTGACCCAATCAACTGGACTTTTCTTTCCCTGGTGCCCTACCTGAAGAATAACCTCTTCACAATTAAGATTGTCATACTCACACTCATCTTCCAATGCCACCTCTTTTACTCTTTTAATCTGAGATCTGCAATACTTCCCATAGTGACCAGGTTTTCTATAGACACAACACTTGATCAACCAGGCTGGACATGTCTTCTCATTTGCAAGTCACCAGGCGCACCACACTTGGAACAGTTATCAACAAAATGTTTCTTTTGAGTCACCGAGTTTTTCCCCTTGGTGACACTCTGCATTTTTTTCTAAAGAGGATCCATCATTTTCTTTCTTTAACACATCCACGCATGCCAGCCAATGTTAAATTCTGTAAGCTATCTAGAACACTTCATCCAGTTTAGAGTCGTCTTTCTGCCACAATTCATCCCTGACTCTTTCTATAATATACTCCAACATGAATTGATCCTGAATGCATTCATCGAGAGAAACTTTAAGTTTCCACGAGGCACCCAACATGCGTAGATCAGTAATATAGTTCTTTATTGATTCTAATGGTGTTTGTACCCTTCTACCAAAATTATACCACTCCAAATGTGTGTTCATTTGGAGCAGATAATGGTTATCTAACTTTTTAATGCATGTTTCAAATTCATTCAAACCGTCTGCTCCACTGACCACAACATCAGGCAGGTGTTCGAAGACCTCTTGGCCTTCTGAACCTAAATAATGGAGCAGTAGAGAAGCTTTCCTTGTCGCACTTGAAGAGGTCCCACATACTATTCTATAGTGTGAAAACACTTTCTTCCATTTAGATCATTTAATTGTTGGGTCCCCTGAAGAGGACAGGGAAAATGGTGGAGGAGTGACTTTTTGCATTATGTAATATCAAAACTGCCAATCTAAATAAATACCAATTTCCATGCACTCAACCTCAGATCACTCAAAGTTCAGATATCTACCCTTTATGCCAATGTTATCCTTTGCCTTGTTCCTAATATTTATAATGTTCAAAACTAAAATAACAGTACTTTCTTCACCAGTACCCAGTAAAGTACCTGGGTTCTTCCTCAACACATAACTTGGTGCAATGAAATAGAAAGCCCCAAATGACTTTGCCATACACCGGTAATCGAAGAAGTACAAGAGAACTAAGGGGGTTATTCTAACTTTGGAGGAGTGTTAATCCGTCCCAAAAGTGACGGTAAAGTGACGGATATACCACCAGCAGTATTACGAGTTCCATAGGATATAATGGACTCGTAATACGGCTGGTGGTAAATCCGTCACTTTTCCGCCACTTTTGGGACGGATTAACACCTCCTCCAAAGTTGGAATAACCCCCTAAATCTTTCCAAGACAGCGAATGTCACCTCTCTACAAGGTTAAATATCTAAATGTCCTAAACATATACCACAAACCCTATGAACAAATAAAAGTACTGTGAGTTTGCTCAGCTGGACTACAGTGAGTTTTATTGTGCTGGCAACCAATCCATCTCACTTGTCTTGTGAACTATACCAGATGCCACATCACTCTCCTGCTGCATGATGTGTCTTGAACAAATGCGCTGGACACTGTCAATGCACAACATCACTTTCCTGATGCTCCTTCTATGCTGTGACATCCACACACCGTGCTAGAGCCGCAACGGTACAGAGGTGACTTTGGATTCCTCAGCAAATGGCTTTAACGGTTAGTCAGCTCGCACCAATCGTCGTGTGTGATAAAGGGCATCTAAACTTGTAATCGGGGCTTAAAACTTACTTTGCTTTCACTGCTTCCCATAGATAATACTGCACCACTTGCCCTTGATAACATTATCACCTAGGTTTATGAACATGATTAATCGTAAGTGTCCTTTACTTATGGGACATGTAAGCCAGTCATCTCTATACACAAACCTTTCTCTCATTCCCATATGGCAATCTAGTTGTGAGATCACTACTGACCTATAATATCAAAATGATATCTCTACTATAATTAGCTATACCATATGTGACGTCGCAAAGCCTACTGTTATAGGCAACTTGTTGTTTGTGTGACACCACGAAGACCAGCGGCGTCCCACTGGCAGGCCACGGTCAGATTGGCAGTCCGTGTCTCGGATGGCCGTTTCTGCCGTGGGCCACATTTTGGGTCGGGACCTGTTTTTTGGGCCACAGCGCGACCTGAAACTTTCCCTTTGGGCTCTGTTTCACGCTGCGCCCACCTTTTACCCCCCAAGTTTTACTTACCTGTTTTTTACTGTTTGTCTTCTTTTCTCCTTTTTTCCCTTTTTCTTTTTTGTTTCTTCTTGGATATATTTTCTCTTTCCCAGGAGTCTGTGTTTCCTTCCCTGCATGCCTTGCTCCCTACTTTTTATACTACAGCTATTTTTCCATTTATTTTAAAGCGGCTTTTCCCAATCCAAGATGGTGTCTTCATTACTTCCTGCATGTCACTTCCTGTTTATCAGTATATAAACACAGTTGGTCTGCTGTTCCTTGTGTTGCAAACACTTGCGTTCGGGTTGTGCTCCTCGCTCTAGTATCCTGTGATTTTGGACTTCACCTGCTCTCCCCTGTCTGCAGTTTTTGTTCCAAACTTTTTGTGCCTTACTTTTTCTTTCTTTATATCTTTTTCAGGAGTTCCATGATCTGAGATTTTTACCAAGTTTGTGTTTTTTCCTCTTCGACTCCTTCTGGAGTTTATGGCCTGCTTGGTGTTCTATTATCAGCAGCACCGTGGCTACTGGAAAGGGTCGTCCCTACCTCGGTCAATCCAGAACAAGCAAGAAACCTGGTGGTGCCCAGAGACTGGCAGATTACAGCGGTAAGAAGCATTCAGGTCGGGACAGTTTGAGCCAGCAGTTCCTTAGGTATACCATCAACTTCATCTGCCTCTGCCACCCGCCCATTCAAGTGATCCTTTTCGCTATCACATCAGTCATTGACTAATAGGATATATTTATGGTTGTCAGCTTGCTGCAATGTTCGATTTGACCACAGGAGAACTGGGAAGTGCTTAAACTGTTTACAACAAATTACAAGCTGCATATTGCATAAGCATTGATTTTACATGAATCCTACACCAGAAGAACGTGTTCATAGAAATTGGAAATGGAAACTAGCCAAGAACTGATTGGGGGAGAGTGAGGAGTGGAACCGTGTGCTATAAGGAATAAAATATTGCATATTGAATGAAAAAAGGATATTGAAATTCACATAAGAGGTCTTTGATCATACAAAGGGACTTGCCATTTGGCCTTACTGTTCTGTCTGATGACAGTGACAGAACTCCTGTGTCACTTGCAACAGTCTTATGATATATTCTGAAGATACTCCTACAGTATATCATAAGTCTACTGCAAGTGACTATGTCATGGTCTAAAATGGCATTGTATACATTGCATACATGTTCAGTACAACAAAGATATAGATAATATACATGAGGAAATTACTAAATACATTTTCTGTTGTAAATAGACATACCTTTTTGAAAGAAGCAAGAGGCGGCAGGCAAATCAACAAGCAAGGTTAAGACCAACTCTGCTAGCTCAGTGAAGGAAGGAGTCCTCCAGAAGTGCTTGTCACAAGGGAGCAATCCTCACATTCCTCACTTCCTTTCTGGCTGGTGTTTTCTGCTCTATTCTGTTTCCTGTTGCTTTCCTCAGACTAAAGGGTTTCGTTTTCCATACCGTGTGGGCAGAAGGTGTGTCAGGTGTAACCAACTCGGAGAAACACTTTGCCGTACATGACGACTTCCAAAATGAAGTAATTCGATATGCAGACGGCGTAATAGTGAGGTAAACATAAAATATGCATAACTTCATCTGCGAGACCAAAGCAAACATTACTGGCTGGGCCAGAACTGTTCAAAGTAGTTTCATTGTAACAGACAGTAGTCGCTGATGACTGATTTATTGAGCATTCTCCAAAGAGAGACGTTTCGTTTACAGTAACCAGCTTCCTGCTTCACCGTTTGGGCGTGGCTCTCTTTATTTTCCAGAAAAACTTGATGATCCTGAAACCTCCCTGAACATTTAGACCGTGTCTGACGTGTCAATTTTAGAACTTCAAGTAAGGATGTGTCTACATACACAAAATTCTTCAAACCATGTCTTAGTTCTGTGCTTTTATGTCAGGGTATGACAGGAAGGAGTGTAGAACATTTTTATTTTGTTAGTAGGATCTACCAATACTTCGCCCGTGTGCCCTCAGTTGCACTGACGTGTTTCTGTAGTGATACACAGTGCAGGACTGGCCAGTTATTCCAGCGGGCATTTACCCGGAGGGCTGGGGCCTTTGGAATACGGTTTTGAAGGACGAAGGCTGCTGCTGCCACCTCTGTCGTTTCCTCCAGTTCCGCCCGAGTTCATTGCAGCAGGCACAGACGTTTTTTCAGACGAGATAGAGGAACGAGAGAAAAGAAAGACAAAAGCTGAGAACTACAAAGATGAGAGAGGAGAAAGGGAAGGGTGCTGGTTGGAACATTTTTGCCAGTGCTGCTTTTGCTTCCCAGTCTGCCCCTGGGGATGCTTTTTCTTCTATGGAAGCTTGGGCTTTTTATTCCAGATGCTTGTGACACTTGAGGTGTAAAAACAGCACATTTGACAGTAGTTTCCATTGAATAAAGTTATACATGGTTTGATTACATGGTTGTGTTCAAGTGACCTGTCTTTGCAATGACCTTAGAAGCACAGCATGCCAGAGCACCAGCATGCATATGCATGCTCACAAGACAGCACTTTCATAGAAACCAGTCAGCCAACTTACTTTACAACACTCGCAAGAAGTAATTGTACACAGCAGTGAGCATGAGATAATAGATTCTGCTGATTCAATCACAGATTATTTCTGCTCCATCCATATCTTGTGCACTTCAATGGAAAGGAGTGTGAACGTAATCAGGTCCAGATTTTTCATGCAAAACTGTGCTAATGCAGTTTTTGTGTGAAAAAGTTTACTGCAGGCTAGCGCCATTCCAAGATGCTAGCCAGGCATCATATTTATGGAATGACAGTAGCCGGCGGTAAGGCCTGGCTAGCGTCATAAAAAAGGATGCTACCCGGGTGGGGGAGGCATAGGGGGAATAGGAGGTTGTGCATCAAAGGATGACACTAGTCTGGTTAGAGGCACAAAAATGCATCTAACCAAACTAGCGTCATTTTTTGACGTACAACCCCCATGGACATGATTCCTGTCTTAGTAAAGATAGGAGTCATGCCCACCACCCCAATGGCCATGCTCAGGGGACCTATGTCCCCTGGGCTTGGCCATTGGGCCGAGTGCCATGTAGGGGGTGCCCAAGTTAGGCCCCCCATGGCACTTTAAAAAAAAATTGAAAATACTTACATGTACTTACCTTACTTACCTGGGATGTGGTCCCCCCATCCTCTGGTGTCCCTCTGGTGTGGGTGGCGGTGTCCCTGGGGCTAGGGAAGGGCACCTGTGGGCCCATTCCATGGTCTCTCACCATGGAAATAGGCCCACAGGCACCCTAACGCCTGCCCTTACCCAGGCTTTAAATAATGGCGCTAACCAAGTTTAGCACCATTATTTAAGGCCCTCTTCCCCCCGTGCATGATTTTAGCACTGGAGATAAATATGCCACTAAGGCCATATCATCATTTTTTGCACGGGAATGCCTACCTTGCATCCCGGTGACGCAAGGTAGTTTCCCGCAAGCAAAAAATGACACTAACTCCAAAACTTTGTCGCTAGACAGAGCTAGCGCCAAAGTATAAATATGGAGTTAGGTTTGCACCGCATTTGCGTTTAAAACAAAATTATGCATATTTGGTGCAAACAGAGTATAAATCTGGGCCTCAGTTTGCCAGTACTGGACAATTTAGCTGACTGTGTAGATCAAGTGCTATAGAGGTTTGAGGACCACATATGTATTCAATATGATGATGAAGCTATTTGATCAATAAAACTATTTGACTCTGCAGGGGCCTAATCTTCAAGGATACCTTGGAATTTAACATCATATAGCCTTTTGGTAAAATGTGAATGTTATTTTGGACTTGTTTAGGGCATTGAGAACTTCTTGAGAACACCTCACTCCTACACGAAGTTTGAAGAGCCTTCTCTAGGAAGTAGCAGAATCTTGCCTTTTAATCTGGGCAGTGCCATGGAAGCTGGATTGTACTTCTCATTCGTAGCTCACCATTTTTGTAATAAAATATGGATGCACTCAGGTATCTCTTAGAATTTTAAATAAACTACCCTCGCAAAGGCAAAAAGCATGCTTGTGCTTTCTGTAAATTGGTATTAGAACAGAATGAAAGACATTTTTGGTGGGAGTTTCAAGGCATATAATATAAAGCTAAATTCCAACATGTGCTAAGTCATTATACTTCAAGGGAAGTGAACTTTCAAAATCAGGTTGAGGTTACTTGAATCATTCTTTGAATTGCTAGATAACTACGAAATACTTGCCCAATATCACAATTTTATAAAAGACTTAAATGATAAAAAAGTGCTTCACAATAAACAGAAACAACAGTAATTTGATGATTGTGTTGCCAAAAGTGACCCTTAACCAGCAACCCCAAAAATATATGCAAAACTATTATTGCAGAACGCCATTGCAATCCAATCACTGAGAAGATTAAAATTAAACTGGGAGATCGGCTGGACCTCATGTTTTCGACTGAGCAACAAATTAATTCATTGAGAAATGATGACACTATTACGTATATCTGCTATGCAGCTTGGAGCCTTTCATCTATTATAAAAAGTTGGTCACGTTGGTAGATTCTTGATTGATTATCGCATTGTGCTATACACTGGTGTCCCAAAAAAGTTATTTAGCATGTTCACACAAAAGAAGCAGAGCACCCGGACCTAGATGATGGTTTGTTCGATCTATCTAGATTCGGGCGGACAGTCGTGTTTCCACTGGTGGAATGATGGCCCAATGAACTTTGGCCCGTCTGTCTAAGTGCCTCTCCAAATGGTCTGCTGCATTTAGGGCTACATGTACAAAGAACCGGTTTTGCGACTGGCAGTTTGCGACTCGCAAAACCGGATGTACAACAGTGTAATTTACATTGTTTGCGATTCCCAATGGGGTCGCAAATGACCTACCTCATGAATATTCATGAGGTAGGTCGCAATTTGCAATCCCATTGGAAATGGCCACCCTCACAGGGAATATGGCCAGCTGGAGACAGTAGACCACCATGTCTCAGACTGCTTTTAAATAAAGCATTTTATTTTTTTAAATGCACCTTTTCCTTAAAGGAAAAGAGATGCATTTCAAAATCAAAAATGAAAAGTTTTCTTTTCATTTTTTTGCTGCCGTTCACAAAGGGGAAGGGGCCCCATGGCGACCCCTTCCCGTTTGCGAATGGGGTAGCACCAGTTTGAATCTGGTGCTAACTGCAATTGTTTTGCAACCGCATTCGCGGTCACAAAAAATCATACATACCATTTGGATTCGGTATTAGGAAGAGACGCCCCTTCCTAATACCGAATAGCAAAACCCAAACTGCGATTTGGTAACAAATTACCGAATCACAGTTTGTGCTTTGTACATCCCAAAAAGTATTTTTCAAGTCGCAAACAGGCCGATTCCGTGAAGCGGCCCATTTGCGACTTGAAAAATGCTTCGTACATCTGGCCCTAAGAGCGGATGATGCAACTGTCTTTTTTTCCCTGGTCAGGACTGGTGAGAAAGATTTGCAGTCACGACCCAAAACAAAAATACAGAATGACCCCGTGGCCTGAGAGAAAACTCGCAGTCTGGCAAGTCTGTAATTTGTTTTTGAACTATACTAACAAACTCCACGTTTGGGATATTGTTTTTATGAAATAAATTTTACTGAGTGGCCACAGGAAGGTGACTGGTGACTGTTCAGCAAAATTACACTACTTTCAGAGAATTCTTCTGCAGACCTTCAGTAGTCTACTAGATCAGTGGAAGTTATTACCTCCACCACTTAGCAGATAGCAAGTGGCTCACCAAATTCTAAGGGCCAGATTTACGAGGCCCTAAAGCCTCCGTGCGCCACATTAGCGTAATTTGTGTTATGCTAATGTGGCTCAAGGAGGCAATTCTCTCCATGACATATTAAAATTGCACCACATTGCGAACCCTTGTGCCACATTATCCCTGCGTCAGGCATCATGTATGCAAGCTTTAGGAGGCCTGCAAAAATGGTGCAGTGAAATCCTGTAGATTTCACTGCGCCTTTCACTGCTCCATTTTAGGTGTCATTTTTAGGACCTTCTCAGGACAGGCATTAAAATGGTGCACCTATTGAAATCAATGGGCCTCCTTGCACTTTGCTACACTAGAGTCAAATTTTTAACGCTAGTGTAGCAAAGCGCCACAATAGCATCAAGAACTTTGACACCATTGGTCTAACGATCGCCATGGTGCGCCGTATTATAAAAACGGTGCACACATAGGCTCTCATTACAACCCTGGCCGTCGGTGATAAAGTGGCAGTAACACTGCCAACAGGCTGGCTGTAATTACCGCCAAATTATGACCATGGTAGTGAAAAGTCAGATAGACAGCCACTTTGCCACACTGACCGCCAGGGTGGAAACAACAGCCACCACAGCGGTAGCCGCATACAGCCAGGCTGAAGCCAATGTCCCACCCACCCCATTAAGACCCTACAAGCCTCCACCTTTTCCGGGGCGGTACCAACAACCTCAAAACACTGGCGGAAACACTACACAGAAGTGAAAGGACTCACCATTGGAGACACAGGGAACAACCACACCGTCATGTAGCCCGAGCTGCATGTCTACCCAATGCTCTTGTACGTGCTGCTCCTCCATGAACACCAACGATGGTGAAGACGATGACGGTGAGGACAGCTGCCTAGCACATAAGGGAGGAGGGGAGGAAAAGAGAGTGACACACACACGCACAACACCCCCTCCCACCCCAAACACTATACACACAATCAGCTGTAGTAATAAAACATATATACCCTGTACCTCAGATGAAAAATGCAAGGACAACATGAATTAACCAAAGTGAGTGTAATAAGATCAACACAGTAGAAATAAGAAATATGCAATGTAACTGGTATATACAAATGTACAGTTCAAAGGACACAGCCCAGTCCTCAGTGTGCGTGGGCCACAGGGCCACAAGCCAAAGTCCTAGGCCCCACTTGTCACCTGCACCAACACGGAGAGAACACTGCAGGGGCATCCTCTGGAAAATAGGCAGGCACCTCATGGGGACGAGGAACTGGGGGGCACCTCAGCCGGCAGATGGAACAAGACCACTGGTTCTGGAGGGGGCAACATGCCCGTGCTTGGTCCTGGGGAGTGCAAGGCCACAGTCTCTCAAGTGGGTGACTTGCCCACATGCTCTTGAGGGGCAACATGCCCTGTGCTTGGTCCTGGGGAGTGCAAGGCCACAGTCTCTTGAGTGGGTGACTTGCCCACATGCTCTGGAGGGGGCAACATGCCCTGTGCTTGGTCCTGGGGAGTGCAAGGCCACAGTCTCTCGAGTGGGTGACTTGCCCACATGCTCTTGAGGGAGCATTGTGCCCTGTGCTCTTGATCCTGGGGAGGCTGGGGTTGTTGGGTGTCTTACCCACTGGTTCTGGAGGGGGCATCGTGCCCTGTGCTCTTGATCCTGGGGAGGCTGGGATTGGTGGGTGTCTTACCCACTGGTTCTGGAGGGGGAATCGTGCCCTGTGCCCTTGATCCTCGGGAGGCTGGGGTTGGTGGGTGTCTTACCCACTGGTTCTGGACAGGGCATCGTGCCCTGTGCTCTTGATCCTCGGGAGGCTGGGGTTGGTGGTTGTCTTACCCACTGGTTCTACAGGGGGCATCGTGCCCTGTGCTTTTGATCCTGGGGAGTGCAAGGTCACAGTCTCTCAGGTGGGTGTCATACCCAATGGATTAGCAGGGGCAAGGCCGCACAGCAGTCCATGGAGGCAGGACTACATACCATTCACAGGCGGTGATGGCTGCTCAGTGGTGGTGCTGCTGCTGGTGGCAGTGGAGCAAAGCTCGTGCCCATCTCCTGCAGTCTTGAACGGATGCTCAGTGTTGGTGGTGGTCCTGCTGCTGCTGGTGGAGGGAAGCTCGGATAGCTGCTCAGTGGTGGTGGTGCTGTGGTGGTGGGGTGCTGCTGGTGGTGGTGGGGGGAAGCTCCTGCCCATTCCCTGCAGCCTTGGGTGGCTGCTCAGTGGTGGTAGTGGTGGTGCTGCTGCTGGTGGGGGGAAGCTACTGCCCATCCCCTGCAGCCTCAGATGGCTGCACAACCATGGTTGAAGGTGGGGCTTCATCTGAGTCCCTGCCCCAGGCCCCTTGTCCTTTTTCCCAGCTGGTGCTGGCTTCTTGCCCTTCCTGGCAGCATCTGGGGCTGGCTCCTTGCCCTTCCTGGTAGCAAATGGGGCTGGCTCCTTGCCCTTCCTGGCAGCAGCTGGGGCTGGCTCCTTGCCCTTCCTGGCAGCAGCTGGGGCTGGCTCCTTGCCCTTCTGGGCAGCAACTGGCGCAGGTACCCTTTCCTTGAGGCTGCCTGGTGCAGGCTCCTTCACCCTCTGCACAAGTGCCAAGGATCCTTTCCCACCCCAAGTGAGTGTGGAGACTACTGGGCCCATGGACTGGGTGGCTGAGGTGCTTGCCTGGGTTTTTGCTACCCTGGCGAGACGTGAAGGACGGGGGAAGGGTAGGGAAGAGGTCAATGGTGGAGAGGAAAAGCTTCTTAGGGACATTGGGGCGGGAAGCGGGAGTAGGATTGGGAGTGAAGGAAGAGGGAGTGGGAGTGGTTGTAGGAGGTGTCTGTCTGCTGTGTTTGGGTGCAGGTGCATGGGCTGGATGCTGTTGTGAGGTGAATGGCTGTTGGGTGTTGTGGAGGTGTCTGCCAGTGAGGTGTGTGTTTTTCTAGGTGTGGTGGTGATGCTGGTAGTGGATGAGGATGGAATGCATGCAGGTGTGAGTATGTACGCAACTGGGATGGAGGTGGAGGAGGAGGGGAAGACAGTGGAAATTGTGATATTGGTATGTCTGCACCTGGATGGTGTTTGTGTGAGTGCCTGTGGGATGATGTGTGGTGCTTGTGTTTGCCAGTGCCACTCTTGTGTGTTGTCTTGTGTGCAGTCTCGTCTGCCTGTGTGCTTGGGATAGGTTGGGATTGAGGGGAATGGGATTGGGAAGAGGAAGTTGGAGGGGTGAGGGTGGAAACAGGGACAATGGCTGCCATTAGAGAGGAGGCCAGAGCCTGGATCGATCTCTGTTGGGCCACCAAGCCAGTGTGAATGCCCTCCAGAAATGCATTAGTTTACTGCATTTGGGCTGCCAGCCCCTGGATGGCATTCACAATGGTTGATTGCCCTACAGAGATGGATCTTAGGAGGTCAACAGCCTCCTCATTCAGGGCAGCAGGGCTCACTGGGGCAGGGCCTGAGGTGTCAGCCGCCACCAGGGAGCATCCATCAGAAGAGGTATCTGTCTCTGAATTGTCCCCTCCAGTTTCTGCCGTGGTGTTCCCCTCACCCTCCGTCCAACTGGTACACTTATGGCCCACCATACCCCTTCACATTACCTTTTGGACACACATGGCCTAGCACACAACCAATACACCGCCCAGAGGACATCCACCCACCCCCTTACACGAGGCCTTCATACTCACCACTCCATGCATTCATGCCACATGCATTGTCCTCAGAGTGTACTCACCTGTTGGTCTGGAGGCCCATACAGCAGTCCGTACTGGGGTAGGACCCCATCCACCAGTCACTCCAGCTCAGCTGAGGTGAAGGCAGGGGCCCTTTCCCCAGTCACACGGGCCATGGTAGGTTCCAGACACAGGTCTCAGGAGCACATGCAGTGTAGGTCCTCCCCTGTTGAAGGTCAGGTGGCAAGTGAGGAATCAGATAGAAAATGGAAGTCACATCCGCAACTGTGTATACCATCACTGCTGGCGTAGATCACCATTGGCCACTGTACCCCATAGGGCCCAATGTTAACCAATGAGGAGTTGCACTGCAGTTCCCGACCGCCTCCTGTAACACCGCACAATGTCAGCGGAATCACCTCACTTCCACCTGTCCCTCGACGCATGACAGGCGGACGCCATTTCAGGGGGTGAGTAGGCCTAGTTAAAATATGGACATACAGGACAAATCCCACTTACCCAATACAAATTGACATCATGGATTGTACTGTTGCGTTTCCAATGTTAACTTTGTGACCGGCTCATCAATCCTTTGTCCCTTAGATTGCTACCGCTACCGCTGCAGATGAATAGGATATGGAGACATACCCCCGTGTACAGACCCCTGGTGGACTTGGCAACAATGGAGGACAGGCACACCATCCTCACCCATAGACTTGACAGGGCCACAATCACAAAGCTGTGTGCCCAATTGGAGCCTGACCTGTTATCTGCTATCCGTCACCCCACTGGGATCCCCCTTCTTGTGCAAGTTCTATCAGTGCCCCATTTCCTGACAACTGGTTCTTTCCAAGTGACAGTGGGCTTGGCAGCAGGAATATCACAGCCAATGTTCTCAATAGTGCTGACCAGAGTGTTGTCTGCCCTGATTAAACACGTGTGAGTGTTATCTGCCCTGATTAAACACATGTGCAGCTACATTTAGATACACTGAAGGCTGACTTCTATGCAATGGGACATATCCCCCACATAATTGTGGTGATTGATGGAACACATATTGCATTTGTGCACCCCGTCACAATGAACAGGTGTACCAAAATCGTAACAGTTTTCACTCGTGAATGTACAGATGGTGTGCTTGGCGGGCCAGTACATCTCCCATGTCAATGCTAAGTATCCTGAGTCAGTGCATGATGCCTTTATCATGAGGAATAGCAGCATCCCAAATGTGATGGGCCAACTACAGAGGCATAGGGTGTGGCTAATAGGTGAGCCCTGGTTCCCACCCAGTATATGTTGGTGTATGGGTATGGCATGGGCCATAGGGGATAGTGTGTGGCTAAATGTTGTCCCTTAATATTTGCAGGTGACTCTGGTTACCCCAACCGATAATGGCTACTGAACCCTGTGAGGAATGCCAGGACAAGGGCAGAAGGACATTATAATGAGATACATGGGCGAACGAGAAGGATAATCGAAAGAACTTTTGGCTTCCTGAAGGGCAGGTTCCGGTGCCTCCATCTAACAGGTGGATCCCTGCTCTACTCACCCAAGAAGGTCTGCCAGATAATCGTGGCATGCTGCATGTTGCACAACCTTGTCTTGAGACGCCATGTGCCTTTTCTGCAGGAGGAGGAGGCTGGAGGCTGCCGTGTGGCAACAGTGGACCCTGTGCACAGTGAGGATGAGGAGGGTGAGGACAACATAACAGCAGTGATATGACAATACTTCCAATGACACACAGGTAAGGCAGTGTTACTTCACATTTCATTGTCAATAATTTGTATATCTTTGGCACTGGCATGCTATTTCCCACTTCTATGACCACTTACCGTACCCTTTGGCAATTCATTTTACAGATGTTGGTGCCCCACTATCGCCCCTGGTGTGATCACTGCAGCCAAATACAAGTCTTTCCTATGTGCACAATTAGTGTACAGTTGAATTGCAATGTTTGAACCTGGTAAAGCGAATACATACTTTAAAAAATGTTACATACTCCATACTTGTTTTTTTCCCAAGGATGTTTATTGAAGTGCTAAGAAGAAGAGGGGCGGATGCAAGGAGATGGGGTGATGATGGAGGAAAGTCCAGTCTATTTGTAGCACAGGTGCATTGTCCATGGAGACATGGGAAAGGGAGCAATGGCAGTTCAAGGTGGACAGGGCAACTGAGTGGGACACAAGGGTGACAATAAGGAGAGTCTCATTTCCTGGCAGGGGTCTTGGCAATAGTCTCTGGCTTCTGCCTGGATCGCAGGGAACATTTGCGGGGTGGTTCTCCTTCTGCAGAGGGAGGGGTGCTGTGGCCTGTTGGTCCTGTGGCGGGGCCTCCTGTCCACTAGCGGCAATGGAAGTGAAAGGCAGTTTAGATGTCTGGCTAGTGGCAGGGGCCCGCTGTTGTGAGACTGCCTCTCTCATAATGTTGGCCATGTCTGCCAGCATCCCTGCAATGGAGACCAGGGTGGTGTTGATTGCCTGCAAGTCTTCCCTGATCTCCTGGTACTGTGCTTCCTGCAGCCGCATGTTCTACTGCACGTGGTCCAGGATCTGGCCCATCATGTCCTGGGAATGTTGATATTCTCCCAGGATCTCAAGGAGTGCCTCCTGGAGAGTTGGTACCCTGGGCCTGTCCTCCCCCTGGTGCACAGCAGTCCTCCCAGTTTCCCTGTTGTCCTGTGCCTCTGTCTCCTGAACCGTGTGCTCTCTGCCACTGACCCCAGGTCCCTGATTGTCTTGAGTATGCGGTGTTCCCTGGGGTCCCTGTAGAGGTGGACACACTGCTGATTGACGTGTCCTGGGGACAGAGGTGTGGGTACACTGGGTGGGTGCTGTGGTGGTGTTTCCAGATTGAGGAGGCTCTGTGGTGGTGTGTGACTGTGCCTGGGTAACCGACTGTCCAGAGGTCCCTGATGGGAAAGGTTTGTCATCCAGATCCAGGCGACCAGAGTTGGTGTCATCACTGTGGGCCTCTTCATTTGGAGGACTGGATACTGCTGGCACCTCTTCTCTGGTGACATTGGCTGGGATGCCTGTGGGGATGTAAATGAAGTGTTATTGTTCCTGTGTGTGACATATTGTGCATCAGTGGGTTGCCCTCTTTGTTTGTATTTGCCCTAACAGCTTTCACTTGTGTAAGTTGGAATATGGTGGGCTAGCTGATTCTCTCTAGTGTGCATGCTTTGGTGATAGGTGTCTATGCATGGCTGTGAGTGATCTCCATGCATTGGTAGTGCATGCATGGCTTGGCAATGGAATGAGTGGAATGTGATGGTGGGGTGTGTGAGGTGGTGGAGTGATGGAAGTGAGGGTGAGGGTATGTGATGGCATGCAGTTAGGGGGGTAGTAGTAGTATAGAGTTGACTTACCAGAGTCCAATCCTCCTCCTACTCCGGCCAGGCCCTCAGGATGCATGATTGCCAAGACTCGCTCCTCCCATGTTGTTAGTTGTGGGGGAGGAGGTGGGGGTACACCGCCAGTCCTCTGTACAGCGAGTTGGTGTCTTGCTGCAATGGAACATACCTTCCCCCGTAGGTCGTACCACCTCTTCCTGATGTCATCTCTAGTTCTTGGGTGCTGTCCCACGGCATTGACCCTGTCCACGATTCTCTGTCTGCTCCGTCTTCCTAGCTATAGATATCTGCAGTTAGCATGTCGGATTTACCGCCAATGTCATAATGAGGGCCATAGTGTCATTAGGTGGGTCAATGGCGACACAAGAAAAGTGGCACAACAATACTGATGCACCACTTTCTTGTAAGTCTGGCCCTAAATGAGGCCAATAATGTTTCATTATATTGCTACTCTGTTTATTCTGAGAGTGCTGTTGTGGCCTGTGGCGTGGGCCCCAGCCTGGTGCTCATCTGTTCTCCATGAATATAGCCATACCCATGAAGAGAAAAAAAGGATGCCTGGTGATAAGTGGATGCTTGAACATGGACTTGGTCTCCTGGGGCATCCAGAATAATGTTGATACACTACACTTCAAAACTATTGTCACTAGAGGCACTGAACACAAAATTACAATAATACACTATGACTATAGGATATGCTGTGGGAAGAAAGAGTAGTGATGTAAGGCAGGATTACAAAAGTAGACATGTCTTTCTCTTGTTTCAGATCTAGCAAATAGTACTGTGGAGTGATCTAGATGATACTGTTAAATAATGATGCTGACAAGCTGATGGTGAGTGTTAGAAATTGTGTTATTGGTTGACTGAGTTGTAAACCTTAGTCACATAGCAGAATCCTAGTCATGGTAAGTGTCAGGCAAATGCTGAATTAACCTTTGCTCACCCTCTGGTAGTTTGGCACAGAGCAGTCATGCTTAACCTAGAGGCAGTGCGTAAAGTATTTGTGCAACAATTCAAAAAGTAAAACAGAAATAACACCATGCAAAATGAGTGCACAGAAGTTTAGAAAAATGGTGTAAGACATAATAAAGAGAAAAGGCCAAAATAAAATGACAAAGATTAAATAAGTAGAACTTGAGCTGTGACTTTCTAAAGAATAAACTGTAAAGTAGCTCTTAAAAACAAGAAGTACCAACCGGGGTTATTTGATCACGCCGGACCAGAGCAAAGTCAGAAGTTCAGGCAAAATGCAGTGGGACGTTGGACATGGGCCAGTTAGAGGGACTTGTGCTGGATGTACTTCTTCTGTGGTTTGACTTTCCTGACTCTGTCCTGAGAGCCGCTGCAATGAGGGGGGCAGCCTGGAATGGGTGTCCTGGGAGCAAGTAAGCAACTGTCTTGATCATGGCTCTCTTTGCTCACACAAAGACAGTGATACTACATCAGGACCCAGGCCCTGGGGATAGAGAGCTCCTGCCGATCAACCAAAGGGGCAGTTAGTGGGGATTGTCTGCCATTATTCCTAATGGAGGACAACTCCCTCCACTTTGTAAATGAGTTTCTACCCCAAGTTGGTTATCGGTTCCTGATCAATGGTTTGCAATCTGAATTGCTGTCACAAACCATTGATAAATCCCACTGCAACTCTAAAATAAGAGAAGGATGTCCTTTTTATGCTGCCTCCTAATTGTCATTCAGAATTACTCGCATATAACCCCTTTTACATTTTAAAACCACTTTTCCTACCCTCAAAAGCAATTCTGCACATTGCAAAGCACGTATTTGCATTGCAAAAACCTGTGTTTTTAAAATTTTCTGACTTTGCTACCGCAAAGGAGTTTGTACATGAGGTTCTTGATATGTACTGACATTAGAAGGGTGTCATCCTACGGTTCTGGGAAAATGTAACTACAGATGGCATTTTCCATTGTTTATTGATCCCAGCAAGTTGAACAAGCAGCGAAATTGTCATCATGTTTAGTTTTTTATAAGTGTTGTAGGTTGTAAATTATTTCACTTAACAAACAGGAAAATGAAATAAACATTATTGTGCATGATTCTCAACGCTTTAATGAATCAGTGTTGGTGAACAGATATTTCCAGTCCAGAGCTTTTGAACATTAAGGGCCTGGTTACAAGACTGGTGGTCATGAGATCGCCAGCCTCGCGGTGATGGTTAGACTGCTTCACTCCAGGTTGTCTGACCACCGCATTACAACCTTGGCAGGCAGGCCCGCTGAAACAGCGCCGTCACCACCAGGAACATGGTTCCCGATGGGCTGATGTCAGTCGGATTGGTGGTCAGCCACGGTGGCACTGAAGTCAGCACCACTATGCTGATCACAACTCCACTTTCTGCCAGTCTTCCCATGACGGTCTCACCACCATGGAAAGGCTGGCACAAAGCAATTGCAGGAGCCCCTCTGCCCAGCACCCTTAAGGGAGCCAAGACCAATTCTCACTGGCCTGACCAGTCGTAACATCGTAACACGATGTTCCCACTTGTCAGCCCGGTAGAAATATCATAATATGACTGAGGGCATGCTGCTGGTATGACTGCAGCATCTCTGGCGGTCCAAAAGTGGGACTACCAAAGTCATAATGAGGCCCTAAGTTGACTACTTTATTTCAAAAGCATACACTGTGCCTCATTCAGGATGATTTCCTAACAGATACTTGTGTCTCTTTCTTTTTCAATTCAGTATTATTTACACACACACACACACACACACACACACTGATGTCAGGAGAACATAGGAAATCAGTTAAAATTGTGTTAAGTGGCATCCTTACACGTTACCATCTATTAAAGGATTGTATGTCAGAATATAGATAACAAAAATATTGTCTCATTAGGTGTTGATTTTATATTATTAATGTCAATGGAGTAATAATTTTGTAGTTAATATTTAAGGGACAATGGGCCCAATTACGAAGTTGGTGGTCCAATATGGCAGTGAGGAGGACGCTGCTAAGCTGGCAGCCTCCCCACCACAGTATTATCATGTTCCTTGCGGGCCAGACGGCGGAGACTGTGCAGAGGCACTGGCTTCGGCTCTAAGGGAGAGCCGAGACCAATGCCACTGCACTGTCTGTGCTGCCAATACGGTGCGGAATGCGCACTATTACCATTGCAGACGGTGCGCATTCTGACTTGCTGACAGCAGAGCCTCTGCACTGCCCATTACATAGGCTGGTGTAGGGGCCCCCCTTTGACCCCATCTCTGCCTTTCCACCAGCCTTTTCATGGTGGTGTCCCCACAATGAAATGCCCAGTGAAAAGTTGTGATCAGCACAGCTTGCCGATATTGGCAATGCCGTTCTTGCCCATGGCTTTCCCTATCACCAACATGTCAGGATTCAAGATCCTGGCTGTGGCCATGGTCTCCTGGCAGTCCGACTGCCAGCCTTATAATCTGGCAGTCGGACCACTAAGGATGCGGCGGTCAGACCACCAGTGCAGGTACCGCAGTCTTGGGACTGCCTTACTCGTAATCAGGCCTAATATCTTTTGTAAGATGATATTTAGTCTACTCCTTTCAGGTATTATATCCTTTCAAAGAACGTATTACAGGTGCATGAGCAGGGTGCTGCATATGAAAAGTGCAAAAGAAAAATGTAAATCATAAATCAGGTGATGGTTATTTGTAACCAAGATCATTTTAATTGCAATAAGATGGGACAGCATGTTTGCCTTTAAAATGCTTGCATTGGTTGGTCAAAAGAAAAAAAATATATGTCATTCTCTTTGAATTTCATTTGACTGGAGTTATTAGATCCCTAGTGTTACTGCATGAAGGCAGGAAATGCACATTTTTGGATGTATTTAAGTAATTGCCTGCAAGCAATGCCTTATATCAGGGAGCAACTTTTTGCCTGATTTAGTAATTACGTGTTTCCAGTTGCTCCCACCATTCACTGTCACTGTAGACATTTACTTTTATCTTCAATATTTGCCAGTCACTTGCAGTTAGGCTGCACCCATAGGGTCCTACATGTAGTGAGCATTTAATTATATTTCAAAATAGCCAGTGTACATAAGCTGCTTAAAATAAAGGATTCCAGGCAGTCCGTTTTGCCTGCTGCGCCATGGTGTTCCACCAAGCCCTGTAAATCAAATGCTACTAGTGGGCCTGCAGCACTGATTGTGCCACCCACATGAGTAGCCCTGTAAACATTGCTCAGACCTGCCACTGCAGTGTTTGTGGGTGCAGTTTTAAACTGCCAATTCCACCTGGCAAGTGTACCCACTTGCCAAGCCCAAACCTTCCCTTATCTTTTTGTACATGTAAGGCATATCTAAGGTAGGCCCTAAGTAGCTCCATGGGCAGGATGTAGTATATGTTAATGGTAGGACATGTACTGACGTTTTTTACATGTTCTGACAGTGAAATACTGCCAAATTCGGTTTTCACTGTTGCAAGGCCTATCTCTCTCATAGGGTTACATGGGGACTGCCTTTTAATATCTTTTAAGTAGAGATTCCCATTGGGAGCAGAAGGAGATATGGAGTTTGGGGTCCCTGAACTCACAATTCAAAAATAAATCTTTTTGATAAATTTGGTTTTTAGATTGTCAGCTTGAAAATGCCACTTTTAGAAAGTGGGCATTTTCTTGCTTAACCATTCTGTGCCTCTGCCTGCTTGCGGAATCCACGTTTGGGTCAGAATGACAGTTGGGCTGTTTGTGAATTCCCTCTAGACAGTGACACAAAGGGAGCCTGCATATCCTGATGAGTCTCCTGGGCTAGAGTGGCGAGGGAAGAGCTGACACTTGTGCCTGAGAGGCTGTGCCTGTCCTCACACAATGCAGTCTCCAACCCCCTGGAGTGTGTCTGGGGTCAGGCCTGAGCAAGGCAGGGTCTTGTGAACAACAGGGACTTTCCTATGAAGTTTGCCTACTTCAAAGGCTGAAATTAGTAGTGGACCCATAACCCCATATTTTTAGATTACCTTGGGATCAAGAGGAACCTCTGCGAAGGACAAGAGCTGAAGAACTAGAGGAGGAGTACTGCCCCTTTGCCTGTGAGTGTGCTTTGTTGGGTTCGCTTGCAGTTGCTGCTTCTGCCTGACAGAGGACAAAGACTGGACTTTGTTTTGTTTTCCTGCTTGAGAAGTGTCTCCAAGGGCTTGGACTGAACTTGCCCCCTGTTCTGAAGTCTCATTGCTATCAAAGACTTCCTCTACCAGCACATGGGCTCCTTTTTTGAGACTCCTACCCTACCAAGTGGTGCAGGAGAAGCTGGTGGAACCAAGATGGTGGAACCAAGACTGAAATCCACGCACAGGAGGCGAGTGAGAGAAAAACCAATGCAGCACCTGCTTTGTAGTGGAGAAATAGACGCAACAACCGTTTGTGGCTGCCAAAATCGACGTATCACCCATGCACCGTGGCTCTTCACCACTGTGCGACAGGATTTTGCAGGCCTTGTCGCTGGCCGTCAAAACCACAGTGAACCTGCACAGATCCGAGGTTGCTGTCCCGAAATCGATGCATCGCTGTTGTTCAGGAGAGAAAAATGACGCATCACATACCTGACCAGAGAAGAAATGGTGCATATCCTCACTTTTGAGTAAGTAAGGAATCAACACATTGCTGTCTTTTCCAACACACGCTTGCACGTGCGGCTTTATTTTTGATGCAAACCAGGTGCTTTGTGTAAAAGCAATGCATCCATTGATTTCTATGGATGAAGACTTTTTAATTTAAAAAGTCATAACTTTGCTTGTGTACGTTTGATTCTTTTCACTTTGGTCTTGTTTGAGTTAGATAAATAATGTTTATTTTTCTAAACTGGTGTTGTGTCACTTTTGTGGCATTTTCACTGTATTACTCTGTGTGTTGGTACAAATACTTTACACAATGAATTTGAGATAAACCTGACTGCTTGTGCCAAGCTGTCAAGGTGGTGAGCAGGGGTTGTCTTAGGAGTGTAACTCCCTTACCCTGACTAGAGTGAGGGTTCCTGCTTGGATAGAGTGCAAACTGACTGCCAAACAGAGATCCCATTTCTAACAATCAGATTATTTTGATATTAAGGCCCTCATTACAACCCTGGTGGTGAATGCCGCCTACCGCCATGGTTACGGCTGCCAACATACTGTGACCGCAGCAGTATTCCGCTACAGGTATTAGGTCAGTGATAAACTGGTGGTACCAAAACCCACACCATTACGGCAACAGGAATACGCCCACAGTAAAACGACCCACGAATCACTGCAGCGGTCTTTCAACCGCGGTAAGCTATTGGCGGTACACACCGCTGCATTAAAAAAACACACACTAACAAAACTACACCACATTGGACAATTCAAACTACACACACCTGACACATATACACACACCACACCCACACACTCACACCACTATAAAACACACACCCACATTACCCACAAACCTTTATGACCCAAACATTTTGGAAATTGAGAGAGAGAGAAGCCAGGAGCACCCACTCAATCAGAGCCACAAAACAACCTCACCCATACACCATCCACGCACCTCACACCACACACCCCAACACAGCACCCCACACACCGCACACATTTCACTCACACCACATCTATGGCACCCCAAAGACACCCCAGGTTTTCAGAGGAGGAGCTAGGGGTCATGGTGTAGGATATCATCCAGGTAGAGCCACAGGAAGCTATGGCAGAGAATCATGGACAGGGTCAAAGCCGTGGGACAGCATCCAAGAACAAGGGATGACATCAGGAAGAGGTGGAACGACCTACGGGGGAAGGTGTGTTCCGTGGTTGCAAGACAGCAGGTGGCAGTACAGAAGACTGGCGGTGGACCCCCACCTCCTCCCTCACAACTAACAACATGGGAGGAGCTAGTCTTGGAATTAATGAATCCTGAGGGCCTCGCAGGAGTAGCAGGAGGACTAGACTCTGGTAAGTCAAATCTTTACTACAATGTCCCCCAACCTACCTGCGTGCCATCACAAACCCCTACCCCTACCCTCACCCCATCGCTCCTCCACCTCACATATACCCCCCTATCAAAACCAATGTTCCCTCGAATTTTTTTCCACTGTGTGCGGCAGTGTAAGGTCTCTGTGCGCTGCAGGCAAGGATACGTGCGCCAAGAAATTGACCCTTCATGCGAGCGCAGTGCATAACTACCAAGATCAGGCATTAAAAGGAGGCTTCCATTGGTTACAATGGGCCTCTGTGTGCTTTGCACGATTAGCATGAAGATTTTTTATGCTAATCCTGCAAACCAATGGACTAGCATACAAAATCCTGACACTAGTCCACTAAGTACTGCCATGGTGTGCCGTATTTTGAATATGACGCACTCATGGTGGCGTTAAAGGGGGCGCTAAGGGGGGCAAGCAAAGTGGCGCTGCACTGTGTGCAGTGCCAATTTTTTCAAAAATGCCCCATAGTTCTGTTTTTTGCAGCAGGAATATTAACCCTCTATGATACTTTATGTTGAGTCAAAGCTGCCACTAGGCAAAATTCCCATCTCTCTCTAGCAAGAACATTAATCACAATAGGCATGTTGACATTTTAATTGTTTCTTGAAAGCTAAACACACAAGGAACTTTTTCAGCAGGTGCTTTTAAATCTCAAGTTTTGGAAGTTTTTGCTAAACACAGTGCTCCCCAGAGGTCAGGTCGCGGTGCTGTCGCACCGCTCGCACCGCCAAAAGCCGGCCCTGTGTGTGATTATAGCAGGCTGCTCACAAAGGCCCATGCTTTGCAGTTCATTTACAAAATTGTGAATTCAGCACTTCAGCTAACTACCTGCAAAGGGCATATTTGACCCAGAGTAAATGGCAGTACTCGGAATGCACTTTCTCTGGTCATGGTGCAGCTGCCTTTCATCAGGATGTCTGGGCATCCACTGTGTCCTCCATGTGTGCACCTTTCCCCTGTGAGCTATTGCTGTATTAACATGAAGCAGCTGAAGTCACCAGCTTGGAGCCAGACCAGCAGCGCTTTGCAGGGCTTCTCTAAAGAGCTCTGATGAGCAGTGCCGATGTGATGCTGAGAGGAGGAGAGATGTTATCATGTTGGAAGCAGGGCTGCAGGGTGAGTTTGCTGCTCTTGTCCTTCTTTTGCAAGCATGTGAATGCTGTGTTAATTATTTGCTCCTGTGTTATTCTCTCCTTTCGGTTTTTTTTGGTTTACAGTTTTGTAAGTAGCATTAGGTAAGCGACATTTAATTGCAGCAGTCGCGTGGTTAAGTGGAGGGTTTGGGCACCAGCACGGTTTTATTTGCAGATTGAGCAGTGTAGAAAACACGCTCACTGCAGAGGAGAGGCCAAAGGTGTAGGTCATATGTATTTGGTGTGTTTATCTGTGTGGAGTTTATCTGTGATGGCCTTAAACTGTAATCAGCGTAGAGGGAGCAATGTCTTGAAAGAATGCACACTTCGCTCTCAGGATCAAGACTGTGGGGGTGATTCCAACCCTGGCGGTCCGAGACCGCCAGGGTTGGGGACCGCGGGAGCACCGCCAACAGGCTGGCGGTGCTCCCTTGGGCATTCTGACCGCGGCGGTACAGCCGCGGTCACAAACGGAAAACCGGCGGTGTCCCGGGGATTCCGACCCCCATACCGCCATCCTGTTCCTGGCGGTTTTGGCTGCCAGGAACAGGATGGCGGTATGGGGTGTCGTGGGGCCCCCGTAACAGTGCCCCACAAAGATTTTCAGTGTCTGCCATGCAGACACTGAAAATCGCGACGGGTGCAACTGCACCCGTCGCACCCCTTCCACTCCGCCGGCTCCATTCGGAGCCGGCATCCTCATGGAAGGGTGTTTCCCGCTGGGCTGGCGGGCGGCCTTCTGGCGGTCGCCTGCCAGCCCAGCGGGAAACCCAGAATACCTGCGGCGGTCTTTTGACCGCGCAGCAGTATTCTGGCGGTTCCAGCCAGGCCGGCGGCTTCCGCCGCCGACCGGGGTCAGAATGACCCCCTGTGTCTAACTTCGGGTGGCTTGCAGAATCAAGTCATTCTGGCTCCCGGGCCAAAGAGCGTGAAAACATCTGTTGCAACAATGCCACGCAATGGCTCATTATTGCCGGCCTCCACACAGCTCCAAGCAGCGTTAGCCACCGCCGGCACTCGCTGACTCTCAGCCTGCGCTCCGAGGAACAGGCAGCCCCAGCATTGCCTTGGACATCTTCACTGCGCCAACATGCCAGGGAACATCAATTTGCCAGCTAACTGTGCCAGTCACCCTGACCCACTATGCTACATCACAAGAAACACGTACCTGCTTTCATTTGGAGATCTCCTCGTGCAGGGATTTCTCCTCGGGTCCTGCACTGCCGTTTTGTTTTCCTGATCTGCCGCGAAGAGAATGACCGCGTTTTTGCGCTATTTCGTTTTTTAAATGTAGCGCTGCCATACGGTTTCACTCTCTCGCGTGATGCAGGCAGAAATGTGCGCGCTTGGCAAACAGGCCTGCGCGGTGGGGGAAGGAAGGGTGCACGTGCGGGCACGCGCGCACCTTACAGGGAACATTGATCACAACCCACCCATCCCAATACCAAGCCCTGCATGTAACACCAATCGATGGACCCCCATCACAGACCTGCATGGACACCCATCACCACAGCATGCCCATTAGAGAGAATCACCTAGCCCACAAAATCACCACGCACACAAGGCAAAACTGACAGGGCTACCCCAACCTTACAGGAAAACACACCCATGCACAAGATGGCACACGCAGATACAATAACACAGCATTTTCAGCCCTACAGGACCCTTACCGGAGAGGAGTTGCCAGCAACATCCAGTCCCCCTCCAGAAGAGGCCCACAGTGATAACAGCAGCTCTACACGCCTGGATCACGATGACCAACCTGGCCCATCAGGGACCTCTGGACAGTCAGTTACCTTGCCACAGTCCCAACCCAACACAGAGCCTCCCCCTCAGGAAACACCAGCACAGAACCCACCCAGTGGGCCCATGCCACTGTCCTCAGGACACGTCAGTCAGCAGTGTGTCCACCACTACAGGGACCCCAGGCAACCCCACAAATCTAGGATGATCAGGGACCTGGGGACAGTGGCAGTGGGCACACGGTTAGGGGACAGAGGCACAGGACAACAGGGAAGCTGGGAGGACTGCTGTGCGACAGGGGGAGGACAGGCCCAGGGAACCGACTCTCCAGGAGGCACTCACCAACATCCTGGGAGCATACCACCATTCCAAGGAGACAATGGACCAGATACTGTACAAGTTGCAGGAGACCCAGCGGCTGCAGGAGGGACAGTACCTGGGGATCAGGGATGACCTAAAAACATCTACACCATCCTGGTCACCATTGCAGCGGTGCTGGCAGACATGGGCAAGACCATGAGGGAGGCAGTGGCACACCAACGGGCCCATGACACTAGCCACACCGAAGAACAGCCCTCCACCTCCGCCGGCGCTGGTGGACAGGAGGCCCTGCCACAGGACCAACAGGCCACCAGCACCCCAACCACTGCAGAAGGAGAACCACCCCGCAAACGGTCCCTGCGATCCAGGCAGAAGCCAGAGAACATTGCCAAGACCCCTGCCAGGAAATAAGACTCCTGATTGTCACCCTTCTGTCCCACTCTGTCACCCTGTCCACCTTGAACTGCCATTGCTCCACTTCCAACGCCCCCTTGGACAATGCACCTGTGATACAAATAGACTGGACTCTACCCTGGATTTTCCTCCACCATCACCCCAGCCCATTGCACATCCCCTCTACTTATGAGCACTTAAAAAAACACAGTTGGAACAAATACAAATCTGTAGTCTGTCAAATGATTCAAATATGTATTAGTACAACATTATCAAAGCATAGCAAGTCATATGTACAGTTAGCTTTTCATTGGAATGACCTTTAGTGGGCAGCAGTAAACACACCTGGAGCCAGAGTGGGCCACAGAGATCTGAAAATAGAGATGCCAAAGGGTACATTAAGTGGCCATAGACATAGGGAAATCAGGCTGTCATGTACAATGTCCAACAGAAAACTGAAATGTGAAGTGAAATTACAGTGCCTTACCTGAGTGTCACTGGAAGTACTGCTGTCTCATATTACTTCTGTTGTCCACATCTTCTTCCTCTGCCTCCTCTTCCTCACTGTCTACAGGCTACACCGCTGCCACTAGACCATCTCCAGGCTCATCCTCCTGCAGAAAAGGCACCTGGCGTCTCAAGGCCAGGTTGTGTAACATGCAACGATAATCTGGCACACTTTCTTGGGTGAGTAGTACAGGGATCCACCTGTCAGATGGATGCACCTGTACCTGGCCTTCAGGAGGCCGAAGGTTCTTTCAATTATCCGCCTTGTTCACCCATGTGCCTCATTGTAACATTCCTCTGCCCTTGCCCTGGCTTTCCTCACTGGGGTCAGTAACCATGAGGGGTTGGGGTAACCAGAGTCACCTGCAAATATCGAGGGACAACTGTTAGACACACACTAACCCTTAGGGACAACCCCATACCCAGACACCTACTTTTACTGGGTGGGGACCTTGGTCTCACCTATTAGCCACACCCGGTGCCTCTGGAGTTGGCCCATCACATATGGGATGCTGCTATTCCTCAAGATAAAGGTGTCATGCACAGAGTAAGGATTCATGCATTCACATGGGAGATGTACTGGTCCGCCAAACACACCATCTGCACATTCATAGAGTGATAGTTTTTTCTATTCCTGAAAACTTGTTCATTTCTCGGGGGACAAATGCCGCATGTGTACCAGCAATGGTACCAATGATTTTTGGGATATGTCCCAGGGCATAGAAGTCAGTTTTCACTGTGGCCTAATCCTCCACCTTGGGGAATATGATGTAGCTGCGCATGTGTTTCAGCAGGGCTGACAACACTTTGGTCAAAACGTTTGAGAACATTGGCTGAGACATCCTAGATGCCATGGCCACTGTAGTGTGGAAGGAACCACTTGCCAGGAAATGGAGCACTGACAGGACCTGCACTAGAGGGGGATACCTGTGGGCTGGCAGATAGCTGACATCAGGTGGGGTTCCAATTTGGCACACAGTTCTTGGATTGTGGCCCAATCAAGTCTGTATGTTATGATAATGTGTCTGTCCTCCATTGTCACAAAGTCCACCAGAGGTCTGTACACCGGAGGATGTCGCCATCTCATATTCAGACTCAGCTGTTGAAGCCTATGGAAGAAAACAGTGATCAGTGGGTCGTATACACATATCTATTGCACTAATTGTTTCCTTTACAGAACCAGTATGTGAATCTGAAAATCAGTTGCTGTGCCAATGTCTGCTGTGATGTAATTAGGTGCCACGCCTTGTGCCCTCCTGAAATGGTGGATGCCTGACCTGTGAGGAGGGACAAGTGGAAATGAGGTAATTCCGCTGGCTTTGTGCGTCATTGCGGTAGGCGGTCAAAGACCGCTGCGCAACTTTGCATTGGTTATCATTGGGCCCTATGATTCCAGGAGCCAATGGCGATGTACGCCGGAGGAGACGGTATGCACCGCCGCCGACATGACCTCCATTTTCTATCTGTTCACTCACTTGCTACCTGACCTTCAACAGGAGAGGACCTACACTGCAAGTGCTGCTGTGACCTGTGTCTGGAAGCGACAATGGCTCATGTGTCTCGGGAAAAGGGCTCTACCTTTGCGGCGAAGTTGGAGAAACTGGTGGATGGGGTCCTACCCCAGTACATGTTACTCTACGATCCTCTAGACAAAACAGGTGAGTACACTGTGAGCATGATGCGTGGGCCATGAATGTAGGAATTGCTGGGTGTGTGAGCCACATGTAGGGGGAGGCAGAGGCGTCCTAGACAGAGTGCTGCATGTATGGTGGTCAATGTATGTGCATCAGGGGATGGGAGGGATCTGGTGGGCCATGAGTGTGACCGTCTGGACGGTTGACCAATTCCCTTTTCTGCTGTCTTTTCCATGAAGGTCAGCGCCCACCATAAAAAGAGTATTTGGCGTGCCATCGTCAAGGAGGTGCAGACCCTGGGGGTCTTTGACAGGCGGAGCACCCACTGCCCCAAAAGGTGGGAGGACCCGCGCTGCTGGGTAAAGAAGATGGCGGAGGCCCAGCAGGGACCGGCTTCCCAACGAGGAAGAGGTGCCCGTCGCACCATGACCCCCCTGATGTTCCGCATCCTGGCAGTGGCCTTTCCGGAGTTGGAGGGGTGCTTGAAAGCATCACAGCAGCCACCGGGGGATGAGCACAGATTCTGAATTCTGACTTTGGGCGCGTTAAGGGTTACCTGGGTGGGGGATGTGGGCTGTGGGTGCCACTAGGCCACGGCGAAGAAGGCAGGGTAGGTCCCTTGTTGGGCAGGCTCTGGAGCACTCCTACCCCGAGTTTCAGGTGTGCAGGTGATTGGCAGTGGGCATTGTACCCCATGGGCTGGTGACTGGTAGTGCATTGCCTAGTGCATAGGGCTGCTCCCTGTGTGCTGTGTACGCCAACGGTGGTGGTGTTGCTGGCATTGACCAAGTGTATCATCTGTCTCTCCCCCCCTTTTTGTTTTGTCATCCTGTCCTTGTGTGCATTAGCATCATCTGGCAGAGGAGCTTGGGCACCGGTGACGGAGGGAGCTGCATCCCACATGGGCATGGAGGCCGAATCCACCAAGGGTGAGGGCACCAGTGGGATGGAGGGTGAGGGAAGCACCACGATGGGGACAGGAGGAGACACCAAAGACTGCAACTCCTCCTCCGATGGATGCTCCCTGGCAGTGGTGGACACCTCTGTGCCCACCCCAACAACAGGTACAGCCACCACCCGCCCCTACCAGCACCGCCCTCCTAGCAGCCACTCAGCATGTCTCCTGTGCACGCTCACCCAGGAGGGTGGGCATCTCCTTCGCCCCAGGCAACTCAGGCCCTGCCCCAGTCAGCCCTGCTGCCCTCAGTGAGGAGGCTATGGACCTCCTGAGATCCCTCACTGTTGGCCAGTCAACCATTCTGAATGCCATTCAAGGTGTCAAGAGGCATATGCAACAAACAAATGCACACCAGGAAGGCATTCACTCTGGCGTGGTGGCCCAACAGAGAGCATTTCAGGCTCTGGCCTCACCACTGATGGCAGCCCTTGTCCCTGTCTCAAGCCTCCCCCCTCCAACTTCCTCTACCCAATCCCAATCACCTCAACCCCAGTCTATCCCAAGCACACCTTCAGACCAGCATTCACCCAAATCACCACACAAAAGTGGGTCAGACAGACACAACACCACACTTCATCTCACAGGCATTCACACAAGCACCATCCACATGCAGACACACCAACATCCACTGCCTCCACTGTGTCCCCCTCCTCCTCATCATCCACCTTAATCCCAGTAGCGTCTCCACTCACACCTGCATGCACTACATCCTCATCCACTACTTCCATCACCAGCACGCCCATCAAAACACACCCCACACTGGCAGTCATCACCCCCACATCCATGCACGTCCCCTGTGTCCTCTCCCAGTGTGTCTGTGACCCCTCCTCCCAAAGTACACAAACGCAAGCACCCACCCACCCAACAGCCATCCATCTCACAACAGCATCCAGCTATGCACCTGCACCCAAACACAGCAACCACTCCCTTTTCCTCCCCTCCCAAACCCTCTAACTCTTCCCATCCCAGTGTCTCTAAGAAGCTTTTCCTGGCAAACATTGTCCTCTTCCCTACCCCTCCCCCTCTCCTGCTCCTTGGGCCAGGGTGTCCAGAACCCAGCCCAGCACCTCAGCCACCAAGTCGACATCCTCTGTGGTTCCTGCAGCTAACAGAGGCGCAAAGGGGGCACCTGTCAGTCCAGCCAGTTTGCCACCAACACCTGCCAAGGACAAAACTATTCTGCCACCTGCCAAGGTGAAGATGGGGACAGCATGCAGCAAGGGGAAGGAGCACCAACCACCCAGCAAGGCCACCTCAAAGACTCCAGCTGCCAGACCCAAGGTGACACCACCATCTGCCAAGGTGAGGAAGGGCCTGAAAAAAAACAGGCAAGGCACTTCACTGCCCCAAGCACCACTACTGTCAGCAGCAACAGACCCAGTGGACAGCCGTCCGAGGCTGCAGGAGAAGGGTTGGAGCCTTCTCCCACCACTGGCAGCACCGGCACCTGCACCACGGCCAGCACCGCCAGCAGCCCCACCACTAGCACTGCTGCAGGCACTGCCGCAAGCACCGCCACCTGCACCTCTGACAGTAGCACCACTACCAGCAGCAGCAGTCCTAGTGGGCAGCCGCCCGAGGCTGCAGGAGAAGGGCTGGAGCCTCCCCCCACCACTGGCAGCACCGGCACTACAACCAGTATGCAGCCTTAGCAGGATGGAGTCTAGGCCTGCCTCCATGGACTATCATGCAACCTGGTCCCTGCAAATCTTGTGCCTCAGACACCCAGGTGAGGGACTGTGAACTGCCACACCACAAGTGTTGCATCACTGGGCACAAGGCCCCCTCCAGAACCAGTGGAGATATGCATCAACTCACCCAAGCCTTGGTAGGATGGAGCACACTGGGCACAAGTCCCCCTCCAGAACCAGTGGAGATATGGATCCACTCACCCAATCCTTCTCAGGATGAAGCACACTGGGCACAAAGCCCCCTCCAGAACCAGTGGAGAAAGGCATCCACTCACCCAATCCTTGGCAGGATGAAGCACACTGTGCACAAAGCCCCCTCCAGAACCAGTGGAGACAGGCACACACTAGAGAGACTGTGGCTTTGCACTCCTCAGGACCAAGCAGTGGGCAACCCACCCACTTGAGAGACTGTGGCTTTCCACTACCCAGGACTAAGCAGTGGGCAAACCACCCACTTGAGAGACTGTGGCTTTGCACTCTCCAGGACCAAGCAGTGGGCAAACCACCCACTTGAGAGACTTGAGAGACTGTGGCTTTGCACTCCCCAGGACCAAGCAGTGGGCATGGAGCCCCCCTCAAGGAGCAGTGGCGTTATTCCAACTTCCGGCTGAGGCGCCCCCCTTCCCAATTCCCCTGAGGTGCATGTGTGTCTTTGACCTGATGCCCCTGCAGTGTTCTCTCCGTATTGAGGCAGGAGTCAAGTGTGGGCTTGGCCCATGATTTTTGGCCCAGTGAACCATGGGCATTTTGAATGTACAATGTACCGCCTTATGTATATATTGTATGTTTTTGTAAATACTGTTTTTCTGTTTAGTACGTATGTCTGCCTATTTCTAATATATCACTGATTTGACTCTATTCCTTTTGTCCTTGCATTTTTCCAGGGGGTTACGGGGTGTAAATGTAATGTTGATGCATGTTTTTGTGTGTATGGTGTTGTGGGTGAGGGAGAGGGTGGGGGTGGGGTGTTGCGTGTTGCATGTGTGTGTCACTCTCTTTTTCCTCCCCCCTCCCCTGTGTACTAGGTACCGTACTCACCGTGGTCATCGCCGCTGCCTTTCATATTCCTGGTAGATGAGGAGGTAGGCCAGCATGGGAAGGACCTGCAGCAAGGGCTCCATGGCGTCCTGGTTCTTCGTTTGTGTCGAGCGGTGAGTGGTTTCTCTTCCAAGTCCTGTTTCCGTCATGCTTTTGATGGCGTTGGTACCACCCGGAAAAGCTTGTGGATTAGCGGGTTGTGATGGGGTGGGTGGTACATTGTCTTCCACCTGTCTGTTGGCGGTTACCACCACAGTGTTTGTTGCTACCGCCGTGGCGGTTGGAGTGTTAAAGTGGCTGTCTGTGTTGGTAGTTTCCGCCGTGGTCGTGATCCCATTTTTTTTACACCTGGCCTGTTGGCGGTATTACCGCCGCTTTAACACCGACCGCCAGGGTTGTAATGAGGGCCTAAGTGTGTGTATGTGTTTACGTTTTGTTTATTTGTATTTTTGACTTGGTAATATATTTATGGAACTTTTTTACTATATTTGAATATGTCAGCAGGTTGTTGGGTTTGTGGGGAAATAGCGTGGTGAGTTTTTTAACACCTATTTTTGAATGCTTTTAAACTGTATATATTTTTAATTTGTTAATTTGATTATTAATAATGTAACATATTTTAATTGTAACTTATGTAATGAATAATTTGAAAATTTTAAATTATTTGTTGTAATACTTATATCTCCATTATATAAACTGGATAGTTTGATTATTGATTATGTAAATTGTTTAATTTAATTACTGTATTGATTGTAATTTTTTTGTACTTTCTATTAAATGAAGTTGTATTCTTACATATCTTTAAGTATTATTTTAGTTTGTTTTACTTGATGTTGGATGTTAGTCATATTTGGTGTTAAAGTATTTTAACTATAAATTTCTGTTATGTTTTTAGTTAGTGAATGTTTTTAAGTTGTTTTCCCTTAATTATTAATGTATTCATTTTGATTTGCAATTATTTATATCAATTTTGAAATGTAAAAATATTTGCATATATTTCCCAAAATATTTCTAGATTATTTTTTTAAAGTATATCTTGTTTTTTGATTTTAGAAGAGAATAGTACATTCAACTTTTCCAATCTCTAATTCTTTCATTACTGTGTGAGCACTGGAATGGGAATAAAAGTTTAACACTTTCTCTGCTGTTGCTCAGGTTGGAGTGGGAGTAGTAAATCCGACTTCGCCGAGTCCAACACTTTCCCTAATGTTGTTCAGGCTGGACTGAAAATAGTAAATCAGACCCCCCTCAAAGTCCAACACTTTCCTTTCTTTTGTTTAGGTTGGAGTGTGAATACTACATCTGACCCCTCCAAAGTCCAACACTTTCCAGATTGTTGCTTACTTTACAGGGTGACTAGTAAATGAGACCCCTACTCTATTGTTGCTGTGGTTCAGTGGGAATAGTACATCTGACACCTTCAAAGTTCAACAGTTTACCTACTATTGTTTAGGTTAGAGTGGGAAGAGTAAATGTGCCCCCTACAAAGCCCAACACTTTCCCTACTATTGCATAAATTGGAGTGGCAATAGTTAATCTGTCCCCTCCAAAGTCCAGCTCTTTCCCTACTGGTATTAAAATTGGAGCTCAAATAATTAATCTAGCTCCTCTAAAATCCAACACTTTTCTAGTGTTTCTAACTTTGAATTGGTAATAGTAATTGTGATCCTGAAATGTCTACTTTTTTTTAAATGTTATTGATTTTGATTTAAAATTTCATTTCTGTGATTTAATTATATGTTTTGTTATTTTAATTATTTTTTTCCTCATGTTTTTATTTTCTGAACTATTATTGTTTTTATTATGTTTTAATGGTATTAGATATGCATGTTTGTTAATACAGTATTTAGTGTGGCCAAGTATTTATCATTATTTTTTTTATTTTATTTTTATTATTGTTGTTGTTGTTTTTGAAGTTGTTTCATATTTATTTATTAATTTATGTTTATTCTTTTACATTTATTGTAAAGTATATCTTTTTTCTAATATATGTATTTTTTATGGATATGCCTGGTTTTAAAGTTGATATACAATTTAATATTACATATCAGAGCCATTGGAAGTGAATGCTAGACCCATTCATGTATTGTGTATTATGAAAAGGCCAAAGTTTAGCATTTACTTAGAACCCAAACCAGTATACTCTGCATGCAACAGGCTTTCACTTTCATGACTAAGGGCCTAATTACAAGTTTAGCGGTTGGAAAACCCGACCGCCAGACCCGTAGTGAGGAGACTGCCGTCCCACCTGCCCGATTATGAGTTTTCCACTCGGCTGACTGGCGGAAACCTAGGTTTCTGCTGGTCAGCCCAGTGGAAAAGTGCAGTAGCATTGTACTCAGCTCCACATGAAGCTAAGTCCAATGCCATCGCAGAGGGGTCTAACCAGCACCCTCGGAATGCGCCCTGTCTGCTGAGCAGACAATGCCCATTCTGATGGTGCTGGGGAGGGGGGCCCCTGCACTTCCCACTACAATGGCAAGGGCAGTGCAGGGGTCTCCTGTGGCACCCAGAACTTGTTCTTGGGAAGCCTTTTCATCAAGGCTGAATCACCATGAAAAGGCTGGCAGAGAACATGGTCTTAATCAGCCAGGAGGCACTAACTTCAGTGCTGTGCTGGCTGATCACAAACAAAACTGCCGTCAGCTCATCAGGTTCAGAGATCCACGTGGCGACGGCCGTCCCGGGTGGTCTCACCACCAGGGTCGTAATGTGGCCGCCACTGCCCCAGCGGTTTGACCACCACCATGAGTCTGGCATTCTTGAGACCTCCAGACTCGTAATCAGACCCTTATCTTTTCTTTCTTTCATTTGGAGACCTGGACATGTGATGGATGCTGTGATTACACAATCTCTGATAAAACATTTGGAACCCTATTAAGTTTGAAGGTGAATGGAACCACCTACATTGAAAAGATAACAGACATAAAAGATATGATGTGCAGAAGTATGATTGTGCAGAGGTACTGAGGGAATGTAACCAAAAAAAGTTTAAGCATTTTGAACAAAATCTGGCCTTTATGTAATGAAAAGGACTCATTCTTAAAAAAGAAAGGACACATTTATTCAGCAGTTTAGATTCTGACTACAGTTGTGTTGTGTATTGAGCTAATTTTCAGATTTGTAAATCACAATCTAATATTGGACACCCAAATCAAGGCTCGGATGTCTGTAAGGTAACAACATCAAGAACATGGTGGAGGCAAAATAGACTCTGAATGATAAATTGACAAGCTGTGGGGGAGTGCATCAGTTAAGTAAGTGTTGGGTTTTCAAACTGCAGCACCGTCCATCTTTCCTTCTAGCAGCTTCATCTTCTCATTTAAGAGGGAGCAGGCAACCCTGCAAGACAGCTACCATGCGTCAGGAGGTTCTTTGTGTGAGCACAACTTAATATGTGCCCGCATAGTCAAAGTGCCTTACAATCGCATGCTTGCCTTTATGAACCTATCAAATTATATAATAGAAAGAAAGGTATTACCTCATTTGCATGGGGCCACACCCTTACGATCACACAACTGTGAAATTTGCTTGTGCCTAACCCATATGACTGAAGCAGCTCCTCAACCAGTAACTGCTTCAACTCATTGTTTTTTAGGATTAACCTTACTATTTTTCATTGGGTAGAACAAAGCGAAATAAAAAGTTTATCTTTATGAGATACATAGTATCAAGTTTCATTATACATAACTCCGCACTTTACCATTATTTTAAGAAAATTATACAGTGATTATTACATTAACAAACATGTGTTATAGAACTGTTCACATTTATGCAATATTGTGATTTTTCAGGCATAATCTAAAGTAAAAGAAAAAATAGGTAGAACAAAGGTAAGCAATTAGGTAACATCAAGGGTATGGTAAACAATATCTGAAGCTCTTCAAATACATCATCATGTATTTTAATCATTATGATTTTATTATGTGCAGTGGATGGTCAGTACAGTGTTTAATCTTAACAGTTTAGAGATATAGATTATCATTCTTTATTTCGAGTCCCTGTGGGTCTGTATTTTAGTCCATATTTTAATTAAAGAATTGTTATTCATAAACATGCATTAGTATCTCTAGTATTAGTAAGATGGAAAAAAGGGCCTCAAATAATTTAAAAATGGTAAGGTGATCTTGAAGCTTGTAGATATATCTTTCATATGGGGCTAATCTAAGAAGTTCAAAGACCCATTTCAGATATGAAGGTGTGTTGGATGCATTCCAATGTCTAAGAATACATGCTTTGGCCCTTAAAGGACTGTGGCTATCCCTCATCCCCAATGGAACTAGACATCCTCTATGTCAGACACATCATGTAGTACTGCCAGATTAGCCAATTCTCCAAAGTAAGAAAGGCTAGATTCATGTAAAGTGTGACATGTATCTCTCCAGGATGTATTCAGGTGTGGACATGACCATAATATGTGGAGTAGGTCCCATTTTGGACTAGTACAGCACCAGCAAAGGTCGTTCGACTCTAGCCCGTCTTATTTCGTTTGACCTCCACTGTATTTTCAACGTGCCCTGGGAATGCAAAAAGTGAATGCTAATGTGCATTGCACCTATGGGGCATATATACAACAAGGTCCCTTGTTCTTTTACGTTCGGGCTCCCACAGATGATTCCCCTGTTGCAGCCATTCTATGCCTCTGTGTGGCATGGTTTAGCAGACAGTAGGGCAGATTTATCAACTTTTTGAGCTGTGGTACAGTCATGAAAAGTCACACATCGACAAAGTATTTATTTTTTTGTGCCAGAAAGTACCCCATAAAATAACTAAAATAGTGATTTGTGCTACTTTGCACAACTTTAAGTCAAGGGGTCACTCTATTGGATATACATGGACAGTCTCATGCTACCACTCATGGATTTTAATGCAAAGCCCTTTCCACTATAATTGCTGGACATGTATTTGCAACACAGATAACACCTCGTTGAAGCAGGGGCTAAACAAAAGAATTATTTTAACACATTACTTGTGTGGTGCATTGTACAGCACACATCCAATGTATGAAAATATTTAAAGTTTGTCTGGACATTGTATTTTGTATTGTAACATTAATATTCCAGTGCAAATCTTTGCTAGACATCTCACACATGTCTTTGCACTTTGGTACAATGATGTGTACGGTATTGCCAGGTAGCCTGTGTGTGTGCCAGGACTGAGAAAGAGAGCAGCAGCTAAGACATGTCTTAGTAGATGTGTCACTATACAGAATTTTATCCACAGCTCATACTGGTGCAGCAACTTTAGTTGCTGCTGTGCATCACACTATTAATAAATGTGCCCCAGCATCTTCCTATGTGTGCTTGGAGTGCAACACTAATGCCACACTATGGTGATGGGAAGAGAATAAGGAACTTGAAAAAATGTGCACTTCTCCACTCTGCTTTGGAAAGGGAAGCTCCCATGGCAAGAAATCGAGAAAAATGGGTAGAGAGGTCCTAAGAAAAAAGAGTAAAAAAAAATTGATCAAATAGATACCATGAAAACAAAGATGTAAACCCCATTTAACAAAGTGATCCAGTATCCTCCAAATAGTAAATAAAGTGTAAAGCCTACGCTTAATAAATTTCTTTTTGTTACGATTTTTCTTGGACTTCAGCTAAAAAAGCAATGGTCAAATCTAAAAGCACTGGTTACAAAAAAAAATCCTAAACATTTTTCTTTTTTCATGGTAGTTCTCATGTATATTTCCCTTTAACTCAGGTTAAAAGGAGGTAAACTTTTGAAAAGCCCACCTCCCTTTGTAGTGGTTACCAAAACTTGATGGAATTATCAATTCATGAACCTCTTCTTTTTGAATGATGAAGACTTAAAAACATAGAGGCAGATTTAGGAGCCCCTAGCACCTCCTTATGCCACATTCAGGTAATTTTTTTGTACGCTAATGTGGCCCAACAAGGCCAAAATCACAGTGACAAATTTACTGTGGCGCAATTCATGCATTATCCCACTTTGTAACCCTTTGCGCTACATTATGCCTGTGCCAGGCATAATGTATGCATGAGGGGTGTTCCCCCATTAGAAGGGCTGAAAAAATGGCACAAAAACATCTAAGAGATTTCTCAGTGTCATTGTTTTCAGCACTTTTAACGAATTAAAAGGAGGCACACCATTGTTTACAAAGGGCCTCAATTGGATTTCCAGGATTAGCGTCAAGATTTTTTACGCTCTGAACTAACGTAAAAAATGTTGACGCTAGTTCCCTAACTACCGCCATGGTGCACCGTATTGTAGATATGGCACACACATGGTGGCATTAGGGGGCTGTTAAGGGGCGCAAGAGAAGTGGTGCTGCACTGGGTGCAGCATAATTTTTCTTAAATCTGGCCCATAGAGTTTTATACTTCATTACAGTCTTTACCATCTAGCTCTGGAAGCACCCAAGTGCGCTAATGTCCTCTTATCAACTAGTTAGTTGTTAATAAGGGGAATCAATTAGAAGTGGTGTTGCATTTTCCTATTTTTTGAAGTTCCCCATCATTCTCTACTGCACACAGTCTAATTTAATATCATTCATTAGTGGAAATGTTTTTATATTTATGTTCCTATCACAAGATTTTTTTCACTTTATTTATGATTTTATCAATAGAAAAAAAATAGAAGCACAGACTGCCTCCAGTAACTGGAGCTTGATGTAAGTCATTTTAAAGCAAGCATTACTTCATCAACAGTAATTACAAGCATTACCTCATTCAGACCATTCTCAAATAGTGTGGGTGCTGACACCATGGGTGCTACATCTGGAATTGGAAACAGTGTGGTATCTATCACTACAGCCTCTGTAGTATATTTGCCCTGTATATGTGATACAAAGTCAGCGGACAACAGATAGTCACAAAGGGGCTGCCTAGTATACTTGGGGTGAGATGTGGGTGGTTGAAGCTCTGCATATAATTTGCTAATAGTGTCACAATATATAGGACTACGAATGCAAGCTACCACTATGGGTGGTATTCAGTTGCACCAGTGTATAGCAAGTTTGTGTTTCACTAGTAGCAGGACTATCACTGAATATCTTCTAAGCAGATTTGGGAATGTCAGAGTCATATCTCATAAGTATGAGCAGGGGACTGGGGTCTAATGTGGTTTATATCATCAAAGATAGTCTGCTGAAGACATCTTGCCAATACAGCGCTAGCAGGGGGCACGTCCATGTCATATGTGCAAAGTCGGCCTGAGGAGCTAGGAATTTAGGACAGTTCAATGAGTGTATGGGGTCAAATTTGCCCATGGCTGCCGGTGTGATATATATGCGCTTTTAGAACTTATAGTGGAGGAGCCTGTGGCAGTGGTTCAAAGAGACTAATCGTGTTTGTGAGCAACAGGCCTCTCATATATTGTTTGTGATTGGGCGTCCTACATCTTCCACTCAGGCGGTGCACAATTTCGCATTGTGGGTCAGTAATAGGTTTCGACAAGTTTGGTAGAGACAAGACACCAGTATGTCCCCCTCACTGTCCATGATAAGTAAAGTAAGGAGATGAAAGTCCTCTGGCGCCAGCGGGTAAGTGGCGATCAGAGCCCTCGGGCATTCTGGAGACGCCGGAGTACGAAGTGGTCCATATTGGTAGCAGAAGCAAACCTAGAATCCCCTGTCCGTGAGAAAACATGCCCTTCCGGGAACTGGTCACCAAAGGTGTGGAGGGATAAGTTGGATATGGTACACTGGATGCGTTTTTAATGGGGAGCCATGAATTCTTAGGTAGTAGTAGTCCTGGGGAATAGAGGTTGGCCACACAGACTAGTTGAGTCAATTTGCGCCATGCCCTACATGTGGTCGAAATTTTTTTGTATGTCGTTTGGATCTAATAGACACCCTTCTGATAGGAGGGTATGCAGGGAAGCTGGGAAAACAAGATCCCTCCCAGGTATGCCGAATTGCAAACATGAGCTCGAGTTGTACCAGTGGAATGCTAAGTGACTGTGAAACCAGGTAATATAATTGAAATTTGGGACACCCAGCCCACTGCTTTCATGAGGGAAAGTTAATATGTCCCAGCTAATTCTGGGGTGCCTGTTTGCCCAAATCATTTTTGTGAGTAAGCTCCTAAGTGCCAGGAAGAATGAGTTATAGAGTGGTATAAGATTAGTGAACAGGTATAGAAATTGGGGAACTCGGGGAAGAAAGACCATTTTAATGATGTCTATATCCCACCATCAATAGGGGTAGGCGAAACCAATGTTTCACTTGCCATAGTTTAGACAAATTATCTGATCTCTGTCCCAGTGTATGTACACTCCCAGGTATTTAACGTGGTCAGCGCACCATGTCAACAGGAAAAGTGACTGACCAGGACTTGTCTTGTTCATGAACGGAAAGAGTTCGGACTTGGACCAATTGACTTGTAGCCCAGAGTAGGTACCAAAGCGTGCCACCTCCTACAACAGAGGATCAAGCTATTCCGTGGGATTTCGTAAGAACAGCAGTATATAATCCCCGTACAGCAATATAATCAATGGGCATGGCTTGAACTGTAACCCCCTACGCATATGTTTTTATTAGAGGTGATGCACTAAGGGATCCATGGTGATAAAGAAAACTAGGGGGGATAAAGACACCCCTGTCAGATGCCCCTGAAGATGAGTAAAGTGGGGTATATATGGGGTCATTACGAGCTTGGCTGTCTCAGGACCGCCATGTTGGCAGCGGCTGTCGTACCGCCAATGGGCCAGCGGGGAAGACCACCAAATTTTGACCATGGCGGTCATACCAACAGAACACAGTCAAACAACCGCCAGTACCGCCTGTGTGGACATGCCACTACAGACGTCAGTAGGCACCTTCAGGCCGGTGGGGACCATGTTTCCATCAGACATATTACTAGGCTGCACACTGTCAAGGTTTCCGCCACGTTCGCACCACCATGAAAATCCTGGCGGAAACCAACTAAATAAAAGGAGAAACTCACCTTCAGGAACACATACCTGACTGGAACCACCTTGGAACCTGAACTGGAAGTCCTCCCACTGCTCCTGCTCGCATAATGACTCTGGAACCAGCGAAAAAGACAACAACCATGAGTACACACACCTATCTCACACTGTAGGGAAAACCCACAGTACACATGCACACATAACATACACATCTGGGGCGGCTTGCGACGGTGACACACACATGTAACCACACATCCGTACGCACATACACACACACTGACATACACACACTGACATACGCACACCCATACTACACACGTGCACACACACACCGACATACACACACGCACACCCATACTACATACACGCACTCGTGCCATACACACACCAACCTGCAAACACTGCACCAGCACTGTCTAATACAACCATCCACAACACCACCGATACCCACAATGACAAAACAATTGCAACAACTCAGACTCTTTGGCAAGCAATGTCATACCACACCTCCATATGACAACACATACTAACAACAACACAGAACAACACCAGACAACCAATAAACACAATCACACTGCCATATAAGGAAGCATACATCACAACACGCTAACACCACACACAATGAATATGACATAGTTATCACCACACACACGGAGGCACACACAACAACCACACAAGGGCGCACTCCACTACCATCACACATCTCTACACAAGCAATACACAATTTTGCTACATACGTGCATGCAGCAAACACAATTATATCTTACACACATTACACAGCAATGACAGAGTGACAAATGGCAGGGTCACACCCACACAAGTACCCCAGGCACAACAGCTGGCACAACCAACACACACATGTCACACACACACAACCCAAAGCCCACAAACACCAAACTGCCATGTAGAAAGAAAGGTAGGACAGGTATGTAAACACTGAATACAACAACATGTTGGGCCAGATGTATTAATAAATTAGAACATATCAAATGAAAACTATGTACAAATAAAAGTCCAATGGCCAGTCCAAAGTGCCAAAGGCACAAATCTCACCGTAGAGTATCCCAACTTGACTCCTGACTGCAAAATGACCTCCACATGGTAGGGGCATCAAGGGGGCAGGCAGGCACCTCAGGGATTGGGGAGGTAAAAGGGGGGTTTTGGACTTGGGTTTGGGAGGGGGATACTTGGGCTTGGGCTTGGGTGGGAGGTCCTTGGGCCTGGGCTTGGGATGGGTAGACTTCTTGGCAGGGGTAATGGCATGGGCACTAGCAGGGGGGCAGAGGAGGAGTTGGAGGAAGAAGGGCTGGACTTGGGGAGGGAGGAAGAACGCTTGGGGTTATCACAGGGTGGGAGTAGGGAACAAGGAAAACTTAGCGAGGAAATGCTTTTTAGACACACGGGGCTCGTCATGGCAACAGGGTTTGACAGTGGAGGGAGAGGAAGTAGTTGTAAAATGAGTCTGTTTGGCTGTGTTGGGTACAAGTGCATTTGTGGAATGCCTGTGGGTGCTGGGTGTCTGTTGGGAGGCTGAGTGTGGGCGTTTAGGTGTCTTGGGATGAGGGGGGAAGTGCAGGGATATGCTATGCTGGATGGGTGACGGTCTGTTGGGGTGGTGTCTGCAGGTATGGTAGATGTGCTGCATGTGGGAGTGTCCGTAGTTGAGGTGAGTGCAGATGTAGTGACAGGGGTGGATGTCTGCGGGTGTGATATTGTGGTGACTGTGGGTGAGACAGGTGTTGTGGCTGGATTCGTGAATGATGGTGTGATGGATGAAGGTGTGTCAGGTGTAGTGTCTGTGAAGGAGGGGGAGGTGGGGAGTATCTATAAGTAGTGGATGTTGTGTCTGCAGGTGGGTGTTGTTCATGTGCATGCTGGTGGTGGGTCTTGTGGTGCTTGTGCTTGTCAGTGGTACCCTTGTCTGTTGCAGTGGATGTATGCCTCTGTGTATGTGTGCTTTGGATGGGTTTGGGGAGAGGGGATTGGGATTGGGAAAAGGTAGATGGAGTGGGGATGGTAGACAAAGGGAAACTGGCTCCTGTCCATGTGGAGGCCAGAGCTTGAAAGGATTTCTGGAGGCCAGCCAGGGCACCAGTAATGCCCTCCAGGAATGCATTGCTCTGTTGGACATGAGCTACCAGTCCCTGGATGGCATTTACCATGGTGGACTGACCCACAGAGATGGACCTCAGGAGGTCAATAGCTTCCTCAATTAGGGCAACAGGGCTGATTGGGGCAGGGGTGCCTGCGGTGAAGGAGATGCCCACCCTCCTAGGTTAGCGGACAGGGGCAAGTGGGTGGGGAGCTACAGGGAGGGCAGTGTTAGTAAGGGAGGTGGCAGACAAAGATGGTGCTGGGGTGGTCCCAGATGGGTCTCCCACCACCAGGGAGTGGCCACTGGAGGAGGATTCTGAAGAAGAGGTGGTAGATCCGGTCTCCCCCATGGAACTCCTCTTGCCCTCCATCGCACTGGGTCCCACGCTCTAACTGGTTCCAGATTCTTGGGTCCCATGGGCTGTTGCTTCCCCACTCACCTGTGTCCCTTCTCCTTCACCTGACAATGCATATGCACACAAAAGGAGAAAGAGGGAAGGAGAGACGGAGAGAGATAGGGTGAAAATGGGTTAACAATTAGCTCTCACACTGTTTAACAAGCACGTCTTTGACAATGCTTATCCTGGCTAGGCCATCTTAGGTGCCAATGTACATTGCCTACATCATGTCACAAAATGCCCCTAGTACCCACCCTTGTCATGCAATCCTCACACCTGCATCAATATCTATGTTGGCCAGCACAACTGGAGTCATCCACATGATGACTACCAAAGCCATTTCTACTAGCACAGCATGCCCTGGATGCAGTTTCAATTGTATGACTGAATACACATCATACCGCTCCATGCCCCTATCAGCCATTGGATGTCCAGCTGACTGAACAAAGCACTTCTGGCCATTACAGTAACAACACATGATCAGACCATGCCCTGTGTAACAGATCCATAACATTGAAGACAACTCCACTCACAGACCACGCATTACGTACCTGTCACATTACATGCCAGTCCAAACAGTCTGTACAGTGATGCCAATATAGAAATCAACACTGACTTAGCCATTACAAGTCAGACACCCAAACAGTTGACATCTGATGTGTAAAATAAGAGTCTGTGGTAAAGCCATTTGAATAGTCTGACCCAATCATACAGCCAGATCAGCAGACACCAAACACATATAAATCACAACTGATCATACTGCTAAGTGCATCTGCAAAGTCCCTTATATCACATATGACACATCCATACTCAATCACTGAATGCAGTGTCACACCATATGTACTTCAGGAATGCACATATTACATCATGGTCCACCTACAATGCAACCACACATGTAGTCACACCTGTCAGACTTCGCACGTGACAAATCCCCTGTCAAACACCATTCCATAAATGAATATAGCTGTCACAGAGGCCAAACAACACACATCTTAGAAGGTAAATGTCATGATGCATAAGGCACACATAGACCATTACCACTTCCTGTTCACCACTTACACATTCCACTACTACTTGAGCCAGCCAGGGGAGACTAAGGGGGTTATTCTAACTTTGGAGGAGTGTTAATCCGTCCCAAAAGTGACGGTAAAGTGACGGATATACCACCAGCCGTATTACGAGTTCCATAGGATATAATGGACTCGTAATACGGCTGGTGGTAAATCCGTCACTTTTCCGTCACTTTTGGGACGGATTAACACCTCCTCCAAAGTTAGAATAACCCCCTAAATGTAATATTAGATACACATCTCTATCCCATGTGACATGCAATAGACCAACCTCTATTAATCTGCCACTTCAGCTTGGCCAAGGCAAGCAGAGAAGTCCCAACCCATCAGACGTTCCCCCATCTTACCATTAGGACATGATGTAGTCAGTAACTCTGCAATTTAGTATATCAATTGCTAAGCCATTTTCATAAATCCCATGGACATTCCAAGGTGATACAAACGAAACCTGTCAAGGCACTTACTACTTCTAGTACCATTCCATTGGTTTAACTGCAACATACTCACAAGAATTGCACATAGACATGCGCCATATCTGCAACCAGACCTCAACAATTATACAAGCATCAGTATCCCATGTAGCCTAACTTCATATACCCTACAGTCAGCAGATCATCTATATATGACAATACAGCTATCAAATCAATGATCCAGTCCCATGAATACCATATCTGTAGTGGAACTGTAATGGCAACCCCACATTCAGTCAGTAACATTCCCAGTACATGATGCATTCAATCCCTGTGATAAAACTGGAGTCACACAGTAGCATATACAGGCATGCTAAACAGATGGAAGTGGACCGACACCTCATAGCCACAAATGCATATGCATGGAGCTGGTCATACTCAGTGCTTAGGGTGATAATAACACCCACATCTATTGCATGGGCAGGATGTTCTCACACATGTGGCTATGTCATATGACCATCTCCACATTCCAGACATGGAGAGGTTTAGTAATGGGAGATGTACATCCACTGACAGTAAAGCATGGCAACGCATTTACTATCTACTCTCAGCCAGGGTGCATAATACCCATTTCTAATAGACGGTACACAGGATGCCATTACAACATTGTCACTTTGCCTGCAGTGAGATACAATATCCCTATTAAGGCCAGCAAAGTGCCAGGATTTAGTCAGTACTCACCCCCTTGTGGCTGCTGTGCTGCCCTCAAACCCCCATCCACCGCAGGGTAGGCCACCATCAAAATGGGGGACATTGGGGGGACATCCCCAGCTGGGCCTACACGGTCTTCCGGGCCCAGCGTCTCAGGTCCTCCGACCGCTTTCTGCAGTGGGTGCTCTGCTGTCTGTGGACCCCCAGGGTCCGCACTTGCTTGGTGATGCGAGCCAGATCCCTTTCTTCTGATAGACGTTCACCTGCATGGATGACAGAGACAGAAGGTGAATTTCAGGTACACATGCCCCATACCAACAGTAGTGGACAATACACATCTGACTCACCAAGTGCACACACATGCCCTTGCTCTCGGCTCATATGCCTCAACTCCAGGAGCCCTGCATGCACGTACTCCCTCCCCAGTACACTTACACCTTACACCATCACACACACCACTATCACACATGATTATGGAATTGGACTCCTCTGTTTCTCTGGTGCCCTATAACGCTATCCATACATGGGTAGGACCCCATCCATGAGCTTCACCAGCTCTTCTAGGGCAAATGCAGGGGCCCTCTCACCTGCAGGACATGGCATAATGGCTCCCAGAGACGGGACACAGCAGCTCAGCTCGTGGAAGTCTTGCTTGCAAGAGTGTCAGAGGTCAAGTGAGCAAGGCGGCAGAAAATAACAGTCATGACCCACACCTGGAGGACTGTCATCGCCGGTGGTGATAGCCATTGGCCCCAGTCCTCCATTGGCAGCAATGTTATTCAATGAGGATTTGCACAGTGGTTGCGACTGCCTACTGCCATGACGACATACACCGACAGACTTAGGTCACTTCCAGCTGTCCTGTGCAGCAGGCCAGATGGATGCCATGTTGTGCACATATCATGCCTTGCAGTCCCTAAATAAGTGTGTCATACACATTTATGTGCATGTTGAGGAGTAGTCCTATGCTGTGCCATCATAGTTTAGCCAATACATGTGACATGCATGTCACTGTGACGCTTCAGCTTGCCGATAATGGTATGTGTCAGCAGTGCAGCGCATATCTACAGTGTAAGGTGTGTGCAATGATGACAAGTTCTGCTCACATGTGTGAAGTACCTATCACTTAGTAAATTTTCTACCCTCTATCGTATGTACTCTACCATGAGGAGAATGAGACATGCACCAGTGTACCGACCACTAGCTGACCTTGCAACCATGAAGGACAGGCATATCATCCAGACCTAAAGTCTGAATCATCAGACCATCATGGACTAGGTGCCCAGTTGGAGCATGATCTATTGCCTGCCCTACGCAATCCCTATGCCATCCCTCCCACAGTACAAGTCCTGTCAGTGCTACACTTTCTTGCTACTGGGTCCTTTCAGACTACAGTGGGCTTGACAGCAGGGATGTCACAGCCCATGTTCAGTCTTCTGTTGAAGAATGTTCTGTGTGCTTTATTGAAACATCTACACAGCTACATCAGGTTCCCCCAACATGGAGATTTGGGCTATGTGACGGGAGACTTCTATGATGTGGGACACATCCCTCATGTGATATGGGCCATAGAGGGCACCCATATAGCCATGGTCCCTCCCAGTGCCAATGAACAGGTATACAGGAACAGGAAGACTACCACTCGATCAATATTCAGGTGGTGTGTCTGGCAGCCCAGTACATCGCACAGGTGACAGCCAGGTTTCCAGGATCAGTGCATGACTCCTAGATTCTAAGGAACAGCAATGTTCCACACATGATGGCACGACTGCACACAGAGAGGGCTAGGCTCGTTGGTATGTATACATTTGGATGTGTGTCTCTGTTATGCCACCTGTCATCACAATCTTCTCTATGGCTGTACCTGTATTGTGACAGACCCTACCTTTATGCCCCTATCCTAACCTTTCCTGGCTGTTGACATCAGTGAGGTACCCTGCCACAGACGGGGAACTCTGTTTCAATGAGGCCCACGGCCCACGAGGCATTTAATCAAAAGGACATTTAACCTTCTAAAGGCAAGGTTCAGGTGTCTGGACGTCTCTGAAGGTGCCCTCCAATACACTCCCCAAAAGGAATGCCAGATCATAGTTTCCTGCTGCATTCTCCATAATCTTGCCCAGAGACATCAGATACCATTGCTAGCAGATGATGATGAGGCAGCTGGACCAGTGGCTGGTGATGCAGACATGGAAAGTGATAAGGGGGCAGATGAGGATGGTACAGCTGACACTAGGACTGAGCTCACCAATCAGTACTTCCAGTGACATACACATATGGTGACAGTGTATTTGCAAGTGATGTGTGTCCACATTGATGGGTGACAATGGTCCTCCTGATTAGTTTCATCAATTGGGTTGTAATGTGTTCCTATCCCTATGTGTGTGTTGGGGGAGGTGAGAGCTTCAATGTAAGGTGCAGAATTTACATGTATCTTATCTTACATGTGTACTCACTGCAGGTTGCTAGAATCACATCTCTTATGGACAGACTGGTTTTGAGCTATGTGTCCAGCATTGTTCTGTCCTCCTGTTATTCCAGCCACTGACTGTGTTATGTAAATCAATGCCTCTGCTACCTATCGCTTGAGGGATTCATTCTCATTAGCTGTTGGTAACTGTATACAGAGTAGGGTTTTGCACGACAGATGCAGTTACAGTGAATTTTCATGTATTTCCTGTGACTGGAGATGTAGAATGTAATCTGTTTTGCCCTGATTCGGTGCAATCTATACTGGGCTGGATAACTATGTACTGCATATGTGCTTTGTGTGGCACCATGCCATCCATCCTGATGTAAATCTGTGTCATGGTCTCTCTTGCAGGTTGGATGAGTAATTTTACTGTAGTGCATGCCTGGCCTAGTGACTACCTTAATTCTGCTGTGGGACATATCAATCAATCAATCATATTTATACAGCGCTCTACTCACCCGTGAGGGTCTCAAGGCGCTGGGGGGGGGTCACTGCTGTTTGAAGAGCCAGGTCTTGAGCTGCCTCCGGAAGGCGAGGTGGTCCTGGGTGGTCCTGAGGTGGGTGGGGAGGGAATTTCACGTCTTGGCTGCCAGGTAGGAGAAGGATTTTCCACCTGCAGTGGTTCGGCGGATGCGAGAGATGGCGGCGAGAGCGAGGCTGGTGGATGGAAGTTGACGGGTGGGCGTGTAGAAGGTGAGGCGAAGGTTGAGGTATTCGGGGCCCTTGTTGTGGAGGGCTTTGTGTGCAGGGGTGAGGAGCCTGAAGGTGATCCTTTTGTTGACGGGTAGCCAGTGTAGGTGTCTCAGGTAGGCGGAGATGTGGCTGTGGCGGGGTACGTCGAGGATGAGGCGTGCAAAGGCGTTTTGTATTAGCTGAAGTCGTTTCTGAAGTTTTGCTGTGATTCCTGCGTATAGGGTGTTTCTGTAGTCCAGGCGGCTTGTGACGAGGGCGTGGTCACAGTTTTTCTGGTGTCTGTGGGGATCCAGCGGAAGATCTTTCGGAGCATGCGGAGTGTGAGGAGGCAAGAGGACGAGACGGCGTTGACTTGCTTGATCAGGGTGAGAAGAGGGTCCAGGATGAATCCAAGGTTGCGTGCGTGGTCTGAGGGGGTAGGTGCGGTGCCCAGGGTCGTGGGCCACCAGGAGTCGTCCCAGGCGGACGGGGAGTTTCCGAGGATGATGACTTCCGTCTTGTCTGAGTTCAGCTTCAGGCGGCTGAGTTTCATCCATTCTGTGACATCTTTCATTCCATCCTGCAGGTTGGTTTTGGTGGTGGCTGGGTCTTTGGTGAGGGAGAGTATCAGCTGGGTGTCGTTGGCGTAGGAGATGATGTTGATGTTGTGTTTGCGTGCGATGTCGGCGAGGGGGCTCATGTAGAGATTGAAGAGAGTAGGGCTGAGCGAGGAGCCTTGAGGGACGCCGCAGATGATCTCGGTGGAATCCGAGCGGAAAGGCGGGAGGTAGACTCTTTGGGAGCGGTCAGAGAGAAAAGAAGCGATGCAGTCCAGGGCCTGTCCTTGGATACCGGTGGAGCGGAGGCAAGTTATTAGGGTGCGGTGGCAGACGGTGTCGAAGGCAGCCGAGAAGTCGAGGAGGATGAGGGCGGCTGTTTCTCCGTTGTCCAGCAGGGTTCGGATGTCGTTGGTGACTGCGATGAGGGCAGTTTCCGTGCTGTGGTTGGCCCGAAATCCGGATTGGGAGGGGTCGAGCAGGTTGTTGTCTTTGAGGAAGTTAGTCAGTTGTTTGTTGACGGCCTTCTCGATGACTTTGGCCGGGAAGGGGAGGAGCGAGATGGGGCGGAAGTTCTTCAGGTCGCTGTGGTCCGCCGTGGGTTTCTTCAGGAGAGCGTTGACTTCCGCGTGTTTCCAGCTCTCGGGGAAAGTGGCAGATGCAAACGAGCTTTTGATGATGGTCTGGAGATAGGGGGCGATGCTGGCGTCGGCTTTGTTGAAGATGTAATGTGGGCAAGGGTCCGAGGAGGCACCGGAGTGGATGGTGTTCATGGTAGTTTTGGTCTCTTCGGCGCTGATGGGTGTCCAAGTGTTGAGGGTGACGGCTGGGGCTGTGGGTTCTGTGGTGGTCGGCGGGATCTGTGGTCCGAAGCTGTTGTGTAGGTTGGTGATCTTTCGATGGAAGAAGGTAGCGAGGGAGTTGCAGAGTTCTTGTGAGGGCGTGATGGAGTTGGAGCTGGCGTTGGGATTGGAGAGCTCTTTGACGATGTTGAAGAGTTCTTTGCTGTTGTGGGTGTTCTTGTCCAGTCTCTCTTTGAAGGATGCTCATGGTATTGAGGTCTTTTTGCACCCCTGCAATTGAGGCCATGGCGGCATTGTGAGCCTGCCAGTGCTGCATGACCTCCTAGTGGTATTTCCTCTGCAGCTTTTGGATTTCCCCCCAACATGGTAATGATCTGGCCTATCGTGTCCTGGAATTATTGGTATGCTCCCAGGATTTGGGGGACGGTTGGCGGGTCAGTTTACTCCCTTGGGTGCTCCGTCCTCTGGCCCACAGCTTCCTTCCCACACCCCCTACCCCCATGTGGCTTTGCCCTTGGTACGGTGTGCCCACTCCCAGTGTCACCAGGACCTTCATTGTCTTGGGTGTGAGGGGTTGACTCTGGTCCTCGAACTGTAGAGCACACTATTGATTGAACTGTCCTTGGGACTCAGGTTTGGGGAAAAAGGGTTGGCTGTGCTGTTGATGACACAGGGTTGGGGGGGCTGATGTGGGCAGAGCGAGGCAGGGAGTGGTGGACTGACCAGGTATCCAAGATGGACCAGGTAAGTCATCAATGACCAGACATCCAAAGGTGTTGTCCTCACTGAGGCCTTCATCTTGAGGAGGGCTGGCTGTCACTGGCATCCTCTACATGGTGGTAGTGAGAGAGAGTTATATGGCAGACATGTGGTTGGTAATCTCTTTGTCTGATGCATACAGTGGCTTGACATGATTCCCACCAATGGCAATGGCAGATGCAGCACTGCAAACATGTTTTTGTAGATTGTGGATTGTGACGTGTACCATGCTCCATTGAGTATTGGTGTCAATCAGCATAGGTAACTTTTTGTGGGTGGGTGGATTCAGGTCCTGTGTGATGGTTCACATGACAGGTGGTAAATGAGGCTTGCAAGATGTAAGTGGGGATGGCTATATATTGCAGCATGGTGTCCAAGTGGGAGGAGGGTATGTGTGTATGCATGATAACTTGTCCTGTCTGTGCATTTGGTGCATGGGGTTTACCTTCTTACTTTCTAGCCCATGCTCAGTCAATTTTAGGTTTGTAGATCTGGGTAAGTGGCTATTAGGTTTGGTGACAGTGATGTGGCTGTGTTTGGCTTTGTTTGACATTGTGTAGTGCCACTACATTGCTGTCATTGCCATGTAGTGGTCCTCAGTCGAAGTATCCAGTTGGTGTAGCTAGTGTAATAGTTGTACATGCAAGAGACGAACTGTGGCGTAGACATAGCAGGTTTTGATGTAGATGGACTAGTGCATTGTGGGAGTCGTAGTGGCATGTGGGAGAGGGACATTAGGTGATTAGGTGAGAGGTGTAAGGGGAGATTGAGTGAATTGGGGAGTGTTGGGGTGGTGTGGAAGCATGCTGGACAGGACGAATGTGTGCCAGGGGAGTGGTTGTTCCTTACCAAAGTCCAGTCCTCTGGGTATTCAAGTCAAGCCCTCTGGGTAAAGGATGTCCAAGACCTCTTCCCATGATGTGAACTCTGGGGGATGAGGTGGGGGTCCACCACCAGTCTTCTACATGGCAATCTGGTGGCATGATGTCATGGAATACACCTTTCCCTGTAGCGTAGGCTCTCATTATTCTAATGAGACTACTGGATTTTGAGCGGCAGTATCGCCTGCGGTGTGGGAGACTGAGTCTGACCCACTACAGGTGACACCTGTCACCCCAATCTGGGTTTTGCTCCCGCTAACTAGCAGTGCCTCATCTTGACCCAAGGGCAGGGATGATTGGGAAGCCGAGCGCATGACATAATTGATTTCGCAGGGAAACTGTGGCCACTCAGGTCTCATCTATTTCTCTCAGTTACATTAGTCTCACATACACAATGACAAATAGAGACAGGATATGTTTCAATAATGTTTTAATGAAGTGACTGCATCTTAGATAGTAAACCAGGACAATACAGCATGACAAGATTAAAATTGTGACAAGGAGAGTAAAGTATAGAAATAACGCTATCATATTGTCACTAGAGTCAATAGACTAATTTCTACCGAGGGTATAATAGAGCAAAGCATGTTAAGCTCTAATTCTGTCCTTCAGGTTCCCCTGGGAAGACATCATCCCCCATACCTGAGCAAAGGCCTCAAGTCTGCATAAGCAGCTGTAGCGAAGCGTTCAGCAATCAGCATACATTTGTGGTTCCCTGGCTGGAATCTCCCTCTAACCTGTAAGGGACAGGGAAGATTTTTATAATAAAACAGCTGATGTTCTAAGAAAATGTCCCTATGTAAGGATGTGTGTTTTTCTATGAATGTCAGAGACAAAACTTGTACGACGTTCACCGGCAACCTATCTTACTACAGCCTTGAAAGAAGCACAGAGTGAGCAAGAATGTCTTGTTTGAGAACGCAGTGCTTGCCTAGGCAAAAACAGCTAGATAGAGAGAAATAAAACAAGAATGCAAAAGTGGCTATTGTAAGAATAATAAAATGAAGCTGAATAAAATATTTCTAGGTTAAAGTGCACAGCGGCAGGCCTAGTATGCTAAAATAACGTGCATGGATCTATAACGGCAATGGCTATACAACACCTCCAAAGGTCGTTCCACATCTTCCTGATGTCCTCCTTTGTGCGTGGATGTTTGCCTACTGAGTTGATCCTGTCGACAATTGTCTGCCATAACTCAATTTTCCTGGCAATGGATGTTTGCTGGATCTGTGCTCCAAACAGTTGCAGCTCTACCCTGACAATTTCTTCGACCATGACCCTCAACTCATTGTCTATGAGGCGTGGGTGCTTTTGTCGAACATGGGGGAGGTTGTGTTGTGGGTGGGTTTTGTGTGTGCAAGGTTGCAGTGTTATGTTGTGTTATGGTATACTATTTATAGAGCGCATGGCTACCCTGGGCTTTCCCAGCACTAAAGGACCAAGACCGAAAATAAAAACGGCAGAGCCAGGTCTAAAATAACCAAGTTTTTAGTGCCTTCCAAAAATTTTACTCTTGGTTCATCAGCCGTAGGCTGGGAGGAAGGGAATTCCACAACCTGGCTCCGAAAAAGGCCAAGGTGGCTCCACCCCATTTGGTTTTCTTTATTTTGGGTAGGGTAGCCAAAGCAAGGGTGGCATATCTCAAAGCTGTATACAGTTTATAGAAAGTAGCAATATTCTTCAGAAGAGGGGCACCCTTATCATGAAGGGACCTGTGTATATAGCATTACATTTTATCCGCTGTTCGACGGGTAACCAATGTAAAGAAACTAGACCCGTCTTTACAGATGACCATCTTGGAATGTCATCTTGAGTGTAAGGTGCTTGGTGGGGTGGGGGTGTTTAGTTGTATGTGATGGTCGGTTGTGGTGTTTGTGTGTATTTGATATGTGTATATTGTGTTGTCTGTGCAGTTGTATGTTTGCTGAGTGAGATGTGTATGTGTGCCTAGAGTGTAAAGATGGTGTCCGTTGATTTTTGCCTGCTCTTGTGTATGCGATTGTCGTTTTCATAGCAAAGGATTGTGGGTTGTGTGGGTGTGTGTTATATAGTGCAGTGGGTAGATGTGTCTGCTGTGTGTATGTGTGTCAGGTGTGGGGTTTTTGAACTGGCCAATGTGATGTTGTATTCTGTCTGAGGTGAGTTTTTTTGTGTGGCGGTTCGCACCACTAATGGTTTTCTGCCATGGTAGCACCACTGTGCTTATTTGTGGCTCGTAATCTGGGGGGGTGGTAAGTTGTTGGGCTGGCAGTGCTTGTGGTGGAACAGCCTCTTTCCTGCCCACCTGTGTCCTGGAGGTGTTGGATTTGTGGCTGTTTAGTGACAATTTTCAGCGTGTGACTCTTAATGAGGCAGACAAATGACTGGAAACATGGCGGTCTTTTGGCAGCCGCCACCGCAGCGGATTTCCGAAAAGACCGGCAAAGTCATAATGAGGCCCACAGTGTTGTTCACTCTAATCCTGGCCGATGGCTCAGTATATATGAGTTTGATCAAGGATAGGAAGCCATGGGGAAGGCCCAACTTACAAAGAGTTGCCAGGAGAAATGACCACTTCAAAGAATCAAATGCCTTTTCCGCATCCAGGAGGGCCACCGCTTCGGGAACGGTGGGGGAGACTCTATTAAGCGTTGGAAATATTGTATGAAGGTTGATGACCTTCGAGTGGTGTGAAATGAAACCTGATTGGGCTGGCATAATAACACTGTCCAGGATAGTTGCATCACTAGTAATTTAGCCAGAATCTTGTTAACAAAGTTAAAAAACTATAGGGAATGATATTGGCCGCAAATCGTGGGGTCCTTGTCTGGCCTGGGTAAAAGAGTGATTACTGCCTCCCTTATCGATGGTGGTAGGATATCAGATTCCAATGCCTCAGTGTAGACTGCTAGTAAGTGTGGTGCCAGTATGTGTTTATATGCCTTATAGAAGGCACCAATAAAGCCGTCCAGACGAGGGGCCTAGAGGCCATCCAAGACCTCTAGTAATTGGACAAATTCCTTGCATGTGAAGGGTTCACTTACGAACTCTTGCTGTGCATTAGGTAGCCACACCATGGTCAGTTTGTCAAGATATTGTGTCAGGCTAGTTACATTGTCACCCTGTTGGGAGGTGCACAGCTGTATATAGTAAGTAAGGAACTTGGATTGGATCCTTTCTGTGCCAGTTATGCGTGAGCCACCAGCCGGGCACAGTTCTGGTATATGTGAGGAAGTCCTAGAGGGCCTTAGCAGGTTCACTAGGGTATGACCCAGTTGATCTCTCTACCCATATTGTTGTGCACGAGCATATTTGTCTAAATATTTTGTTTCGCGTTTAGCAAGGTCTCTAAACTCCTCTATCAGGGAAGTCCTTTGACTCCAGTCAGGTTGTGTGCACTGTTGCGCATCAGTGTGATTCATTTCCAGTGGTGTTCTTTCCAACCTAGATAAACTATTGTGTATGTCCCACAAAACCCCTGCTTGTTTTGCTATGCAACCCCCCCTTGCATAAGCCGTGAAGGTCTCCCATAGGGTAGCATGGGAAGCAAATGAGCCCTTATTGCAGTCAAAGTATTCTGTAACTTCTGTGTGGAATTCAGTGTGAAAGAGCATGTCAGGGAACGCTAGTGTGGGAACTCTCCATCTGTACTCACGAGGCACTGACTGTGTGATTCTACACAAGAGCTTTACTGGGGAGTGGTCCCACAGCCGAGGCGGGAGGTTCACAATTGAGCCCAACCACAAAGAGGTGGCAGCAGAGACTAACGAATATGTGGATTTTGTATGTGCCAGGGATCTAGCCACCCATAAACATCACAGATATCTCGCAGGACTCGCAATGAGCGGGGTTTTGTGGTATGGTTTACAGCCGTCGTGTCATGCAGTGTGTCTGTAATAATGTTAAGTTTCCACCTAAAATAATGTGATCTACTCCCATGTGGTCAATACGGGTCAGTAGGGTTTGGAAGAATTCAGGGTCATCCGTGTTTGAGCAATAAATACTTACTTAATCTTGTGGCCAGATAGTGAACCTGCCACTATTATGCCCTGCTCATCTGCTAAGGTGGAACAGGGATGAAACAGTAGATTTTTATGAACTGATGTACATATCCCTAGAGGATAAGAACTGCAGATGGAAAAATATCTGTGCGGACCCCAAGCTTGAAATTTATATGTGTGTTGTTGTGGGAGATGGGTCAACTGCAAGAAGACTATCTGAGCCCCATGTCTGTTTAGGGACTGCAGTACCTGCTTGCCTTTTCTAGGGTTGTTAAGCTATCAAATATTCTAGGAAATAAAGACAGTGTCTAGGCCGGCTTGCCCAGCAGACCTAGGGCTTGCCATTAATGCAGGTGCCTTTGTATGTGCGATGCATTACATGTCTGTGTGTGAAAACAATCATATGCAACTGACAAAAACATCTCTGTAAATCAATACCCTGTCCCCCTCATACACCCAGTAAGAAATGTTGCAACAAACCCCAACTACAAAACAACTGTAACAAAAAAAAAACATAATAGGGATGTGGTGTCAACCATGGAGGATAGCAACACTACAGCGTGTGTCTTCTCTTAGAATAAGGATGTACCTATAACAGAGCTTTGGGTGAGCTCTCTATGACTAGCATCAATGTTGACATCAGCCATGCAGACCGGGGCCAGTGTATTCTGGAGTAGTAGCCAACAGCAGCTGCAGTTTGTGTGTCCAAGCTAGTATAGTTACTCTACTGGGAACAGGTGCATACTGGTTGAGGCTTGTGAGTCTGGCAGTGAATGTCCAGACGTGGCTCCTGGGTCCAAATTGCTGCCTTGGCAAATTTCATACAGAACTCCTGGGCATCTGAGGGGTTCTTAAAAATGTGTTTTTTTAATTGATGTTGACTTAGAGGCCTGCCAGGTATAACATTCCATAAGGGACTCCCAGTTTACACGGCATTGCTCTAGTGTCAGTGAATTTACACCGTGCCTCCTGGACCTCGATCTTGAAGTCTGGAACATCAAAACTGACATATCTTGGTATTGCAAAGGGCCCTTTTCTTGTGCTAGGCGTAGAGCAGTGTTACTGTCCCCGAAATTTAGCTAGTGGGTCGCAAATCGGCCTCAGTGGTGCTCCTGGGACAGGACGTGGCCCCAAGAATCTGTGAGTGTGTTCCATGAAGAATGTGGCAGTGAAGTTGTCCGTACCCAGCATCTCCGTCAACAGGGTTTAAACAACAGTTTCTATGCAACCTATTTTCGTGGATTTTGTGATTCCCATGATGCATATGTTGTTTCGACATCTGCAGGCTTCCAGGTCTTGATTGTTATCACAACCTTGCAGAGCCTGGCTTCCAGGTGCCTGCGATGTTTTTCTGCTTTGCTGGCGCTGTCTTTAATATGTGAAATGCGCTCTTCCACTCCTTGTATTCTGGAGTCTTGCCCATCTATTCAGTCCCCTATTTTGTCCCGGCAGGATACAAATGTGTCAAATCTGGCATCAAGCACTCAGAACCCCAAATGTAACTCTGCCATAACTGTGCCCTGGTCTGTAGGTTGTGTCGGTGTGGGCCCCCCCTCTATGCCTAGCTCCTCGATCATGTTTACTTCTGTCAGGGGGCTTGCCATACTTTTGTCAAAAGGGCGCTTCCTTTGTTTCAGGTCCCCACGGACCATGACCGCAGCTTGAAGGCGTGGCTTACAGCCCTATGTGCCGTTGCCCTGGATGGGAGAAACAGGGCAACCAATCCCTCCGTCACGGACGGAGCAAGCAGTGATCTGAAGGCTGTGGGCTCACGCACTGTGCCTAATTCCCTCAAAGCACTGTTTGTCAATTTGGAATTTACACTAACAAAGGGAGTGGGAGTCCAGAGTTATTTCAGCCAGCATCAGCTGTGGTACCCCACTTACTACAACCCCCTCCCCCTGGGGGACGCAGACATCTGCAGGGAGGCTGTTACTACAGGAAATCAAGTCTGTACAGGTGGAAGTGCCCCTAGCCAGTGTATTCTGGAGTAGTAGCCAACAGCAGCTGCAGTTTGTGTGTCCAAGCTAGTATAGTTACTCTACTGGGAACAGGTGCATACTGGTTGAGGCTTGTGAGTCTGGCAGTGAATGTCCAGACGTGGCTCCTGGGTCCAAATTGCTGCCTTGGCAAATTTCATACAGAACTCCTGGGCATCTGAGGGGTTCTTAAAAATTTGTTTTTTTTAATTGATGTTGGCTTAGAGGCCTGCCAGGTATAACATTCCATAAGGGACTCCCAGTTTACACGGCATTGCTCTAGTGTCAGTGAATTTACACCGTGCCTCCTGGACCTCGATCTTGAAGTCTGGAACATCAAAACTGACATATCTTGGTATTGCAAAGGGCCCTTTTCTTGTGCTAGGCGTAGAGCAGTGTTACTGTCCCCGAAATTTAGCTAGCGGGTCACAAATCGGCCTCAGTGGTGCTCCTTGGACAGGACGTGGCCCCAAGAATCTGTGAGTGTGTTCCATGAAGAATGTGGCAGTGAAGTTGTCTGTACCCAGCATCTCCGTCAACAGGGTTTAAACAACAGTTTTTATGCAACCTATTTTCGTAGATTTTGTGATTCCCATGATGCATATGTTGTTTCGACATCTGCAGGCTTCCAGGTCTTCATTGTTATCACAACCTTGCAGAGCCTGGCTTCCAGGTGCCTGCAATGTTTTTCTGCTTTGCTGGCGCTGTCTTTAATATGTGAAATGCGCTCTTCCACTCCTTGTATTCTGGAGTCTTGCCCGTCCATTCAGTCCCCTATTTTGTCCGGGCAGGATACAAATGTGTCAAATCCGGCATCAAGCACTCAGAACCCCAAATGTAACTCTGCCATGACTTTGCCCTGGTCTGTAGGTTGTGTCGGTGTGGGCCCCCCCTCTATGCCTAGCTCCTCGATCATGTTTACTTCTGTCAGGGGGCTTGCCATACTTTTTTCAAAAGGGCGCTTCCTTTGTTTCAGGTCCCCACGGACCATGACCGCAGCTTGAAGGCGTGGCTTACAGCCCTATGTGCCGTTGCCCTGGATGGGAGCAACAGGGCAACCAATCCGTCCGTCACGGACGGAGCAAGCAGTGATCTGCAGGCTGTGGGCTCACGCACTGTGCCTAATTCCCTAAAAGCACTGTTTGTCAATGTGGAATTTACACTAACAAAGGGAGTGGGAGTCCAGAGTTATTTCAGCCAGCATCAGCTGTGGTACCCCACTTACTACAACCCCCTCCCCCTGGGGGACGTGGCCATCTGCAGGGAGGCTGTTACTACAGGAAATCAAGTCTGTACAGGTGGAAGTGCCCCTAGTGAGGGCAGTGGCACGTTTCCCAGTTCCACGCAAGGAGGGAGACAGGATAAATGCAAAAAGTGGTGCCTACCGACATGTCGCACTGACCCATCCCAGGCCCAGGCCTCAGTCCCGGCCGCCACGTACATCATGAGGCCCAAACATCATCTAGTGCTGCTGGTCGCTCACCTCTTCCTGCAGCTTCCATTGGATAGTGTGGGGGGATCCTATCACCCCTACTGAATGTTGAGATCCACTAGAACAATCAGACGACACCATGCAGCCTGCCGCTCTCATGCCCCAGGCTCACCCACGGCTCCTTGTTGCCGTGGGTCCTTTGGTGGACAGAACTGGTCTCGAGGGCCCTCGCCGGTGCTCCCCATTATGTGCTGCCAGTTAGGTCCACGCACCGGTCACAACTTCCTCATAGCTACCTGTGCACTGGGCAGGTGTTGTGCCAGTAAATCTGTGTTCTGTTTGGCTCAGTAAATGTTGTAGGAGGAGAATGCCCGCCAGAGCGTCAGTGCTTCACAGCCATTTTAGTCGCTGGCGTGGCCCTGCCCCCATTCCTACCACAAGATTGAAACCAGGTAGGCCAAGTGATAGCCCTCTCTGGGTTAAAAGCTTTTATCAGGACAAAGGGCCGGATGTATAAAACATTTTTGCACTCGCAAATGGTGCAAATCGCAAAAATCAGCCGTTTGCGAGTGCAAAAAAGTGGTCTGCGATGCATGAAAGGCATTCGAAGACCAAAAATAGGAAATCGCAAAAATTGCGTTTTTTTGAGTTGCGACCTGGATTTTGCGAGTCGCAATTTGCGATTCGCAAAATCCAAATCGCTAGGGGATGCAGCAAAAAATCACAAATTGCAATTTTTCGCAGAATGGCATTTTGCACATGCAAAATACCATTAAAAGAAACCAGGTGTTAACCAGGTGCACAATTTAAAAATGCATTTAAAATGCATTTTTAAATTGTACATGTGAAGCACCTTACATGTCCTCAAAAAATGTATTGGGGTGCAGCAGAGGGGGCCTTAGGCCAGCAGCACCCTGGGGTTTTGCATTTCCAAATTTGCGATTTCTGGTTCAGAAATCGCAATTTCAGAAATGCAAAAAATTCACAGATGTTGGCCAACAGGCCCATAGCTGCGAATGGGGCTGGTATCTCAATTTGCGATTCTGTAATAGCATTTGCGATTTTTAAGAAATCGCTATTACCGAATCGCAAATGTGATACATGGCACTTTGCGAGTTGGAAATAGCGATTTCTTAAAAAGCGCTATTTCCGAATCGCAAAGGGCTGTGATGATACTTCCGGCCCAAACTGCTTTAGTTGTTCACTTTTTTGGGAGTGAAAACCCTTTCTTCACCTAACAAAAGACATGTGGAATGTCAATGCATTTCATCAGCAACTTATATGTAGGTGTTACACAGGCTTAAAATAGTTGCAAAATATTGTTGGACACTAACTTTGTGGTAAGAAAGCATTGCAATGTAAAGTATATTGTGGGACAGAATATAGCAGGTAACAATATCATACTGTAAGTGTTAAATATCTTTTTTAATACAGTATGAAATAATGTTTTATGATTATTTTATGTTTCATTACTTTTGGTGGCATGCTATTAATTTTTAAATGATAGTTATGTGTAGTTATTTTCAATAAAGTTAAAAAAATATATATATTTGGGAATATATTCAAAGATGTTTTTATTTTGTTAGAATGTTCTTAGTTTATTAGTGGGTTGTTAGCTTTGTAGGGGACTGGTTGGGGCTTTTTTTAAATATATTTTATAATTGTTTTATATGGGTAATGCTAAAACACTTGGAAATAATTGTTCACTGTTGATTGTTTAATTAAGTTATTGATTATGTAAATTACTTAAGCGTTTTATATTATTTAATGTTCATTGATCTATTTTATGTTTTAGTATTTTTATGTAATAGTTATTTAAGATGATCCTTTTTTATTATTAATATTGTTTTTTTCCTTTATCATTGTTATTTGCTATTGTGGGTGTTGAGTTCTTAAGGTAGTGGGGCAGGAAGTGTTTTGCATATCCAAATTGTAATGTTTTTATTTGGGAAATATTTGTTAATATTATTTTATTTATTATCTTCATTTTATTGTAATCCCATTTTTAATTATTGACATATGTTATATAATATTAAAATATGATATATTTGTATTATACTTCTGAAATATATTTTGAGTTTTTTATCTATAGTTGTTCATTTCAATGTTGGAGTGATAATAGTAACTGACCCCCTTCATAGTCCAGCAGGTTCCCTAATGTTGCTCAGGTTAGTGTGGAAATAGCAAGTCTGGCCCCTCAAAAGTCCAATGCTTTCCATACTGTTTCCCAAATTGGAGTGGGACTAGTAAATATGACCCCTCTGCAGTCTAAACTTTTCCCTACTGTTGTTCAGATTGGAGTAGGAATAGTAAATTTCAACACTCCAAAGACCAACACTTTCCTTACTTTTACATAAAAGTGGGAATAGGAATTCAGACACCTCCAAAGTCCAAAACGGTATCTACTGTTGCTCAGTTCAGAATGTAAATATGAAATCTAACCCTCTAAATCCAACAATTCCCATACATTTGCTCAGGTCGGGTGGAAATGGTAAAGATGACCACGACAATGTTCTGCACATTCCATAATGTGGATTAGTTTGTACTGAAATTAGTGAACTTGACCCTTTCAAACTCCAAATATTTTTTATTAGAATTGTTTTTTTATTTATTTTACTTTTAACATATATTTTAGTGATTTAATTTTAGGAGTTATTTTAATTTGAGTTTTAGTTTTTTATTGTATATATTTATTTTTTTGGAGTACAAGTTTTATTAAAGTATTTGATCATTTATATTATGAATGCTTATTATTTTATATTTGTAATATATAGTACATAGTGCTTTTAATTATTTTCAATTATACTTGTATTTTCTTCATGTGGCCCTACATCATTATCGCATGTATCTGCAGCATGTGTTTTTTACTGGTTTTCTAGGTGAGGCAAGAAATGCAAAACATTAAAAATAACAGCTCCGCTTATTAACCGCTCCAAAAAACGTTAAATAATAAAACCGTAATGAGAATTAATTCAAAGTAGGACACATTGCTGAGCACAAAAGTGATATGGTAACAGAAGTAACTTTCATACTATTCCACTCTGATTTAAGTAAACCATTCATTTTTCTTGAATGCCCCTCTTATGGGCACTACATGAAAATAAAGGAGGCAGCATTAAATGATGGATAAGCCCACATGGACTTTCCTTGCTAAATATCTGCTGGCAGATTACCACCTAATGATGCATGGAATGCACCTGAGGCCCTGAACGCAAGTAATGTTGTTTGAAAAGATATCTCACTTTATCAAAGACAAATAAACCAACAACACCCTTAAAATAGACATCTCCAAAGCTTAGAGTGCATTAAATGTAGAGCTTCTCTAGACTGGGAAAGAACATGAGATATATTTTTAATGACAAAAAAGAAGCCGAAGCCCAGTATTCATTAACTATTGTTTACATTTAAACATATTATGAGCATCCATCACCATTGCTTCAAATACATACTTCTAACCATCAACCGCTACCTCACAATCAGACTGTTAACACAAGTAAAGAATAGAGATTCCTGCACCTGTGAGTTGGAGGGAAGTGGAATTTGTTCAGCAAACCTGTCATTTAGAGAACAATAATTTCTCCACACATATTACATATCATTATTCAGCATGGCAAATGTCATGAACCTTGTGTGTTTCGATGTGAGCCCCCTGCACCTTCCAGAACTGCAGGGGTCCTATTTCAAACAACCTAGTGCAAAGACATAGAGCCTGATCTAGATCTTGGAGGTATTACCACTGTCCTGCTGCGGCAGCGACCCGAGTACTATTGTATTGTGGCTGAGCCGCCAACGGGCATGACGGTGTGCTCTTCCTAGTCGTCAGGCTGGCGTGTACCCTCATGACCATATTTAGATGTTTCAGTTTGGCAAGCAGTATGTTTGCAGTGGACTGCTGACAGATGGAGACTATTGCGGGACCCAATGCACAGTGTACAATGGCAGTGGCCATGAAATGAAGGTAAGTTACACACACACACACACACACACACACACACTACTTTAGCCATAAGTATCCAACTGCACAACACACACACAATACAACACACAGCATACCCCCTATTATCCATTGCCATTCCACCTCAACACAACTGGTACATGCAGAAAACACACATTGCCATACATTCATAATACAACATACACACACTATAGATACTACACCCACATACATGCACCCACAACCAACACAACTACACACTCATCTGCACACAGTTACAGAAAAGCATAAGTACTCACATAATGACAATGACCACCACACAACACTCACCTGAATATTTTACACACCAACACAACACACAACTGAATATACACAACAAACATCACACCCACATGCAACTGGTGCACATACTGACACACCCACATCACCCACTCCAGCTCCCTCTACCTCAACTAGCCAATCCACTCACACATACATACATGCATGACATGCACAACTAGAAGCACAGTATTGCAAGTACAGGTGCTATTGCAATGTGCACACATGGCCATAGTTGAAAAGCGTGATGTTATTGTTATTTTTGTGCAAGCATACATTTGATAATGAATGCTTACACCAAAATAACAATTGTATATGTGAGCGATTTATGTCTTATACCAGTGTATCCCCATCAATGTCTGACACAGATGTTTTCCAGACAGAAAAGTATTTTAGAAGATTACTGTGACATGTATAGGACTGCACTTGATCTCATGTTCAGTGACCAAACAACGTACACAAGTAATGCGGGATGCTTACCTTCGAGTCCGGTGATGGCGGAGTCATGTGTTCTCTGTGGTCTAGTGGCAGCAGGGATGGCAGGTCTTGTCCAGTCCTGTCCAGTCAGAAACGGAAGTGGAAACAGGTAAAAGGTAGGTTTTTACCTCTTTTACCTTTGAATCTGCCAACTCAGTTCTGGAGGTAACATCGCCACAGTTGCCTTGGCAGAAAGGCCAATCATAGTCTGCTCTTTGGGAATGGTGGCTGAAGTCCTGGTGCCAGTCACTGTTTCTAATAGTGCCATTGATGCAGGTGGAGTTTTCTGGCAGAGTCAGCAGACAGGTTTTCTGATGGAAAAACAATAGGGGGACCGTTACCACCAAGATTTAAATCAGGCCCTTAGTTCAATATACCAACGCAAAATAGAAATCTAGTTAGACTGTAACCCATACTCTACCCAGTAAGCCATAGTGTGTGGGTTATGTTTGTAGCAATGCATGGCATGGCAACCAAAATCAATATAAACATACCTAACATGGTAGGAAAGTTCCTAGCACCCTTACAACCTATCCCCAAAGTTAAGAACTGTGATAAGATTTGTCAGAAAGAAGTAAGCCTATCAATGGTGTTACCTAACATGTTTCGCACAGCACACCTTTTGCCAGTGAAAAACAATTGTTTATCTATTTTCTATCATAGCACTTGCCTGAAATTATAAGCAGTGCCGAGCTGTAGACCACTTCTCTGTGTCACTCTCGGAGCCTCAAAGCAAACTTTGACTGGGGCTGGTTTGTCGCAGAAAACCGGCATGACCTCTGACTTGATAATTTGGTTGTGAAGCATCTACAGTAATTGTCAGATACCTGAGTTTTTATAGCATCTCATTGTCGATTTTGCTTCATGTTCAGAAGTTTGGCAACATTAAAGTCTCAAAAAGGCAAAATAAGTATGGAGATAAAATCATCATCTCAGTTCACAATTTGGCTTTCACATATATAAATCTCAAAAAACATGTCTGTCTAGTTAGGATGCAGATATGATGCTCACTCATCTCAGCAGTCTAAACTATTTTAGTGATCTCTAACTGATGCCTGTCAAACCTTTAAAGTTGTGGAACACATGTAACAAAGATTTAGGGCCAAGCCCTATATCCTGTATTGCCACAAATGTCTGGTGGGAACTCTCTGATCTTTTTGTTTACACAGTTACTTTTCTTCTCTTTTCTTCTATATGTAACATTGGCGTTTGTCCATTGGCTCTTATGGAGGTACACTGGAGACTATGACTATGTTCTCCTCTTCTTTCTCTTCACTAGACATTATGGTGGTGTGCAGCCAGGCTCTTGGGTTACATTATGTTACCCTAGTCTGTATCCTACTTAATCATTGGCTTCTTAAGTATGTATCTAAAAAGTTGCCAAACAGATATTTATGTGAAAATCTAAAAAAGCACACTCAAACATAGGTCCGCCCTGTGGGCAATACAAAAGGTTTCCTACCACACCAGTCACCATGCCTTTTGCTAGAAGTGCCTGTAGCAATCAGAGTTCTGTCCCACACTGCTTGATTGTGATTTTAAACTGTAGAGGTGCACTGGCAATAAACCTCAGTGATTTATTATCTAGCTACCAAGCTTGATCTCCACTTCAGCTCAGGGCAGATCTACACCAGCAGTGAATTGTGGAGCATCCAGGAAATCTTCTGCAGGTAGACAATTTTGCTAAGGCTAGGACTAGGTCTGATGTCCCACTTCTTAACTTGTGTGCATACAAGCACACTGCCTCACGGCCTGCATAGTTCAAATACATGATAAAGAGTGCCATGAAGTCGTGTATACAACTTATCAGAGCCAAGAAGAGCACTGAGTAATAAACTACATCCTATAAGTACGGGTGAGCTGTGTGGTGAAGCTGCCTTGTGAAAACATTCCATCAAGCACTACAGAGTGCTTGTTTTATACTTTGTGGTTTTCTCACTTATTCTTCCCCAGCACCCAATAGATTGTGTGGTGTGAGCATGGGCCCATCACCAGCTTTCAAAAAGCCAGCGTGCTATAAGAAATGCATCCCTTGTGGTACCCATAACCCTGCCCTACCATGCAGGTGTCCAGGACCCTTTAGGTTTTTATAATAATTGGATTTTGATAGCTCAAAGAGGTCCTGCATGGTACTAGTGTATGCCCTTGTGCTTGTGGTCTATACTCTCTGCCCCTGGGGGTCACCGGCCCATCTGCCCTAGTCAATGGGAAGTTCAGTTTGTAAGATAACTACTTTCAAGGGACCAGCAGTTCATAACTGTCAACTAGAAAATAACACATCTTCCCATTTTATATTTTCTGTTCTTTCAGGTTGCGTCATTAAAATTGTGTGCTTTTGTAGCTTTTATGATGTTTGCAGTCAGTCAACAAAAGAGTTAAGGGATACTGGGGCACATTTACAAGCCCCCATAGCGCTATCAGAGCGTTACAAGAAGAAATATATTTATTCCTCATCTTTACTTCCTCTGTTTAAGTGGGATGCATTTTGCATCATGCACAGAAAGAGAGAGATGCCTCTAAGGCTTGTTTATGTCCAGGAAGCTGTCCCTTCCTACACAGAAACAATCCTGTTGGTAACATAGTCACCCTTGCACTATGGTGCAAAGGTGTCTGCAATGGCAGTAGACTGTACACAGCGTGCCAGTGCAAAGAGAGAGCCAGCTTACTCCATAATTTTGTACATATGAAGTATGTCTGCTCTCTCTAACACAACTCAGCACAGCACCTTTGCTTGCTGTTCTGGGTTGCATGAAGGATTGGTAAATATACCCCTTTGTGATTAACTTGGGTTCCTAGTGCTGCAGCTACATTTTCATATGCTAAGGTTTGTGTTTGTTTAATATGTTTGCTGCACATATATTTATCTGTTATACTGTATTATATTTATGAAGTATGAACTTTGGCAAAATTTACCCAACATTCTTCCAAATGGTAAAAATTGGGTTTGCTTTGCTTCAGCTTTCCGCTACCACTGAAGAGTTAGATCTCGGTTGCTTAACCAAGCAGCACCAAAGTCCATACTGACTATCTTGATTAGTGGAAAGCATCTGCTTTCTCAGTTTTGATCATGATAGGGATAGAGATAGAAACCTGTGAGATATGATTTAATGATGACTTATCAGTCATTACAGCTGAGGACGTCATGCTGGAATTCCTAGACCAAATCTGTTTTGTGATTCACACACAGCGGATTCCTTCCCAGCATATCTAGAACAAAGAGCCTGAGATCCACTGCTAGCTCCTCAAATAACTTTGGAAAAGCAAACATGCAAATGCAGTGATATGATGCCTTGCACTCTATGCAGCTTGAACTGCCTGACTTTTTTAACATGTTTAACACCAATGTACAACCCAGTGACTGTTTGACCATTGGTTATGATATGTGTGTCCTTCGTGTTCTTCAACAACTAGAGTGGTGGAAGATTGAAGAATAATGAGAGAGGCTCCTGTAATTTTTAATTATGCAGTCCCTGCTATTGATTATACAATGGGTTAGCAAAATCTGGTTATCACTAGGTTCCGCTTACTCATTTGATTATCTTCCTCATAAAAGCCTTTTACCAACTGCCATACATTGCAAAGCCAATAGTTACTAGATATTTTCCATTGCTAGTCTTTCATCTACTTTGTAGATAGATTAGCTAGTGATCTGTTGTTTTCATGCCTATGCCCAAATGTCCCTACCAGGCCATCATTCCTTCACAGCCCATTTGGTTATACCACATATGTCCTGCATATCTGAGTTATTTTCCTTTTTAGGAATGTTCAGCTTCAGGCCCAATTATTGTATCAAAGCCCACACCTTAGGGCAATAATTGCTTCTTCCCTTTTGTTCCACAAATATACTTATATCCCACTCCACTCTTGCTGAATATCCTGCTACCGTCTTGAATCGAGGAGCATGGGTGTAGCTGTCAATGGTGCAGCTCGTGCATTGGTACCTGGGTCCAGAGATATGAGGGTCCCACCGAACTCTGATTATTGCTACACTCTACTAAAGTAGCAGTTAGGGTACCTATATGCTTTACTTGCACTGGGGGCTGTGGAAACAACACCACTATTGTCTGGAAGAGTCTGCTCATTGTACGCATTTATTGTTGTTTTCATTGTCTGAAACTTGTTTGAGGCAGTATTATACATAAGAAATGTACAGAAAACAGAACAGCCAACATACTGGTCAGATCTCCAGCAGGAAAAGGATGAAGGTGAAAAGAATGAGAAACAAGTCTCACAACCAATGCTACTATTTTTACTGTTTCAGAGTGAAATATTTTATAATGAGAACAAATGTGATCAAATCATCTGCTCCACCTTTGTGAATTAGCAACCTGTCAGTTGATCTTGTTTTCTCTGTGTGTTTTTCTTCTTATTGGCATTGCCTATTGCCTATTGCCTATATCTGTGTCTATTGAGGGGGCATTGTGGGCAAAAGAATGATAAGTTGTAATGCTACTTGACTGATTGCCAGTGGTTAGACATATTGCAAACATTCCTCCTATCCTTTGAGTGTTTGATGTAACACCCTAAGTGGCCAAGGGTATGGCCAGATGTGGGTTCCATGCTCACTGCACCACTGAAACCAAGTTACACCTGAATAATGAGCCCCAATCAGAGTGAAATCAGTCTTGAGTTGCTTGTGTTGCAGTCCAGGGAGGGCGTGACCCTTCAGTTCATGCTGGACCGTTTCAATTGGAGAAGGGCCAAGAATGTTTTGCATTTGGTTGGCTCCAAACTGAGGTGGCATTGTGGACAAAATAATAATGGATTGGAATGCTGCTCTAAGTGATTGCCAGTGGTTGGACATACTGCAAGCATTCCTCCTATCACCTTTTGTATTTGCTGTATCGCCTCAAGTGGCCATTGGTGTGCCCAGACATGGCTCCCATGCTCACTGTGATACAAGCTACACCTGACTGACACCACCCAATCAGGATGAAACTGGTCTTGGGTTGTTTGTGTTTTGGTCCAAAGAGGACCTAATCTGGCAAGTTGGGCTGGAGTGTTCCTATTGCAGCATGGTCAAAGCTGATTTGCACACAGCTGGGTCTAAACTACTGAGGCAGCATAGTTGAAATAAATGGAATGATGGGTTGGAATGCTACTCCGAGAGATTGCCAGTGGTCTGATGTATTGCCAACATTTCTCCCATCACCTTTTTTGTGTTCAACATTAAAGTTAGCCATTTATTCTGCACGTGAGAAAAGAAATGAAGGCTTACACAAAGCAGACTGACAGGAAGCCCTACACCTTAAGTTTGGATTGAAGGGAAAAATACATTCATTGCTAATCACAATGTTGAAACTACGGTAATGTATTTTGGAACAGGATACTGAATGTTCAAGTTATATGAGCCACATAGCTTGCTCAGCAAGAGGACTTTTACTTCAATAAAGGTATGTTTTCCAAAATTCTCAACCATATGTTATAACAGCATAGAAACATTCTGATTGTGACTTTAAACGTCTTTATTTTGCAAATGATCCCACTTCAAGGGTTACACAAACTGCTTGTGAATCAACTTAATACATCAGCCAACAAAACACACAGAATCATTCGGACACTGGAGGGTGGCCCACCAGCCGCCCAGGTCAGCAGAGCCCTTGACCTGCTGCAGCTCCAAGCAGAGGGCCACAATCATATTTAGAGATCCCCACCTGCCTGAAAAGGATCACTTTTAATGAAAGCTCACTATCCAGTGTGGAAGATGCATTTTTTTTTGTTGAATGCCACTTGGGTCACCATGATGAAGCAACCTATTTGCCATTTTGTTTTGCTTTGCAGCCACACATGGTACAAGGTGGAGGCTTGTTGCTGCAAAGCAAAAGGCAAATGTCCATGTCAATGAAATAATTTTGATTTCTACATTTTCTCTCATGGAGAGCACTAGCAGGAACAAAAAATGAATGATAAACTCTAGAATTTCTAGAGTTCACACTAGCCATTTGATTAATAAAAAATGAAGAAAAGTCTTCCAGAAGCCCAAATTGTGACAGTGTAACAGAGCCCTCCGACATTGCCAAGCGCTAAGAAAAAGACGGAATCACTCTAATTCTTTTAAAACAAATGAGGTGATGATACTAGCAACAATATCAGACAGGCTGCGCTCTATCGATTGCTGTTTAATTAAGAGCAAAGTTCTGATGAAGTCCTTAATTATTGAGAAATTTCCCCATACAGGGCGTCAAAAGTGGCTGCATTGACAGGTTGGCTGAGGAGCGACAAAATTGTAATAGCTCTTTTGAGCTTTTAGGAGCCATGCAAGTCAACAAAATGACTTTTTTGCAGATTGGGGTTCTCACTGCCTTCAATGAGGATGCTAACTGTTACATACAAATTTTGAAGTCCTTGATTATATTTATTATAAAAGATGGAACTCTTAACTAGACGCTCATTTCAAGTATTAATATGCATAAACATAATATTTTAATGCATGATTTAGGATTGCAAATGGTTATGTATGTTTAACACTTCCTGCAGATTCACTAAAATGTGACGCAGCGCAAAGATTATTATGCTGCAAAAAAAGAACTGTTAATAATTTACAAGAAACAGCAGTTTCTTCCAGTTTAGAGTTTTAAAAATGTTTTACAAATAAAGCAACAATCGGTCCTTTCACTGAGACTTATCTTAGAGTATCAGTTCACTGGGGACAGCCGCATAGTTTGCTTGATGTTTTTGCTGATCTGATCTTTCTTATTGAGTCTTTAAGATCTGAATACATGGAAGGCTGTACCTGACCTGCCATATTCTTGTAATCTTTCAACTGATAGAAGTATATACATTTCTAGGTTTTCTAATGTTAGTTAATCTGGGAATGGAACACCTTTCCAAGGCAGAGCAAAGCAAGACAGCAACTTGTGCTTCCTTGAGTTACTCCAGATTTACTACTCCATGCTGAGCCACACAAGGGGGCTCTTCATGGCATAGTAAACCTCACATAAGTGCTTGTGTTGCCCTTGTGTGACCTTGCAACACAAGCCCTTAGTAAATATGAGCCCTGGTATAGGTAACTGTGTTTTAAATAAATTATTTTTTAAATATTGGTCTCTTTTGTTTACCATGCTGGATATTTGGGGATTTTGGATTGACAAATAGCAATACCAAATTAAAATGTTAGAGTGCTCTATTGGGGTTTATGATGAACAAAAGCATGTGATATAGCAATCTAATAGCTCTGATCCCTGACAAAGGTTCGGAACACCAGACTAAAAAAAGTTATGATTGGGGAACCTCCTGTATGTATTTCATATTACCTCATCCCCAGCAGTACTTTAAGGGCAACAGCTGTGCCATGGTCAAATTCACTGGTTTTGTCACTGTATGTTGTATAAATAGCCGTGGAACAAATATTATTGCAAAGGGACTGTTCGACCTGTTAGCCTTAGCGTGGTCTTAGACCAAACGTTTTGCCTTCATCCCTCCTATTTGTGCTGGTCTCGTTTTTTTGGGCCTTAGGACTCTGTTCACTTTACCAGTGCTAAGGCGTTTGTGCTCTCCCCTTTAAACTTGATAGAATTGACTTAAATCAAATAGGCATATTATATTTACATCTAGTGTCTTGTCAAGAGGTACTACATGTACACAGGGCTTGTAAATTAAATGCTACAAGTTAACCTGCAGCACCTATTGTGCCACCCACTTAAGTAGCTTTGTAAACATGTCTTAGGCCTGCCACTGTGTGTGCACTTTTAAACTGCCATTTTGACCTGGCAAAAAAACTATTATTTTCTGTCCCAAACTTACTTCTTAATACACATGAGTCATCGTTATGGTGCACACTGAATAGCCCAGAGGCCAGCGTGCATATTTAAAAAGTTGGACAAGTACTTTTATGTTTTACATGTCCTAGTAGAGACAAACTCCTACATTTGTTTTTCACTACTGTAAAGCCTACCTCTCTCATTGGCTAGTTTTGGGTTACCTTATAACATTCAATAGGTGATAATTTTCAAATCCGAGCAGGTGAACAGATCAAGTTTGGTGTCTAAAGAACTGTAATTTAAAGTCCTTTTAAATGGTAAAGACGGATTTTAAGTCACAATTCTAAAAATGCCACTTTTAGAAAGTTGGCATTTTCTTGTCTTAACCATTTGGTGACTGTAGCCTGTTCATGGGTCACAAGACTAAGGGGGTGATTCTGATTCTGCGGGCGGCGGAGGCCGCCCACCAGAATTCCGCCCCCATTATACCGCTCCGCAGTCAGAAGACCGCGGAGGGTATTATGAGTTTTTCCCTGGGCTGGCGGGCGGTCTCCAAAAGACCGCCCGCCAGCCCAGGGAAAAACTCCCTTCCCACGAGGATGCCGGCTCGTAATCGAGCCGGCGGAGTGGGAAGGTGCGACGGGTGCAGTGGCACCCGTCGCGTATTTCAGTGTCTGCAAGGCAGACACTGAAATACTTTGCGGGGCCCTCTTACGGGGGCCCCTGCCGTGCCCATGATATCGGCATGGGCACGGCAGGGGCCCCCAGGGGCCCAGCGCCCCCCCTACCGCCATCCTGTTCATGGCGGCTTTCCCGCCATGAACAGGATGGCGGTAGGGGGGGTCAGAATCCTCATGGCGGCGGAGCGCGCTCCGCCGCCATGAAGGATTCCCCCGAGCAGCGGTAAGTCGGCGGGAGCCCGCCGACTTGCCGCTTCTGACCGCGGCTGAACCGCCGCGGTCAGAATGCTCGTGGGAGCACCGCCAGCCTGTTGGCGGTGCTCCCGTGGTCGGTGGCCCTGGCGGCCACCGGCCGCCAGGGTCAGAATGACCCCCTAAGTGTAGCTGGCAGTTGGTCTTTTTATATTTCTCTCAGACAGTGGGTCAAAGGAAAGCTAGGTGTTTGCATGATGGGCCACTCTGACATAACAAGTGGGGGAGCTGTCACCTACCACACTTGTAATTCACAAAGACTCTGCCTGAGTATCTCTCAAATGGTTTATCTCTAGTCGTTTGTGTCCCCAGACAAGCTGGAGCCAGTGCAGTGAGGTAGGAACTGCCTGACACCTCAGGAGGTGAAAGTCTCTAGAAACTTCTCCTACTTCAAAATACATATTGAACCTCATATCCCAATACTTCAGTACACATCTGAACCTGTGAAAGACTCAGAAGAAGAAATGCTGCATTGCTATGCAGCAAGAAGCACTGCCACTCTGCTGCCTTGCTATTCTTCCCTACTGCCTTCCTGCCTGAGTGGGAAGGACTGATCCTGCATTTTGAATCCAGGACCCCCAGAGTGACTCTAAGGGCTAGTAGGCTGAGTTCCTGATTAGAAGCCTTAGAGACAGAACATGCTTCTTCCATATTGAACTCAGCACCTAGACTCTGCCATCTGTGAGTACTGCCCTTCCAAGTGGTGCCAACTCTGTCCTGGACTCTGGGAAGTGGGCCTGAAGGACCTCTGCCATTCCAGATGTGGTAACAGCTGAGACAGCACATTGCAACACATTGCCTCCCAAAATCTCTGATTCAGTCCCCCTGAGCCAACCATCACCTCATCATACTCTTCCTCGGGACTGCTGTGTGATGCATCCCCACTGCACAAGCCCCTCGTTGACCACATCCTCAATGACGCAGGAGTTCACATCGCAAGTCCTGTAGCTACTTTGGAACCAGTCATGCACAAAGCATCTTTGAGACAGGACTTCATGGAACAAGTCCCTCGTCGACAGCATCCTCAAAGACCATGCAGAACCTCACATCTCAGCCCTGCAGCTTCTAGGAACCACTGCTGCATTACGCAGCCCTGACATGGGATTCTGCAACCAGGATTTAAGGTACTCTTGTCCAGGAGGCGTGACTGGGGCCTTATAGCCGGCCCACACGCTAGCACAATCAGCCCGAACTCATGACTTTGTCCTAGTCTGGTGTGACCAGATAACCACAGTTTGCGCTTTGTGCTTTTAAGCTCTATATTCACTTAAATCTTTAAAATTGTATACCTCCAGTTCTACTGATTTGATTTTTGTCGTTTTGGTCTTCAATTATTTATTACATTTCAATCTATTTTACTAAACTGTTGTGTGATTTTTCATGTGTTGTGTTTCACATTATTGCTGTTTGAATTGCTTCACAAATACTTCATACATTGTCTCTAAGTTAAGCCTGACTGTTACCAGAAGATCGAGGTCAGGTTAATTTGGGGTTTGCTTGTGACTTCATCCTGACAAGGATTGCGGTTGTTGCTTGAGTAAGGTTTCACCCCCTCAACCAGTAACCCAATTTATAACAGAGGCAGATGTATCCAATAGAAGTCATAAGTCAACAATGAAAAGCTGTACACCACTCAAAGTCAGGAGTTTCCATTGTCAAACCCTCAGAGTACTCCACAAAAAAGAGAGCCATTCAACTAGAAACTCAGGATCCAAAATACCAAAGGCCAGATTTACAAGCCTCTAGTGCTTCTTAGCACCACCTTAGCGTCATTTTTTATGCTAAGGCGGCACAAAGAAGGCCATTTCCCGCGCCAGATTTGCAAAGTCGCGCAGTGCATGCATTGCACCACTTTGCAACTTCTTGCACCACATTATGCCTGTGTCAGGCATAATGTATACAAGGGGGCATTCCCCCACAGAGAGGCCCAAAAAAATGGTGCAGTGAAATTTACAAGATTTCTCCGCACCATTTTTCTGACATTTTTACCAGCTGCCCAAGGCAGGTGTAAAAGTGGTGCTACTGTATTGACCTATGAACCTCCCTGTGCTTTGCGCCAATATTTTTGGCGCTACTGCAGAAAAGTGCCACATTAGTGTAAAACATTTAGATGCTGTTGTGGTAACGACCGCCATCGACTGCCAGAAATACAGCCCCCCCATGGTGTTGTTGGGGGGGGAGTGGGTGCAAGGGACGCAAAAAAAGTGTAACTTTTTTGTAAATATGTCCCGAAGTTTTCACCAACTTTGCACCAACCATTGCTGGTGGTAGGACAAGTGGTGTCAGGAATTTGACATTTGTCCCAAGGACAGTGAACATGATTCAGAATTTGTGTGCAACCTTCTTGAGAAAGCTAGGATCCTTTCTCTCTTAAAAGCCCCTTACCTATTCTTAGAATTGATTTTGAAAATTGTTCTACTGCCACCATCTTTAACGGCCCACTACAACGAGTCCTTATCCTACTAGCTAGATAGTCATATTTAATGTGATTGTGTCACATGTCACCTTACTGTTAAAACGTTAACAACTTCCTGCAGCCACATTACATTCATAATGTAAATAACCTGAATGCCAGAAAACTCACATTAAAAAATCTGTTGCAGAATGGAATGCTGGATTGAAGGCAGGTGTCAACATACATTTTTTTACTTCTTCCGTCATTAGCACCATCTTGTAAGGGAATATGGAGGCTATGCATTGGAAGACCCGAGAACACACAAACACACATACACACTTTTTTTCCCCCGAGTTCAGATATCCAAGGATGTCTTGAAAATGCACATCTCTGCTTAATAAAGCCGTAGTTCAAACTTAATAGGTGCTTAAGCGAAATTGGATAAACTGAACACATCCCAACACTTACATACAGAATGCAGAAAAAGAGACTCCACTCCCCCCAACTTACTGTACATTGCTTCGATCATTCAAGCAGATTTCGGCTTATTCAAATTTAGAACTGACAATTAGGCTGTCTTTTGGAATATTGAATGCATTTATTTATGTTTTTTGCCGGACAGACCTATGCAGCATGCAGTGAGAGTAGAGTGTTGAGGGGGTCCAAGCAGGTGAGTAAAGTCTTGTGCTGTCCAGTTCCGAACCAACACGCAACCTTCTCGTGGGAGATCAACACATTTTATTTGTACATATCGGGGGAAAAACGACAATGTGAAAGAAGCTTCAAAATGTTTATTTAAGGCTGTTGTTTAAGATCCTGAAAGCTTTGCATTTTCATATCAGTTCTCTAAAACAGAGACTTTCTTCTTCGGGGCGTGCCAATCGTAGGCCCTAATACTAGGCCAATAATGAACCATGGCATGAGTGAAACCATTTGTATGTACAAAGCAAGTTCAATAGAAAAATAATTTCATCACTAAATGTAAACAGAGGGTGATTTTTTTTTGTTTTCCTTTCTTTCCTTCTCAATGAAAGGAAATCTGTGGACCTGGAACTCATGTTTTTAAACCTCTGACTTCTGCTGTTCTTTGGATAATAGTCTTTTTTTCCGTTCACAATCCTTTGGCAACACAACACTACAGCACAGTTAGATTCATTTCCTTGCATGCAAAGCGATACTGTGTGGCTTTAACATTACACCCGCTGTAAGTTACAGAACACAAATTTCAAAGTTCAAAAGTGGCCGGGATTCCGTGTAGCAGAGTGGATCTGAGCATCTCGGTTCTTCCTTGACTAGTATTCGCCCAAGAGGTCCCTGAAAAACAAAACCAGTGATAACAGCCATGTGGTTCATCAGCTAGGGACATTCTTGCCAAAGACGTCCATCCATATACACAACACAAACTACAAACGAAATTGTGTCTTGGTGCTAATAATGTGTTACTGACACTAACTCAACCCTGCCCACACTAGAATACATGATCTGCAGATTTTTTATTTGGCTAACAGTTCTCTGTCATATACATGTTCTGTGAAATTTAATTCAAATGTACTCTCTGTTTTGGAATCATAGTCATGTTTTCACAGACTGCAGACCATATTATGTGCAATCCTATTGTACTTGTATGATTGAAAGTCAAATGAATATAGACACACCTGTCTATCTAGAGAGAGAGGTTGTCCGCAACAGTCCTCAACATACAGATCTGTGGATCTGAATTTATACCAACAGATATGAATGCGACCGTTGTATTAACAGATCTTGCAATTGAATAAGGAGACTGGTGGCAGAAACATTCAATAACAATTCACCTCCTGCATGCTAAACTAACTATCAGTTTTCATCTTACTCTGAGAGACAGCAGTTTCTCTCAGTTTAGAGTTTTAAACAAATCTTTTCCAATAAAATATAACCAGTCCTTTCACTAAGATTTATCTTAGAATATCAGCTCACTGGGAACAGCCTCCTAGTTTGCTTGATGCTTTTACTGATTTGATCTTTCTTATTAACCCTTTCAGATTTAAGTACAAGGAAGGTTGTGCCTTACCTACCATATCCTCTTAATCTCCCACTGATGGAAGTGTTTTATGGCATATGGGAACTAATGCGAACTCATCCAGGTTCATTTATTCTATTCTAGTCTTATAACCTCACCATATTTAAGTTGGATTTTCTAGGTGGTTCCTTATTGTGTTTTGCCAGAGCATAAGGCAGATAACAATGGATTTTTCACTGATCTATTGTCGGACGAGGTCCGTGCAAATTCAGTTATTCTCTGTACAGAAATATGGTGGTATTTGTCTAGAATAACAATTGATGCTATCAGCCACTTCCCCTTTATGGAACTTTGACTTCTCATATACACGACCTCTGTGGTTAATTTGTAAATAAAAACATGATGGTCCCCAAAGCTCTCCTTTGAAACATGCGGCTACTGCGTTTCAATATGTGAGCACTGAATGCTGAGGCAGCGTAAGCATAAAGTCATCCCGGGCCTCTTTAAAACATTTACCTTCAGCCTTCAGCTCTCTCTTGCGGCTTCCTGCTTTCTCCCTTTGTGAGGCTTTTTCACGTTCCTCTTCGTTGCCTTTCCTATATGTGTCTTTTGATCACAGTAAATGCCAGATGCAGAAAACTAAGTGCTGGCCCTAAAAATAGGTGTTGGTGACCCGCACCGGAAACCACTGCTGAAACGAAGCACTGCATGACCGAAAGATTAAGTTTGTTCTTCTAAAGCTAAAACTAGTCAGTAATGAGTTATCATTCTTAAAACATTCAACAAGCAGCTTCTCATATTTGGGGTACTGTTCTGAACCCAAATCAAATGAAGGCACAAAGCTTACCAGAAACCTTAATATCAGTGGTGATAATGGCTGAGATTAATCACTTTTTTGTACTCTTCTTTCTGACACTATAAGAGCGACATGTATGCCCAGACATGGATCCCAAGCTCACTGTGCCATTGGAGCCAAGCTGGATCCCTTTGAAGAGGCCCAAATATGCTAAAATTGATCTTGGGTTGTTTGTGATCCAGGTCTGAAAGCACCTGAATTAGCAGTCTGAGCTGGACTGTTCTTATCAGAGGTGGACCAAGACTGATTTTCATATTGCTGGGTCTCATCTGAGGTTGTATGGTGGGTGAGACAATGATGAACTGGGATGCAGCCTGAGTAATTACTAGTGGCTGAGATTAATTAAAGCATGATATCTATCACTTTTTGGCATTCTATATTATTATACCAGTAAGGTATACAAAATATTGAATACAAAATTACATTTTATATATTTCTTCTCAAATTTCACATGTCTAAAATCAATCCAAAGTGGCATTCTCATTTCACAAATAATTTTTCACCTAGTTTCAACTTCAAAAACCATCTTTGTCAGTGATGTTTTGCATGATGAAATTGAACCAAATGGAAACTATAATCAGCAGGCATCTATCTGGTAGCATCCATCATCAGTTTCTAATAAGTTCACCATTGGATATCTCAGAATAAATGAAGATAGCTATCCAATCTGTCTCAAGGCTAGACCTGCACCCTTTTAGCGTTGTTGAACCCATGGACTAAGTTATGATGAGATATTTTTCTAAGCTAATGGTATTCTTTTATTCAAGTGCCTTTGTTTATTTGAGGGTTTGTAAGATATACATCATCTTTTTTATAAAGGTGTGGCAGCTGGGAGTGTTTTAATTTGAAAGTGATAATGTTCTTTTAACAGCATTTTGTTTTATTTTGAAATAAATGTTATATCTCTGTAGTTTTGTACTCCCTTTTTTTACCTTTTAAGCATGAGGTGTTAATGTTCTCACATGACATAATTTACACTGTCACACGCCCGAATTGAAGAAAACTGCTATCAGGTAGAGTAAAGATACCAGTGATGAATCAAGTTAAGACTAACCGATTTCTCAGGTGTCATAAATGGTGGGTTATCCAGGCATCAGGACAATAAATCAGAAAGGAAATGGCTGCAAAAGAGCAACTATTAAAGATGTGTCTGAAAATTGCCAAAGCTGGTGCCTTGTATAATATTAAACGGAAGATAATTCCACCATTGTATTCCAATGTATTAAATTAATTCACTTCTTAAAGTTTTCTTTTCAAACTTGAAAGCAACATGCATCTCGATACAGCTCATGGATTGTGAGAACTTTGAGTCATAGGACGAGTGGAAAAGATAGATTGTGCAGCAGGCACAGCTGTGACTTCATAACAAAGTTATTGAAGAGCACAATGATTTGGTTAATCTGCTGGCCTATGACCATTAGAAACTGCTGAAAATTATGTGGAGTTTGATATGGCTGATGAGGATATTAGCATTCAGATGTTTGCTCTTGGCGCATAATAAGCAACACAACCAAAGAGTGAGGCTAGTGAAGGATATGTCATACAAGTTAGATGTTGTGATTAATAGTAACCAGTAACTATGCAGACCCTGAAAGGTGCCTGCTTAGGTTAGATGTAGCCCTCCATCCTAATTTCTTCAGTTTTAGAAGACTATTATTGCAATTCCTGGATGCTCACATCTTGAGAATTTTAAATGACACATATAAAAATGGAATCAATATTCATACCTCTCAGTAACTTTTGTGTTGATTAACCAATTTAAGAATTCCTTTGCAGCAAGTGTATCCAGAACTTTATTGATATCGCTTGTAAAGCTGCCATCAGCATGTCTTCTGCCGATGTCTTCTGATACAGTATTTTCTTCTGGGAAACTTTAGAAAGTTGAAATTTCATCAGAAATTTCATCATATAGTGCTAAGGGCCATAACATACTTTCAAACAATGGCCTAAAGAAATTAGATTAATACAGTTATACAAAATATCTTCTGAGGATAAAGACCAAATGAAGACATTTAAATGCCCTCCTGTGTGTTTGCCCTCAACCACTGTTCTTAGATATCTCTGATTCTATTCCAATAAACAGCAACATATCATACAATTAATCCCAGTCAGAAGTGATTGTTGAACAACTCATTCTCAGTACATCTCATACCTTCAAGCGTTCTCTTATTTCTTGATAAGTAATGTTGTGTTCCAGACATAAAGTTGCAACAATGTAATCATCTTTCTTCAATAATATGACACAAGGGTTATACTTCCTTGATTTACTTGAGTGTTAACAGACTGGCCTCTGCACATTTATAAGAAGGATGTGTAGTTAGAGCATTATGGAGTATCCATGCAATGACTTGTATAGGGCTTATGGACCTTGACAGTGCAGCTGTGCTGCATAAATCACATTTTCTCAGATGAATGTACAATAACTATTATTTGGAGCCATAATTTGGGAAAAGCAATCAATGTGTTACCTATAGCATTAATGGAATTAGGAATGAAATGGTCAAATCTACATTCATATGTCAACTATCTAGTTCAGTTTTGATACATGTAAGACATGAAATACTGTGTGCTAGGTTAAGTAAACTATAGAACTTCACACCTTCTCATGTGTTTTAATTTTCGACATCAGCTATCTGCTAGGTCCAAGCTTTGATGGGACACAAACACAATAACAAGGAAGAATGAGAGTGGTACACTCAACCTATGTGACTGGGACTTTGACAATGAAAGGACATTCTATGAATTAGCTTGCCTTAGAAGGGGGACTGTGACAGACAAATTTGTGCTCTGTGGGACATTCTAGGATATTGCCAGGAGAAGGTAATGGAATGCATTTGTAATGTGATGGATTTAACTGATTTAGGAGTGGGAGGGAACGAAATGGCCATTTACCTTACAGGATATCCTGTGCCATGTTGGATTTTGTTTTGCATTTTCGTCGGGTAGAATTTCGGTTCTACTAGACCCCCAAATATGGCAATTACTTCATCGTACTGTAGTAATGGTGGGAGCAATGTATGTGGCACCTATCAATGGCGTGTTACTCATTAACTTAAAACATTGTTAGTTGGAGTACAAGACCTTTGAACCAGTGTAGATCCAGAAAAGTAAGGGGGTCTCTCTGACTCCTGCAAGAAGACCTCCTGCTTCTTGTCACAAGGAATATTGGATTTTCGAATTCTGGAAACTAATTTGTTGACCTGTTCCACAGAACAATCTGGATGTGTAACAGCCTTGAAGCCCGGCTTTTGGTGGAATTTGCTTCCACAAATCTATATGCTGAGGATGCAGGTTTCAAATAATCAAAGAGTCCTGAAAAACTTTACATGGATAATGTCTTAAAAAACTGCCCTAATAATTTTTTAAATGTCAAAGCTACAACAACTTACACAATTTGGTCACTTGATTCAGAATCTCAGATGTCAAACCAATCGGGGTCCACAACCACAGGAAACAAGTCTATTTCCTTGTTTGATATAGTACAGCATAGTAATGCAAAGTAATCTACAAGGGCTTTTGCCTCTTCTGCCCTTATCTATGAAATCCCATTCGATATGCCATTCACATGACTGAGATACAGTCTACAGCGCCCAGCATCTGTTTGGGATAAGGGTTCAGTAGAATGCTGTTAAAAATAACTGATAATAAATAATAATAAGCCCCTTCGCCCTGATGGAGCTTTCCACCTAAGAAGTGCCTGATGCATTCAAGCTGAGAGATTGATATTTCCGAGCTGATAATTGTTGGCTTGACCTGCATCCATGTTTCACGTTTCCTTTTAGGTCATGCAAAATTACCAGAACCACAGAACACAGGTGCTTCAACTTCTTCCCACCAAAGTCTTCTTGATCATTCAACCAGTGTTTCCACCCAAACATTTGTTCAGCTTTCATCCATGGATCCCTTTTCCTTGCAGGAGCCATCACATGATTGTGTGCCTATCCGGCTCAGTTATATTTTAAAATCTATTTTAAGTCCGTTGCCTCTTAGCTTGACCTGCTGAATCTGGTTTGAGCTGACAATTCTTCATACTCAGTAAATAGACCCTCCACCATTCTAAATCCCATACCTGGTTCATCTTCTAATCTTTCCAGGTTAATTGACTTGCCTCCTGCTCTGCCTATGCTAAAGAATGAATCACTGGCTAAAATACTTTAACCGCTATCCACCTTCATACCCTGCAAGATAATGTTCCTTCCATTGCCAAATCCATGAAAAAAGGTAGAAAGCAATGTAGAGACATGTAACAAAGTCAAAATGGGAGAAATCCCTGATAGAAGAGGGAGGAGATGCAGTTGCGGTGTAAGTCAATTTAAGGGCTAAATGGTTGAATACATAAATTTGTTCAGTACTCACAGTGGTACTCAATGAGGGAGGTTACACAGTAATAGATTGTAGGTTTCTGTTAGCAGGATCAAAGATAAACAAAGTGTGTATATAAAAAAGGAACAGACAGAAAATAGTGAAATAGTGGCATTTATAGATATACTGAATCCTACTACTTTCAAATCATATAAAAGCTTTAAAAGAGTGGAGAAAGGTGTATTGAATCCCATTCAACAAAAAAGGGTGAAACAAGGAAACTGCCACTTGCAGGTTAAATCAGACAAATGCCCGTGGTGGAAGAATGAATGGAATAAATGAACATGAATTGACAGAAACATGACATCTTCATATATTATTAGAACATTTGAATGTTGGGAGCTCCATTGGAGACAATGGAGTGCTCTGGGCTTTTACTGGCTGGTAAAAGTCCAGAGTAGCAACAATCCACTTTGTTGCTGTGAACAAAGACCTCACCGAGCCAGGTGGGATTTTAATCCCCTCTGGCTCGGTGAGGACTTTGTTTTATTTATTGGAACATTCTGCCCTCTAGTGGCCGAATGTTCCTTTGTAGCTGGGCTCTACCCGCAATTACAGTCCCACTCCCTTGTTAAAGGTTCCCTTGTAATGTGCATACTGGGACACAGTTGACAAGTGTAATTGTAACATCATTATGGTGCCAGTATTCATTTGGGAAAGTGTGTCATATGAATCTTGAACCAATGTGTCCCTATCCATGTTGAACACCATTGTTTCTCTGACATATTCATGCCACAGCAATTTAAAAAGAAATCTGTGACATGTATGTGACTGCACTGGTCCGGAGCTCATGTGCAGTGACCACACAACAGACACATGTAATGCAGGTTCCCTACCTTTGTGTCTGGCAATGGGGTGGTTGTGTTTGCTCCGTTGCGCAGTGGCAGCAGCGACAGAAGGTGTTGTCCAGTCGTGTCCAGTCAAAAACAGAAGTGAAATCAGGAAAAAGGTAGGTTTTTACCTCATTTCCCCCCCAATCCACCCACTTGGGTGTGGCGGTCGTACCACCACAGAGTAAGGTATGGCACCTCCAAATCTGCACAGGCGCTAGGAGGTGGCTGGAGCCCTTGTGCCAGCCATTAATTTCAATGGCACCATTGACGCAGATAAGAAGTCTTGGCAGAGTAGGCAGGGCTTGGGTGGTCTTTAGTCTATGGGTCCACAAATATCTAAATCAAGGGGTCAGACCGCCAGGCCAGTGAACATGTTTTCCATCAGAAAAGTTGTGGCAGAGCTGTTACCGCCAAGATCTAAATCAGGCCCTTAGTGTCTTTAGTGGAGCTCTCAACATTTCAATGGTCTCATTTAGAATGCAATATTGAAAGCACTGTGATTTCACAAAAGAGTTTGAAATCCCCAAAATCACATTTATGTCAAATGACAGTGACCAGAGAAATGAAGTAGTCCGATCAAACAATGAGATCTACTTCAGTAAATGTGCCAGTGCTCTTCTATGTCTTTAAACCAGGTGAATTTTCTCCACACAAGATTACGGTTACTAATGCGGGTGGGAGATTTGCTGAACTGTACTTCTGTAATGTTTATGGAAGATATGCCTTATTTAGCCTTCATAGGATACGTACAAGACGGAGAGTGGAGAGAAAATGGTGTGATTTACAAATGTTGGAGGAGTGACTCAATTTGAGAAGCTATATTCATTCCAGTAAAGCACCAGGTAATGAAAAGAAGGCATTAGCTGCACGAAAGCATATTAGGATTTGACCACTTCAAGTTATTTAAACAGAGACAACATGGCTAAATATCAGATTAACTCATATATGCTAAACAGTGGTAAACTTTCTTATAGAAATGTGATGGATGTAATGTGTTATTATCAACAGAAATGTACAGTTTGTATAATAGATGTGTAGCTTGCTGAGGAGACCTTGTCTGGAATGGTGTGCACTGCTATGGAGACCAAATCTCCATTCACTAACAGTATGATGAGCGGTTTAAAAAATCCACATGACTAAATGAGCAGTAGTTGTACAAACTATTGTAAAGCTGGGCCTAAGGAAATGGATAAAGCTAAAGCAAGACCATCTCCCGATGATGCAGTGGAAAGTGAATTCTTAACTGTTATAGCTGTGCTGTAGCAAGCAAGTATGAAATATTCAGAATGTAATACAGAAATAAAGGCTTTGATGCGCAAGCCAAGGTCGTTAGAATGTATTCTCTACAAATCATGAAATATGCATCGAGTAGAAACGAGGAAAAGGAAATGCAAACAGATTAAGCCATTTGAAATTAAATTCCAGATTGCAAAGGTCTAATTGAGTTTTGTTAACAGTATGAGACTGAGTTATGAGTGTACTAAAAAGAATTGTGCGTTTGGTGAGCTTGATGATCAAAGTTACACTTAGAGATTTCTTTTGGATCAAAGTTACTCTTAGAGGTTTTTTGATAAGAAGCAGTGCAAGCTGGAGTAGCCAGTAGACAAATAGCTTTTGGGGAACAACTGCAAAGACTACCTGAGTTGATCGATAAATTCATAGCTCAAAAGCCTCATAAGACTGAAGGCGATAAAGAGATACCTTGTGCCTGATACATGCAGAGAGAGATTTATGTGTGGGTATATTCAGTAAAGGTTCTCAAATGGAGTCTAAACGTGGGTTCTCAGTGCAATCAAAGTGAAGGATTTTTCTAGTGCTGAAAGGCTCTGAGTGGGATGAGGTATTTGCTAGAAGAAGCCCACTGTTCTCTTTTTTCTCATTTTTTCACAGCAGAGGCTTGTTAGAAATGTGCCCTTTTGACATGTTTTTTCAACAAACTACAAGCTTCAGCCCTTGCTGTCAACGGACGTTTTGCAGGGGGAAAACTCCCGTGCTCCCTGAATAAATTGTCCCTAAATTCTAATACAGATAGAACACTGAACAAAATAAACAAATTATTGGTAACATTATTGGGATCGCCACGATTTCACTACATTTGGTAAACATGACTTGGCACTGCACGGGAATTAATGGGTTGTACTGATTCCTTAACCTGATTGATGCATGTTTCCAGATATGCAGAGCACCAGCCGTGTACCTTTCTTAGGCCGGTATCCAACCACTGTTTTGTGCAGTGTTGGGTGGTTCTGTGGCATTCATGTTCGTGCATAATACATCCTCCATGTTTCAACAAGGCACTAAGCTAACCTCCTGAGAAGATCGTGTCCGCTCTTATCTACTCACACGAATGAGCTGTAGCTCTCGGGATAAAGCATTAGTAGAGGTTCCCTTGATGTTATCACTGTTTTTTTTCTAGCTCGAAAAGCTTTAATTATATATTCATGAGTGCTCAATTCTACCATTCTTCTACAAATCATATACTGGAGGCTCCCAGGAAGATGAAAGTAAAACGTAAACTAAGTGTTCCACTCACTGATGCTGTGTAGCTTATAGAACTCGCTATCAAAGATGATGCTTCCTAATTGTTTTAAAACTCTCTTCTCGGAAAAAGACATCAAGAAAACTAGAGAGTTCTACGCATGGTGAACATAAAGTCAATGTTTATGGAGCACTGTATTAACTAGGCACGTGCCAAGTAATTACTTGATATAGTATAAATCCACTATTTACTGCCATCTAAAAGGCATACATATGTGAATTAATTCATTAGCTCGAGAATATAGAGCAATAGACTGTAGGCCCTATAATGAATATATGCTGTATGTTATATCACAAAGACAAAACACGGAGCTGAAAATTAAGTTAACCATACTTTTTCAGGGACTATTTGCAAACTTAGGAAGTGGACGTTTTGACAGCGCCCGTATATACATATATCTATTTCTTATTTCAACTTAAAAACACGCACAAATTGCAGCACATATAAGACCTATACATTAACAACCCTTCTTTGATGTTAACAATTTGGTTGTAATTGTGGTTTGTAGTGAAAAAAACTCAAGGGAAAAAGCATGTTCTTTAAGAATTAGTACAGAATAGTGTGTTTTCTAAAATACAAAAAAAAAATGTAGACCACAAAAAAACATACTTTTGAAAAATGTATTGCGGACAATCATTGAGAAAAAAAAATATTATGATAAGAAATTAAAAGTTCTTTGAAAGTTTAAAACCGTTACAAAGTGGCTTGGGGCACAGAGGGTGGTAAGAGAGGGCTGCACAGTAGGAGTGAATGGGCCCAAACATTGTACAGAACCATGGACATAGCTGAAATAAACACGGCATTTTAAAAAGTAGCTGCAAAGGAAATGGGACATCAAGAGCAGAACGGGAACCAAAAAAGAGAAAGTAATAGCAGAAGGGGCATATGGGGACATTGGTTAGTGGAGAAAGAGGGGGTGGTGCAGGGGTTATGCACATTTGAAGGAGGAGGAAAACAATTCTAGTGACGTGGGAAGGAGGGCTGTGATCTATGTTGGAAGTAGTCTGAATAAGGCATGAACATTGGGTTGGGGATAAAGAGAGGAAGCAAAGAAGCCAGTAGTAACAGGAAGATAATAACTAGATTGAGAAAATAGGTGGTGCATAGGCATATTCCCACTCTAAATAGAGGAGTTAGCAGAGCAGAAACAGAGGTGAGCTGTGGTGAGCTAGCGGAGAATGAGAAGTGAAGAAGAGCTATGAAAAGAAGAACACTGTTCCTTTGCTTCAGGGTGAAGAAGTCATACAGACACATCCACGTAAACCCATGTGTTGGTGAATACACCATCTCACCCAACCCCTCATCTAACATATACTGGTGCATAGCGGGGCATGGATGTAAGGCATCTTCAAGGCTTTGAGTGACTTTTGAGCCTCACCATCTTGTTGCCTAAATAACAGACTCAACCTAACCTAACAGTACCTCCTTCTGCCCACATCTTTCTGGCCTTTTGTTGTTTTTTTGTGTTGCTGGTCCTACTTTGTCTTACCTTTGCTACTTTTCTCTGATTCCCTTTTGCTAGGAGAAGAGGACAGACACTGATGTCCTCACTGAAGGATGGAAGTGAGCATTGGGACCCAGTTATTGACTGGTCTCACTTGAGACTCCACTTAAGTTCTAGTCGCACTAAATACCCTTCACACACGAGGACAGTGGAAAATCACTGAGATATGGGCCTGAAAGTGTGTCTCTTAGTTTTTAATTGTTTCTGACTTTACCTCAAAACCAGCATTGGAAGTCTGCCATAGAAGGCATATGTTTCTAATAATGTGGTCAGTCCACAACCGCATCATCTCTGTCTTATTACCAGCATACCTAGCTGTGCCATAACCTGCAGTTCCCTTTCAACTATGCTCCAGCATGGAATGTTCATAGGGCTGGTTGAATAGGGAATATAAAAGGCAGAGAATCTTAAATATGGGGTCCCTTAGATGACTTGTAAACATCAAGACACAGGGTTATGAAGGTTGGCATAAAGAGACCCCACACACACCTCCTCAGATTTCTTCTCAGCAATTTTGAAACAAAATAGGAAATGGAAAATGAGAATTGGGATTAAACAGAGAAATTTTACACCTCTCCATGATGGGTATGAACCAAACTTTGCTTCTGTTTTACACTGTTTTAATTTCTTTGTCTGTGAAGGATCCAGGGAGGTCTCTCCTTTCTTATGATAATGCCAAAATAAAGAAATCTGTGATGAACAGACAGAAAGTAGAAAAATGCAAACAATGCAGAAGAATTCTAATAGTGCACACTGAGGGTGCAAAATAAGACATGCAGCAAAAGACTCAGGCTTTTTTTCCACTGCTGACAATGTCGAGCGCTATTTTATATGAACCCTGTTGAACCATCACTAAAGCCTGAAAAAGAGGATAGCAGCTTCTTAGTCTCTCACCCTAATCTCTCAGCCTTGGCATGGAATATACACAAACATATTTCTTTGATGGGACATGGTCATTACTCCAACCCCATCCTGGCAAATGATCTTTGTAGGTGCTCAGAGTTGCAAGTGCCCATCATGCCATGGTTTTGGCACAGAGCTTTAGGACAGGCCATTTTCCACTTACATTTTGGGACCACTAGCAATAATGCTCTTTACAAGTGTGAATATCAAAACATAACAGTCCCAAGCTGCATCATGCCCATGAGTAGTCACTGCATATGTGAGAGAAAAATCCATATACACAAATGTAATACCACTGCTTATTTGGTGGAGCCCTAGGGAGTACCCTATAATCACACTAATGAGGCAACTTCCTACAGATTATTTACTTTGTCACCTAAGGCAACCTACTCACTCCTCTGCCATCACTTTGCCATGTAACCCACTGTATGTAGACTTCTTCTCAGACAAATCCAACTTCATCCTATTTACATATTTCAGCCACCTCTCATTCATCCTTATTCTCTTTAACCTCTCTGCAGCATTCATCACTCTTTTACTGCCTCCTGGTTCTTCTATACTCCCCAGCTACACCCCTACAAAAGTTTTGCTGTCTCTTCTTAAGACCCCTTACACCTCAATCATCTTTGTCTTTCAATTAACAGGGATGACTCCCATCTATTTCACACTTCCAAAGGAAACTGCTCTGGAACAATTTGATATTAGATGGCTCTTCATTCACATAAACCTTTTCCTAAAAAACAACATGTGCTTATTTTTCCGGCATACTATTCTATGTCATGTCACAGTGCTTATTTTAAATATGTCCTCCCTTAATGTCCTTTGGTCCACACCCCACTGTCAGGTACCGCTGTGTGTTATGTGACTCAAGAATGTAATTTGAGTCTTTCCATAGACACTACAACCACATTTCAGATAATAAATGATAGACCGATCCTACTTCTATGATGAAATTTCTCAATGACCCTTTGATAAAGAGCGCACTGCTATAGCAACTTCCTAGTCATACGTCCACAGTTTCATGCTCACCTTGTACAATGTAGCCAGCATTTTCAAGTAAACAGTACTCCAGTTCTCAGCAATAGACCCACCTCATTCTATGGTCTTCAACCATCTCCCAAAGGACATTGTGCAAACACATTAATTTTCAAGGCAATGCACATCGCCTCTTCTTCCTACTGCCCTCAAAAACGTTATACTCTGCCCACTCACAAACTGTGACTTTGCCAGCTACCACCGCTACGTGATTCCCAAGTCACTCTGCACCTGAGAGCCTTCACTTTGTTCTAGCCCTTCTACAAGAACACCCTTCGTGGCGCTTCGTGTCCAAAAACCTCTTTATGCATGTTCGAGGCTGAATTCTCAACTCCTTTACTTAGAGCATCAGCATGGTTGATCATTTGCTCCCCAATCCTTTTCCACTGCTGACCCTTGTGAGCCTTATAACCCTCACAGGCAATTGTTATTTATGTAGAGAATCTTCTGCCTCAGTTTCTTTCATTTCATGATCTATCAACCAAGTTTCATTTTTTCATGCTTTCATAATGTACCTAACAAAACTCCTGATACTCTTTTGTGTAGTATGACCTGTTAGGAATGGTGATTCTGTTTAAAAGGTTCCTGATTTTTTCAAAGTGTTTGAAATTGTTTGGTCAAGTATTAAGGTTTAAGGGTGTCAGAAAAACAATCCCCATCATATAGATGGTTAATCTTTTTCCATCTCATCTGTGCAGTACATCTTTGTATCCTAAGGCAATCTGAAGTGACTGTATGTAGCTTTCTGGAAACCAGTAACGTAATGGTCAGAGCTAAAGTGAAAAGGTATGCAGCAATCCTGACAGTAGTGATTGGAAGTAGCTTCTTGTTAGTTAATGTAGCATTAGAACTCTTTTTAAAAAATATAGCAATTAAATGGTTTAGTAACAAAAACATAGAAACAAGAAAACTATAAAAGTAGCAAAAAAATATAATATACAAAAATAGTGTAAATGTTGTGGTACAAATACACGAATTGTGGTTGGAGCAGGATCTGAGCTGAAGGATAATTTTAGTGGCAAATTTAGGATGTCTTTAGGGGTATTGGTAAGGGTTGGAGTAACATATGTTAGAAGGGAAGATAAACGTTAAGGTTTAGGGTAGGGGTAAAGGTGTAATTTACAATTTAGTTAGTAGTTAGTGAATGTTTAAGTGGCTGAGTTAGAGTTAGGCAAATAACTGATGATGTAAGAAAAGGTGTAATGTTAGGGCTGAAGTAATTGTTAGTATTAGGACTGGGGAAAGACTTAGGGTTAGGGTAAAGAAATAGCGTTAGTGATAGTTGGATAGGGGTGTGGATTAGGATTATATTAACAGAATGTGCAGGGGATGGTATAGGAAAATGTACATGAAACTGTTGGCATGCAGAATGATATGAGAAGTCACATAAAAACGTTATGAAACAGCATATTATAAAAGAAAAAGGTTATGGTTAGGAATAAGCAGGGAGTAATAGTTCGGGCTTAGTTTATGGGTCTACATTTCACAAATGTAGTGTTATTAAAATTTGGATTTTTTTACCCCCTCCAAATTTTATATTTTCCATAAACATACTTGTCATCAACAATTTTTTTCCTCAAACTTTTTTAGCTGTGGTTTTCTATCTATTTCTTTATTTTCAGATTTTTAAAATACAATATTTTAATCAATCCACAAAAAATATCCCAAACTTTCTGATTCCTTTTACTAATATCCACTTCTTGTAATGGAAGCACAACACACTAAGAATGAAGATCCTTACTCATAAACAGGGCATGCACACAGTAATATGTTTTTGTACTTTCCTCTGACAGAACATACATTTCCAATTATTCTAATTACAGTGTATTGATACTTACTCTCTTCGTCCTCTGCCATTCACTAACCATGCAATAAATTCCTTAGCAGCCTGCTTTTCTAGGTAAGAGCTGATATCACTGGTGAGGGTTCCATCTGCATGCCTCTCATATTCAGCATGGCGCCTTGCAACACCACTTTAAGGAATAAACATCGAAACTATCATTACTTTACATCTCAGTATTCATATTACATCCAGTGAACTTATCTTTTACAGTATTTTTAGATTACCTAGCACCTTACCTATCATGGTGTTATGGTTCACCCTACCACGTACAATAGGAAACTTCTATGTACTGCTGATTTTACTACTCTTTTAAACTTTTGCCCAAAAGAGTCTTTGCTCACAAGAAAGAGATATCCACAGGTGTAAAAGATGGAGGGGACCTTAATCTGAATGAGAGCTGTGACAGTTAATGGAAAAGAAACATCAAATTAAAATCTCATCCTTTGAATTCATTACATGCAATGGTACAGCTTTCTTCAGATGAAAGGCTCATCATGAGAGCTTTTATCTGGCACTAGCTATGTTTGAGTTTGAAGAGATACGGTGCTAAAATAAAAAACAATAAAAATAATATTGTTCTTGAGCCCACCGAATCTAGGGAGAAGGAGAGAGCAAGATAAAATTGGACTGCACACACGTAAAACTATTGACGACTTCATGACACAAGTTTTTTTTTTTGTAATAGCCAAAATCAGAATCACCCCAGGTTTGGTTAGCGTTGTTCAGTAAAGATACGAAAATGGGGACCTTGTGAGGGCTCAAAGCTCTCTTCACTGAGCTTTCCAAGAGTTAGTCTGACCATCTGTGATGCTCTTTAGTCAACCATCTGAAATGTTTTTCACCTCAAGCCATCATAGCTTAACAATGCTACGCAGAGGTAATCCCATTGGTCCTAGTTAAGATTATTGGGTTGATGTGGAAAACTTTGGTACACACTCAAAGAGCTGCTAAGTTATGTATTCTTTCACATAGAAGTCATGTTTGGGTCATAAAATTGTATTGCTTTTCCTGTAGAGCATTACGCCAACCATTACCACCGTGGGAGAAGGAAGCTGCAGTTCTTTGGTTATATATTTCAGCTGTCCTTAAGGGTCTTCAAAGCTGATTTAATCTTTGCCATCACACACTGGAAATATGTTTTTCTTCTGTTGTATTGGTACTGTTGTCATTAGTTCCTCAAATCTTCAAACAGAACTCTTTCAAGGTAATTCAAATTGCGGTCTGGAACTTGTCACTATGCATAAGGCCAGTAAAAGTGCATTTCTTTCTCTACAATAACTAGTCCAACAATCAATGTTTGCCAGATGTGTTTGGCAAGTTATTATGTGCACCATTTATGTCACTGTGTGCTTAAACATCTAATTTTATTGTTACTTTAATGTATGTGATAGATATAGAAGCATTGTAAGTCAGCACAAAGAGCAAAATCCAGTTTTAATTTGCTCTATGCCCTACAACATTAACAGGATGGGGCACAATAACTCAACACTAAGGTGAAAAGATATAGGTGTGGAGCCAATACATTTTTGAAAATGTTAGAAACACACACATTTTTTAAAATCTGAGAACACACACACAGCAAATGAGCTGTCCTGAATGCTTCCACTGCATTTCTCATTACATTACAAGAACGTGTTGTTCTTTAACTACGAGGGAGTTCAATTGTTTCCATAATTTCGGGTAAACGCAGAGATCTCCTCACAAGGTACATCGGCTAAAGGCTAAAGAATCTAAACTTACCCTGTAGCCTTCTAGAACGTAGAGTCAGCCATCTAAGTGTACCTCTTTTGGGGGCTTCTGACCCCCATCAAAGGCATAAAGTGGAGGACTCAAACTGTAGTGTATGTTAGGCTCAGCTGAGGGATGATTGTGGTTTTATTATATAAATCCAGCCAGACATAAATTCTTTAAATTGTGCACCAATCTGGAGGTCTGCTGGGACCCTTGATTAATAACATGTATTCTTTGTTCTGTCCCAGAACAATGTTATTGGTCTTGCACCTATTGTAAAATTGCACCTATCACATTTATTTAATCAGGTCTATATGTCATCTAGGGTGTGATGACCTTTCACAAACAACAAACTATCCAGCTATCAAAGCAGTCACTTCTCTTGCTGGGCAATTGAAATATTCAAGCAATACTTTTTTAGCAGAGAAAAAATAATTATAGAAATGTATAAAGCAGACAAAAGTGGTTGTCTCATAACTATGCAAAAGGGGAGACAAGCACAGGAAACCACAGGAAACCACAAGTGATCCACACAGATCCGTCATTTCAAACGTAGACATTTGGACACGGTGGCACTGCACTTTTCTTAAAAGGGACAGTCACTGCAAAATCCAGGTTCGAAATGAAGCTTTCCGCAGGCGTTCATGTGAGTTTAGTTATTTGAACCTACTAATGACCAACAAGTGTTGGACTGAATCCCGACACAAAATGCAGTTTACCCCGCGTGTACCACTTGGCCCCACACACTACTATCATCATGCCCCACCTGTTCAAAATAGAAAAAAAATCCAATCATTCTGTCGTCAATTCGAAAGCATTCTTGTATTGGTATACCTTTTCATTCTATATTTAAAATATATGCGACAAAAATCAACTTTCTAATCTCAATCATTTCTTTTGATGAATTTCTCAAATGTCATGTCATTACGGTAATCATCTTTTATATTTCTAGCTTTTAAAGACCTACCATTAAGGATCATTTATTTCTGAACGACGCTCTAATGTTTTGTTTTTATTTTAAGTTATTCTTACTTGCGTTGCTGGCTTGTAGGCTATAGCAACGTGGGGCAATACCTGCGCAAGGAATATGAGGCCAAGAGAGCGGTCACTTTGCTTTTTGTTTATTTGTGATCACAAATAGATTACTGCTTAACTGCTTGGAAGCAAATCATGTAATTTTACATGAGTTTTATGTTTTGTTAAATATTGTGTATATGGAAATAAAAAAATGTGATAATGTTCCTTATTCAAGTTGATTTACTTCAGCGGGTTTGAGATTGTGCGACCAAACACCTTGGAGTAGTTGCAAACATTTGGCCATCTGTCATCCCTTGATGTCAGAAGTATAAAGTGCCATATTACGGTAGTTTTCGTTATATATCGCTCATTCAGGTGTTACTTTAGCCATACAGCCTAATTAGGCTTCTGTAGCTTCTTGCCCTGAATTTGAGGATGAAATATATTTAAAATAGTTAATTGGTTGCATATTAAACATACTTACCCGCTTCTTTTGGTGCTCATTAACCACTGGACAAAATCTTGAGCTCGTCTGTTTTCTAGATATTTGCTGTAATCGCTTGTGAAAGTGCCTTGAGAATGGCGTTTGACTTCATTTAGCTGTATGGAATCATCTAATGGAGCATTCTGAGAAGCTGTGAATGATCTTTCAGCAAAACAACAGAACAGTATTACATTTGGGGCTAGCGGAAAATACCCACGCACAAATTCTTGACACTGAAAATTAAGGCATCAAGTTTATTTCCAGACATTGCACATTTAAACAGTCTGAACATATATCGGGTATATTCCTGAACATTGCTACACGGCAATTATAACAGAAAAGAGGGATTTAGGCACATTAAGTCTGAGATATTGGTATAAATGCGACTTTTCGCTTGCAATCCATTTTGCAGTATTTTTTATATTATTTTGTGAGGTACATACCTAATATGTGACTTTTATTATGAACTAAAACGATTTGTTCCACGTTATATCTTTTGCAAACAATCTTAATGGTGATAACGTTTTTCAGATCTAAATAGCAGGCCGCAAATAGTCCTTGGAGACTATCTACATTTGTAATAAGTAATAATATCATAGTCATTCTGCGACATGAAGACAATATGGTTCTGATTATGAGATGGGCAGAGCGGTGTCACCAAGATGGGACTGCTCCTCTTGATCCCGGATTTCACTGCTGTGCCCACATATTGGATTTTCTTGTTAGTAGTCTGAATTGCATCCTCACATAACAGTGACAATATGAACTAGGAATTTCAAGTATCTAAGGGCCAGATTTAGAGTTCAGCGGACAAATTCCTTCATCACAAATGTGACCAATATCCCATCCACGCTATTACATGTGCCATAGAATATAATACACTTATAATATAGCAGACAGGATATACATCACTTTTGTGATGGAGTAGCCATTCCACCAAACTCTAAATCAGGCCCTCAGTCTACATAGGAATAGGGGATTGCAAAAGCTTACTAAACTGTACACACAGCAGTACTTTTGTTTTTTTCCTTTCATACTAAATATAAGGGGCTGGAATTGTGGTGAAGAACTATTGTATTTGTAAACTTCTAACAAATGTGTGTTTAATGTGTTATTGTTTGTTCGGGTATTTTGATATTGACCTGCTTCAAAACTCCCCATCAGACTAGCATGTTTTGTATACAAATGTACTTAATCCTTAGGTAGTGTCTCATAAAAATGACCCATTTCAAATATGTTACAAATAAACTACCCATTGGGTAGTGTGTTAGAAAAGTCACACATTAGGTACTGTTGTATTAAAGGATGTATTTATTTTTTAGGTACCATGTCATAAAAGTCAGGCATTTTACTGTGTTGAAAAAATCACCCATTAGGTCCTGTGCCAAAAAATATCACTCATTCGGTTTTTTATTAATAAATGCACCCATTAGCTACTGTGTTTAAAAAAACAAAAAAACACCCTTTCCTTTCTCCCTTTAGGGACTGCGTTTTAGAAGGGGTTTGGTTTTTAGTTTCATTAGTCAATTGGAGATACAGAAAAACAGTAAAGCCATCAACAAGGACATAACACATAAGTGTTGTGATCTGGATGTGTACGAAAATGTCCACATTAAGACCAGTGAGCATAAATCTTATATTTTCATCACATTCTTAAGCATAATTACAGTCAGTCTTCAGGCCTATACGTCAATTTTGTTCAAATAGACTACAGCATTTGCAAATTTTAGTGATCAAAGATTATTTATTATCCACGTAAAGCAATAGATATCTGCCTTTTCAACCCTGAAAGATTAAGAAAAATTGGTCTATTGCCAATGCACTGTGTTGTCAAATCTCCCTGTTCCATTCTTGATCCCTGAAAAGACAGTACACAGTGCAACCATTATTCACATGTTGTTGCACAGAACTCACTAGTCTACATTATGTTATTCATTGCAGACTGACCTCAGCACTTATTTGCTTACGTATTTTTTTTTGTTGTATTTCTTTATTCTTTATATAGGAAATGTTTAACACAAATTGCGATGACAGAACATACAGCTGCCAGAGTGAGAAGCTGACATTAATTATGAAAGAGAACAGTTAAGAATGGATAAGTTGAGCAGTAGTATTGTATTGTGTTGTATTGTACTGTACTGTACTTACATTTATATTGCACTTCCTATCCCAGACAAGGAGTTGAAGAATGTGTAATGAGTAGCATGCTAGTCTGGTTAATTCAGTAATTCTAATTTTGGTAGTTATTGGGAGTAGCTTCTGTTCTCAAGGAAACCATTCCATGCAATTCTCTTATTTTCTATGGTAAATTGAATTAATAGGAGTAAGGCAAACTCGTTATTGGGGATTATGGGAGTTCATGCAGATTGTTGGTGGGCATAATAGAACTGGAGGGGAATAAGATTTGTTAGGTTACAGAGATATGCTTTAAAAGCATGAGACGTTATGATCAATAAAATGAAATGTAAGGGAATCTGCAGAAATTCATCAATAGAGAATAAGGCAAGCATTTCTGCGACCAAGAGTTTGCTATATTTAAAGGGAGGCGACATGAAGAGTTCAGAAGTTAAGGAGAGAGCAATTCAACAGGAAGAAAGGGAGAAAAACAATCCATAGTTTTAAGTCAAGTGCAATTGTTCGTTAGTATGAAGAGTATTGGCAAAGACATACATATCTAGGCTAATTATATTTCTAAAAAATATTTAATGAGGAAATCAACGTTTTACAGCAGAATGGGATAGAATTCACATAAAACTTTGAGATGCAAAAAATTATCTTTAATGTATCTTTCAACTTTTGGAACAAGAGGTTATACAAATGTTTGGATTGAGGGGGGGGGGGGGGTAGGCTGAGAAGTGTGAAGGACCAGAACTTGAAAATAGTTCACTAGATGTAGTCTTGAAATTAAAAAAAACTGTTTTCTTTTAAATAAGAGAAATGGCTCTATTTACAAATTAAATCTTTGTTTTCATTCTGCCTTTTTATAAAGAAGTCGATTTGTGTAAAGTTTGAGGAGTTAAACTCTGCTTTCAAAACATACAGTATATTTGAAAGTTAGGTGTGAAGTCATTCACGGGAATAATTTGTTATTATTATGATTGTGCTTTATGAAGCAATTATTTTAAACAAGAATGTGAATATTAAAAACATATTTCAATTGATCCGAGGAAAGTCTACTTATATGAGTCTTGAATACTCCTACTTACATGTAGATACATTAACATAAAATAGTTTATAGGTAGAATTTGTTAGATTCAAACCTGGATTTATCTTCTTTGTCTTCAAGGGGAGTCTGATAACTGCTTTGTATGAACATTAACAGCACACCGGCCACACAGCAAATAGTTTTCATCTTCATCTTCTGGGACAAAAAGGACAGAGTTTAATGTTGCTTCATTTTTAAACATCAGGGTTTGTTTAAAATAAAAAGCAAAATAAAGCTGTAGAATAAAACAAGATGAATTTATAAAATACAAAAGCTGACTGCGTCATATTGTGTAATGAAGGATGTGCCATGTGCTTTAAAAACTGTTCAGTTTATTTTGTGCGGTACAGAATTAATCCGACATTGTATTACGGGAGGTTTGCAGTTTGCATTCTTTTGCTGCATATAGGCACATTTTTGCTGTAATTGCGTTTAATTAATGAGGTAGCACATCCTGGATCTGTGTTTGCTTGCTAGTCTCTATTCCTATAGTAGATTTGAAGAATACAATATCATATTAAAATAATGATATGCAAACACAGAAAATGTCAAACGTCCAGTGCACTTGGGATATGAGGTCAGAGATTCTGAAAAGGAAGATTTATGAACACTTAAGGATGCTGAAGTCACCAAGCAACTCTCTTCCATTAACATGTATGTTCTCCTAAACTGTAATTAGTGAGTGTTGTGACAGGTCTTAGGTTATCCAAGCATTACTGTGTTTGTGAGAGATCTTTTTAAAATTCATCAGATATTCCTAGATGGACATACCTTCCAGTGCTCTGTTATGAGACTATTTCACAAACGTTTTTCCATGGGTAAGTGTGACTTGCGCTCATTTAGGAGTAAATCAGAATACTGCTTAAGAGTAGTTGAGAAATACCTAAAACATGTTTGTCATACTGTCAACAGTGGTCAAGCATGAATTAGGTGTGCCCAGATGCGTGAGTCTACTGAAGTTTAAAATCAAAAATACCATATCTGTTACAGTCAAAGATGCATTGCATGCCATTGTGACAGATGATGAGGTCTTTGGTTGATACCTCCATGATAGCACACAGTTGAGTACTGGGAAGCAAGACCCATTCATTCTGTGCAGTTATACATTGCTCACTGATAGGAAAACTCGATATTGAACATTCAGTTTCTTTAAGGGAGTGTATATTGAAAGTGAAACTATGTATACTTATATAGTCATATATATGGGTGAGTGTGTGTATATTTACCTTCATACACATGTTTGGTTTCTCTAAATATTTTTGCAATTTTAGCAGGCACTTTTAATCAATTAAATCTTAAAGAATGCCTTTACAAGTTGCCCAGCAATTCAGTAGATGAGCTTGATTTTTAAGCTCCATCTATTAAGGGAAAGAACACATGCATTATGCCCTGATTGTGCACCGTGCAGGGTTAGCTTTTCAACCACTTATATTAAATATGATTCTCAAACTTAGCAAGAAAGACTGTTTGTTCAACTTCATACAGATCGAATAACTAGGAAATATGTTTTATCAGCCCAGACGTCTTTTTTATGTTTTATCAATATTATATTTAAAAAGGTCATTTATACAAGATCACAGCAGAAAGCACTACCATAGTATTTCAAAGACCTTTGCATGCAGTCAAAACATTGCACCTGTATGGTCACATTAATTAACTAATGCTGTAAAGTTAAGATGGTCAGAGAAAGAGACAACAGTCATCTTTCTAGACTCAGTGCCTGCCGCGATCGTTCATCATCTTTCTTTGAGGACAAAGACAAGTATAAATGTGTAGACTGATTTGAAAGCAGACTACAGTACACTGATTGCATCTGTGCTGAAGCCACTAGCTCTCACAGGTGCACCAAACCTCCAGGAAAGTGGAATATTTTGCAATCAATATTGCACAGTGTAGGGGATCACAGTCTAGTAAACGGATCCTCGACTGTGCCTTTGATCCTGTTTAAATTGCTAGTACTTTCTATTAGGAAGCAGATGACATGAAGGTTGTTTAATATTTGTTCATAATTAAAAGTATAAAATAGCTGGAGTTTTCTAGTAATAACTAGTGAAATGTGGACACCCCTCAGGTACCAAGCACCAAAGCTAGAAGAGTGTTAGAGCTGCTTGAATGATGACGCTTACAGTCAACGGTGAGTTGGAGGCACAGAACGCAGAACAACCATGTTTGTGTACAGACACCAATAATCTTACTCCAGGTGTATGTACATATATATATATATATATATATATATATATATACATATATATATATATATATATATATATATATATATGTATATTCAAATAAGCAGGTCTAAAACAGCGTGCCCAAACTACTGGTGCCAGTGTTAGGATGTGACCAGTATCCTCAAATCCTCAACACAGTTAAACAAATAAGATGACGCTGCACTTTTGTGGGCCTTGTACAGATTAATCAGCTTCAATACTTCCACCTACATGTTTCAGCCCTTACGGCCTTGATCACGGTGCCAAGTCTGATTACAATTGCAGTGATAATTACTCTCCCCTTTAACCTCAGATGGGAATTCTGGTAGTTGTAGTCTCATTGTTTGTTCAACATTTGAAAAGCGATTTTCCTCATTATTTTAAAAAATGCATTCAAAATATATCCAGCTGGTTAAATCTGCTCAAGGTCCACGAGAGTGCAGGGTCATGTTTATATATATATAGATAGATAGATAGATAGATAGATAGATAGATAGATAGATAGATAGATAGATAGATAGATAGATATAGAGATATGTCTGTGTGTGTATAAATGCTATCCAGAGGATGATGGAGACTAGCAAAACGCTGAGGTAGGATAGGAGGTGTGGCAACATTCCAACAGATCTTCAAGTCCAACTTCGATCCCACAGAGACATAGCTCTGAGAGCACACTATTGCCGCAAGGAGCAATATTTAATTTTTCATCACAATCCTGTCACTTGCAAATCTAACAAATAATTTGTATTACCTCATAGCTTCACTTTTTCCCTTAACACTGGATAAAAGTGGATACATTAATTGTTCTTCATTTCCACTAAGAGCGTTGCATTTCTCCGTCTGCGTTAATATTGATCAAACTCCAATTAATACTCGTTCGAAACTTACAGCGTTTGCTTGGTTATACTGTGGATTGTGCAAACGATGAACCAGATAACTCAGGGTTTGCAAACATATTGTTTAGCTCTCAATCTAGCATTGCAGCCAAGAAAGAATGTCTATTGAGTTTGCCTTTAGACACGGGCCGTATCACATAAAGCGAGCGCTGTGAGCGCTAAGTTTAGACTCTTGCAGGCTTGGGCTGATTGTTGCCTTAATTAGTGGAAAAGAGGAGACAGTGGAAACAGTAGCTTGTCATGGGAACTTTAAAGTAATGTGCTGCTTTTAACTGGAATGGCGCAGTATTTGTTGGCTTATTTTAAGTAAACAACATAAAATAATAACATATACAAAGAGAGATAGGAACACATTTAATGCACAACAGGTCATACATAAGGGTACATCACTATAAAAAACACTACAGCATTACTGCATTACATTGCAACAAAATCATATGCATGAAAGTAGCACAAAAACACAGCAGTAAAAAAAAAAAAAAACAATAGTACGCACACCCACCGCGAGAAATAACCACACAACAAATAAGCGGAAACGTTCTTGTCAAACAGCACCACCTCCAATCTATTTTCATTATAAAATGGTATAAGATGTTCGTAGCAATCAGTGTCTTGGGTTGTTGACTTGCCACCAAAGACATGAAATATTTTGAGATATGGCCCAAGTAGATAGGCCACAAGGATAATTTTTTTGTAGCAAAAACGTTGTGCCTGCAATGGACATCTGCATGCGACAAGTAAAATACATTTTGAATCCGTAAAAAACTTTACAAATGAACTTCACAGGGAAGAAACAAACAATAAAATATCCATGTAACGCTAAGTATTTTTTTACTAGAGTGTTAGAAAGGCAGTTATTTTACTGTTAGCAAACCGAGTAATGAAATACCACTGCTTAGTGCAAAATGTTTGTGTTTAATATCCGTATGTTAAAAGTGTGGAGATCAGTTTTCGTGTTATTCTGTTTCCGTATTCAATTTTGGGAAAATAGGGGTAATCGAATATTCAAGTTGGATTAAACATGCAGAAACCTAGGAGTTCACACATTGATCTCCATTTACAATATAGTGTATCAAATATACTTTGGAAATATCCGATATGCGTAGGTTTACGAATGCACTAACACACATTCATTTTATAATGAATGCTCTCTTTAAGGAGGGATAATTCATGCTGCTAAAGCTGAATATATATGTTACAATAGAAAAAAATCGATAATATTTTTTACTTATTTGAAACGGGTTTTTTGGTAATAGCACTTTATTATTAATTTTTGGTCCCTTAATCTGTTCATATCTTATTTACTCAAAACATTCAAGGTTCTCCTTAGTTATTAACAACCAGTGGTCAGATTCTCAGTTAATGTCACTAGGGCATTGAGATAAATTTTAAACACTTATTTAAAAATATATTGCAAATTATTAAAAAAGTACCTCACTTCTTTCCATAATCGGACTTCTTTAAAGGGCTATGCGAGCAAAACCCTGTTGCATACTATTCCCACAGATATCTAAATAACTTCTTACCTTCTGGAGCTGTGATGGGTGGTTCAGGTAGGGGGGGAAAGAGTACAACTCTTCCTTCTGGAACTTTGGAAAGTCTTCTGATCCTGAGAGATGTCTCCCTGCTCCAGCCACACAGCTTTTTATAGTGTTCAGCTTCAGTGAGCATTGAGAGAAGTGCATTATTTCTGACACAGTTTCCTGATTTGACTTCGCAGATAACATGATTCACTTCTTTACCCCTGTTTACATCTGACTGCTTTTTCTTTAATTTCGGCATCACAGATGACTGGTAAATGTGTTCAGGCAATTGCACACATTGAAAGGCTTCCTCCGTGGAACTGTATTTCTATTTGCAATGAGCCCTTAATGGAGACTCGATAGAAATGAGGTGTCTATGTCACAGTGAGTAAACATCACTACAGAACGATGTGGTGTGAGATTGATAACTGAGCAAACAAGCGTACTCGCCCATCAGCAGGACATTTTCTCTGAAATCTGGAAGAATTTGTGCCTCGCGCACATTGTGCATTAGCAAATCGCTTATATTTTCTCATCTTTACTGAAAGTGATGAGGGGATTGGAAAAAGCGTTTCATCTTTATAGAGATAATGAGACGTAATACGGATAAATCGCGAAGCTAAAACCTAACTTAGAAAATATATTTTCAAATAAACAGGAATTTAGCGTAGAAATGTGAGTATCTCCCCAAGATAATAAAGTGCTCGCTTACTTACAACAGGCGTCTATCTATTCTTTTGTTCAATAGTTGGCAATTAATAAAAATCGTCCGTAAGTATAAAATAGGACTTAAGGGTCTGTGTAAAGTCTGATCCGTATTTAATGTGTCTGTATTATATTGTATTGCAGCATTTACTTAGTGCTTACCAACCCTTTGAGGGGTGCCGAAGCACTTGCCCACATGGGTAGCAACTACATCGTTACTGGGGTTAATGTATAGGTTATCATTTTATAAAGTCTTTTAGGGCCTTTGTCGGGATCCTAGTCAAATGGTCAAATAATAATAATAATAATAATAATAATAATAATAATAATAATCACTTCTGCTTTTATTTAGTGCATCAGATAAATTAGAATTTCATAGCACTCTATATACCAATAATTCAAAATAATGGCTAGATTCAACATATTGGATAAAGTTAATGTTTCTGTAGTTTGAGATGCTTGTATCAACGTGAGGGCAATCAACTTTCAGAGTTCATTAAAATATGTAATCCTCCGAATATCTATAGGCTAATGAATCCCTAACAATCTTTTCATTCCAATTACTGTTCAATCCGTAGCTTATCATTTGGAATTTAGGAATTATCTGATCAATTGATTTTTTCCCTCAAACATTTTGTGTAACTTGTCGCCTTTGTAAAAGTCAGTTTTTACTTTTTCACAGTTCTGTGGGGACGACTTTATTTTCTCTAGGAATATTTGACACTTGGTCCACATAGTATATTTGCTTCTGCATTAGGAGGACACCCCATAAAAATGCCAGATTGAACACAGCGCCACTCACCTCCTAGTTATTGCTAGGACCACTTGAACTATGTAGCAGAGGAGGACCGAATTATGTGCAAGATTGACTAATTTATGCAACAAAAAAGGCAAAATTTGCAGCACAATGCACAACATTTTGTAATAGTATTACTACATTGTTTTGTCATTTGTACACATGGTAACATTGACTGGGAAGAGATTTCAGGTCATTAGTACAGGTTTAATTAACACCCAAATACAGCAATCAGCAACTGAAAGATGGCCAGCCAACCCTTGTAAAAGGCTTTTACTGCGGGAGGAAATAGGCGTTAAGATTTTCATAGTAACGTTTGATCATTAGCGCTAGAAGCAATTTTTGTGTGTTATTATCTGTAGATTATGGAGCAGATGACGGATTATATGCCAAATGCAGTAAATGAATAGCTATATACAAAAAACAGAGCCACAGAATCACAGAATTCTAGTGGCCCTGATTATTGCCTTTTAAGCAGTCAGACCACTACATAAGGAAATTCATGCAACAGCCACTTATCTAGGGTATGACCAAGAAGACTGTTTCTGTGTTTGACAATTCACTTAATAGATTTCCTTCTCGCTGTCTATCTTAACTGTTTCCCACAAAAACATTTGCGACACTTAAAACTGGAGTCCGCTAAAAGAGGTTCAAGGCATGCAGGAGTATGTAACAAAGCTCCTCTCTCTGGGACCAGCTTCTGTCACTTCTCCCCCTTGAGACGGATCACATAATATTTATCCAATGTATCTGCTTTGCCTATTAATGCCTGGCCCGCAAACCCAAACTGCTTGCTCTGGACAGGTAAACAAGGAGAGGGGTCCAGCCAGATTGACTTCCTTTAAATGCCGAATTAATGGAAGGGTTGTGAGAACTCCAGACCAGGAGGCCTGGACCCTGCGCCTCCCAAAACTTGAAATACTGGGAAAAAAGGTGGTGAGTTCTCACTTAGGGAATCATTGATAAAAAGCACAATGCCTCAATGATAATTTATTTGCATCCAGAACAATGAAAGAAAAAGGAACAGTTCCATGAAATTATAATACTTGTTATTGTATGACAGTCATTAGACAGAAGATAAGATCCTGAGACCAAAAAATTGCTTTAATAACGAAATTAGCAAGAAACATTTTACCACTCCTGGGTAAATTCAAAGACTGAAAGAAAAAGAGTGAAAGTATTATTAGCCAGTCGAAAGAAATGGGTAGAAAAAACGCATGCTGGCACACACGTGATATTAGTGCAAACATGAAGTCAGCAGGAATACATGCGGACTGGTGCTAATTCAGATACCCTGTGAGAAAAGATTTACATCACCAAATATACTGACTCACATACATTGGTAACATACCTAGTTCAAATCATTATGACAAAACTTCTGGCAGCTATTGTCATAAGTACGAAACATAATCTAAGCAAGGGAACAAGTTTTGAGAACATGACATTGGTATGCAGTGTTTCATAACTAATATCAAAATAGCATGAGAATAATTAAGTATTTAAAACAACGGGCTCTCTCCTTCATGAGTCAAAACACAAGACCGAATAAGTCAATAATGCGAGCATAGATATATATCAAACCAAAAAGAGAGAGACATAGTATGACTAATCGATATGAGCAGTATGCTCAATGTTCACAAATAGCCAAAAGAAACCCTATTTGCCCATGTAACAAATATTAAAGTGTCAACAGTTAAGGAATAGATAGACATCCAAGAAAAAGTAAAACAATATCCTGATCTTGCCACATTAGAATAAGTTAGGGTAACATGCTCGTAATCGCAATAAATATATGCAACAGAATATGTCACTCCCGTGTCCCAGAGAAACAAGCATTCAGGAGATTAAAGGTTAAACTAGATCGATCGAGTACAGATTAGTGCAACAATCAATGAGATAGAATTTGTAATTACCTAATGTCGTAGTCTGCAGGGAATCATAAAATTGCCGGAAAGTTATCCTTGAGTCCTGCGTCGAATCGCACTAGCTCCGTATGGCTAGAACGCGATATAAAGCACAGGCGCGTCCTTTCACCGTTACGAGGGTAACGAAACGGAGAAAGGACTCGACATCCCTGATGCAGTTAAATAATGGCAGCCATATTGGAGGGGAGCAATGCGGCAGGAAACTATAAGGACCGCATAGCTTGTAAAGTGGAATCAGAAAGAATGGCAAAAGAAAAGGTAGTAAGCTAATAAGCCTTAAGGGAACATACTATGGTAGAGAAGTAAATAAGATATTTAAAGAGCGTTAGAGGTGGGTAGGACATGAGACAGAAGCTGACTAATCAAAAAGAAAAGTTAAAGTGACAGGCCAAATTAGAAAGGAAAAAAGAGAAAAAAAAGAAAAAAAAGGAAAGGAAGAGGCAAAAGTTGGAAGAAGTGATTTGTAAAAGAATAGTAAGAAGAGATACTACAGGAAAAAAGAACTAGGATTAGTGCAAAAATAGAAAAAATAATTATGGAAAAGAGGAAGAGAAGAAGAAGAAGAAGAATAGTGGAGACAAAGATAAGTCGGGAGTATAGGGGAGTTTACCCTATTAGTTTTTTCTACCCATTTCTTTCGACTGGCTAATAATACTTTCACTCTTTTTCTTCAGTCTTTGAATTTACCCAGGAGTGGTAAAATGTTTCTTGCTAATTTCACTTATGGCCTTATCACACCTTGATGCTTTTATGATCTCAGCACTTGGCCTCAATTGGGAGTTTGTCATGGACCCCATCACCTAATTCACAGATTTCACCAAGAAGGAGCAAAATTTGCTCAGCATGACTTGCATGGAAAGCAATACCATAATTTGTTATTATCATTACTTACTATGTGACTCTTATTATACATACATATCTCTTTTACAGCCTTGAAAAAGCCCCCGCTTACCCGCATAAGGGGCGAAACACGTGTTGGCTGTGGCTGTCCCGTCACTGAATTGTGCCCTTTGATTTGATTTTTTTCTTACCTGGCTGCTTCGTTATTAAAGCAATTTTTTGTTCACATGAGACTTTTTCAACCTTAGTACTGGTTGATTGGACTATTGAACTGTTGGTCTCTGGATCTTATCTTCTGTCTAATGACTGTCATACAATAACAAGGCTGTGGCTGTCCCGTCACTGAATTGTGCCCTTTGATTTGATTTTTTTCTTACCTGGCTGCTTCGTTATTAAAGCAATTTTTTGTTCACTTGAGACTTATTCAACCTTAGTACTGGTTGATTGGACTATTGAACTGTTGGTCTCTGGATCTTATCTTCTGTCTAATGACTGTCATACAATAACAAGTATTATAATTTCATGGAACTGTTCCTTTTTCTTTCATTGTTCTGGATGCAAATAAATTATCATTGAGGCATTGTGCTTTTTATCAATGATTCCCTAAGTGAGAACTCACCACCTTTGCTCTGGACAGGTTTTGACCCTTTCCTCTCACCCTCCATTACAGGTGGTCTAAGGTGTTGTATTGTTAGTGCAGAACATGTTCACGTGCTACTGACTAAAAGTGAGCTGATATTGGCTGAACAGCCACTCTGTCAGTACATTTCTGACAACAGAACGTGTTGCTGTCCCCTACTGTTAGCGACCTGCCAGTGTTTTGGTACAGCACCCTGTGACTTGCTGTCTGCTTTACTTCATTCACATTATGACAGATAAATGGAAGGTAGTGGAGTGGTACAGCTTGGACTCCATCCTTACACATCACCATGTGCAGTTATGCACAATGGTGCAGATAATCTGCATGTAATGTGACCCAATCTGAAGGAATTAATGCTGTTGATACCAGTGGAAACTCTGAAGGACCAACTGCTCCAGGGAATTTGAGTCAAAACCTGATGGGAGAGAGTTGAGGGATCAGTTCCCCTGTTAACAATACTGTTACGAATGCCTCAGATGCAATAACTGTCCCGGTTACTATTTGTCCCGCAGTTTCCTTGTATAAACCTGAATCGTTAGGAACCACAACACATGCTTTGACAGTTGATGCTGAAATAAATACATCAACTAATGCTCCTGTCATCTCTGGATGGGGAAGAATGCGAAGAACATATTTAGCTCTTAAACAGATAACTCCACCTTATGTTGCCCCTTTAACATCAACCATAAATCAGATAGTACTTACTCCTGTAGGTGAGTCCACTCAGAGGTTGCATAATTCTCACCTGTCTATTTGGAATTCATCTCAGTGTGTTACTAGAAGTATATCTGAGAAGGGATAGCATTCAATACTTCTGGAGTCCAAAATGGTACTAATTCACAAGAATTAGATTTTAATAGGTTTTTTTAATGGGTCCCCAAGAGAAGGTGAGTGTTCAGGATAAAGCAAAGAACTTCAGTCCCCTGTGGAGGATACAAGAGTAGATGTGGTCAGATTTAAAATAGAATCGGATTAGATGATTTTAGGAAACCTTGATCTTTCTTGATTAGATGAACATCAACGAAATGATCTTGTATTCATGTGCAAAATCGTTACTAAATATGCAGCACAGGCTCATGATGAGCTGTCTGAATTAGCTTGAACATATGATGTAGATTTAAGCAGACCCATATAATTGCAGGCAAACTATGTGTATGTTTTGATGAAAAGGAAATTTTTAGTTGTGAGAATGCCAGGAATAAAAATGTAGATTAGGAATTTAATTGACAGCCTCCTAAAATAGAGTGAGTTGGACAAGTGGGAAGTCAGAGGTGCTAAGAAAAAATATCTGAAGAAGGCAAAAGGGGAACAAGATCCTGTGATTACTGGAGTTTATTATGTTTGTGAGGAACATGCAAATTTCACAATACCTAAAGTATGGAATGGTACATGTTATTTAGCTGCAGTTTTTCCAATATTTATCATGTAGAACATTTGAATGATCCTGTGTTGGAAATGGTGGATAGAACCAAACAAAATAGAAGTGCTGCAGAAATGGTGGGAAATTCGATTTGTGGTAGTTTTGAATGATCACGTGATTAGAAAGTTGTCCCCTTTAGGGGTTGATTAAATAAAACACTTGGGAAATACCAGGCAAAATTGTTGAAAACCTCAACGTTTCGACTTGATCTCATCTGATAACATTCATATGTGTGTTATTGTGATGGCTAACATCGCCATAAAAGTGGAGATTGGAATAGCACAATTTAGACTCCATCTTTACACATCAGAATTTAGAGGTTCTGCATGTATATTTCACATTATCATGATTGTGTGCCTTAATCATATGAATGTGTGTGGCACATTTAAATGCATTAATGTAGTGTAACCACTGCAGAGACTACAGATTTATAAAGATGTGCATTAATGTTCAGTTAAAGGTACTTACATGTACTGATTATTCATGCTTTACTTATACACTTTCAGTTATATTCACATGTGTAAATATGTATTCTTTTATTCACGTTTTGCATTTATTTCTTAAGTTACATTTGTGCATGTGTACCCATATATGCAAAATGCACATTAAGGGCCAGATTTACAAGAAAGTGGTGCATCAGTCCTGATGTGCTACTTTTCTCGCGCAGCCCTTAGTCCCCCTAACATCACCATGTTAGCACTGTATTTACAATACAGCGCATCATGGCACACGTTAGCACAATAACGTCAGAATTTATGATGCTATTGTGGTGCTTTGCTGGATTCGTGTAATTAATTGTGGCACAAGTCCAGCAAAGCACTAGGGAGGCTCATGGGTTATTATGGGTGCATCACTTAAACGCATTCAATGTGCAGGCATTAAAAATGACAGCGATTCCACTGTGCCATTTTTTCCGGCGTCCTTACAGGGGAACACCCCAACTTGCATACATTATGCCTAGTCAAGGCTTAATGTAGAGCATGGGGTCACAAAGTGGCTAGCATTGCGTTACTTTGTAACTGTGGCACGTCAGAAATGTCTACCTAATGCCTCATTAACATAAAAAAATGACACTAATGTGGTGCAAGGAGGTGCACTGCCTTGTAAATTTGGCCCTAAATGTTTAGTTAAAGTTAGTCTGACTGCTAGCCTCATTTTGAAATGCACCTTTCTGGGTCAGCATGTTCTCTTTTTGCAGGAGAGTTCTCATGATTTTCATTAGCTAGAGAAACGGGTCTTGTATATATTAGATGAATGATAGTGAGACTTGAGAAGGGAAAACTAGGCAAGCTCATGAATCCTTTTATTCATTGTGTAGCAGGAACAAGAGATGTTCAAGGCTGCAGTAACTATCTATGTTTTGGTGGGTTGGGAATTCTAGGTGATGCTGTAAATTCAGATCACAAGTAATAAATTGATTGGTCCCTGGTGGTGTGAGAAAAGATACAATTGTTGCTGAAGCTTCTGTCGTTTTAACTTATGTTCACACAGTTAGGAGTTAGGAAATTCCCGTAGACCTCGAGGGGTTCAGACCTCTCTGCATCCATTTATTTTTGCAAATGTGAAGCTTTCTGTTAAACGCTTATTTCTTTTTCCTGGCGATTTCTACTGAAGTTTTTATTATATTGCCACCTTCCTGAATTTCCTGAGACTCCTTTCCAGTTCCCTAATTTGAGCTATGATTACATGACTATCTCATTACTCTATGTTTTGGAGAGAGGACCAGAGTTTCTTAATGGAAAACCTATTTCTTATTCTCAGTTTCTGTATTGCAGTGGCTGTTAGTCTTTTTTGTATCTTATTTTGCTACAACTGAATTTATTAAGGTATTGCAGTTTGCCAGTTTCCTCTTTTAAATTTATTTTTGGCATATCAATATACTGAGTTGATCATTAATCTGAAATAAATCCTTTTGACTACAGTCTCTGATTCCTAGGCTTTATTGTGGAGTCAATGGCTTCACCAGTCCGAAATGCATTATTGATGCAGACTCTCTTTCAGTGCTTCAGGGCAACTTATAAAAGTCAATTTGACTGATGGGGATGAATCTTTATTTATTTTACTATGAGATTGTGGTTTACATCCCTGAGCGTTCTCTGTACAGCAACGCTAGTGCTGTTCTTGTCAGAACAAATAGAACCAGAAAATTGGAATGCAGGTATTTGAAGACAGTACTTACCAGGAGTGAGAGCTGCACCATTCCAGAGATTTGGATACTTACTATGAGTTTGGCAGTCAAACTGCCAGACTGCCATGTTGGTGGTCCCAAATCGACCTCCATGTTGGCGGTCCCCCAGACCACTGTCTTATGAGTTACACAGGCAGGACGGCCGACCACCAACAAAAAAGGCAGACCGTCAGTGGCCCAGAGGCCCAGAAATAGGCAGATCGAACTCCAGCACTGACTGCCGCGCAACCAACCACTGACCGTAAAAAAAGTGCAAAGTCGCAGTGGTCAGCCAATGGTGGTCCGAACCACAGCAGCCCGTGGTCACCAAAGTAATACACAACAGCACATTGGATGGATTTGACAACAACACAGCTGACACACATTGTCACACTCAACACACCTGCCAAGCATGTTGTAAAACACACCCCTTCGAACACTACAATCCTCTGCATTTTTACAAGACACAGCAGGTCAGAGCACCTTTTTCCCACACTGCACAGATACTTGGTACCATTTTCTTCTTTTCACCATCCCACACAACACCCCACATATACTTTTGTCCAGTAACACCCTTTGGCACAACCCCACTTTAGTGAGTCACTGTCACCCAAATGTATTGTTTATTTCTTACCACCATGGCACATATTAAAAATCCCCATTTCACTGATGAAGATTTAAGAGTCATGGTGGCTGAAATCATAAGAGCAGAACCACAATTGTTTGGAGCCCAGGTCCAGCACACAACTCTCAGTAGGAGAATGGAAATGTAGGACAGGCTTGTCGACACAGTGAATGGTGTTAGCACCACTCTGCGCACAAGGGAGGACATCAGGAAGAGGTGGAAAGACCTCAGGGGCAAGGTCTGTTCCCCGGTCTCCAGTCATCAGCTGCAGGCCAAGAAGACTGGCAGCGGCACTCCCACCCCCAATTAAAAACCCATCCCTGGGAGGAGAAGGTCTTGGTTATCCTGTATCCTTAGGGCTTGATAGGAATACCTGGGGGAGCGGAGTCTGGTAAGTCACAATATTAAAATTGTCAACAAAATGCCCACTACTCACCTTGTGCCACCTTCACTGTCACTACACTCACCAGCCGGTTTACTTTTCTCCAAATACCCGTGTTTGTCAACTTCCAATTGAAGTGTACTAACCTGGGAGGATACCATTTGTATACTGTGTGAGGTACAAGGACTGACATGACAGGTAAGACCAGGCAACTCAGTTACTGTTACTCCACTCAACCAGCTCAGCGTTCTCCAAATACCCTTGTTTGTCAACTCCAATTGAAGAGGACTCACCTAGGATAACATTTGTATAGTCTGTATAGTACAGGGACTGACACGACTACAACTAACAACAAGCACTGTTACTGTCACTCTTCTCAGCCAGCCCAGTTTCTTCTTCCCCAAATTCCCTTGTTTGACAACTCCCAATTGAAGTGGACCCACCTGGGAAGATAACATTTGTATACTGTGTGTAGCACATAGACTGACAAGACTACAACTCACAGCTAGTTCTATTACTGCCACTCCACTCAGCCAGCCCAGTGTCCTCTTCTGTAAATACTCTTGTTTGTCAACTCACAAATGAAGTGGACTCTCCTGAGAGGATAACATTTGTAAAGTCTGTGTAGTACAGGGACTGACATAACTGCAACTCACAGCAAGCACTGTTACTGGCACTCTACTCAGCCAGCCCAGTTTCCTCTCTTTCCAAATACCCTTGTTTGTCAACTCTCAATTGAAGTGTACTCACCTCGCAGGATACCATTTGTATGCTGTATGAAGTACAGGGATTAACATGACTGCTAAGGCCGGGAGGCTCTGTTACTCCACTCAGACAGCCCGGTGTTCACTTGTGCCAAATACCTATATTTGTCAACTCCCAGTTGAAGTGGACTCACCTGGGTGAATGACATTTGTCTTCTGTGTATAGTACAGGGACCAACATGACTGCTAAGGCCAGGGGTCTCTGTTACTGTTAGTGCACTCAGCCAGCCCTGTGTCCTCTTCTTCAAATACCCTTGTTTGTCAACTCCCAATTGAAGTTGTCTCACCTGGAAGGATAACATTTATATAGTCTGTGTAGTACAGGGACTGATGTGACTATAACTCACAGTAAGTACTGTTACTGTCACTCCACTCAGCCATCCCCGTTTCCTCTGTTTCCAAATACCCTTGTTTGTCAACTCCCAGTTGAAGTGCTGTCATGACCACACAAACTTGCCAAATCAAATCAAAGAAATGCTTGAGAAATGCAAAGAGATATCCTCAGTGGAGAATGCAAAGCCCAAACTGGAAGAAGGTTTGCAGAGTAATCTTGCGCTTATTTCAAAGGAAGAATCAAAAAGATTCAAGATGGCCGTCGTGAGTCCTGAAGGTTAGTTACACTTCTAGTCTTGCAATCGGTTGGTTGCTAGGTTACGAGCTCACCAGCTGGAAGCTTCGCACTTCAACTGAGGTCTGACAGGAATCAGCTGTGTGGAGAGAGAGCGTGCTTCAGAGCAGAAACTCCTGTGAGGTAAAATTACCCTTGAAGACTATTTTACAGAAAACTGGATAAATATTGTCAAGGTTTATTGGAGGAGTTTGATAGTAAACCGTTCCAGTGGAGGGTTGGCAAGGCTACAGAGTTTAATGTATGAATAAACCTTATGTTTACAAGGTTCCTGTTTAAGATACCAAAGTCAAAAGAAAAATGAACTTTAACAAGCAAGTATTTACAAATACCAAGGTTATAACTGAAGACTGAGTTTAACGGAGAAATGAATGTTAACAAGTAAGCATTTACAAATGCAACGGTAATAAACCAAAGTAGAGTTTAAAAGAGAAACAAACTTTAATAAACAAGCATTTACAAATACAAGTTATCGACAGATGTCGAAATAAGAAAGGAGAAACTAACTTTAATAAACAAGCATTTACAAATACAAGTTATCAACAGATGTCGAAGTAAGAAAGAAGAAACAAACTTTAATAAACAAGCATTTATAAATACAAGTATTGACAGAAGTCAAAATAAGACATGAGAAACAAACTTTCACAAGCAAGAATTACCAATGCAATAAATGTAATTGAACTCTCTAATGTAAAGTAGAAACCAACAAACATCAGCTGATTTGGAGAACGCATTATCACCAACTATGTATATATATATATATATATATATATATATACACATATATATATATATATATATATATAGCAACATAAAACCAATCTCTAACAAAGGTTGAGAAGTTCTTCCAGAATCAGTAATAAGCAGTTTTAAGAAGAGCTTATCATTCATAGAGAGAAGCAAGGCTACAGAGAACTCAGGGTGAGTGAAGAAATAATAGAATTAAAGACAATTAAGTGTTAAGAGTAGAAAGTGTAAAACTGATGTTGTATGTCCCTAGTAATTGCGACTGTGACTCTTGCAGGTGCTGCATCCAATCTTAGATGTGAAGAGGCAGGCTGAGTACTGACGTTCATCATCTCAGTGGCAGTCTCTCTACAATCCCATTCCCCTTTCCCCCTCCGGGGTACTCAGCACGAAGGATTAAAATTTGTTGTGAGTAGCTAGGGTCGGGACTGAGGAGTTATCTTCTGCTTCTGAGGAAATCGAATTGAAGTATCCTGACAGATTGAAGTGCCTTCACCCTAATTTTAGGGGAAAAACAGATTTCCTCCTGAGCAGAATGGCAGAAGGAATTGATATAAAAGCATTAGCCACCGTTTTGGAAGGGTTACAGAAACAATTAAATAACACCATAGAAGAAACAGTCCAAATAAAACAGTGAATAAATGAGTTAGGAAACACCGCTAAATCAAATGAATCTGTGTTTTCACAAATCCCTAGTCCTTCACAGTCTGCAGGTATTTCCACTCACGTAATTCATGCGGTTTCCCCTATTATTCCTTTGGCTCAACCCGAGCGCTTCGGTGGGGATCCAAATAAGGCGCAGATTTTTCTGACCCAATGCTCATTGCATTTTTTATGTAGACCAGTCATTTTTTTCCGAAGACCAGTCCAAAGTGGCATTTATATTGTCTTATCTGACAGGTGATGCGGCCGCATGGTCGATGCCAATCATTTCCAGAAATGATCCTGTTTTATATAATTTCCAAAATTTCAAGGAAGAGTTCTTCAGAATATTTGATCGGCGAACTACAGCTAAAGCCACTGACAATGAACTATTGGAAATCAGGCAAGGTAATAAAGATCTAGTAGCCTATCTGGCTCATTTCAATAAACTCATTGTAGAGATTGCCTGGCCGGAGTCAAAAAGAGGCGCCATATTTTATCGTGGACTGAGAGATGAAGTGAAAGATGCCTTAGCACAATTTCCAAATAGACCCACCGAAATTTTGGAGTTAATTGATCTTCTGTTACAGATTGACCACCGGTTAACCGAATGAAGAGCAGAAAAGAGAAGAGAATATAGACCATTTCCCCTGAGAATTGATCGTGTAAGAAATGATCATACGAGAGCTAACGATAGAAGAACCAATGCAAATTGGTTCCATCCGAGGTCCTTTATCTAAGGAAGAAAAAGAGAAAAGAAGAGTGAATCAACTATGTTTATATTGTGGTGCATTTGGGCATTTTGTTAAAAACTGTCCCAAGAAACCCAAAGCTCTTTAGTTGGGAAAAGGCCAGCTTCATCAGTAGAGGGAGTTGCCCTGATGAAAGCAGAACCCAAGACAACTCCTTTAGATCAACGAGTGGCAAATACCTTAAAAACCTCAGCGCCACACTTGGTACAAACAGTATCAGTTAAGACCCTTGAGAAGGAAATTCAAGGGATCTCAGTTATGATAGACTCTGGAGCTACGGGCAACTTCTGCGATATCAAATACGCTTGTAAAATGGGTATTCGATTTATCTAGAAATCTACTTTGGAAGCAGTAAGAGCTGTGGATGGAACCAATCTTTCTTCAGGACCCATTTCCCATGAGACCCAACCAATTCAGATGCAAGGTTTTGGTTGGCATCAGGAGCAGATAATCTTTAATTTGATAGATGCTCCACAATTTCAACTCATTTTGGGTCTGCCCTGGATTACAGAACATAATCCACAAATTGATTGGAGCAAGAGAACGATCAAGATGAATTCCTTTTACTGCAAAGAGAATTGCTTTCATGATGGAGTGGAAGTGTCCACCAAGTCCCGAGCGGCCTGTTTATCATCACACTCTTCAATGATCTGTGCACTAAAAACAACAGAAATCGCAAAAGAATATGAGGATTTAGTCACCATTTTTGATGAAAAGGAGGCTGAGAAATTGCCGCCACATCGACCCTACGACTGCAAAATTGAACTGGAGCCAGGTGCGATATTGCCATGTAGCAGAATATACGCATTGACCGAAGCAGAGAACCAACATTTAAAGGAGTATTTGGATCAATATCTTGATAATGGTTTTATTCGTCCTTCTGAATCCCCAGTGTCATCCCTACTATTTTTCATACCAAAGAAGGGTGGGGGTCTTCGAACTTGCATTGATTATCAAGCCCTCAATCAGGTTACCATCAAGAATATATACCCACTGCCTTTAGTGTCAGTTTTATTAGATCAAGTAAAGAATGCTAGAATCTATACCAAATTGGACCTGCGAGGAGCATATAATTTGATACGAGTGGCTTCAGGGGATGAATGGAAAACCGCTTTTCGGACTCAATACGGATTATTTGAATATCAAGTGATGCCTTATGGATTATGCAATGCTCCCGCTGCTTTCCAGCATTTCGTTAATGATATGTTACGAGAATTCCTCGACCGGATTGCCGTGGTTTATATAGATGACATTTTAATCTTTTCCGACAATCTACAGGAGCACATTTCCCATGTTCGATCCATCCTCACAAGGTTGCAAGAAAACCATCTCTATGTAAAATTGGAGAAGTGTGCATTTCATGTGTTGAGTTCTTAGGATTCATTTTGTCACCAGAAGGAGTTAGTATGGATCCTACCAAGATAAAGACAGTGCAACATTGGCCTTTTCCTTGCAGTGTCAAAGAGATCCAGAGTTTCTTGGGGTTCGCTAATTTTTATCGAAGATTCATATCCAATTTTTCTCAAAAAGTTACACCCATTACTCGATTGTTGAAGAAAGGAGTGAAGTTTGAGTGGACAAAAGAAGCTGAAAATGCATTGAATTTTTTGAAGAATTCCTTCGTCTCAGCTCCAATCTTGCTCCACCCCAATCCGGATGAGCCATATTATGTGGAGGCAGATGCTTCAGATGTTGCCATAGGAGGTATCCTTTTCCAGCGTCATAAAGATACAGGTCAATTACATCCAGTGGCCTATTTCTCTCGAAAATTAACACCACCAGAGATAAATTATTCAATTGCGGATAAGGAGCTATTGGCAGTCAAAGAAACTTTTCGTGAGTGGAGGCATTACATTTTGGGAGCTAAGCATAAAGTGACCATTTACACGGACCACCGAAATTTACAGTTTTTAAAATCAGCTCGAACTCTAACAGCTAGGCAACTGCGTTGGTCCCTATATTTTGCAGACTTTGATTTTGTTATCACTTTCAGACCAGGAAAAGTAAATGGGAAGGCAGATGCTGTATCTCAAATTGATACCAGTGCAGTTAAAGAGCCTCCAGAAAAAGAATTGATAATTCCACAAGAGAAGTTCATATCTGCCATATTGTATGAAGATTTAACCAAAGAAATTCAAGAAAACTTAACATTCGAAGGAATGCTGCAGTGGTCCAAAGAAGGCCAAGGAAGAGAAATCAAAAATGGTTTGCCATACTTTAAAGGTGCACTGTATGTTCCGACTGTGGAGCTGCAAGAAAAAATTCTTCAGGCTTATCATGATGATCAATTGCTGGACACAAAGGAATTTAAAAAACTCAAAATCTGATACAACGAGAATTTTGGTGGCCAAAAATGAAAACTCAGATAAGACAATATGTGTCAACTTGTGACAAATGTCAAAGAGGGAAATCAAATAGAACAGCTTCACAAGGTCTGTTAAGACCTTTGCCCACTGCACCCCATGCCTGGCATACTGTTACTATGGATCTTATAGTGGAGCTCCCTAGTAGCCAAGGTTTTAACACTATCCTAGTATTTGTAGACACTTTCACTAAAATGGTGCATTTCATTCCTTTGAAAGAAATCCCTCGAGCCCCACAGGTTGCACAGTTGTTTACACAACACATAGTACGCGCCCATGGTATCCCAAAAATTCTAGTTTCAGACAGGGGGTCCCAATTTGTTTCTCGCTTTTGGAAGGCCTTTAGTAAAAGATTAGGAATTGATTCTCGTTACTCTACCAGTTACCATCCTGAAACTGATGGGCAAACAGAGAGAGTGAATCAAGAGTTAGAACAGTATTTAAGACTCAATTTATTTGATCAAGAGAAGGAATGGCCCGAGTTGATGTGGGCAGCTGAATTTGCTTACAATAATGCTGTTCATTCCACCACTGGGTTCACCCCCTTTTATCTGAACAATGGTAGACATCCTAATGTAATGTTGGGTAAAGAAGATGATTCAGTGCCTGCAGTAGAAGAGATGGTGTGGGAGTTGCAGACCACGTTAGTTAGGGCTAGAAAAAACATCATTCAAGCAAAAGATTCATATAAGACTCAGGCTGATAGAAAAAGAAGAGAGAGCCCCTTTTATTCGAAAGGAGACAAAGTTTGGTTATCCACTCGTCATTTACGTCTCAAAGGAAATCGCAAATTTCAGCCACGATTTATAGGCCCATTTAAAGTTGACAAGATGATCAATCCAGTGGCAGTTAAATTGCAGTTGCCAGCTCATCTAAAGACACATCCTGTTTTCCATGTCTCCTTGTTAAAGAACAGTCCTCCAAATTTACGTCAAAACTCCCCTCCAAGTCCTATCCAGATTAGCTCTGCAGAAGAGTATGAGGTCAATCAAATCTTAGATTCCAAAATCCATAATGGCAAGCTTTATTATCTAATTGATTAGAAAGGTTATGGTCCAGAGGAACGATCCTGGGAGCCACAAAAGTATGTACATGCTTCAAGATTAGTGAGAAACTTTCATAGAACCTACCCAAGCAAACCTAAATTGGAGAGCTCTTCCTTGAGGGGGAGTACTGTCATGACCACACAAACTTGCCAAATCAAATCAAAGAAATGCTTGAGAAAAGCAAAGCGATATCCTCAGTGGAGACAGCAAAGCCCAAACTGGAAGAAGGTTTGCAGAGTAATCTTGCGCTTATTTCAAAGGAAGAATCAAGAAGAGAAGATTCAAGATGGCCGTCGTGAGTCCTGAAGGTTAGTTACAGTTCTAGTCTTGCAATCGGTTGGTTGCTAGGTTACGAGCTCACCAGCTGGAAGCTTCGCACTTCAACTGAGGTCTGACAGGAATCAGCTGTGTGGAGAGAGAACGCGCTTCAGAGCAGAAACTCCTGTGAGTTAAAATTACCCTTGAAGACTATCTTACTGAAAACTTGATAAATATTGTCAAGGTTTATTCGAGGAGTTTGATAGTAGACCGTTCCAGTGGAGGGTTGGCAAGGCTACAGAGTTTAATGTATGAATAAACCTTATGTTTACAAGGTTCCTGTTTAAGATACCAAAGTCAAAAGAAAAATGAACTTTAACAAGCAAGTATTTACAAATACCAAGGTTATAAATGAAGGCTGAGCTTAACGGAGAAATGAATGTTAACAAGTAAGCATTTACAAATGCAACGGTAATAAACCAAAGTAGAGTTTAAAAGAGAAATGAACTTTTTATAAACAAGCATTTACAAATACAAGTTATTGACAGATGTCGAAGTAAGAAAGGAGAAACTAACTTTAATAAACAAGCATTTACAAATACAAGTTATCAACAGATGTCGAAGTAAGAAAGAAGAAACAAACTTTAATAAACAAGCATTTATAAATACAAGTATTGACAGAAGTCAAAATAAGACAGGAGAAACAAACTTTCACAAGCAAGAATTACCAATGCAATAAACGTAATTGAACTCTCTAATGTAAAGCAGAAACCAACTAACATCAGCTGATTTGGAGAACGCATTATCACGAACTATATATATATATATATATATATATATATATATATATATATATATATATATATATATATATGTATATATATATATATATATATATATATATATATATATATATATATATATATATATATATATATAGCAACATAAAACCAATCTCTAACAAAGGTTGAGAAGTTCTTCCAGAATCAGTAATAAGCATTTTTAAGAAGAGCTTATCATTCATAGAGAGAAGCAAGGCTACAGAGAACTCAGGGTGAGTGAAGAAATAATAGAATTAAAGAGAATTAAGTGTTAAGAGTAGAAAGTGTATAACTGATGTTGTATGTCCCTAGTAATTGCGACTGTGACTCTTGCAGGTGCTGCATCCAATCTTAGACGTGAAGAGGCAGACTAAGTACTGACGTTCATCATCTCTGTGGCAGTCTCTCTACAATCCCATTCCCCTTTCCCCCTCCAGGGTACTCAGCACGAAGGATTCAAATTTGTTGTGAGTAGCTCGGGTCGGGACTGAGGAGTTATCTTCTGCTTCTGAGGAAATCGAATTGAAGTATCCTGACAAGTGTACTCACCTGGGAGGACAACATTTGTATAGTCTGTGTAGTACATAGACTGACATAACTTAAACTCACAGCTAGCACTGTTACTGTCACTCCACTAAGCAAGCACAGTTTTCTCTTCTTCAATTTTCTTGTCAACTTCCTACTGAAGTGAACTCACCTAGGAGGATAACATTTGTATTGTCTGTGTAGTACTGCGACTGACATGACTACATCTCCCAGCAAACACTGTTTCTGTAACTCCAAACACCATAACAGTGCTTGCTTGCTCAAATACATCTGTTACTGAACTCTCAAGTGCAGTGTGCACACTAGTGGGACAACATTGTTTAAGAGTGTGGAATAGAGTGGGTGACATGACTGTAACTCACAGCAGGACTGTATCTATATCTAGATAGACAAACACACTGTTCTCTTCCCCAAAAGCCACTGTTTGTCAATTCCCAAATGAAGCTTACTCACTTGGGGGGATAACATTTGCTAAGTATTGGGGAGTAGGGGGAGAGACATGACTGCAACCCATAGCAGACAGTGTTCCTCCAACTCCAAACACCAGTTCTGTGTTTTCTCCTCAAAAGACCCCTGTGTCTCACCTCTCTGTTGAAGTGCACTCACCTAGGAGGATACCATTTGTACAGTGTGTGTAGGAGAGGGAGTTACATGACTGCCAATGCCAGGAGGCAAGGTTTCTTGAAAACCTAATACCAACACAGTGTTCTCTTGTCCAAGGCCCCTGCGTCTTAACTCGCAATTGAAGTGTACTCACTTGGGAGGATACTGTTTGTACAGTGTATGTAGTACAAGGAGTTATATGACTTCAACTCACAGGAGGCTCACTTACTGTAACTCCAAACACCACTCCAAGTCCTCTTCTCCAAAGACTCTTGTTTGGGAAATCACAAAAGAAGTGTACTCACTTGGGGTGATGACATTTCTCAAGTGGATGAAGTAGAGGGAATGACATGACTTCTAAGGCCAGGAGGCACTGTCTTTCCAACTCAAAACACAAGCCCAGTGTACACCTACCCAAATACCCCTGTTCGTTAACTCACATTGGAATTGTACTCACCTGGGAGGCTCACATTTGTCTAGTGCTGGAACTAGTTGGAGTGAGTTGAATGTCAAAACCAATGGGCCCTGTTTTGCTAAATTCAATCACCAGCCCAGTGTACACCTATGTTCACACTGCATCTGTTAGTGAACTATCACAGGGGGTTTACTCACCTGAGAGAGTCACATTTGTCTAGTGTAAGGAGCTAGGGGAGTGACCTAAATGCAGCTCCTAGGATGCACTGTTGAAGTGACTCCAAATAGCGGAACTGTGATCACTTGTCCAGAAATCCTAGCCTGATTACTCCCAAATCATGTTAAATCACCTGAGAGGGACAAAGATACAGATCATGTGCAACTCAAAGATGTGTCTGCCCACCTAGCTCTACGTTGAACTGCTAAGCCAAGATGAAACTATTGAGGACAGGAAGGACAGCTCACACAGTCTGCAACATAAATGATCAATAAGGCCTCAAAATGCATCACCAGGACGGTATTGGCTGCAGACACCTTCACAATGCACTGACCAAATGATGACTCCAAGCACATTCACAACAAACTCCTGGGTCAGCCTGCATAACATTCAAGTAAGCCTCAAAATGGCCAAAGCCACATTCTGCACAACCACTGTTTTACCTGCACTGCTAGCAAGATGTAAGTCTCTGTCCTTTCTCCCAAGTGCAAAGTACTTGCTAAATACAGCAGCTGCTGGACTTTAATGGAATTGGCATGCTTCACAAATGTCAGCTCAATACAACCCATACCATGGGTACCTGTCACAATAGGATCACCTGCAAATCAACTATGTACTCCGGCTTCGCAGAATGAGCTGTGGACTTTAGGAGGTAGGTGTCACAATATCACCAGTAGCAAGATTTTTTCACATCAACAGGTCAAGCTGTCACTGGCCACACAGAGGCCACAGACGAGACTGCCACTGCCACCCTGAATGAAGCCCTCAGTGATGACTACATTTGTGTATGTCACAACACCTCAGACAATGATAGTCCTGGAACCAGTAGTGGGGGCACCCTGTGGTAAGGGCAGAGGCCAGTTGGGGGTAGGGTGCATGGGAGGAATGCTGTGGGCCACAGGAATGAGGCCAATGGGGATGCTCCTGGCAAGGACGCCTTCAGCCAAGTCATTGGGGGTCTACCAGGAGTCCCAAGGTGTGATGGGCAGGTAGTAAACAAACTGCGGGAGATCAACCAGCTGCAGAGGGACAACCACAGGGATATGCTTCAACAGTGGGAGGCCACAGATACCAACCTGTCCTCCCCAACAGGGGTGTTTAAGGACATTAGCAGTACCCTGATCAGGGATCATCAGCAAAACTCTACCCCTTCCTTTGGTGCAGCAACTCTAGGCCCTTCTTTTTCAGTGTCAGTGACTGGAAGTGAGGACCTTTCAGGAGAAGAACCCACCACATACATCCCTGCCTCTGTAGTAGCAGCTCCCCCTGTGCAAGTGGGAAGTCCAGCTGAGAATTCAGGAGGTGCAGGTGGTCAGATGTCAACCAGTGCCAGCAAGTGACCTCTTCCTGAAGGAACTCCTTTGTGTGCCACATATTTACTCTGTTGACTGTCCTTCAACCACCTTCTATTTCCTATGGGAAGAGTAAACTGGATTTTTGACTTAGAATGCTGTGGCATCTACTACAATGATTTTATCCACCATGACTGAACCCTTCACTTGTCTGTTCTGTCATGGCCCATATTTTTATTATATGCACAAATTCACAATACATACCATCTATCACAAAGATTGTGTCTGCTTGTGTCTGCTTTCTTCTGTTTCAAATGTTGCTATATAGAGATGTAAGAAAATGTGAAGCAAATGATGAGGACACAAGGTACTAGTGCAAGGAGGGATGTGTTACAGGTACAGTGTCCAGCTAAGGATTACAACCAACACACACAAACACATTGGTTAAGTGTAGCTTGTTGAAATATCTGGGCTCTTATAGTCAAGAATGACTGACTCATTTTGTGCCAAAGTAAGTTTACAGAGGTACAGTCCCCCAGACCACAGAAGGAAAAACCTTGTCAAACATCGTCCTGTAGCATAGGCAAACACAGAAGTGAATGATGGCACCAGAGTGAGCCTTGTCACATGCCAAAACCAAGTAATCCAACGTCACATAACCCAAGATACAGACAGAGGGCAATAGTCCCTGGTCACAGGTCCATCATAATCCAATGACCATGCATTTGGTGGAATGACACAAACATATGTCAATGTTGTGGCATAGAGACTGTGGCCTGCAATGATGAAACATACCTACAGCTGCTTAAGGTCATACAAGAAGAGTGTTGAGCCCATGTGGCAGGTGAATGGCTGGCTTGCACTAGCTGACAACAGATTTCATGGCCAAATGGTCATACACATGAAGCAATGGGCCCACCACAACACACTAAACAAGTACAATTTGCACTTCAGTCCTTCCATCCACACACTGTCCAAGCTGACTTGGCTCCGGTGTCATACACCCTAAATCTGTGACCCCAATCCATGTTCATTTCCTATGTCAGAAGAGCATCAAATACCGGCCGATGTCACAACTCTGAAATTCCCACATGAGGATGTCAAACTGAAGGTAGCTGTACAAAGACACAACAAGGAGCATAGATTTGAAAACATATCTATTACACAAATCACAATAGCAAGCATTTGGAAATTAACTTACATTGCAATGCCACTGACACAAGCAACCAACTACATCAAGGTGGAGATATGTCAGAGGCTGACTCTTCAAGCACTAAATATTGCTGAGCACTAGCTCCCATTGTTGTGCCAAAAAACTTGACTCCACACCTTCTGACAGCTACAGTTCTTTATACAGTCACCATCGTTATATCACATGACATATTTACATTCATGAAAAATAGTTAGTGATGAGATTGTCCCACAAGTCAGCTCCTTCCTCTTCACCACTGTCATCCTCACTTTGCATTTCAGGAGGCTCACCTGGTGACACTGCAGGCTCCCCCTCCTCTGAGATGTATGGGATGTTCCTTCTAAGGACAATTTTGTGGAGCATACACCAGGCCAAAATGATCTTGCATACTTTCCCAGGAGTGTAGCAAAGGGCTCCACCAGTATAGTGCAGACACCTAAATCTGATCTTCACCAGCCCAAAAGCCATAATGAGTCTCTCTTATCAGAAAATCCTCACCAGACATTGCACACAGACAAACAGGACACATGTGACTTAACAACCAGCCAAGCCCTCTCTGGGTACAGTTCTGACATCAGCTGGTAGATCATGCTATTCCACAGAATGAATGCATCATGGATTGAACCAAGAAAACAGGCACAGACATGTGAAATGTAGAGATCTGCAAAAACATACAACTTGGATGTTGATAGAATGGAAGTTCTTTTGTCTGTGGTATACATGTTTGTTGGCATCCACTGGGACCAGGCCAACATGTATGCCATCAATAGCTCCCACCACATGTGAGATGCGTGGTAAAGCATAAAAGTCAGCCTTCACATGGGCTAAATTCCTACTTCTGGGAAACTGAATGTAGCTGTCCAGGTGTTTCAACATTGCAGAGAGGACATCCCTAAACACCTGGCTGAACATAGGTTGAGACATGTTAGAAAGACCCTGTGGCTAGGAAGTGTAACACTTACATGACTTGTACAATGGGTGGTATGCTGTTTGGATGACCAGTAGCTGGCATTAAATCTGGCTCCACTGACAACATAGATCCACTATTGTTTGCCAATTCAGACAATACAGTAGTATGATATGTCTTTCTTCCATGGCCTGAAGGTCTGGCAGTAGACAGTAGACTGTTGGTTGTCACGTCCTTCCTCTCTCTTGATGCCTTTATGTGACAGGAAATGAGTTCTGACATCAGTCATTGTGTCCACAGTAACGTACATGATGCATGTCAAGGTTATCATGTAATAAGACTATTTAGAAGGAGTGGACATGGCAAGCAGTACACATCACAGCTGCTAATGACACGGGGTCAGATGTTACCCCCTTGGTTTCCCACACATGTGTATACATCATGTATAAACCCAAAATGTGCATCAAAAATGTCACTTGGAATGCAACTGGATGTCCCGAGAACAAAAAGGACCTTTGACGGTGGTAGACTGTGCCCCACTGGAAATTGCCATCTGTGCCCTGCAACATACAATAGTGTTTGAGAAGTATGACCTACATGACAAGACAAGATGGGGAGAATATTTTGCAAAATACAACATTTTCTGAGGTGTGATGCAGTGTTTATGACTCAAACCCACATTTCATGCCACTAAAATGGTGGTTGCCCCACCTACTCCACTGGACATTAGGAACTGCCAGCAATGGCAAGTGGAAGTTGGTGGTAGGCGGTTGCAACTGCGGCCAACACAGCCAGAGGCTAATGTTGTCAGTGGCAGTCACGGGCCAATGGCTGTGTCTGCCAGCGGGCACAACTGGATATGTGGCAGAAGTGACCGCCATGTTCTGTAAAATCTCTCACTTGACTGTTGACACCGCTGCCAGCAACACCTCCACTACTGAGCTGCAGTGTACCACCTCTGGGAGCAATCATGAGACATCTAACAGGTGATAGGGCCCCTGCCTTCTCACCAGAGGAGTTGGAAAGGCTGGTGACTGAGGTTCTACCCCTGTAGGTACTGTCTGTGTGGCATCACTGGGAGAGTAAATGTGCATGTATTGTTGGCCAGTGTCACATGTTGAGTTCATTCACACTGTGGCGTGTGTGTTCATTCTGTTCCATGATCCACCTTGTGCTGGATCCACATAAGTAAGTGAAGTGGCATTATAGTCGTCCACTGACATCTCTTTCTACTAGATACTAAAAACTTGCTAACTGCAATGATCAAACCATATGAACTAAGACTTTTTAAAATCCTTAGTGCTGTACTACAATTATTCAATCCCACATCTCGACAAATTTTATGAATCCATCTTGACAGTGGGGTAAAATATGCAGGACAAAAAAACATAAAATGAGCAACAGTTTCTGAGGTACTTTCACATACAAGACATATATCAGAAAGAGTGGATGGCCCCCAGGTACTGGTTAAGGACTGCAATGGTAGAGTTCCAAACCGAAACCTTGCGTACAAACTCTTACCCTGCAGATCTGGTATAATATCTAAATAAGGTTCATATTTCGGAAGCCATTTAAAATCAATATAAAGATTTGTCAAGCGACCATGTGATTTGCTGATTATATAGTTGTCCCTTACATAGGACCAGTAAACTGATTTTAAAACATTTTTATGACGTCTCTCTAAATTATAAGGATTTTCCCAATAATCACCCAGTCCCAACACACGGAACCAATGGGACACATGTCTGATCCATGGAATTGTAATACCATTTTGCTTTTTAGCAAATCAAGTAATGAAACCTTATATATTTCCAACTCAGGAGTAGTCAATATCATTATCCAGTATAAAAGAGGTCTTAAAACAACTATATCGGCTACTCGATTTAACCCCAAATTGTAAAAAAGAGGAATCAAGAGTGTACTACGGGGACATGCAATTAAAGCCCTCGCAAAATTGTTTTCACCCACTGATATCTTGCTGCAATTACTATATCCCCATACTTCCATCCCCTACAAGGCAGCTCCCTGCGCTTTGGCTATATAGATTTTGATCGCAGGGGATACTGCCTTTGTTGTAGAGCTTCGATAAAAGCACAGTATAGGCACAGCTCTGTATTGTAACAGGCCCGCACTCTTCGAAATCTGGTTTTCCCAGTATCATTTACTGGTCAGCCTAACACCCAAATAATCTATGGAACGAACCTTATTCAAAGGAAGTCCATCAATATTAATGGTACATCTTTTGCTGAGACCAGAATAACGCACCATCAATTTTGTTTTGCTGATGTTTACCTCCAACCCATGTTCACTACAAAGTAACTTAAATCTGTCAACTTATGTTTGCAACCCCCTTGGTGTTTTAGAGATGAGAAGTGAGTCATCTGCAAAAAGGAGAATAGGGATGTTTTGTGCATTCAGAGATGGGGCATGATTCTGGCATGTGATTAGATCCTTTACCACCTCATTAATAAAGAGGGTAAATAATAAAGGGGCCAACACACAACCTTGGCGAACTCCCCGCTTAACAGGATTTTTTCAGTCAGCTCGCCTTGCTTGCCCCATCTCCAACCAGCAGGTGTCTCCTGGGACAGCGAGTCCCACCACGAGATTGGGGCTGTGGGCTAGATGATGTACTTTTATGCATGAAGGTCATGGTAATGTAGTATCATGAAGGTTCTGTCTGTTCAGCCTGCAGAGACCAGGGCCTGTTGCATGTATCTCCCAGTATGGGTCGTAGTCTAGGCTGGGGTGGAGTCAGTGTGGCTATGCAGCTGTGGCACTGGTCCCACTCCCTGTATGCCAGTAGATCCTGTCATGTGGCCAATATGAGGCTCTGTTGTAGTATGCTCCTCAGAATAACTCATTGGTTGGTTACCGGTCTGTGACAGATGTGGACCATTGTCAATGTGTGCCTCTGACTCCTGACAGGTCACTTACTCCCAAATCCCTGTTGTCACCTCCATACAGGTCTTATTTGTCCTGTGCAGGCTCATTGCATAGGGGACATTTCCACAGTGCAGGCAGCGTGCTGATTCCTGGGGGGCCATGATAAGTGATGCAGTAGCTTCGTCACATAGCAGAAACTGGTCAATACATGCCTTTTTTTGTTGGATGCCATCTCTGCAGGATCGACACAAATGTCCAAAAGCATGTTCTGTGGTAAAGCTAAATAACACAAAAAAACCACCCCCTGAAGAGGCAAATGTCTGCATTTGTTAGGCCACATGTCCACACATGGAGAGGATAGACACTCTCTGTACCAACAATAGCAGTTCTTTCATTGTTAACCATGTGGGATGTTTGAGTTTGTACTCTGCCAGTAGTCTGTAGGGACTGTAAGGAGAGAGTCATTCTCACAGAGTGTGAATGTGTTGGTCCATTCAGGCCTAAGGAGTCTAACTTGCAGAAGCCACAGAGGTGTGAGGTGTCTCATAGTGGCTCACCTTTCAGTCAGGTTTCTAAGACACATCCCACAAAATGTCAATAAGCCTGCCTAGACATTGTATGGCTTGAGGAGGGAGGTGAATTGGGAAATGTATGTCTGTAGTAATGTCCTTGTACGTATGGGCTTGTATGTGTCACACTTAGGGAGTATTGACAAAATGGGACACTTCTAGCTTGATGTAACTGACATGTATGTGACTGAACCATTTTGTGATGAAACTAGTGATCATGATCTCTTAAGTTGTGTTTTGCAACTATGCAGGTCAACGCCTATCAAAAGAAAGGGGTATGGAGAACCATCACCAAGCTGGTGCGGACCCTGAGGGTCCACAGCTGGAAGAGCGCCCACTGCCGAAAAAGGTGAGAGACCATCAGACACTGGACCCAGAGGAACATGGAGGACCAGCTGGGGCTGTCCTTCCAACGTGGTTGGGTGCCCATTGGACCATGACGTCCTTAAAGGCCCGCATTCAGGTGGTGGCCTATCTGGAGCCTTATGGGCATTAGTGGACAGCACAGCAGCCACAAGGTGGTGTGTACAGGGCATATTCCTGCCTGCCCCATTGCCAAGTGATTGAGTGAGGTTCTGACTGCTCCCCCTGACTATTAGGGATGAGCCATGTGTCACACACGAGAGGAGAGATTGTTTGTATTGACATGTCATGTTTTTTGTACTGATGTGCCTTGCCTATTGGAACAGGGACCTAGGACAAAACTGGGAGGAATCCTCACACCACTTGCTCTGAAAGGACCACGTATGACTGTATACAGTTATCAATCATATACTGTTTGTTGTTGTAGTGTGTTTATTTACTAGGCAACAGACCACCACTTCTCAGTGTTCCAGAACAAAGATAAGTTGGTGATAGACCACTGTCCTCAGCCATGTGTCTGTGTAAATGTATAAGTTGGCATCTGCCACCCAGAAGCTTGTTTTTTGCAGCGTATGATGTTTGCAGGTTTCTCACTGTAGTCTGTGATGTGAAGGTTTCCAACAGACTTGTGAGAGGGCTTACATTGTTCTTTGTGTGCACCTATAGTTCACTAGTTTCCCTTGGTAACAGGTGAGTGTCAATTGACATGATTTATGTGCCATCAATGTTGTCAACATTCCTTCTGCCTACATGTCAGCATGTGTCCCTTTCTCTTCAGAAAACGTTTCTTAGCTGCAGCTTCATACATGGTCTACCTATGTAGATGGGATGATGTATGTTTTCCCTCACATACATGTGCATGGCAAACTGTGTGTAAAATAGTATATTTAAAATGGGGCTACGTTTCATGTTGTGTCACATACAGGGGTGTGTCACTGTTGTTAATTGGCTGACACGTTCCCTCATGCATCATAGCATGCCATTTGGCATGTACAACTGCAGTAGCAATGAGGGACATAGCAGGTAGGAATAGAGTTTAGAGCCACAATGTGCATTTCTATGAGCTTGATGTGCATCTGACGGACACATATACTGCACATGTGTAAAGGTTAAGGTATGTGCCCTGACTATTGACATTCATCATGGAGTGACTTACAGTTATCTTCAGGTTCGTGTTTGGGTACAGGCATTTATCCACAGACAGACATCTGGGTTTATATGACCATGATGGGGACGGTGATGTAGCTTCACATTGAGCAACAAGTTGTGGGTCTTCTATAAGTCTTTGCAATTTCTTTGTCTCTTCAACATGCAGAGGACAAATGGCTTCTACTGATGCATTCAGAGTATGTCATTGCAAGGGGTGCCAGTCATTAGTGGTGATTAGACTGGAGCTTTCCCATTTATTGTGTGGTGTATTTTGGGGACATCTCTCCCTGACATATTGGATATGTTGTCTACAGTGGTCATTTCCATGCCACATGTATGGCCTATCTGTACAACATTGATACTACCTCCTTGACTCTATTGGGACAAATATCACTTGGTGAAGTGTAAATTGTTGATATGTGTGACATATGTATTTCTATGTCACCTTCTCTAGACTATTGTACTTTTGTCATCAACATAGCTGAATTTTGGTGCATCTTCTCTTAATGTAGGGCCATTATGTATGTCAGAAATCAATGTATGCCCTTGTGTGGGATATGTGGGAATGGACTTCCATTAGCCTACAATTGTATGCCAACAGGTAACTGAGGTCTGTCCCAAGGGACAAAGCTTTGTGAGGATGAGGTCTCCTTCAATGGTTATTGTGATTTCACAACTTCAGCCATGCAATTGTAGTTGTGTGAGATCCTGATTTTCCCGTGGGCAATGGTTGACAGTTCAGATGGCATTCATGGATATGGTATGGCACACATATGGCCCTCTTAGATGAATTTGCTGCTGGAACCTACTTGACATCATGATGAAGTTTGCAAACCAGCGCTGTTGTTCAAGTGTGATCATGGACAGGCAATTATGCTGTTCCTGTTTCTCTTTGCAGCACCAGCACCTGCAAGTGAAGGAGATGGGGCACAGCTGAGTGGGAAGCATCTGGGGCCAGATGTAGGTATGTCCTGAATTGCGACTCGCAAATTGCAAGTCAGAGCGACTCGCAATTTGCGAGTCGCAATCCAGGATGCATGATGGTGTCCCTTAATGTTAATGAGGTGGGTCACAATTTGCGACCCCCTTGCGACTCGCAGCACTCACAGGGATGGTGGCCTGCTGGAGACAGCAGACCACCATGTCTGTGACTGCTTTTAAATAAAGAAATAAAGCAGTTTTTTTTGTAATGCAGCCCATTTTCCTTAAAGGAAAATGAGGAGCATTACAAAATGAAAAAATTAAACATTTCAGTTTAATTTTTTCAGATAGTGCCATGTGTGACACTGGAACATCCTCCTTATCATCATTGGATTCCTCCTCCAGTGGACACTCCCTAGTGGTGGCAGACCCATTGGGGAATCCCCCAGTACCGTCCTTGTCCACCACCCTCCATTCTAACACTGCCCTCCCTGTTGCTCATCATCCATTGGGCCGTGCCTGCTCACCCAAGAGAAAACCAAGGCATTCCTGGAAGGCATTGATAGTGCAATGTCTAGCCTACAGAGATCACTTGAGGCTCTGCCTCCTCACTGATGGCAGCCAGTCATCCCCCACTTTCTGTTCTCCCTCCACCTTCCTCCTCCAACTCCAAATACCCCTTCCCCTACCTCCCCGAAACACATAGATCCACCTCAACAGCCAAGAGGAGTGCACACAAACTCAAGCAGCACAAAACACATCAGCATGCACACAAACAACATTCACCCACAGACACAGCAACAGTCACAACTTCCCTAGACACCACCACCACCCACAGCATCACACACACCACTGCCAGCATACCTACAGGCACCACACCAGTTACGGAGGCACTCACCACACCCAATAAACCAGCAGACATCACCCCACTCATCCTCCATAAGCACCACACCTGCAACCACCACAACTATAGACACACAGACATCCACCACATCCACCATACTTGCAGTCACCACCTCAACAGCCACACACACCCACCACTGTGTCCACCAGCACCTCCACCCCATCCCAAGAAACAAAATGCCCACTCTCACCTACCACTGCATCCACCAGCACCTCGACCCTCTATCCCAAGACACACAAATGCCCACACTCACCCATTCAATAGACACCCACCATACACAAGTATACCTCCCATTAGCACGCACCCACGGCATCCACACCTACACAGCATACAACCACTCCCTCGACCTCCAAATCCTGATCCCTTCTGACGATGTTCCCCCGTATCTCTAAAAATCTTTTTTTGTTAGACCAGACCCAAAAACTACCCACCCAGCTCCCAGGCCACCCCTACGACCTCCAAGGCCTCCCCTGCCCTGCACCCACACGCATCCACCCCTCCCAAAAAGAAGACCACCCCTCCCAAGCCAAAGCTCAAACCCCCTCTCCCAAATCCATCCCCCCCAGGTAATCCCTGAGGTGCCTGCCTGTCCCCTTGATGCCACTTCCCATGGAGGTTCCCTCACAGTAAAGGAGCTAAGTCTGAGCATAGTGATGTGCATGAACATTTGATCAAGAGTAGCAAATGACCAGGACAATTTACATCATCTTGGGAAATAAAACCAAACAATAGTTTTTTTGGGTACACATTTTCCTGTAATTCCTTTTCTATCTTAATGTTGTTTCTGATTTACTTGTGTTGTCTGCCTAGAGTTGTGTGTGTTTCAGCATGCTTGCTGCTCCATTTGCTGTTCCTTGCAGTATGTGACATTGTGGGCAGTGCTGGTGTCCCCCAAGAGGAGGGTATATGTTGAGAGTGTGTGTATGTGTGTGTAAATGCAATGGTGGTGCCATCGCATTGTGTTGTGTTTGCTATGGTGAGCATTTCTTGTCTTGTCCAGGGTGAGCATGTATGGTGTTAGACGTGTCCCCTGACATGGCTTATGGATTAATCTGATGTGTTTCAGATTGAGTTTTGTTTGTGCAGACATTGAGTGAGGTCAATTGTGCTAGCTTTGTTTGCATTTGACTGTGCATGTGTCCATTTAGGTGTGTGTACCTTGCAGCTAGCTAGTTCCTGTAGAGTTATGCCCAGTGCAGTTGGGGTTGTATGTGCTTAGTTGCCTTGCACTTCCATATTGTGCAGATGGGTGTAATGCCCTTTGCCTATTTGTCTCTCTGTGTATTGTTCATGTCACTGTCCTTCCATTGTCCTGTGGATGTGTGTAATGTGTGTGTCCATTGCAGGGTTATTTAATGGTGGTGTTGTTTGTGTTTCATGACACATAGATACATATGTGTGTTGTATGTAATGACAGTCCCTGGACTGTGAGGAATGCAAGTGTGTGAGTTGTAATTGTTTTTGTGATGTTTGTATGATGTGTGGGTGAAAATTGTGTAGCCTTCACTGTCGCTGTGCCTGAGGTGAGTAGATGTGTGTTTTGGCATAGTGATGCGGTGTGGTGTGAGTTATCTGCCCAAAGGGGACATAATGTGACTGTGAATGTGTCTGTCTTGATATATGTTTTCGGCTGTGTGCAGGATGTGACATGTTCCTGCTGTCCATGGCGTGCCCTCTTATGATGTGGACAATGGCGGTACGATCTGTTTTCACGGTTTATGATACAGGTAGGTGTGTGTGTACTTAGGTCCACATTTTAACTTTGGTGGTAAATGCCTCCTACTATTGCGGCAACGGCCGCCAAAAGACCATTGCCGCAGCCACCATCCATTCGCCCAGTTATGAGCACAGCCAGATTTCCGCCACAAGAAGGGTGGAAATCCATCTGTGGCCATACTGGTGGATGGTGGTAAGGTGGTGCTGCTACCAACAGCAGCGCCAAGCCAATAGACGGCCACCAGCCGTATTCTGAAAAATAATACAGCCTGGTGGTGTTCTGCTGGTGGGCGCTGCTGGCGGTAGCAGCACCCCATCCGGTCCCCTGCCGGAAGACCCCCTGCATACAGGTAATTCGGATGTCCGACAGGAATTCCCTGTCACTGATAGGGCCTACCGCCATGGTTTTCGTGGAGTTACGGACACCACAGAAACCATGGAGGTAGGCAGGGTCGTAATACTGCTGGTGGCACAATAGCAGCCGCCGGGCTGGAAATGGTTATCTCAGCCCAGCGGCTAATACCACCATGGCAGTCGGAGTGGCACCAATGTCATAATGTGGCGGTAAGTACCGCCAGCCTGTTGGCGGTACTACCGCCACATTTTCTCTGACCGCCGGAGTCATACTGACCCCCTTAGTGTGGTGTTGGTTTCATGCACCTTTAAGGATCTTCATCAGCATCAGTACATGGGTGAGGGGCTCCATGATGGCAACAGATGAGTGAGGCTGCCTGCAGGTGTGTGTCTCCCTTTATGGTGCCCGTTTCCACCTTTTGAGACATGGAAGTTGGACCGCCAGGGTCACACTGGTGGTGTGCAACCTCGTAATATTTCCGGTGGTCACATAGGCTCCAAGGACTTGCTGGTGCTGTCTGGCGGTGCCGGCGGAACAGCAGCGATCTTTGCTCCATAGGCCCGCTTAACTCATAATACGGCTGTCTGACCGCCAACTCGATGGCGGTCATACCACCACTGCCTCTCATGGCAGCTGTGGGACCACCAAACTCGTAATGAGGCCTTGAGTTTTTGAAATGTCATGTCACCAGATAATGAATTGGATTGATATCAAATATTTGAAGGGAAGTATGCATAATGTAAGTAATTTGGGCATCCATTGCATATTTGGGGATAATACAGTAATATTCTAGAGGACCATTATTGAAAGTAATTATTTATGGAATAAAGTACACCCTACTGCCCTCTACCCTGCACCATGGTTTGCCGTATTTTAAATATGGCGCACACATGGTGGTGGTAGGGCGATACTAAGGGCCGCAGGAAAAGTGGTGCTGCACTAGGTGCAGCACCACTTTCCATAAATCTGCCACTGAGTGTTTTATTCCTTAAAATACATGCAACCCCTTAACCCTTCCCTCAAGCAGCTTAAATATGTGCTATCTTGCTCTTACATATCAAAGAGATAGTGTAGTTGAAGACAATAAGAACAAAAGCAGAATCCAGGTGAAAATTAAACACATCAAAAAAAATTGCAAAAAAAAATTAAAATAAAGTTTAATGTAAGTCATATTAAAAAAATGACGAGTTTCACAATATGTAGATAAATGCAGGGATAGTTTATTTTTCCTTCAATTACCTTTATTGTGCAAAAATAAGCAAGTTTCCATAAATATCTCCTTTCTGTTCAAGGCAATGACAAACTGTCAATCCATTCGCTAAGCAGTTCTGTTTTGACTATTGACTGTCAAACAGGTGAGTGGCTGTGTTTAGGAAACCTCCTGGCGGTGCATCAGTTCTTCAGCCTGTCCACATCACAATACAACTTTTATGTGTTATCAACTAAGAAAATGTGTGAGAGAACTCCAGGGAAGTCAAGCCACAATGTTAAAATAGTTACTTAAAGGCAAGTCAGTCTTTTGACAAATAATTTAAAAAAAATGAAACTAATGACTTTAATTTCCACTAATTTGCTATACACAATTAGATTGCTATTCCTTTCTCTTGTCAAGACAAGGTAGAAGATGTTTCTGGCCTAATCACAAACTGCATGTACATTTAGTAGTACTACAATACTACTACACATGTACTACAAAATGCTATTCACAAACGTATGTGCAGTCGTCTACACTTCTGCCACATCTATCTTTTCTGTGCTCATACCTCTGTCCTATTTGCAGAGGTCTCCACTCACATATGTCTATGCTTTAGTAGTAAAGTCAGGAGGGACAGAGGAGTGGCTGGAAGATGTGGCGTTCTTAACATCAACCCACAAATGAGTAAGACAATTGCTATCCACACTGCTTTTCTATAGTATCTACAGCCAAAAGGACCCACAACAGTAATAAATGTACTCCAGCCCAGACCCAGAATAAGTCCAGCACGACACATAGCCAAACACTGGAACTGCAGTATCCTCCCAGAGAAAATAATTGAAGCTGGGACTTATAATACAGCCCCATCGTAAATAACGTTAAAATAAAACAATTTATTTAGACTTTACACCCACACACTCACACTCACACACACACACATATATATATACATATATTTGTAACATATATAGATAGATATACACAGACATATAAAGGAAAATAATATTTTATCATGAAATATTTTAATAGCCTTTGTTTAATTTATAAACACATTTAACTTCATTTTTGTATAATGAAAATATTTTAAATTAATTATGTACAATATGTTATTAATTATTAATACATAATTTAGTAATATAAACATTTTACTTAAGATGTGTTTTTAATAGATGTTTAAATAATATTATTTTATTTTATTATGCCTAATTAATATAGTTAATTCACAATTAAGATAATGATGATATATTTTAGAATTTGTTCTGCATTTAAAGTAAATATATAAAATTAACTCACTTTAATATTTAACATTAACATTTTTATACTATTTAAAAACAAACTTTAATATGTTCTCTTAAATTTCCCTATTCTTTACTGCAGGGAGAGCTCTGCCCCTGTTGGGGAGGCTACTCCCAATACATACAATGTAAATTATAGTTCTAAAGTTACTACTACTGTAACTTTATGGTCGTTGTTGACTTTTTTGGAGACTTCACCCCATTTCAGAGTGTGGAGACATGTAAGCCTAAACTTTGTAGTAACTTTACACTCAGAAATTACTAGTAATCAAATGTGGTAACATCACTGCAAGTTTAATTGTAAGTAAGTAAGTTTATTAATGAATAGTTAATTAAAATCAGTGCATATTGCATATATATATAAAGAAATAATTAAAATATGTCCATGCTTACACGGTATACCCAATGTAACGTTATAATTAATAAAAGCTTAGCCAGACAATTAAAGTGCCTTTAGTTTAAATGTAAATATACATGTATAGATTCACACTCATGTAAATTTAATTTTGTGAATAGCCTCTATAGGTTTTTGAAACTATGGCAATCTACAAATGTGTTAAATTGTTACAGCATCACTTGCAACATGGCACTTTAGCCATTGTTTTCCTTTTAAACATGCAAGTTTGTACAGCTTACATGTTCCAAATTTGATTGTTAATTTAAAAAGGGAAAAGCTGACTTAACCAATGTCAAATGTAGTGTTTTAAATCCAAAAACATCCCAGCATTCAGGCATCAAATGGCGAACCATGTGGCTGCTTTGCTGCAGATGTGATTCTTGTGCTGGAAAGTGGTTTTAAACCTTTTTCAGCCTGTACCATCTGTGCATGTTAGCGTGTGCAACAGTGAAATATTAGCAAAAAATACCACCATAGATTAGGGAACGGTACATGTAATGAAAATAAAAACAACAGCCATGTAAGCCCACAAAAATACACTTGTTTAAAAAAAAGATAGATTTCCCAAAACAGCTTAAAGATTTAAATAGGGACATAGGACATGATTTAGATCTTGATGATATTAATGCCAAGCTGCCATCACAGCAGCCCAAGTACTCCATCAAGCAGACAACGGTCTGCCTGCTGTATTTAGATGTATTGCGGCTGAGTTGCCGACCGCCATGGTGGAGTGCACTTTCCAGTTGTCAGGCTGATGGTTTCCTGCTCCCCATATTTAGATGTTGCTGTGATGGATTGCTGATGTAGGAAGGACATTGCGGGCCCCAATGGACATTGGACAATGGCACTGTCTGTGTAATAGAGGTAAGTCACACACACACACACCCATTGTACCTTAGCCATATGTGTCCCCTGCACTATAAACAACATACAAGACACAACATACACACTATTATCCATTTCTATTCCACCACAACACCCCATATACGTGTTCAAAGCACACATTGCCCTACATATATGACACAACACACACACACTATGAACACTACACCCACACACTACAAAACCACATCACCCACTACATCTCCCTCCACCTCATCAGCCACTATGATTGCACACACACATACACATACTGACACACATACACAACAGGTAGCACAACATTACAGGTACAGGTCCCCTTGCAATGTGCACACATGGACATAGTTCACAAGTGGGATTGTAACATCATTGTGGTGCCAGCATTCATTTGGCAATGAATTCTGGCACCATAATGAAAGTTGTCTAAGTGTACAATATGTGTATTGTACCCATGTGTCTCCATCCATGTCCCACACAAATTTCTCCCCAGCATATCAATCAATCAATCAATAAATCAGCATTTGTATAACACAACATTGTCATCCCTATTGGGTATGTGGGTGATGAGGGTGCTGTGCCTCCCTCGAAAAGCCAGGTCTTGATTTTCTTTTTAAAGTCTGCTAGGTATGTTACTGTTTGGAGGTGTAGAGGCAGGTTGTTCCATGTCTTGGCAGCAACGTAGAAGGAAAAGCAGCCCCTGCTGTGGCTGCAACAGATGCGCAAGGGTGAGTGAGACTCAAGAGAAAAGGAGTCATGTGGGAGAAGAAACCTCAGTCGATGGTTGATGTAAGACGGTCCTTGGTCATGTAGAACTTTGTAGGTGAGAGTGAGGATCTTGAACTGGCATATCTTCTGCATGTGGGGTCAGTGAAGGTCTCTGAGGTGAAGGTGATGTGGGTCATTTTTGGGGTCCAGGATGAGTCCGGTTGCAGTGTTTTGTATGGTCTGGAGTCTTCTCAGGAGCTGGGTGACGATCTTGGTGTAGAGATGGTTGCCGTAGTCGAGGCAGCTGAGGAGAGGGACTGTGTGACAGTCTTTCTGGTGTTGATTGGGATCCATCTGAAGGTTCTGTGGAGCATGCAGATGGTGTGGAAGCAGGGGGAGGCGACCGCATTGACTTATCACTCCATGGTCAATTGGCTGTTACGGATGATGCCAAGGCTGCACGCGTGGTATGTTGGTGAGGATGTTGGTCCGAGTTCTGCTGGTCACCAGCCATGGTCCCATACGGAGGTGTTCTTTCTGAAGATCACTACTTCTGTTTTGTGGTAACTGAGTTTGAGGCAGCAGTTGTCTCTCATCCACTTGGCTTCGTTGGTCATGGCATTGAAGAAGTTAGTTTTGACATTGGAGGGGGTCCATGGTGAGCAAGAGGATTAGTTGAGTGTCATCTGCATAGGAGTTTATGTTGAGTCCATGAGATCTGATGATGTCTGCGGGGGGGGGTCATGTAGATGTTGAACAGGGTGGGGCTGAGGGGTGATCCTTGGGATACCACTCATATGACGTAATTCAGTGCTGAGGTGGAGGAAGATAGTCGAATGCTCTCTATGCATCCTGTATGGAAAGAGGCGATACACTTGAGGGTGTTTTGCTGTATGCCAATGTTGCAGAGTCTATTGATGAGGGTGTGGTAGGAGACGGTGCCCAACACAGCAGAGTGGTCAAGGGGGATCATGGTTACAATTTCTCTGCGGTTGAGGAGAGTTCTAAAGTCATCTGTTGCAGCAATCAGCGTGGACTCTGTGCTGTGATTAGTATGGAATCCTGATTGTGAGGTATTGAGTACGTGGTTTTGTTCAAGGTATTCGGTGAGCTGTTGGTTGATGGCTTTCTTGAGTACTTTGGCTGGGTAGGGGAGCACTGAGATTGGTCAGTAATTTTTGAGGTTGCTGATGGTCAACAGAGGATTTATTTAGAAGGGGTCTGACCTCTGCATGTTTCCATCTGTCTGGGAAGGTTGCTGTGGAGCTGGAGGTGTTGAGGACAGTGATGAGTTCTGTGCTGATTGGGATGGTTCAGAGGTTGATGATATTGTAAGGGCTGGGGTAGGTGGGTGCCCCAGAGTGGATGGGAGTCATGATGGCTGCGGTGGTCTATGTGGTAAGCAGAGAACAGGAGGTGATCGTTCAGCTGGTGTTCGCTGGTTGGTTGAGCTTGTCGAGGATGAGAGTGGTGGGATGGGGTCAAAGTTGTTGTAGATGGTGGCAATCCTGCTATGGATGTAGTTTGAGAGGGTGTTGCAGAGGTCCTGGAGGGGTGGATGATGTTCTCAGTGGCTGTTAGGTTGGATAATTCCTTGACTATTTTGAAGAGTTTCTTTGGGTGGTTGTCCCCGAAATCTATGTATGCAGAGATGGCTGCTCTCTTGGCTTCCTTAATGCTCAGGTGATAGTTGCTGAGGGCTGCTTTTAAAGTGATTGTGTCAAAGGGGTTCTTAGTGATGTGTCATCACTTCTTCAGTTAGAAGCAGTTTTGTTTGGTGGTTCTGAGCTTTGCAGTGTACCAGCTGGCTTGTTTTGGGGTTTTGTTGGCTTTTGCTGGTTTCAGTAGGGCAACTTTGTCAGCACATTTGGTGATCCTGGCAGAGAATTCCTGGCTGGCCTAATCAAGATCTGATTTGGGTTGTGTGGTGCTGAGGGCCTGTGACCACTGAGTCTTGGTTACTTTGCCCCAGCTGCAGTGAGAGAAGCTGTGGTGCTTGGCAATGGTGTGTCGAGTATCTGAGATGGTGAAGTGAATGAAGGCCTGGTTGGTCCAGCTGATTTCTGTGACATAGGTGAATTTTAATCTGTCACTGGAGGTAAAAATGGAGTTGAGTGTGTTTTCAGTGACCAGTTGGATGAGGCCAAAGTTGTTCAGGTTCTCCAGAAGGGTGGTGAAGTTGGTGTTGTCGGTGTCATTGACATGGAAATTGAGATCGCCAAGTAGGAGATAGTGGTGGGAGTCAATGGCTAGGAGGCAATAAGAAGATGAGGTTGGTGATGATGTCTCAGATAGCTGGTCTTAGTCCCGGAGGTCTGTAGGTGAGGGTGCCTCTTATCATTGTCTTAGAATTAGTCTGTAGTTAGAAGTTAAGGTGTTCCATGAGAGGCGTTGGGTCATTGGTGATGAAGGTGCATCAGAAGGTTTCCTTGAAGATGGTGGTAATGCCCTCCATGTTTGTTAGAGTATAATTCTGTAGCTTTCTAGAGTGGCATTGGTGATGTAGGGGTTTGAGAAGGGAAAGAGCCATGTTTCGGGGATAAAGGTGAAGTCAGGGGAGAGGGTGGTGATAGTGTTCTAGACGTCTGTGGCGTATTTACAGAGGGGTTGGGCATTCAGCAGGGTGCATTGGAGTCATTCTGGGCTGTTCTCAGTCTTCCAAGCAGAAGTGGTGTGGAGTCCAGTGTAGGTAGGTGATCCTGTGTAGCCGGAGAAGCAGCAGTGGCAGCAGGTGAAGGGTCTTTTGGTTGATTGCAGGGAGGACCTGTTGTTGTGGTGTCTGGCAGTCAGAGTCAGTAGCACGGAGCTCCTTGATGGTGTGTTGGTGGGTGGTGGGAGGACCAGGGGTCCTGGCGCTGGGCAAGGTCCAGGTGTGGACAGGTGCAGATGGGCTTGCCTTTAGGGCAGCCACACATTGGCCTCCCTAAGTAGATCTGGAAGGTGCTGTCAGGGAGGCAGGTTGGTGGGGAGCGGGAGCAGCATCAGGAGTGGGAAAAAATGGCAGGAACAGGCGGTGCAAACACCTAAAGAGACGACAAACCCAAAATAAGCCAAAAAACAAATGAGATTAAATTAAATAAAATGAAGATTTAGCCAATAAAATTAAAATTAAGATCTAAATCCATGTAGACTTGCAAACAGCATGATCAAACTGGAGGCAGTGGTGACTGGGAGCACAGTCCTAGAGTCTTGGAGCTGTCAATGGCAATGAGGAAGCGGTGCAACAACCAAGGGTCAAGGACTACTCACTGGAGTCGCGCAGCAGCCTCAATAAGTAGTCCTGGGAGGTGAAGGAGCTGTCAAGGAGACTGGAGGACAGGGAGCTTGAGCTGCATCGAAAGTGAGAAAAAAAACAACAGAGGCTACAAACCCAAAATAAGCCAAAAACCAAACAAGATTCAATTAAACAAAAGTAAGATTTAGCTAATAAAATTTAAATTATACCTAAACTGAAGCAGACCTGTGGACAGTGGGATCAAACTGGATGCAGTGGTGAATGAGAGCCCAGTCCCAGACTCTTGGAGCTGTCAGCGTCAAAAGGGGAGCAGTGTAACGACCAAGTGGTGTGGCACCTAGTTGAGGGCTCTATCCTCCCTGATCCCTTAGTTCGCTTTCTGGTGTTTCCTTCCCCTCTCTGTTCAGTGCTGGGTAGCACCTCACCAAAGTGGTGATTCTGCACAGGCTACTCTACTACTTTGCAACCTGCTGCTTCACGTCCCCATGAAACGTTTTAAGTTTTGAATGCGATGCTGGGCGATTAGCTTTGGAACAAAGGAAGGTGTAGAGTGGCTTTCTCCAAACTGCAGCTGCCACCTGAGCATGGTGGTTGGGGGCAGCAGGGTTCGAACACTACTACTTGGCAGCCCAAATATAGTTGCCTGCTCACTGTCTTCCTGGTGACAGCCTTGAATAAATGGGGGTGGGGTCAGAAGATGAAGAGCAGACCCAGATACAAGAGCTATTTCTTCCAGGTACTACTTTATAGAGGTTCTCGAACAATCTATTCTGTGTGGGGAATAAGAGTCTCTGCAGGACGTTACAGTTGATGCCCAGAGTTCCTGGATATGCTCCAGAGATAATTCTCACATTATTGCTTGTCTTTCTGTCCATGGTGGGGCAGGGTGGGCTTCTTGGAGGCTGTGGAGGTGAGTACACTGGGTGAGCTCTTTCAGGACAGACCACTCATCCAGTTTGACTTACTAATGGAACAGACACATCTTTTGATGGGACAGTCCTTGAGTGCCCATCAGGCATTTGGCCATCCCTGATGCAGACTCTATACACAATGTGGGTTGGGCGCCGCTTGGTTTCTTAGCTTGCACAGTATGCAAGACCCCCTGGGTGAAGCTATATTGCAGCTGTGAGCAGGACAGTGGCTGTGCTGTGAAGGAGAAGGAGTGGAGCAGAGCTCGGATTCACCCACCTAAGGTTTCCTGCAGTGCCCAGTTTCAGTATGTCCAGCAAAACATTTTGACAATTTGCACAGGACCTATATATTGCCAGCCAAATTGCATAAAATATTTCCAGCAGTACAACCAGAGTGTAGGTGCTTCCATGCCCTAGAGGTTGAAATGCCACACATGTTTTGCGGCTGCCTGAGTGCACCTGGGCTATGGACAGACATCTGTGCAGTCCTTGCTCATGTCACTGGTACTAACCTTACCAATGCAGCCAGCTGTCTCCTGGGTTTCTACATATGCAGGAAGTTGAGCAGTGCCTTGACTCACTTCATAGACTTGGTGTTGATGCTGGTGAGGTGGGCAATTTCTATGCACTGGAAGGCCTCTATGCTGCTGAGTGCAGTGTAGTGGTGGGGACTGATAGACGGTGGGGGGATAGAAGCACTGCCATGAGGAGGTGCTAGGACTCTGGAGGTGCTCTATTGTGGCTATATGGGATGGGCTCCTCTTGGTGCTCCAAGTACTCATGGAGGATGCTGATAGCTCTGCGTAAAGGTGGCCTCCCCTGTGTATCCCCCTCTGCTCTCTTGTTCCCCTTGTCCCTCAACTTTCCCCATTTTTGTTGGGATCCAACCTCAAGCTCCCTTACCCCATCTGAATACATCCTTTTAGTCCCTGCATAGTGTCCCATTCATGATGGTTGACCACCTAGGGGCATAGTGAGATCACTCTCACTCCCCAGCCGTATCAAGCTGGGGACCTGCCTAGACAGTACTAAGATCACCTTCCTGTGTGTAAGGGTTAGGTTCATAGTTGTTTTCCTGGATTTACTCTCCAAAGTTACTCTTTCATCTTACTGCTAAGGGCTGTGTTGGCATCGAACATTTGTACTGTACAGCACTGAGGCCCTCATTGCGAGTTTGGCAGTCCAAGGACTGCCGCGATGAAGGTGGCGATCACACCGACATGAGCCCGGCGGATTAGACTGCCATAATATGACCATGATTTTGGGGGAGGGGGCTCGGGTTTGGCTTTTGGAGGGGTAACCTTGGCCTTTGTGGGGGTAAAACTCTTAGGTGGGGGGAAACCATGGCTTGTACCAGGGTGACCATGGGAGGACTGGGAGGTGGAATGCATGGGTTTTGGGGGGGTAACAGGCCGCTTGGGAGAACAGGGACTGGGTCAGTGGGAGGGAACAGGGAAAATTCTTGCAGAAATGTTTTTCAGGGGCACAAGGTTGGTCATGGAATAAACGTTTGTGAGCGGAGGGAAAGGTAGTAGTTATGAGGTGTGTACAGTGAGGTGCCTTGGGTGCAGGTGCGAGCATGGATGCCATGTGTGTGCTGTGGGACTGTTGGCTGAGTGAGTGTGGGTGTTTAGATGTAGTGGGGGGGAGATGCAGGGAGATGGCAGGGTGGATGTGTGAATGTATGTTGTGGTGGTGTCTGCAGATAGGGTGGATGTGCTGCATGTGGGGGTGTTGACAGTTGTGCTGACTGGGCATGTGCTATATGGGGTACATGTTTGGGGCCTGGTATTGTGGTGGCAGTGGAATGAGGGCACTTGTGGCAGGATCTGGGAGTGATGATTTGGTGACTGCAGGTATGAGTGGGGTAGTGTCTGTGTGGTGGGAGGTGGTGGGAGAGTCCATGTAGGGAGTGGATGTTGTTGTATTTGCATGTGTCTGTTGTGTGTGTGCATGGTGGTGGCGTCTTTTGTGGTGCCTGTGTTTGTCCTTGCGAAGCGTGTCTGATGATGTGGATGCATGATGCTATGAAGGTGTGCCTTGGATGGGTGAGGGAAGAGGGCTTTGGTATTGGGAACAGGTAGCTGGAGGGGGGACAGAGGAAGGGACACTGGCTGCCACCAATGAGGAGGCCAGAGCCTGAAAGGATCTCTGCAGGGCAGCCAGGGCACCGTGAATGCCTTCCAGGTAGGCATGGGACGTCTGCATCTGTGATGCCAATCCCTGGATGTCATCCATGTTGGTTGACTGCCCCACAGAGATGAACCTCAGGAGGTCAATAGCCTCCTCATTGAAGGCAGCAGGGCTGACTGGGGAAGGGGTGCTTGCGGTGAAGGAGATGCCCCCCTTCCTGGGTGAGCAGGCATGGGCAATTGTGTGGTGAGCTACAGGGAGGGCAGTGCTGATAGGGGGTGGCAGGCAAGGATGGTGCTGGGATGGTCCCATATGGGTAGGCCACTGCCAGGGAGCGTCCATCAGAGGAGGAATCCAAAGATGTTGTCATCAATCCTGTCTCCCCCATGGCACTCCCCTCGCCCTCCGCCCCACTGGTCCACTCAGCTCCACTGGTATCAGCCTCCTGGGTCCCGTGGGTTGCAGCTTTCCCAAACGCCAGTGCCCCTTCTCCTTTGCCTGATGATGCTATTTCAGACAAAGACAGAGGCGGAGAGGGAAGAAAGATGGCAGAGAAAGACCGGATGCACTGGGTCAATACCATCCTACATTCACATAGAGTAAAACCATCATTATCTGCTGCTATGCCATGGCAGGCTATGCCATCACCTATAAATGCTACAACAGTAGGACATCATGGTGGAAACTACAGCAATGCTAAGGTAAACTGCTGATGGTGCAACAGTAGCACTCATGTACTTGATGAGGGTCATACTAGCCACACTTGCCCAGTGCCTGACACATTACCATGTATGGAGACATTTCCTGTACTCCTTACTCAACAGAATCATGCATGGGTAGGTAGAATGCCCACTTATCCATTGACAAATAGCACAGTGACATCTGGGCCCGCTCTGCCTATTTACACATACTGTCCATGGCAACTGATTGAGGACTCAGTAAATACCTCTGTCACAGTGGTAGGCTGATAATGATGGCAATGCACTGACACCTTAGGTGTATTGAAGTTGATGGTAGGAATTGGGCTCTTAAACCTTGTTGAGGGTGACCATACAACTCCCCAATTGGAAGTAAATGCCCTTATAGGTCACAATCTGCATGGTCTGGGCACACATCTATGAATCCAATCCTGTCAGGGTGGCTGATACCCATAGTCGGAGTGCAATTACCAATGACCTATGGTACATCTTCCCATGAGTAGTCAACCCAAAGCCATACAAGCATAACATTATTGAGGTGTGAGTCTGTACTTACCCCCTTGTAGCTCCTGTCTTCATTGGGAGGCCATCCCCAGCTGGGCCTCTGTGATCTTACATGGTCAGCGTCTCAGGTCCTCCCACCAATTCCTGCAGTGGGTGCTCCACCGGCTATGGATCCCAAGGGTCCGCACTTGCTTGACGATGGCATGTCAAATCCCTTTCTTCCGATGGGCGCTGACCTGCATGGGTGACACAGACAGAAGGACAAAGTCATGTAGAGTGGCATTACAGGGTCAGCAGTGGGCATAACACATTAGACACATCTCATGATCACACTCACATGTCATCACGCCACTAACGCTCAGACTCCTCACCCATCTCCATGCATCCACTCCGTCTGCCTCGTCACAGTACCTTTCATCCTCACACACATCACTATCAAACAGGACAGTGACATAAGACTCACCTGCTGCTCTTGTGCCCCATTCAACTGTCCATACAGGGGTAGGACCCTTACACAAGCTCGTCCAGCTCCTCCTGGGTGAAGGCTGAGGCCCTTTCTCCTGCAGGATATCTCATATTGGCTTCCAGAGTCAAACCACAGCAGCACACGCAGTGGAGGTCTTGCTTGCATGAGTGTCAGGAGTCAAGTGAGCTGTGCCGCAGTAAATGACAGTCACGCCCACAGTTGATGCCAGTGGTGATCACTATTGGCCCCAGTCTCCCAAAGGCAACAATGTTATCCAATGAGGAGCTACATGGCGGGTGAGACTGCCTTCTGTCATGACGTCTAACGCCGGCGGAATGAGGTCACTTTCATCTCTCCTGTGCATGCAGGACAGGTGACTGCCATTTTACATGCAAGTGTTTGTGGATGTATTTTAGGTGCGTCATGGATGAAATGTATTGACTACTGCATAGATTGACAATGTTCACACATTGCAAACATCAACTTTTGACTTCTCCTCTCTCCTATTCCCAGATACAGTGCAATGGTGATGATGAGACATCCCACTATGTACCGGCCCCTAGTCGACCTTGCTACCCTGGAAGAGAGACACATCATACAGATGTATCGTCTGAACCGTCAGACCATCATGGAGCTGTGTACCCAGTTGGAGCCTGATCTGTTGCCTGACATCTGTCATCCCTATGCCACCCCACCCATTGTACAGGTGTTGTCAGTTCTGAACTTCCTTGCCTCAGGGTCGATTCAGATGACAGTGGGCTTGGTAGCAGGGATGTCACAGCCGATGTTCAGCAATGTGTTGAAGTGCTTTGCTCAAACATCTGCCCTGCTACATTAGATTTCCCCAACGTGTGGATTGGCCACTGTTAAAGCTGCCTTCTATGATTTGGCACATATCCCTCATTTGGTAGGGGCCATAGGGGCCATAGATGGCACCCACATTGCCTTGGTTCCACCCAGGAAAATGGAACAAGTGTACAGGAACCAGAAAAACATTTATTCAATAAATGTCCATTTGGTGTGTTTCGCTGACCAAAATATTTCCCAGGTTACGGCCAAGTTCCCATGTTCTGTGCATGACTCATACATACTGCAGAACAGCAACATCCCACACATGATGGCATAGCTGCAGAGGGACCGGGCCTGGCTCATCAGTTTGTATCCAATAGTATCTGTGCCCCTGTAATCTCACGTCTCTTCACAATCTGCCCTGTGTCCCCACTGGTATTGAGATCTGTCCAACCTATGTGCGCACAGGTGACTCTGGGTACCCCAACCTTTCCTGGCTGCTAACACAAGTGAGATATCCCCATACAGATGGTGAAAACAGTTTCAATGAAGCCCACGTAAGGACAAGGCGTGTCATAAAGAGGTCCTTTGGGCTACTGAAGGCCAGATTCCACTGTCTACACATCTCTGCAGGTGCCCTACTCTACAAACCACTTAAAGTCTGCCAGATCGTTGTTGTCTGCTGCATGCTACACAATCTGGACCTGAGGCATCGCATTCCATTGCTGGATGTAGAGGATGTGGCAGCTGGGCAAGTGGCTGAAGAAGGAGACATAGTGAGTGATTAGAAGGAAGATGATGAGAATGTAGCTGAGTCTAGAGTAGAGTTAATTCAAGAATACTTCCCATCGGAAACAGATATGTGTCAAGTGTTTGTATGTGATCTGTACTCCTGTTGACCTTGTAACATCGCTCCTCATGGTGTTTGTCATCAGTGGAGGTGTTGAGTGCAGCTCTCCCTCTGGGTGCGTTTGGGGGGCATTTTGCCCATCAGAGGCACTGTTAAAATGTCAGTACTATTTTCACTATGCTGTCGTGTTGCATCATTCATGCAATTTTCATTGATGTGTTATGTTCCTTGTACTGCTTTGTCAACTACAATTGTAGTGCCAAACAGTGTTGTCATCAGTATTGCTATTTATCCTCACAGTCCACAATGGGAGAATGTCTAACCCAACTGTTACTGACTGTGGACATGCCTTTATTTGAGTTTTTTCAGTTGTGAGGGAAGGAGCATTGGGTATGGATGTCTTGGAAATGTAGATCAGGCATGGGCATATGGTTTAAGATTCCACCTGCAAAATCACACTAGAGATTGAGACATTGTACTGCATGTGTGTTGAGTGGCCAACATTGACTCCTATTGTGATAGCTGTCCTCATCTTGGTCTATTTCCAGGGCATTTGTGTGGTGCAACTTTGGTTCCTGCCTTGTCGTGTGGCTCCCTTGGCACATGTATCCAGAATATGTCTGATCTACCATCAACCTTGCTGCATATTGCCCCCATGTCTAACTCAGAGACTTTTGCAAGACAATGCTTTGACTGTAATGACATGTTGTACAACAAAGAATATTACTCATTACAATAAAGACACATAGGCAGTAGCTGTGCTCAAAGGTGTTTAATGTTATTCACAAATGCAGTGGGTGATGAGTGGGGTCATAGTGGGTGAAATCATAAGAGTTGTTGTCCCAGCTGTAGGTAGTCCAGCTCCAGTATCCAAGGGGCTATGGGAAAATGGAGACATGACAGTGGACAGTCAACAGGGTGTGTCAGTGGAAGACAAGCGAGAATGTTCAGGAGAGGGTCACTTACTGGCAGTGGTCTTGGCATCAGGTCCTGCAGGATGTCTGGATGGACGTCCTCACATGGGGGTTCCTCAGCTACAGGGGGAAGGGTGCTGGTGGTCTGCGGGGCCTCTGGCAGGGCTTCCATTCCACTAGCTGCCACAGAAGTGGAGGGCTCTGTTGGAATGTGGCTAGTGGAATGGACCTGCTGGTGAGTGGATGATGCATGCAGGATGGTGATCAGTTCCTTCAGTACCCCTGCAATGGAGGCCATGGTGGCGTTGAGGGTCTGCCACTGCTGCATGGCCACCTGGTGGTATTCCCTCTGCAGCTTCTGGCTCTCTTGGACGGTTGCGAGGATCTTGCCCATAGTGTCCTGGGACTGGTGGTATGCTCCCAGGACTTGGGAAATGTCCTCCTAGCCAGTCATTTGTTGTAGGTCCCCCATCCTTTGGATCACAGGTGCCCTCCCACTACCCCTGGCCCCTGTGCCTGTGCCCCTGGCACAGTCTGTCCACTCCCAGTTGCATCAGGACCTTCATCATCTTGGGTGTGTGACCTTGACTTTGGTGCCTGTACTGTGGGGCACACTGATGATTGACCCGTCGTTGGGACACAGGTTTGGGGGTGCAGGGTTGGCTGTGCTGTAGTAGCCACATGGGTGGGGGATTCCTGTGTCCAGGGTGGGGCTGGTGGTAGTAGACTGACCAGTTTTCAGAGATGGCTCAGGCAAGTCGTCAACATCCAGACATCCACTAGGGCCTTCATCCTGGAGAGGGCAGTCTATCTCTGGTATCGGCTGCCAGGTGACAGTGGCAGTGGGACCTGTGGATGGAAAGGGAAGGAGTTGTGGAGATGTACTTGCTTGTATCATTGTCTGATACATGGAGTAGCTTGACTTGCTTCCACGTGATGGCAATGACAGCTGCAGCACTGCAGACATTGCTTTTGGATGATATATTCTGGGATTGTTTTCATTTTCCATTGAGGGTTGGGGATTGTGGATAGCCGTGCTGTAATTGCCATGTGTTGGAACACAGCCAAAGCATCCAGTTGGTGTGGCATGTGCTATGGTTTTCTGTACAGGTATTCTACTGTGAAGTGGGACTGTGAACTTTTGATGTGTAGGGAGTAATGCATTGTGGGAGTTGTGGTGCTTGCCATTGTGACTGGTATTCATGCATTAGGGAGGGACTGTGTGGGGATAGTGGCAGAGGGGTGGTGTGGCATGGAGGGGAGGGGCGTGGGGTGATTGGGGGGTGCAGAAGTGTGAGATGGGATGTATTATGGAGTGGTGTGGACACATGCTGGACAGGAGTGGTGTTGTTGAATTACCAGAGTCAAGTCCTCCAATGATTCCAGTTAGGCCCTCAGGATGCATTATGTCCAACACTTCCTCCTCCCATGATATGAACTCAGGGGGAGGAGGTGGGGCCACACCCCACATATTGTTGATGGCAATCTGGTGAGGTGATGCCATGGAACGCATCTTCCCCCGTAGGTCGTTCCACCTCTTCCTGATGTCCTCCATTGTGCATGGATGGTTGCCTCCTGAGTTAACCCTGCCAATGATCCTGCACCATAACTCTATTTTCCTGGCTATCAAAGTTTGCTGGACCTGAGCTCCAAACAGTTGTAGCTCTACCCTGATGATTTCATCTACCATGACCATCAGCTCATCATCTGTGAAACGTGGGTGCTTCTGACGGGATATGGTTGTTGTGTTGTGGGTGGGGTTGTATGTGTAGGGTGCAGTGTAGGGTGCTTGGTAGGGGTTATGTGTGCTGGTGGTATCTGGTGCATGTGTGCAGTGGCAATGTGTGTATTGTGTTGCTGGTTCAGTTGTGTGGTGTGTGAAGCGTGGGAAATGTGTTGGTGCCTATGGTATCGACATGCAGTGTCCTCCTTTGGTGTGCTCCTCTCTGTCTGTGTTGGCAGTTGTGATTGCAAAGGATTGTGGGGGTATGTGAGGGTGTGTTATATAGTGCAGTGAGCAGGTGTGTGTGTCAGTTGTGGGGTATTCAGACTGTCCAATCTGATGTCGGGTTGTGATGGAGGTAATTTTTAGACCGCGGCCATTCGCACCACCAATGGATTTCCACCGTGCAATAACCGCCGTGAGTTGTAATATGGAGGGCGGGGTGTTGTTGGCACAGCGGCACTGGTGGTGGGACCGTCTCTCTTCCGCCATCAGTTGGCCTGGCAGTTTGGGATTTGTGGCTGTATTTGTGTGGTCTTCCGTTTGTGACTCGTAATACAGCGGTCACTATACCGCCATCACTGGCAGTCTTTTGGCAGCTGCCGGCGTGGTGTCTTGCCATAAAGACTACCAAACTCGTAGCGAGGGCCTGAGTATATAAACCTGCATTGAAATGCCCAACATGTTTGCTGTTTGAACTCTATTTCAGAACCCAATAAAGATAGATAAATAAAAAGTGCGACTCAAGAGATTGTCTAAACAAGCTATGGATACACCAGGCAGTAGCATAACTACGAAGCTAAGAAGTGCAACACTCCAAAGATAAAATGAACATTATCCCAAAAAATCTATGAAGACCATTCAGGAGTGATGGAGGTGCAACCAAGGTTATGGAATAAGTTGTCTTATTGATATTGGTGCATTGCCTTGAGAGTCAAAGTTAGGGAGAGTAAGGGAACATTCAGAGATGGCAGGGCAGGTGTACTGGTTTCCTAAGTGACAGATTCACACTGAAAGAGATTACAGAGACGCAATGTGGCTTAGGGTGAAAGATTGACCGGTCCAGACCTTCAGGCAGATTTGTGAGATCTGTGACTGCTTCTTACAGAATGGAAAACATTCAAATTTAACGGCCACCGAAGGCCTCTTCTTCAGGTGGAGTCTTATGTATCTTTACCCATCCAGGTTACTACCTTCAGACTTAGGCCTGATTTATAATTTCATGGATGGTACCCCATCTATCAGGATGGGGGAAGACATTACATCCACCAACCCGGTGGTCATCTCTGTAAATTGAAAGGAACTATTTCTTGCCATTGACAAAAAGCACAGAAAAAATACATTACACAGTCCATCTTATGTTGGTGGGCCCAGGAAGGATGTTTTCCATTGACAGAGCCACGTGGGCCTCCAGGAACTGAAAAGGTATAGTCTGTTTATGCCTAGATGAGGGGAACAGGCAGAGGGTTTAGTGGACAGGGCACTCTGACACATTTGCATTTTTGTACCATGTTAAGCCAAACACATAATCATGGCCAAAGTCTTTTTTTTTTTATTGAAGCACAAAATCATTGAACAGGACAAGCCTGGAAGCTGTACCTGATTAACTCCTCTTAAAGTTGTGTGGTTTCACTGAAGTACTGGAGGTCCTCAAAGTTAAAAAATGTCCCAACTTTTCCGACCTGGGTAAGTTAATGTTCAGATCCTCACACAACACAATAGGAGTTGCCCGTAAAGCTAATTCATTATTTTACAGATTATAAAGGGATGGGTCAATATGCACCCTTCAATTTGACGGTCAGCAATTGCCTACCTACCAAGTTTGTCAGAAGAAAATTGTTTAACCCCCTTGACATTGCCCTGGAATCGATTAGTACCTCCCCCCTCCCCGGTATCCGTGCCCTGGGTAGTACAAGCACCTAACTTGAAGCCAAGCGTATTTTTTCATATATTTTTCTTGAAACCTTCAATGTGCATCTCTTGCAGACACAAAATGTCCACTCAAAGAGCCTTGAGATTTTCTGCCATGTTCCATCTTTTTACATTGTCATTCAACCCACATATTAACAGATGCAATACATATATTAAATGTGTGAACCATATAGAAAAACTAAAAGACCAACCAGGTTCAAGAACATACCTTTCAAATTTACTAAGCTTTCCTGTAATCAACAAAGACACCATTTATAACAGCTCTGATTTTTCTCCTCCTCTTGTGTGGTGCATCGCCTCATCCTCATCGTACCACCCCTAAAGTGATGCCCTCCAACTATCCCACCCAGCTAAAGCCCTCCTTCGGACCATCCTTCCCATTCAATTCCCCATCCCTCACCCCACCACTCCATAGCGTGAGCCAATCAGAGTACCACCAAACTGCCCAGGGGCCTGTGTAGTCACTCACATGCTCAACCTCCTCTCCAGCCCCTTCTGAGATAAACCAGTGGATCTAACTAAGGAGAAAGATGTACAACATCAGAAAACTTAAAACAAGACAGGAGGAATTTACAAAACAAAGCTTAATGGCACAGGCCAATATCCCTTTAAAAAAAGTAGCCTTTGGCATTTAGCAAATGGAGAACAGTATTGACCATCAGCAAGGTAAGCATACTTATTTCAGCACCAGCTAGACAGCACAGATGAAGACGTGCCTGTCAGATCCCCCAAACATTCTTTGACCTTGATCTTTGAGGTAAAACCATGAGGACTATTATTAAAACCAAATCTTTAGGCAGGCCAAATTCAGCAAAAAAGTTCTGCACCCAGTTCTTAGTATGGCTTGATGAGCTGTCTCAGCCATCATCTCTTTTTGACTGCTACACGACAAAAATCTGGTCTAGCAAAAAAGGAGTTTCCATAAAAATGTAATTTAGCATCTGGTCACGCCTTTGTAAAAACAGCCTGTAGGAGCGCAAAAAAATCCCAAACTATACGATAATCGCTCTTGGCTGGCTTGTACTCTCCACTTTAGAGAAACTCTTCTTCTTCAGCATTAAGGGGAACTGATGTGCTCTCTGTGTTTCAAGGTCCCAATTCCAATTTATCAGCTCTGCGAAAGCCCCTTTGATCAGGTTCATGGCTCACCATAAATACTCTAATATCGCTACCTTCGACCCCTTTGTGAATCCTGAGGTGCCGTAGATTATTCTGATGCTGTCTATTTTAAAAGTTCTCGAACTTCCATTGTATGTCTGTACTTTGGGATTCATGTGTCTCTGATTGTACTTTCATTGCCCCCATATCCGTTTACAGCAGAGCTGCCCGGCTTTCAACAGAGGTTAATCTCTCACAAATCTCATCACAGGCCTTGGATATTTTCCTCATTGCTTCTTGATGTTTTTTAACAGTGACTCTTGCTATGCGGCCATCTCAGCGCGACTCCTCCTAATGTTGTTTAATAGGTTCATAAATTTGTTTCAGTGAAGGCTCCTGTGGAGTATCCTGGCCAGTGTGAAGATCTCCGCATCAGGCAGAAACTCAGCCTGAGTAGAGGCAAGATGGTACCCGTGTGAGAGGTCGAGCTTTGGCTCCTCTCCAGTCTGGATCAAGGTGTAAGCAAGCGTGATGGGGAGTGATTTGTGCTGGCATTACAGCTGTTATCCTGGATGCTACTGCATACACCAGCAGGGGCTTATGTCTGTTTTGAAACCGGAGCAGCATTCATTACTTCAGCAGCGGCTGCCCCAGCAATTCAGCATACCATCACAGTGTTACTGGCTGCACACACATTTGTCGACTTTGGTGGGCCGGGCGGCTTTCGCACTCACATTTCTCAGCTGACCAGGGGTTGGCTGGCAGAGAACAAGATGACAACTTCATGTACTTGATGCCCCCTCAGCAACCAGGACTGGAATTGACCCAGGAGTGTAGAAAGAAGGATACACGGTCTCAGAGGTGAAAGCAGAGGCTCCACGAGTGATGATGGCCAGTGCATGGTCGAGCAAGCTGGTGTTTGCAATAGCACCAACGATTTGACCTTTAGGACACAGCCCTCTATTACAGAGTTGTTGTCTGCAGCACCACATGTGCCTCTGCCCATATCCTAACTCAAACCCCGAACCATGATAAGGCAGCAGGAAGTAAGACTGTATTTGGCCCTGGAACTTTTACTTCCCTCCTGCACCTGGGTTGAAGCCCACAAACAAAACAGGACGTATGCTCCTACAGGAAGGGACATGCTGTCCACAGCAGGATGGGACTGTTTTGGAGACTGACAGCCTGGAAACACAACTTACTTCTCAGCTGTCATCTTAGGTCAGTGCTGCATCTGTGGGTTCTTTGAAGTTGGGGGATGCTCCCCGGGGACACTATGGTTTGTGTGCCCACCCTGATCCACCCATCTCTCAGACTGGTCAGTCTGGTCTGTTGAGTAGTTCAGTGAGTGAGGGGGTAGTGCCCTTGAGTATGCCTGGCACCCCCTTAATCGAGGAAGGCTCTTGGTCAGTTACTGGCACAGTAGATGTGTGTCAAAACGGGGTTGATCCTCGAGAGAACACCGATGAGATACCTCAGCTTTGTGGTCTTCAGGTGTGACGGAACTTCCTATGTCCCATTTAACTGGAGCAAATGGTCTAGTAGAGGATAAGAAAGACCAGAGAACAGGCCATATATCAGGTCAATTGTATGTGACCATGCTTAGGTCCATAGGGCCTTAGCGGAAGAAGCAGGGGCACATAAGTCTCTGGAAGATTCCCAGGACCTGGAAAATACAATTTTTTCTCTTACCAACACCTCTAACACTTCTAGCCCCCCGAGTTGGATGAGAGTAGCTGCTCTATGGCCTTGGATCTTAGTTCAAGCTACTTACCAGAAAGGCCAAACACTGACCGTCTTTTTAAGATTAGGCCTGTCCTTGATCATTTTGTAGGTCAGTTTTCAGATGTCTATGTTCCAGGCAAAGAAATAGCTGTGAACGAGTCTTTGGTCCTCTACAAGGGTCGTTTGGTTTTTAGGCAGTACATTCCTAGCAAGAGGGCACAATATGGAATTAAATTGTCTATGCTCTCTGAAAGTAGTACAGGATATGTGTATAATTTCTGGGTTTACACTGGTAGGGATTCCAGTATTGACCCCCCTGGTTGTCCTCCCAGTTTTGGAGTTACTGAGAAAATTGTGTGGGAACTTGGTAGATGACTGTTTAACAAAGGTCACCATTTGTATGTAGATATCTTCTACACTGGAGTGCCCTTGTTCAAGGAATTGTTTAGAGTGGACACTGTTGCTTGTGGCACAATTCGTTGTAACTGGAAAGGCTATCCAAGGGAGCTTGTCTGTAAAATACTTGACAGGGGACAGTTCAGTGTCTTGCGGAATGATGAGCTGCTAGCTTTGAAATTTTTAGACAGGAGGGATTTCTACATGCTAAGTACCATACATGATGAGAGTACTTCCCCGTGACTGTTTGGGTCCAGGTTGCTGAAGTGCACAAACCTGTGTGCATTTTAGATTATAACAAGCACATGGGAGGTGTAGATAGAGTTGATCAGAGGTTGCAACCTCACACTGGTATTTGTAAGTCTTATGTTTGGTGTAAGAAGTTAGCAACTCACCTGTTTCACTTGGCAACTTTTAATGCTTTTATTGTGTTCAAGGATAGGTCTCCAGAGTCAAGGACTACATTTGTGAAATTTCAGGAGTCACTGATAGAGAGCCTTATTGTGGTGGAATAGGTAAGAGTTCCTACAGAACCAGTGGAGGAGGATGTGGCTAGATTGAAAGATCGCCACTTTGCTGAACACATTCCTCCCACGCCCAAAAAAGAATTTCCAGCTAAGAAATGTAGAGTCTGTGCTCTAAGAGGTATCTGGAGCCTTCAAAGCCTGGGCTGTGTGTGGGTGGCTGTTTCACAAATTACCACACCCAGAAGAATTACTGAGAACTACCATGAGTGTAACTGCCTGTTTTATATTTTCATGTGTTCAGTTTCATGTTTGGTATTTCTGTCATGTACCTAGTTAGAGCTTTTGTGTTTGTAGTTTTGTAATTATTTCTAATTAGTTAGTGGTTTCATTGTTTAAAAAAAAAAGTGATGCCATTGTGTGTGGAGTGGCGCTTGGCTTGTGGTGTAAATATTGACTTGCTATTGTCTACTGCAACACACTACCAGCCAAATGCCAGTCCACACACTCCCATCAGCTGATGTGATTGCTGTATCAGGCATTTGGGCGTATTTACATGATGGGCCCTTGAGTGGCGCTGTATGTCGATGCGAGTGTTTAATGTGCTGGGCCTTTGGCTCGCGGCGTGAATGGTCTTGTGCATGTCATGTCTGAAAGGTGTGTGAATAGACTTTAAAGCGTTTGGTGCCTTGTCGTGGCTTTACATCTCACGAGCTGTGAGTCTTTGGCTCAGTTTTTTGGCCTTTCAGTTATTAACAGTGCATTTAATTTTTGTGAAATCTCTTGTTAATAAAATTTGAACTACTGAACCATCACACACCCTCGTGCCAAATACAACTAGTATGTGTGGTAAAAATGGCCAAAACCCGCTCCGCTGTAATCAGGCATTGCAGCACATCTATGACACGCTAGGTGTCTCGGGTGGGACCCCGATGATGAAACATGCCACCAACTTGGTTGGTGGGTGAGGGGTCTTTTTAACATAACCTAAGTGTGTTTGTTTTCACAATTTTAGTGTTTGGAACATCACATAGGTACGTGGACACATCAAAATGATCTATTGCAAAACTACCTGTGTTTGGGGTGGGGGGCACTTATGTTTTTGGTCCCAGGTGCGGCCTTCATCTAGGGAAACCTACCAAACCCAGACATGTTTTAAAAATAGACACCCCAAGGAGTCAAAGGAGGTGTGGCTTGCTGGATCCCCCAACATTTTCTTGCCCAGACTCTGCAGCAAACCTCAAAATTTACTTAAAAAAGCATATTTTCCACACTTTTCTTTGTAGGATCACCACTGCAGCACAAATTTCCTACCACCCAGCGTTCCCATCACTCTCCCAAGTAAAATGATACCTCACTTGTGTGGGTCCCCAAATCAGAGACAGTCTAAAAGATGTATAAAATTAAAATATGTGCTTATGAACTCACTGTGCTATCCCCTCAATTGCTACAGGTTTTTGGCATTTTTCTGTTGCAGGCGCCTGGGCCACCCACACAAGTGAGGTATCATTTTTATTGGGAGACTTAGGGGAACGCTGGGTGGAAGGAACTTTGTGGCTCCTCTCAGATTCCAGAACTTTCTGTCACCGAAATGTGAGGAAAAAGTGTTTTTTTAGCCAAATTTTGAGGTTTGCAAAGGATTCTGGGTAACAGAACCTGGCCAGAGCCCCACAAGTCACCCCATCTTGGATTCCCCCAGGTGTCTAGTTTTAAAAATATTAGCTGGTTTTCTAGGTTGCTCTAGGTGCAGGCTGAGCTAGAGGCCAAAATCCATAGCTAGGCACTTTGCAAAAACAGCTCTGTTTTCTTTGGGAAAATGTGATGTGTCCACGTTATGTTTTGGGGCATTTCCTGTCACGGGCACTAGGCCTACCCACACAAGTGAGGTACCATTTTTATTGGGAGACTGGGGGAACGCTGGGTTGCAGGAAATTTGTGGCTTCTCTGAGATTCCAGAACTTTCTGTCACCGAAATGAGAGGAAAAAGTGTTTTTTTGTCCATATTTTGAGGTTTGCAAAGGGTTCTGGATAACAGAACCTGGCCAAAGCGCCACAAGTCACCCGATCTTGGCTTCCCCTAGGTGTCTAGTTTTAAAAAATGTGCAGGTTTGCTAGGTTTCCCTAGGTGCCGGCTGAGCTAGAGGCCAAAATCCACAGCTAGGCACTTAGCAAAAAACAGCTCTGTTTTCTTTGGGAAAATGTGATGCGTCCAAGTTTTGTTTTGGGGCATTTCCTGTTGTGGGCACTATGCCTAACCATACAAGTGAGGTACCATTGTTATTGGGAGACTTTGGGGAATGCTGGGTGGAGAGAAATTTGTGGCTCCTCTCAGATTCCAGAACTTTCTGTCACCGAAATGAGAGGAAAAAGTGTTTTTTTGTCCAAATTTTGAGGTTTGCAAAGGATTCTGGGTAACAGAACCTGGTCAGAGCCCCACAAGTCACCCCATCTTGGGTTCCCCTAGGTGTCTAGTTTTAAAAAATGTGCAGGTTTGCTAGGTTTCCCTAGGTGCCGGCTGAGCTAGAAGCCAAAATCCACAGCTAGGCACTTTGCAAAAAACAGCTCTGTTTTCTTTGGTAAAATGTGATGTGTCCACATTGTGTTTTGGGGAATTTCCTTTTGCGAGCATTAGGCCTAACCACGCAAGTGAGGTACCATTTTTATCGAGAGACTTGAGGGAACACAGAATAGCAAAACAAGTGTTATTTCCCCTTGTCTTTCTCTACATTTTGTCCTTCCAAATGTAAGACAGTGTGTAAAAAAGACGTCTATTTGAGAAATGCCCTGTAATTCACATGCTAGTATGGGCACCCCAGAATTCAGAGATATGCAAATAACCATTGCTTCTCAACACCTTATCTTATTCCCATTTTGGAAATACAAAGGTTTTCTTAATACCGTTTTTTCACTTTTTATATATCAGCAATTTAATTGCTATATGCCCGGTATAGAATGAAAACCCATTTCAAGGTGCAGGTCATTTATTGGCTCTGGGTACCTAGGGTTCTTGATAAACCTATAAGCCCTATATATCCCCGCAACCAGAGGAGTCCAGCAGATGTAACAATATATTGCTTTAAAAAATCTAACATCGCAGGAAAAAGTTACAGAGTAAAACGTGGAGAAAAATGGCTGTTTTTTACACCTCAATTTCAATATTCTTTTATTTCAGCTGTTATTTTCTGTAGGAAAAACTTGTAGGATCTACACAAATTACCCCTCGCTTAATTCAGAATTGTGTCTACTTTTCAGAAATGTTTAGCTTTCTGGGATCCAGTATTGGTTTCACACCCATTTCTGTCACTAACTGGAAGGAGGCTGTAAGCACAAAAAATAGTAAAAATGGGGTATGTCCAAAATTGCCAAAATTGTGTTGAAAAATGGGGTTTTCTAATTCAAGTCTTTTCCTGAAAGCTGGGAAGATGGTGATTTTAGCACCGCAAACCCTTTGTTGATGCCATTTTCAGGGGAAAAACACAAGCCTTCTTCTGCAGCCCTGTTCTCCCATTTAAAAAAAAAAAAAAACATTTTATCTGTATTCTGGCTAATTTCTTGGTCTCCTTCAGAAGAACCCACAAAGTCTGGGTACCTCTAGAATGCCTAGGATGTTGGAAAAAAAGGACGCAAATTTGGCAAGGGTAGCTTATGTGGCGAAAGAGTTATGAGGGCTTAAGCGCAAACTACCCTAAATAGCCAAACAAAGGCTCGGCACAGGAGGGGAAAAGGCCTTGCAGCGAAGGGGTTAAGTTGCTGTTACATATATCTGATACTGGTATTCAGTAAACAGTGAAGAAAAATGGGCAGAGCATGATATATGATGTGTGTTCCATTGCCACTGAATCTATTTAGACAAATATTAGCAGTGTTCAAGGTAGAGAATGGGGATAGGGATTTTCTACATAAAGACGATGGGAATTAAAAGGCTATTACATATATATCTGGCACTGTTATTTAGTAAGTGTGAAGGGAAAATGGGCATAGGAGTGTTCTGTATAGGGGATTATGAGGGTTAAGGGGTCATTAAATATAATTGGAAGGATTAAGGGATTTCGTGGTCATTGAACATATTTTGAAATGTATTAGGATTGTTCAAGGTAGGAAATAGGGATAGGGATCTTCTATATCGGGGATTATGGGCAATAAATAGCTTTGACATATAGCTGCCACTGTAGTTTCATGATTACTCTAAGAAAATGGAAATAGTTAGTTTACTCACAAGGGATTATGGGTGTTAAACTGCTGTTGAACACATTTCCCCTTATATTATAATGGTCCTATTAGGTAAATGGAAATATATAATGTTTAAATGGGGATTATGAGGAGTAAATGGCTGCTGCATACGCTGGGCATGGTATTTTACATAGCATCCCTGGGATAATGGCCCTAATGAATTCTACATGGGGGATAATTGGTGTTAAATGGCTGCTGTGTACACCTGTCACTGTAGTGTTGATACTTATGTTGAAGAAATGGGCATAAATATGTTTTATTGAAAGAGATAATGGGGGTTAAATGGCTAAGACATAGACTTGGTACTGCTATTTAGTAAATGCTGAAGATAAATGCTCATAGCTGTGTTCTGAACGGGGGATTATGAGAGTTAGTTGGACATTGAAAATATTTGGAAATGTATTAGGATCGTTCAAGGTAGGAAATAGGGTCAGAGATTTTTTGCATTGGGGATGAGGGACGTTAAATAATTTTACATATACATGCCTCTGTATTTTGATGAATACTGTAAGCAAATGGCAGTAGCTATTCTCCTCACAGGCTAGGTTTCCCTAGGTGCTTTGAACACCTCTATACCATAGTTTGCCCTATATTATAATGTTCCTGTTAAGAAAATAAGAATACAATGTTTACATGGAGGATTTACATCTTGACGTTACGTATTCTGTGTTGCAATGGAAAATACATACTGTCAAGATTTTTGTCTGTCTCCCATTTGTAGTAGCAGCCAGACATTAGGTTTAATTACAGTGGAGACTACTCTGTGCGTGCTGTGACTAAAGCCCTCCAATGGCCCTGTGGAGTAAGGGCTTTTGGAAGCAGACCTCTAATTTCACTCACCTAATTTAACATTTAGCATGTTTATCATGGAGGCGTCTCATTTGACATCAGGATCAACCAGACAAATCACTCCAACAAAAAACGGCCATCCAACACCACCCACAGAATCATAAAAGAATTATCAATATGCCTATTATTTCCGTGTCCTCGTCTGGTGAGGTTTTCCGTGTTAACTCCTTGTGGTACCCTTCCGTGAATTAATTTAAGTTTCATCTTTGCAACTATACTCCCCCCGGAACCCAAAGACTTTGGTTTCCTGGAAGCTCCTTGGAAAAACACAGATGGATAGCTAGTTGACATCATTTATGGTCAGAACTACAATGGTATCTGATTATCTTTGTACCTTCATTTCGTTCTTGATTAATATAAACATTTTTGGTGAACACTTTCACTTTGGTTCATCGTGTAGTGGTCCAAAAATTTCATCTCTAGTGACATAATGATTTTCCCTGGCTGTCCCTCTTAATCATGGCCTCAGTTTAAAAAAAGAACCAAATAGAAGTGGAGTACTATTCTAATATTCCTATCTGAAATATTCAGGTGCCTGGCCTGCTTTTATCACTCTAACGTTTAAAAGTAAACACTTCAAGCCCCAAGGACACTCAGTAAAGAGCATCAAATGGGTGCAGAGAGGCATGGGCTAGAACAGGTGGTAGCTCATTTCATGGTGGACCGCCAGCGAAATCTCAAGATACAAATATGAGCTTTTTAACTGCAGCAACTTCAATATATCCTATTAGAGCTGGGATTACTGCTGCTGCTAGCACCAGACTTGCCCTCCAACGCATCCTCTTTAAAGAATTTACGGTGTACTCATTCCAATTACAGGTCCACAAAAGAGTTCTGTATTGTTATTTTTCATCACTACCTTCTTGAATTTGGAGTGGGTAACTTGCATGCCTGCTGCCTTCCTTGGATGTGGTAGCTGTTTCTCAGACTTCATCTTGGGAATTGAACCCTGATTTCCCGTTATTTGTGGTCATAATGGTAGGCACAAAAAGTACCAACAAAAGTTGATGGGGTAGGCATCCAAATGTATTATGGCCATCACAGGGATGTGTGATTGGCCCAAGATTATCTAGAGTCATCAATGTGGCCGGTTGAGCCTGGATTAGTCTTTATCTGTTAAATGCATACAACCTGGGAGGTCAACACTCATCAGTATGTATTAGCTCTAGGATTACCACAGTTATTCAAGTAACAGATAGAGCGATTGAAGGAGCCATAACTGATTGTTAGAAATGGGGTCTCTAGTTGGCTGAGATATGCACCCTGTCCAAATAGGGACCACCAAACTAGTCAGGATAAGTCAGATACACACCCTAAATTAACCTGTGCTCACCCTCTGGTAACTTGGCTCAGAGCAGTGAGGCTTAACTTAAGAGGCAATGTGTAAGGTATTTGTCAATAACTAAACTACAGTAACACAGTGAAAACATCACAAAAATACTCCACTCCAGTATAAAAACAATTAGGAATATTTATCTGAAACAAGACGAAGACAAAAATCACATGAGCATTTCTCAGGCTATCACCTTAAATACATCAGGTAATCACAGTGCTCAAGGGAGCACAATTGCTTTTTTTATTATCTATATAACAGTGCTTTGAGCGACGCCTGGGGGTTACCTGGAGGTCGGAGCAGGAAAGCAATGCTCCCTACGTGATTGACCAAGTTAGTTGATGTTGGTCCCTTGAGACCGATTTGTTCTCAGTCAAACACTAGGAAGCCCATGAGCATGCACAGATCTTCCCAGGTTCACCGTACCTTCAACCGAAGTGGCCGAGGTGGGAGCTGTCGCCCAAGAAGGTGATGCCTACTGCCTACTGAACTTACTACAGGTTGTTCTATCAATACGGTCCAAGGAGTCCCCGATCACTATCTAGAATTTCAAGATGTATTCCAAAAACCATCCAGACCTGTGTTACCCCCACATAGAGATTATGACTGTGCAATTCTCCTGGAACCTGGGGCGATCGTTCCCTTTGGGAGAATGTATTCTCTCACGGAACCTGAAAAGGAAGTTCTCAAAGATTATCTGCAAGAAAATCTGCACAGCGTTCTTATTGTGCCATCATCCTCTCCGGCGGGGGCTCCTCTCTTTTTTGTACCCAAGAAGACTAAAGATCTTCGTCCCTGTCTGGATTTTCGTGGTTTAAATAAGATCACTATAAAAGACTGTTATCCTCCACCCCTCATCAAGGATATTCTGGAGGCAGTTAGAGGGGCTCAACGGTTTACTAAACTAGATCTTCGTGGAGTTTACCACCTTTTGCGCATCAAAGAAGAAGATGAGTAGAAGACTGCCTTTCGAACCCCATTTGGTCATTATGAGTACAGAGTCATGCCTTTTCGTCTCACCAATGCCCCCTAAATTTTCCAAAGATTTATGGACTCTGTGTTTTCTGATCTCTTGAACCATACTGTAGTCACGTACTTAGACGATATCCTTATTTATTCTAGACATCCTGAACTTCATTCTATGCATGTGAAACAAGTCCTCCAAAGACTCAGGGTACATCAACTGTGCTGTAAACCAGAGAAATGTGAGTTTGATAAGACCGAAGTCAAATATTTGGGTTATCATCTTAGTCCCATTGGAATAGCTATGGACCCGCAAAAGGTACAATCCATCCTAGAATGGCTTTCCCCTTCCTCCATTAAGGAAACTCAATGTTTTCTAGGACTGGCTAACTTTTATCAACAGTTTATTTTTGACTTTGCGGAACAGACCAGCCACATTACTCAAACATTAAAGAAGGAGAATTTATGTAAAGGATTTGTCTGGACAAGGGTGGCTGAAACAGTCTAAAAAAGGCCTTCACTCAAGTACCGATACTGAGACACCCAGATACCAACAAACAATTTGTTGTTGTCATTGATGCTTCCGAAAGAGCTATCGGAGCTGTCTTACTACAACAAGAAGATGATGATGGTCTAGAACATCCTGTGTTCTATTTGTCTCATGTAATCTCTATGTCAGAACAACATTACTCAGTATTAGAAAGGGAGTTATTAGCCCTCGAAGACAGCCTGCCTAGAGTGGAGACAATTCCTTATGAGTTCCAAAGAGCCCTTCGAGGTGAGAACGGACCATCGTAACTTACAATGTTTACATAACTTTCAATGCCACAACAGTCGTCAGGCTCGTTGGGCCTTTTTCTTCAGTCAGTACGACTTCTATGTCACCTACATTCCTGGATCCCAAAACATACTGCCCGATGCTGTGTCTCGCCGTTATCCAGATTGTACTCCTACCCCATCACAATATCTGCTTGAGCCCAGTAAGATCATCGGTGTAGCTCAATCATTCCTGGATGAGGTACAACTGGAAAATTCCAACCTTTCGGATCAAGAGTTAAAGAACTTAAACCCCTAACACGTAAACAGAAGGGGTATTATTATTATAGGAACCTGTTGTTCCTCCCCACTAGCGGAGTAAGAGAAAAGGCGCTACAAACGTGCCATGATTCTCCGGTTGCTCATCATAGAGGCATCAAGGCCACACAGGAATTATTCTTGCGATCTTTCTGGTGGCCTACCTGGAAATTGGATGTCGAAAGATACTTTCAGGCCTGTCCCATATGTGCCCAAGTAAAAATACCCCGTACCAGACCTGCGGGATTGCTACAACCGTTACCTGTTCCACCTGCTCCCTGGCACACCATTTCTACCGATTTCATGTGTTCACTACCTCCATCAGCAGGAAACCAGGTTATCATGGTCACAATAGATTCCTTTACAAAAATGGCTCACTTCACTGCCCTGAAAAATTACCTACCTCTCAAGAACTAAGTCAGATATTTATCCATCATATTTTTCGTCTCCGTAGACTCCCACACAGCATTGTATCAGACAGGGGACCTCAGTACATCTCCCGGTTTTGGAAACATTTCTGTAGGATACTGAATATCAATATAGCATTATCATCTGGCTTCCTTCCCCAAACCAATGGACAGACCGAACTTCTCAACCAAGGACTAGAGCAGTATCTTCGCTGCTTTTGTAATTCTACCCAGAGTAACTGGAACACTTACCTTCCTATCGCTGAATTCTCTTACAATAACACTGTCCATAGTGCCTCCAAGGTCACTCCCTTTTTCTGTTCTTATGGCTATCATTCTACTTCTTTTCCTACTACTCCTCAGTCTACATCTTCTCTTCCTGCTGTCACCTCATTTTCCAAATGACTTCTGAAGATCCATAGATTGATTCGATCTAACTTGCTGAACACTAAATGATATATGAAGAGAATGGCAGATAAGTAGTGCAGGGATGCTCCAGTATATCACATCCAGGAAAAAGTCTGGTTTTCTTCAAAATTTCTGCCTTTGCGACTTTCTCAGAAGAAGTTTACACCTCGTTACTACGGTCCTTTCTGTATTCTTCAGCTGATTAATCCTGTTACTGTCCATCTTCATTTACGTTGTACCTGGAAGATCCATCCGGTCTTTCATGTTTCCCAGCTCATACCCTATGTATCTGATCCTTACTCTCAGCAGTTTCCATGTCCTCCTCCATTATTGGTGAATGATGTACCAGTATATGAGGTACAGGAAATTTGTGACTCTCCTATCTTTCGCAAACGTCTTCTGTATCTGATTCATTGGAAGGGTTATCCTGTTAGTGAATGCTCTTGGGAAGATGCGTCTTCTGTTCACGCCCATCTTCTGATTCGTCACTTTCACAGCTTGTTTCCGCACAAACTTGGACCTTCGGGGGGGGGGAACCTACTGTTGCGCCGCGGCACACAGCGCGAGCCAAACATTCGGCTCAGGCCACGGCGCGCGGCGCGGAGACACGCTGCGCCCCGAGCCTGTTGTGTAACATACGAGGCCCCAAATTGGGCATGGGGCCTCGATCTTTCATCACGCGGCGTGCTTTCAGGCAGGTCTAACCCTCCCCCACTCACCTGCTATTGTTGTCTTCTTCTTTTCTTTCACTCTCATTTGTGCCTCCCTTTATGTTTTTCCTTCTTCCCATATAACCCCTCTCTTCCCAGCATGCTTTAGTTCCCTACTCTCTATGGCTCCTTGTCTATTACTTTCTATGTGTTTTTCCCTATCTTAAATGGTGTCCTTGCATTTCCTGTTGGTCACTTCCTGTTTTTTGGGGTATTTAAGGGCTGTGATTCTTTCCCTCCTTGCGCTGCAACACTTTCTGTTTGGATGGTGTCTTCGCTCCTGTTTCCTTGTGTCAGATACTGGTTCACGTTTTTTCCAGTATTTTTCCTGTTCTTTTTGATCTTGTATTTCCTTATTAATTTTGCTCTTGTTTCAGGAAATGTCCTTTTTGGAGGTTTTTTCCCCTTTTAGGGTTTTTGTTCCATCTGGCACTACTTCTGAAGGAAAAGGCCTGCCCTTGGTGTTCCTATCGCCTGCAATACTTGGCAACCAGAAAGAGTCGCCCTTAGCTGGGCCAAGGCCGAACATTCAGGAACAAGAACCTCGCCACTCGTCCTGCGGACTCCAGGTTAAAGCAGTGAGTAAGTCATGACAGGAGCCTTGTGACTCCAATCACTGGTTTTGTGGGTTGGAAAGGATGTGGGTTAATGTGCCGCACTGGGCAATCCTTGGGCCAGAGTTGGCGATCCGTGGACATGGAGGAACACAGGGCAACATTCCCTGTTGATTAGGATCCTTTTGCCTTCTTCCAGTAGTGTACTAATTTGGTGGGGTCAGAACCCCAGTACTTACACCCAAAGGGTGCCTTTGATGTAGGGGGTGACTTCAAAGGAACTCTCTGAAGTGCACAAGGATGCCTTTCAATTCAGTTCTGTCTGCAAGTCTACCAGTGGGGTGGAATTAGTCCTTTGTGTGAGGTTAGGTCACTATCTTTTGAAGTGTGTGAGCCCCTCTCATCCTTCCTACCCATCAGTATGCAGATGAATGCAGATGCAGTTGAGTGTCCTGTGTTGGGACTGTCTAGAGGGAATGTACAAATGTAACTGTCACCCTGATAAGCCTAGACGTGTATTGGAGGTAGGCTCTCAGGCACATAGAGCAGTAAGAGCAGACAAATGCCCACTTTCTAAAAGTTGTATTTCTAAAATAGTAATGTTAAATCAAACTTTACCAGAAAAGAGGTTTTTTATTACCATTCCAATTATATGAAACATGATTGAGCTACTTCTTTCTGATTAGGAATTACATCTTAAACGTATATTCCCCATGGTGGCCGACGAAAGGGGTAGGCCTCACAGTAGTGAAAAATGACTTTGGGAGTTTTTTCACTACCAGGGCATGTAAGACTTAAAAGTATAGGTCCTGCCTTTTACTCACATAGAACCCTGGCCTACAGGTTACATATGATAAAAGGGGATTTTAAGGCTTGGCAAGAGGTTTTAAATGGCAAGCCGAAGTGACAGTGAAACTGCACACACAGGGCACTAGTGGGCCTGGCTGTCTCTGTGATGATGAAAGTGAAAGGGAAAGGCAGGCCAAGGTGCAGCCTGAGTGAGATACAGGGGTGTTGGGGACATACTGCTGAAAGTGTGTCCTAAGCTGCTATGAAAATGTGCTGGGTGCAGAGGGTAACAGTGTAGTGCATGGGGCCTAGGTCACCAGGTGGCATCTGAGTCCTAGAACAGCTCAACCCCTTCCACTACTATGGGGTGAAAGTTGCCAGGCTGTTCGGCCTTTGCTCTTCTGGGCAGGTCCCTCCTAGGAAGGCAGGCCCTCAACTCAGACACTCCTTGAAAGAATGGAAGATCTTTGCTTGAAACAACAGCTGACACTGGCCAAGCAATCTATCCTTAAATGGACCAAGCTTGTTCAATCAACTGAAGTATGGTGCTGGCCGGACCCTTCCTGGGCAGGCTGCCCTGCGCAGGGATGTTGGCTATGTGTCCCTGTTTGCTGTCCTTGGGAGCAGACTCAAAGGAAAGGCACTTCAGACAGGCAGGGCTGATAGGCAGAAGTACTTGTCCCTAATAATCTAGACTAAGGCTATCCCGCCTTTCTTGCAATCTGTGTGCACTGAATGCTAGCAGGGACCATTGGCGCAAATTCCTCTGCCCCGTGGAGCCCTGACTGGTCCTCAAGAAGCAAATGGGCCCTCATAGGGACTTCCAGGGCAGTCTGGCCATCTGTATGTGCCATAGTAATGAACAGCACTTGACCAGATGCCCAAGGGCTCAGATTGACCAGATGGCCTGGCTTGAAGGAGAGCCATCTGGTTGTGGCATCCCTTAATGAAAAGGCTTCTGCTCACCCTTGGAGGACCCAGGAACTCTGAGGCTGAGTTCTTGGAGCCCCAGCTGGGCATCAGTAGGGGGAGGCTGAAAGAGCTCTGTCCCTAGGACTGGAGGCACCTTTACATGCAGTCAAAGCAGGAGAGGCCCTCCCAGCACCTGTGGGACCCCCATCCTGGGCACTTTGCCTGGTGGTGAGAAAGATAAGGGAACCCTGGGCCTGGAGCTACTGCCTTATGGCCAGTCTGGGGCTCTGACCTGGGGCCTGCTCAGAGTTTCTCCACCCGGGTCACCAGGGGAGGGCTCCATGGGCCTGCAAGATCCCATCCTGGGTACGTTACCATGTGGAAAGCTGGAGAGCAGAGCCCAGAAACATGGCTCCTAACCCAGGGAGCAGTCAGAGCTGCTGAACCTGGTAAGACTTCCTGAACCTGGCCAAGGAGAGCCTCTTGGGGCCCACAGGACCATGTCATGGGTCCTGTGTGACATATCAGGCTAGGAGCCGAGGCAGTGGTGTGAGGATTCCACTGATGGCCAGCTGCAGTTCTGACAGGGTGCACGGTCAGGGCTTCTCTTCCCCATCCTGGGCACTCTGTGAAAAGGAAGTCCAGAGAAGGGAGCCCAGGACCCTGGTAGGCTTGCAGACCCAGACCTGCTGGTTCAGTGGGCTTGCAGGCCCAGGCCTGCTGGCTCCTTAACCCTGCAGAACCCCATCCCGTATGCTTTGTGGCTCAGAAGCCTTGATGAGGGGGGCATGATAAAGTGCCTCCAACAAAATAGCCTAATCCCAAATAGGCGTAAGTATGCCAGATCAACCAGAGTTCACAATCAGGCCTTCCTGTCCAGGACCATGGAGCCATGCCCCCGAGCTTTGCTGTAGAAAGGGATAGCAAATGAAGCCCCGGCCATGCTGGAGCTCTGACCAAACGTATGACGATGGCTTATATCCATGCTGGAGAAGAAGGAAAGGGCTTCCTGGGTCTGCTGCTTCCTCTTTGCCAGGTTCTACTCTCGTGGGGTAAGGTGCATAGCCAGAACTGTAAACCTTGTACCTGGCCTGTTGATGGTACCACCTGAATGATGCGGGACAATGACAGTCACCACCACTTGGGACTATGCCCAGGCATCTGCTGAGGTCTTCTTGGAGCTTTCCTGGGCTTGTGTTTCAGATTGGTGCCCTAAGGTAAGTTTGGCCATCATGCAGGACTGCTCTCTGCTCTCGGCCCAAACCCAGTGGAGCAGCAAGGGAGTGTTCCCCGGTCTGCAGCCACCCTGCTTGGGTAGTGACTGCTGCCACCATACTGTGGGATGAGTTTGTTGCCTTGGTGGGTGCCTTCTACCTTCCTGGAGCCCATGTGTGGGGAACCAAGGAGGATTAAGCCAAGCTCACCCCAAACCCTCTCCCCTCAGGCATGCCCAGGAAGCTGATTTTTCTTGACTATTAGGCCCCCACAAAGTAGAGGCTTACAAAACCTGGGGGGGGACAAAAGTTAGAGTTAGTCGCCCGGCCAGCCTGCAAGCCACCTGGTCTGACAGCCATCTGGTCAGCCAGCCCACCAGCAATCTGGCTGGCCTGTCTGCTGGTGATCTGGCCTGCCAGCCATCTGGTCGACCAGCCTGGCGGCCATATGGCCTGGGCCAGCCCAGCAACCAGATGGCCCAGGCCGACCTAGCAACTAGGTGGCCCAGGCTGACCCATTGACCAGATGGCCCAGGCTGACCAGAGCAACCCAGACCTCAGGCACATGACAGGAGTAGCTGTGCATTCTCTGCCACACCTCTTGCATGAGGAATGTGAGATAGCTGCTCTGCTACATACAAAACCCTGATCCAAAATCAGGCTGTGTATGAATGATTCAGCACCGGGTGCCCCAAGAACATGCAATGCACTAAGGGCAATGGAGGCAGTCCCTTTCCGTCCATACTTCGATCCCTAAACAAGAAGCCCTGTGCACAGGCCCAGCGACCGGCTATCCCAGGCCAACTGAGGCTCAACCGCACTGTGGTATCTTTAACAGTTTAGAGGGGATTCTGATTTAGAGGTATTCAGTCATAATCCCACAGATGGTAGCTTTGTCGCATTGGCTCCTCAGTCAAGCACATACAGCAAATGTCTGAACTCCCGGGAGTGGCACAATGGAAAGCCCTTCTGAGATGGAACCCATGCTTATCCAGCATGACCAGGGGGAAACTGAATTGCAGTGCTTCCCTAGGATAGGACCTCCCCTGAAATTCAATGAGGCACAGTTAAATGGCAGGAGGAACTAGGACGCTTAAGGTAGCCAAATGTATTGTCATCTAATCTGTGAAGTGCATGAATGGATGAAGAAGATTCCTACTGTCCGTACCTACTATCTAGCAAAGCCACAGCCAAGGGAATGGGTTTGGCAGAATCAGTGGGATAAGAAGTCCCTGTTGAACTGGACTGTAGTCTGAAATGTTCAAGTGACATGAAAGGTGTAGGATAAGTGGGAGACTCTTGGGCCGCTGGTGAAATATCACTACTTTTATAGTTTTTTCACTCCCCCAGTGAGGCAGGGGGGCGGGTCCATGGGGCTCTCACTTCAGTCACCAAGCGCCCGCCAGACGCTACCCACTACCAGCACAGTGGCAGGTGAGAAATTTGACTGGGGTGGTAAACCTGTCAAACAATAACAGAGGTGTCCTAAGGCGGGCTCCAGGAAGACAGAAACCTCAGTTGGAGCAGAAGGCCAAATGTTCGCTTGATTTCGATGTTCAGTGTGAATACAGACTGTGAAAACAGAGACTCACGATCCTTCTGACTTTTTGGGTTCAAGCAAGAGGTGTCAGAAAAATTACCACAGGGATAACTGGCTTGTGGCAGCCAAGCTTTCATATTGACACCCAATTTTTATTCTTCGATGTTGGCTCTTCCTGTCATTGTGAAGCCAAATTCATTAAGCATTAGTTCCCCCACTAATAGGGAACATGAGCTGGGTTTAGACCGCTGTGAGACAGGTTAGTTTTACCCTACTGATGTGTTATTGTAATAGTAATCCTGCTTAGTACAAGAGGAACCACATGTTCAGACATTTATTATGTGTGCTTGACTGAGGAGCCAATGTGATGAAGCTACCTTCTGTGGGATCATGACTGAACACCTCTAGGTCAGAATCCCCGGTTGGCCTGGGATGCCTGGCCTCTGGGCCTGTGCCTAGGGACGTTTACTTTGGGACCAGAGTGTGGTTGGAAGTGGGCCGCCTGCAACACATGTTCGTGGGGCACTGAGTGCTGAATCTTTCTCAGATGACCTGATTCCGGTTCAGAGTTTTTTAAGTAGCATAGCAGCTACCCCGCTTGATCTATTGAAATTCCTCCTCTGAGCCAAGTTTGTGCCTCTATCTAAGGGCACTCCTGCACACGTGGGGGTCCCTCTGCTGCCATTTGTAGCAGGAGTGTAAACTACTCACTCCTGACTCTGGTAGGTAGTGATGACAAATAATAGAGAACTCTTTTGAGGCCCTCTAATTGGAATGAGTACACTCTAAAACCTTTAAAGAGAATCCATTACACCCCCTTGATGCTCTTTGCTAAGTGCACTGAGAATCCAAAGCGTTTACTTTGAAAATAGTAGAGTGTTCATAGCTGGCCAGTTACCTGAATATTTCAGCAAGGAATAATGGTAAAGGACTCCAGTTCTATTTGGTTGGTTTTCTGAGCTGTGGCCATGATTAAGAGGGACTGCCAGGGTCATTTGTGTTGTGCTGCTAGAGATGTAACTCTTGGACTGTAGTAATCATTTCGGTCAGCTTGTGTGTACCTTTTAGTTATATATTGATATATGATCATATATTTATAAATCATATATATTTATAAATATTATATATAATATATCTATATTTTTTAAAAGAGCATCAAATTTCATTGCCACCTGCGGACTAATATATTTTAATGCAAAAAGAACAAGTGATGGATGGAATGCTGAACAATGTCAAACATTCACCCCCAGTACAGAGATCTGGGCCTAAATCCATCATTGGTTTTCTGCCCATGCCATTCCAGTTTAGACCCAGCCATATGCAAATCAGTCTTGACCCTGTTCCCCATGGGAACAGTCCAGCCCAAACTGCCAGGCCAGGTCTTCCCTGGACTGGAAACAAGCATCCTGGGATCGGTTTCGGGGTTTCACCCCTCATCAGGCTAGCTTGAATCCAGTGGCATGGGAAGCACGGGACCGACTTCTGGGCATCCCCTTCCCACTTAGGGCGACAAATGCAAAAAGAACAAGTGATGGACGGAATGCTGAACAATGTCAAACATTCACCCCCAGTACAGAGATATGGGCCTAAGATATTTTAACTCCAGGCTCCATTTGACTTTAGAATTTGCTATGGGTCACTCATGACATAGGGCCTGATTACAACTTTGGAGGACGGTGTTAATCCATCCCAAATGTGACGGATATACCACCTACCGTATTACGAGTTCCATAGGATATAATGGACTCGTAATACGGTAGGTGGTATATCCGTCACATTTGGGACGGATTAACACCGTCCTCCAAAGTTGTAATCAGGCCCATAGTATGTACATGGCTCTGGTCCTCCCACCATGCAAGTGGGAAGTTGCAACGGATATTCCTGGATTCACACCTGAGTACTCAATTAGGAATTTGTTTTTAAATTTTAGGTTTTCTGCTTGTGTTGTTTACTTGATTCTAAAATTGTTTTATAATGCACAAAATAGCAATTGCGCTTAGGAGCGAACTAGGTCCATTTCTTGTCACACTTTGCACATTCGCTGCTATCTTGTTTTTTAGATATTGTTTATTATAATAGTGGTTCACAGTTGCTATGATTTTTATTAATCTGCAGTTAAGAAATACTTACCTCACCTCACTTACCTTATGGACTGGGGCAAAGTGAACCAAAGTGAAAATATTTGCCAAGAATGTTTTCATTATTCAAGAAAGAAACTCGGAGGCTCAAAAATGATCAGATACCATCATAGTTACGACCATAAACGATGTCAATTAGCAATCTGGGAGCATTATTGCTATGACCCCCCAAGGAGCTTCCGGGATATCAAAATCTTTGGAGTGTGGGAGGAGTATGGTTGCAGAGCTGAAACTTAAAGGAATTGATGAAAAAGAGCACCAACAAAAGAGGAGCCTGCAGCTTCATTGACTCAACATTGGAAACCTCACCCGCCCAGGACACAGAAAAAAATGATAGATTGATAGCTCTTTAACATTTTTGTAGCTGGTGGTGCAAGGCAGTTCTTAGTTGATAGAGCGATTTATGTGGTTGATCTCAATAAAAACAAGATGCCCCTATGCTACACATGCTAAATGTTAAATTAGATGGGTGAAATTTGAGGTCTGCCTCCAACAGACCATACTCCAAAGGGCCATTGGAGGGGTTTAATCAGGGTGAGCACAGAGTAGTCCCCACTGTGGTTAAACCTAAGGTCTGGATGCTTTTAAACTTGATGGGCAGAGAAAAATCTGATTTGGTATGTGTACTCCATAGCAACGGAGAATCCTTAAAGTCAAGAAAGAAATTTCCCATGTAAACATTATCTATACTCATTTTCCTGAAAAGACCATTATGATATAGGGGAAACTGTGTTCAAGAACTATTTAAAGCCCATAATCACCTGTGAGTAAAATAGCTATTAACATTTCCTTACAGTATTCATAAAATACAATGGCAAGTATACGTGAAAACCATTGTAAGATCATCACTCCAGCTGCAAAACAATCCCCATCCCTATTTCCTATCTGGATAAATCCTAAAACCATCCCAAATTTATTCAATGGAAATGGTCATTGACCTTGAACATTTACTAAATAACAGTACAAGGTATGTGTACCAACCATTTAACCCCCATTATTTCCATGTAAGAGAATGTATGCCTATTTCCTCAACATATCACTACACTACAGTGACAGGTACATGTTATACCCATTTAACACCCATCATCTCTCCATGTAGAAATCATTATGGTCACTATCCCAAAAGAGCTACTAAAAATACTGTCCCCAGGTTATGTAATAGCCTTTTAGTCCTCATATTCCTCTATGTAAACCTTATCTATTCCCATTCCCTAACTTGACCAATATAACATAGGGGAAATTGTATTCGAACGCTATTTAAAAGCCATAATCCCCTGTCAGTAAAATAGCTATTACCATTTCCTTACAAGATTCATTAAAATGCAGTGGCCAGCATAAGTAAAAGCCATTTATTGTCCATCATTCCAGATAAAAAAAAACTATCCCTACTTCCTACCTGAAACAATCCTATTACAGTTCTGAAAATATTAATTGGCCATGCAACCACCATAACCTTTAACCTTTAACCTTTTAACCCCATCATTCCCATTTAAAAAAATAGTTATGCCCTTTTTTCAACACATGCCACTACGCTACAGGGGCAGTTGTATGCAATAGCCATTTAAAACCCATCATCCCTCATGCAGAAATCAGTATGGCTATTTTCTCAAGAGGGCTATGTAAAATACCATGCCAAGGGTGGTATGCATCAGCCATTAACCCTCATATTTCCCTTTAATCATTGTCTGTTTGAAATTTCCTAACAGGGCCATTATAATATAGTGAAATATATGTTCAACAGATGTTTAAGGACCATAACCCCCTGTGAATAAAGTAGCAATTACCATTTCTTTACAGTAATAATGAAAGTACACTTGCAGGTATATGTCAAGGCCATTTAACGCACATCCTCTTCAATGTGGAAAATCCATTTCCCTAATACCTACCTTGAACAATCCTAATATATTTTCAAATGTAACACTCATAATCCCCCATGCAGAACACAGCTATGCCTACTTACCTTCAACATTTACTAAATAACAATATTGGATGTATGTACCAGTCATTTAACCCACATCATCCCCATTAAAAAAAATTATGTATATATATATATGTTAGAAATGGGGTTTTTGGTTGGCAGTCAGGTTGCCCTCTGTCCAAGCAAGAACCCTCACTCTAGTCAGGGTAAGTCACACACAATCCAAAATCAGCCTGTGCCCACCCTCTGGTAGCTTGGCACGAGCAGTCAGGCTTAACTTAGAAGGCAATGTGTAAAGCATTTGTGCAATAAATCATACAACACCATAATATAACACCACAAAAATACACCACACAGTGTTTAGAAAAATATATAATATTTATCTGGGTATTTTCAGGTCAAAACGATCAAAGTTGCAATATGAATTTGTAAAGATATCACTGAAAAGTGATATAAAGTGTCTTAAGTCTTTAAAAAGCAAACAAAGTCTCTTTCAAGCACAAAGTACCTGGTTTGGAGCGGAAAATCTACTCAGAGGGCCACAGAAGAAGAGATGCGTGGAAAAAGGGTGTGTGCGTCGATTTCTCCCCAGCACACATGGACTTGTGTCGTTATTTTTCACGCGGGAAGTCAGGCGTCGTTTTCCAGCACGCGGACAGTCTCTGTCTTCTTCTTCTTCTGTGGATCGCGGGGATTACCAGATGTCCTGGGTCTGTGCGTGGATTTCCTGCTTGTTTTCCAGCTGCGTGTCGGTCTGCGGGGCTGCACGTCAAAATTACGATCTCACGGCAGGCGTCGCGTCGATTTCTCCTCTAGAGGTCGGGCGGCGTTGTCCTTGCGAAGCTGTGCGTCGAAGTTCCGGTTGTCCCGAAGGCGTCGCGTTGATCAGCGTCGGTGTGCGGCGTTTTTCTCGCCGTGGAACAAGCTGTGTGTCAAAATTTTCGGCGCACGGAGAGTCCAAGTGAAAAAGAGAAGTCTTTTTGGTCCTGAGACTTCAGGGAACAGGAGGCAAGCTCTATCCAAGCCCTTGGAGAGCACCTTCACAGCCAGACAAGAGTTCAGCAAGGCAGCAGGCCAACAGCAAGGCAGCGGTCCTTTGTAGAAAGCAGACAGGTGAGTCCTTTGAGCAGCCAGGCAGTTCTTCTTGGCAGGAAGTAGTTTCTGGTTCAGGTTTCTTCTCCAGCAAGTGTCTGATGAGGTAGGGCAGAGGCCCTGTTTTATACTAAGTTGTGCCTTTGAAGTGGGGGTGACTTCAAAGAGTGCCTAAGAAATGCACCAAGCCCCCTTTCAGTTCAATCCTGTCTGCCAGAGTCCCAGTAGGGGGTGTGGCAGTCCTTTGTGTGAGGGCAGCCCCTCCACCCTCCCAGCCCAGGAAGACCCATTCAAAATGCAGATGTATGCAAGTGAGGCTGAGTACCCTGTGTTTGGGGTGTGTCTGAGTGAATGCACAAGTAGCTGTCAACTAAACCTAGCCACACGTGTTTAGAAAAACATATAATATAAATGCAGGTCAAAAACGATCAAAGATGCAATAAGCAAATGTAGAAATATCACTGAAAAGTGATATGAAGTGTCTTAAGTCTTTTAAAAGAAAACAAAGTCCCTTTCAAGCACAAAGTACTTGGTTTGCGTAAAAAATCTCCGCAAAGGGCCACAGAGGAGGAGAAGCGTGGAAGCAAAGGGGTGTGCGTCGATTTCTCGGGCTGCACACAGTGATGCGTAATTTAGTTTCCACGCAGGGATGGCTGCGCGTCGATTTCCGGCGCTCGGTCGTGGATCCTCTTAGGGTTGCGGGGTTTTCAGACACCCCAGGGACGGTGCGTGGATTTCCTGCGCTGGCAGGACAAAGTCACAGGAGCTCCATTGATCCGGTGGGGGTTGCGTCAAATTTTCTACTGCACGGCAGGCACTGCGTCGATTTCTCTCTGGAAGTTGAGCTGCGTTATTCCGGCTCGGCTATGCGTTGATCCAATGGGCCGTGCAGCGAATTTCCAGTCGCTACGCTGGTGCTGCGTCAATCTTCTTGTTGCAAAGTCAGGCTGCGTTGTTCCAGTTCGGCGTGCAGTGAAATTTTTACCGCGGTGCAGTCCGAGCATCGTTTCTGGCAGGCTGTGTATCGAATTTTGCCGCACAAGGAGTCCTTCTTGAAGAGATGAAGTCTTTTTGGTCCTGAGATTTCAGGGAACAGGAGGAGAGCAGCAAGACAGCAGGGCAACAGCAAGGCAGCAGTCCTTCACAGAAAACAGTCAGGTGAGTCCTTTGGGCAGCCAGGCAGTTCTTCTTGGCAGGATGCAGGTTGTAGTTACAAGTTTCTTCTCTAGGAAGTGTCTGAGTTGGAAGGGGCAGAGGCCCTGTTTATATACCCAAATGTGCCTTTGAAGTGGGGGAGACTTCAAAGAGTGGCTTAGAAGTGCACCAGGTCCCCTTTCAGTTCAATCCTGTCTGCTCGGGTCCCAGTAGGGGGTGTGGCAGTCCTTTGTGTGAGAGCAGGCCCCCCACCCTCCCAGCCCAGGAAGACCCATTCAAAATGCAGATGTATGCAAGTGAGGCTGAGTACCCTGTGTTTGAGGTGTGTCTGAGTGAATGCACAAGGAGCTGTCAACTAAACCCAGACAGATGTGGATTGTAAGGAATGTAAAGATTTACATGCAGATACATGCTCTCTTTCTAAAAGTGACTTTTCTAAATTGTAATATTAAATCAAACTTCAACATTCAGCAGGATTTTATATCACCATTCTGGCCATACTAAACATGACCTTCCTACTCCTTTCAAATCAGCAGCTACCAATCAAACAATGGATGAGGGCAGCACCAATGTTAGACTATGAAGGGAGCAGGCCTCACAGCAGTGTAAACATGAATTTAGAAGTTTTACACTAACAGGACATGTAAACTACATAGGTACATGGCCTGCCTTTTGCCTACACAGCACCCTGCCCTATGGGTTACCAAGGGCATACATTAGGGGTGTCTTATATGTTGACAAATGGGAGTTTTAGGCTTGGCAAGTACTTTAAATGCCAAGTCGAATTGGCAGTGAAACTGCACACAGAGGCCTTGCAATGGCAGACCTGAGACAAGTTAAAGGGGCTACTTAAGTGGGTGGCACAATCAGTGCTGCAGGCCCACTAGTAGCATTTAATGTACAGGCCCTGGGCACATATAGTGCACTCTACTAGGGACTTATAAGTAAATTAAATAGTCCAATTGGGCATGGTCCAATGTTACCATGTTTAAAGGGAGAGAGCATATGCACTTTAGCACTGGTTAGCAGTGGTAAAGTGCGCAGAGTCTAAAAACCAGCAAAAACAGTGTCCAAAAAGTGGAGGGAGGCAGGCAAAAAGTCAGGGGTGACCACCTGACGGCTGTCAGGTCTAACACGATTGAAAGCGGCACAGAGAGCAAATCAGAATCCACAGATGATGATGAACACTAGTGCCCTGCAAGAAGTACTACAGCAGGTAATAAATGTTGTCCACCCTAGATGTAGAGGATATGGTGTTCAAATAGATCAGAGTGGAGGTATTCTTGATGTCCAGTCATTGAAGAAGACTAACTCATGTCATGCCTGCAGAAAGTTGGGTTTTGACAGTGGGAATGTCCCGATAATAATGTGAATGTTCAAGTGCACAATACTGGAGTTGCTCAGACTCAAGGTAATAATCAGGTTCGAATTCAGAGAGTTCAAAAGCCCTGAGTTCAGAATGTACATGTGCCCCCAGAACACCAAATGCAGGTACCACAAGCCATGATTACAGATCAACAGGTGATTGTCCCTCAGCAAAACCTGAATCAAACGGCAAATGCAAACATGATTTAGATAGCATCACAATTTCCCTTAATTGAACTTAGGGATGAGGAATTAGCAGAAACGTTTCATAGTGGTAGTTCTGGTGATGAGGATAGCATGCTAGGTGCATCCTTACAGGTAGATCAACGTGGTCCCTATGTAAATGTGAATGTTATGGGCCATTCTTGGCTGACACTGGAGCTACACATTTCACTGTAGGAATAGCTAAAGGACCAAATTTGCCCCTTTCAGGAAAAATAATTTAAGTGATAAGAGTAGCAAATAAGCAAATGATAAATCCTGTGACAGAGTATGTCCTAATTAAAATAGGTTAATTTAAAGATGAGCATCAATTTGTCGTCTGTGATTCAAGTTGCATGAGTTTGCTAGGATGTGCTCTGTTGTGTAATTGTAAGCTGCACACCTAAAGGAATAGCAATTCAGACAAATGAGGAAGATGTGCCCTGTAAAATTAAAGAGCAGTACCCGAGTGTCACATTGTAACCAATGAAGACATATAGGCCCTCATTCTGACCTTGGCGGGCGGCGGAGGCCGCCCGCCAAAGTCCCGCCGTCAGGTTACCGTTCCGCGGTCGAAAGACCGCGGCGGTAATTCTGACTTTCCCGCTGGGCTGGCGGGCGGTCTCCTTCAGACCGCCAGCCAGCCCAGCGGGAAAGAGGCTTCCACGATGAAGCCGGCTCGGAATCGAGCCGGCGGAGTGGAAGCTGTGCGACGGGTGCAGTTGCACCCGTCGCGTATTTCACTGTCTGCGCAGCAGACAGTGAAATACATGTAGGGGCCCTCTTACGGGGGCCCCTGCAATGCCCATGCCAGTGGCATGGGCACTGCAGGGGCCCTCAGGGGCCCCGCGACCCCCCCCTACCGCCATCCGGATCTCGGCGGTCCGACCGCCGGGATCTGGATGGCGGTAGGGGGGGTCGGAATCCCCGCGGCGGTGCAGCAAGCTGCGCCGCCGCGGAGGATTCAATGGGGCCGCGGTACACTGGCGGGACCCCGCCAGTGGTGCCGGTCCGACCGCGGCTTTACCGCCGCGGTCGGAATCCCCATTGGAGCACCGCCGGCTTGTCGGCGGTGCTCCCGCGGTCCTCCGCCCTGGCGGTCAAAGACCGCCAGGGTCAGAATGAGGGCCATAATGATTTACCTGAAGATTTAAAAGGAACACTGACACCTGAAGTTTAGGATTTTTTAGACAAGGAAATTGGAATCATTAAAGGAGTTGAGCCCATTAAAATAACAGTGAAGCCAAACGTAGTGTATCCCCAAAATTCCCCTGTACAACATGTCCCAGAAAGAATTGCTGGAATTTCCCCTTTGATTAATTGTTTAATTGAGCAGGGTATCTTAAAAGAAATCTTGGGAAGTCAATGTGATTCTCCCATTTTAAGGTTGCAGAAGCCCAATGGAAAGTATTGCATAATTCAGGATTTGAGAAAAGTTAATGAGATTGTCGTTCCATGTTGTCTTGTGGTAGTGATTTTATTCCAAATTCACTGTGATGTTGAATGGTTTACAGTGATTGACCTTTGCCAAGCATTTTATTTCTACCATTGCATGAGATAAGTGAGTATTTATTCCCATTTAAATTTGACAGTCATATTTTGGAATGGTGCCAAACTCCTCAGGGGTATGGAGAGTCCCCATCCATTTTCAATTATATCTTGAAAATTAGTCTAGAGTCCCTTTAATTGTGCCCTATCATTTAGTCTTAGTGCAGTACATAGATGACCTGTGGGTTGCGTTAAATACCGGAGAAACATGCAGAAATGATTCCATTGCCTTTTTAAAATCGTTTAGGAGAGAATGGCCATTTGTCTCCTTCAAAATTACAGTATTGCAAGAAAGAAGTCCTGTATTTGGGTCACCACATTGAGAAAGGTGTGAATAAAGTGTCACAAGAAAGAATCTCAGCAATCATGAAAATGAATCCTCCAGTAATACAGAAAGAAGTCCAAAAGATGTTGAAATGGTTGACTACTGTTGTCAGTGAATTCCCAACTTTTCCCTTTTGGCCAAGTATTTACAGAGGATAACACATAAAGATGTGACTGATCTGGTACCATTGGATGACAAGTGCATACATGCCTTAACTGAGTTGAGAAAAAACGCCTGTGCCAAGCCACAGCTCTGGGGATGCCTGACTCTAACAAATGTTTTTCTTTGTTTTTTTGCAAAAGAGATGGATGTGCACTTTCAGTTTTGACACAGTTACACTGAAATGCAAACACGCCTGTGGCCTATTTTTCTGCTTCACTTGATCCTGTGGCTGCAGCAATGCTTGTTGTTTTGAAAGCTGTGGCAACCCTCAGCATCAGCATAAAACAGTGTGAAAGCATTGTGATGGGATATCTGCTGAACATTTTATACTCCAATCAGTGGAGATTTTGTTAACCCGCATAAAAGCCCAATATATAACAAGTGCCAGTTAACCCATTATGAGCAAGTGAATCTTGCCTCTTCAAATTTGAATATACATTTTTTTAAAGACCGCAATCCTGATGCCCATTCCTGTTGAAAATGGAAGTGACAGTGAAGTTGAGGTTGAGGTTGAGCATGACAGCCTCGATGTGACCGAATTGTGCAAACCAAACCAAGACCCGATATTCAAGATGTCCCCTTAGAGGAAAATGACCATGTCATGTTCATTGATGGCTTCTGTTTGAGAGCTAAAGATGGTACCCTGAGAGCAGATTATGCAGTTTGAACAGTCTCAGGTGTGATAAAAGCCTCCTGGCTTTGAGAAGTCTTTTGAGCCCAAGTAGCCAAATGGGTTGCACTTACTAGAGCATGCTATGTTTCTGAACACCTTAAAGTGACAACTTTCACTGATAGCCAATATGGGTTTGGTGTTGTTTATGATTTCAGACAATTATGGTCCCAGAGAGATGTTTTGACCTCTTCTGTTTCCCCAGTCCAAAACGGTGACAACATTTATCATTTGTTGAATGTATTACAGTTACCAGCAAAAAACTGCCGTAGTGAAATGTCTGGCCCGTAGAAAATCAACTGATTATGTTACCCTAGTTAATACCTATACAGACAATATTGCTAGGTATTGTCCTCTTAGTTGTACCTCCTTTAATCAAGTGGAATAGTGATGCACAAGTTAAGACAAGCCAACATTTTGATGACTGCTGTTGACATCTAGGAGGAAGTAAAAAGTCTGCAGAAAGAAGTGACAGATGAAGAACAGCAAAGTTGGATCAGAGCAGGATGTGTCAAAAGAATTGAAGATGATGTTTGATGAAAGAGTAGTATTGTCAAATAGGTTACTGTCCCTGTAGGAGGCTGGCCTGGCTTGTAGTGGGTACCAGAGGTACTTACACCTTGTGCCAGGTCCAGTTATCCCTTATTAGTGTAGAAGAGGTGTTTCTAGCAGCTTAGGCTGATAGAAGGTAGCTATAGCATAGCAGCTTAGGCTGAACTAGGAGACATGCAAAGCACCTACTATACCACTAGTGTCACATGCACAATATCATAAGAAAACACAATACACAGATATACTAAAAATAAAGGTACTTTATTTTTATGACAATATGCCAAAAGTATCTCAGTGAGTACCCTCAGTATGAGGATGACAAATATACACAAGATATATGTACACAATACCAAAAATATGCAGTAATAGCAAAAGGAAGTAATGCAAGCAGTGTAAAGTTACAATAGATTGCAATAGGAGCACATAGGTATAGGGGCAACATAAACCATATACTCCAAAAGTGGAATGCAAACCACAAATGGACCCCAAACCTATATGAGCTTGTAGAGGGTCGCTGGGTCTGTAAGAAAACAGTGAGGGTTAGAAAAATAGCCCACCCCAAGACCCTGTAAGGTAGGTGTAAAGTGTACCTACAACCCCAAGAGAGCACAGAAGTCGTGATAGGGGGATTCTGCAAGGAAAACCAACACCAGCGATGCAACAACAGTGGATTTCCAGACCTGAGTACCTGTAAGACAAGGGGACCAAGTCCAAGAGTCGCGACAGTGTCGAGAGTGGGCAGATGCCCAGGAAATGCCAGCTGAGGGTGCAAGGAAGCTGCCACTGGATGGAAGAAGCTTAGTGTTTTGCAAGAACGAAGAGGACTAGGAACTTCCCCTTTGGAGGATGGATGTCCCACGTCGTGAAGAAGCGTGCAGAGGTGTTCCCACGCAGAAAGACCGCAAATAAACCTTGCTAGCTGCAAGGGTCATGGTTAGGGTTTTTGGATGCTGCTGTGGCCCAGGAGGGACCAGGATGTTGCCACTTGGATGAGGAGACAGGGGGGGGTGCCCAGCAAGTCAGGAAGCCATCACAGAAGCAGGCAGCACCCGCAGAAGTACCGAAACAGGCACTTAGAAGAGGAGTGAAATGGAGTCCACCCGAAGTCAGAAAAGGGAGTCCCACGACGCCGGAGGACAACTCGGAAGGTTTTGCACTACAGGTTAGAGTGTCGGGGATCCAGGCTTGGCTGTGCACAAAGGAAATCCTGGAAGAATGTACAGGAGCCGGAGCAGCTGCAAATCACGCGGTACCCAGCAATGCAGTCTAGCGTGGGGAGGCAAGGACTTACCTCCACCAAACTTGGACTGAAGAGTCACTGGACTGTGGGAATCACTTGGACAGAGTTGCTGAGTTCCAGGGACCACGCTCATCGTGCTGAGAGGGGACCCAGAGTGCCGGTGAAGCAGTCTTTTGTTGCCTGAGTTTGCAGCGGGAAGATTCCATCGACCCACTGGAGATTTCTTCAGAGCTCCTGGTGCAGAAAGGAGGCAGGCTACCCCCAGGGCATGCACCACCAGGAAACAGTCGAGAAAGCCGGCAGGATGAAGCGATACAAGGTTGCAGTAGTCGTCTTTGCTACTTTGTTGCGGTTTTGCAGGTGTCCTGAGCAGTCAGCGGTCGATCCTTTGGCAGAAGGTAAAGAGGGAGATGCAGAGGAATTCTGGTGAGCTCTTGCATTTGGTATCTGAAGAATTCCCCAAAGCAGAGACCCTAAATAGCCAGAAAAGGAGGTTTGGCTACCTAGGAAGGAGGATAGGCTAGTAAGAAAGGTAAGAGCCTATCAGAAGGAGTCTCTGACATCACCTGATGGCACTGGCCACTCAGAGTGTCCAGTGTGCCAGCAACACCTCTGTTTCCAAGATGGCAGAGGTCTGGGGCACACTGGAGAAGCTCTGGGCACCTCCCCTGGGAGGTGCAGGTCAGGGGAGTGGTCACTCCCCTTTCCTTTGTCCAGGTTTGCGCCAGAGCAGGGCTGGGGGACCCCTAAACCGGTGTAGACTGGCTTATGCAGAGATGGGCAGCATCTGTACCCATCAAAGCATTTCCAGAGGCTGGGGGAGGCTACTCCTCCCCAGCCTTCACACCTATTTCCAAAGGGAGAGGGTGTTACACCCTCTTTCAGAGGAAATCCTTTGTTCTGCCTGGACCCCAGGAGGGCAGAAACCTGTCTGAGGGGTTGGCAGCAGCAGCAGCTGCAGTGGAGACCCCGGAAAGGCAGTTTGGCAGTACCCGGGTACTGTGCTAGAGACCCGGTGGATCATGGAATTGTCTCCCCAATGCCAGAATGGCATTGGGGTGACAATTCCATGATCTTAGACATGTTACATGGCCATGTTCGGAGTTACCATTGTGACGCTATACATAGGTAGTGACCTATGTATAGTGCACATGTGAAATGGTGTCCCCGCACTCACAAAGTCCAGGGAATTTGCCCTGAACAATGTGGGGGCACCTTGGCTAGTGCCAGGGTGCCCACACACTAAGTAACTTTGCACCCAACCTTCACCAGGTGAAGGTTAGACATATAGGTGACTTATAAGTTACTTATGTGCATCGGTAAATGGCTGTGAAATAACGTGGACGTTATTTCACTCAGGCTGCACTGGCAGGCCTGTGTAAGAATTGTCAGATATCCCTATGGGTGGCAAAAGAAATGCTGCAGCCCATAGGGATCTCCTGGAACCCCAATACCCTGGGTACCTTAGTTCCATATACTAGGGAATTATAAGGGTGTTCCAGTATGCCAATGTGAATTGGTGAAATTGGTCACTAGCCTGTTAGTGACAATTTGGAAAGCAGAGAGAGCATAACCACTGAGGTTCTGGTTAGCAGAGCCTCAGTGAGACAGTTAGTCATCACACAGGGAACACATACAAGTCACACTTATGAGCACTGGGGTCCTGCCTGGCAGGGTCCCAGTGACACAAAGACTAAAACAACATATATACAGTGAAATATGGGGGTAACATGCCAGGCAAGATGGTACTTTCCTACAGTCCCCGATGGCAAGACACTACCAACGACAGGCAAATATAGGTAGAAACGCAATGATGAGAACATTCAGACAAACATGGTTTAACTTTAGGTTCAGAGTGCTTGCTAAAACCACGTCATCGATGTACCACCTGTCAACAAATTAATGTAGGAAAATGCACAGTGGTTACACTGAGTCACATAGGTACATCAGAAGGACCATTTAACAGAATGAATGTGGAGTTTATTGAGCTACCAGTGTGCAATGGACTGAGATAGGTCTTAGTTACTGTATGTATTTTCTCACACTAGTTTGAGGCTTACCCCATTAAGAGAAATGATAGCCTCACAGTAGCAAAACTGGTACTTAGACAGTTGATATCTAGGTTCAGATTTTAGACTACTCTAGAATCCAACTAATGAGTTAATTTCAACAGTGAGGTCCTAAAAATGTTGTGTGTGGCATTAAAAGTTGAGCAAAGATTGCACTGCAGTTATTTTCCAGGAGATGCAGGTCTGTAAAACAGATAAATGAAACATTGAAGTCCCAACTGGTGAAAGTATGTGCATCCACAACACTGAAATGGAAAGGTACATTGCCTCTTGCTTGGATGACTATGGGCAGCATACCTGACAGGAAGACAGCATTGTGTCCTCATGAAATCATCATGGGGCGCTATGCGATTGCAAGCAGAGCCTGCAAATGCTTTTGTGATCATTACAGATGACTTGCTGTTGGATTATTGCAAAGGACTAGCTGATGTGGTGCTTTCTTTGTCTCATCAGGTTGGAGAGGCTACTGTACAGCTGCAGCAGGAACTTTGTCATGACCTATGTCCTGGTGACTGGATTATACTCACAAAGCATGTAATAAAGACAGCTTGGAGCCATGTTGGAAAGACACCTTCCAAGTGGTCCTCATGATGACAACAACTGTGAAGCGTGCTGATCTTCTGAACTGGGCACATACGAGCCACACTCACAAGGTTCCAGGACCCCTTGATGAAACATTGCCTGTTCCAGAAGGGTTGTTATTGTGAGTGGAAGGGATCAGGTTAGCCAAACTGTTAGGGCTGGACAAGTGGCTGATGAACAGACTTGACCTGACGGGGTTCTGAGTGAGTCGACAACAGTGACAACATTGGATGGTACAGAAGGGTTGAGGCAGAATCAGTTGACTCATGCAAGCTTGGATGCTGATAAAAGATCAATTGTGCCAGATGGAAGAGCTGTATCCGGAGACAATTAGCCTAAAGAGAAACCTGTGCCCTCTGTACAAGTGTCATCGACTATTGCTGAAGAAACTGAAGAGTCAAGTCAAAGTGAAAGTGATGCTGAGAGTCAAGTAAACAGGAGGTCAAAATGGAAAAGAGTGCCGAGCAGAAAGTACTCAGCACCTAAACGGATATATTATTCTGCTGATGACTGGGAATAGGAGTGTGCTAACTTTTGTGCTAACAATTCAAATTCAGTTCAATATTGTTGAGATCTAAATTGCTTTGAAACTGAACTTTGAAATCTCATTGCCAGTCGATGAAGAGAGGCATTACATTTTGGGAGTGATTATCAGAGACTGCGAACTGTGCTTTTATTAGATACATTTGAACTTTTAGTAAAGGGTTTTGAACATTTGCAAGTACAGAAAATTCTTGATAAACTTTCTAGATAATTGCATTTTTTAAGAGACTATTTTTTAATGTTTTGCTCACAAATAAAAAGTACTGAAAAGAGACAGTGATAAACCAAATCTGCTTTTCTTTTCTGATTTTTGAGTTTGAATTCAGACTTTTTGGTCTGGAATTAGAGAACTCATGGAGTCAACTCACAGTAGAAGTTGTAAGTATAAATACACATGCATAGGTTTAGTGGTAGTAACAGTCATTATTATTATTATACTAGTGCTTATAGGTTTGAGTTTGTTCATAGCAAATGATTCAGATTAGATTGTAACCACACTTGTTTCAAATTTAGTAATTAAAGTTGCAGATCAAAATTCATTCTTCACAGATGAGAAGTATTTACACAATGATAGTTCTAAATGTGAATGATCAGCAAATGCCTATTTTAAGTTGCTTTATGAGTATGTTGAGACAATGAAAGTTAGAGACTGCTGAATGTGTACACAACTGCCTTCATCAGTTAGTGAAGGAATTACATATCACAGTTTACCCCTAACCTATGGAATTTCCTGTAGTCTGGTATTAACATTGTTTTATCAGAAGGAATATTACCAAAACCTCTATTCAAATTCTGATTTAGTGCTTGCAATTGTCCCTGTCATGAAACATGTAAATAGTATTTCAAAAGCAAAGAACATTGATTATGCAAGAGGTTTCTTTGAACCTACATTGACATTTGGAACAGTATATGCACACAATAATAATTTAACCTGCATTATTAGCCCTGTAGAAAAGGAACCTATTAGACTAGTTGAGGAGAGAATGAAGGCAATAAAAGACAGAATAGAAGAAAGAGTAGTTTTAAAGAATTGGGAGAAAGATGCAACACATTGAGTGGATGGAAATCAAGGATACCTGGCTGTTGATTGGCAACATGTAGGGAACCTATGAATATATAGACCAAAATCAAAGATCCATGCACATTCTGTAGGAATTTTTGAGTGTACACATGTATTTTTGTTTAAAAGTGCTTGGACCTTTATGCTGAATAGTCAAAACCTTGCCATAGCAGGTATTTATTTCCTATGTGGAAGAAATGCCTTTTACAAGCTGCCAGAAGGCTGGTATGGTACATGTTACTTAGGAATAGTTTTTTCAAAGATTTACCATGTGGAACATTTTAATGATCCAGTTTGGAGTGATAAATTGAACTCCAGAGTCAAAAGATGAACAAGTGCTTCAGAGATTACAGGATATGTTTTTGGTGCCAAAATTCCATCAGTAGGTGTGATCTTGGAAGGATAACAAGATAAGACCTTTGTCAACAATAGTAGATAAGTTATCTACAGACACCAGAGGTGCCATATTGTTAATGTACCCAGGGATGATAGCTATGAGATCACTGGTTTTGCAAAATCAGCTTGCTTTATACAGATTACTTGCAAAGGATAGCAGAGTTTGCAAAATGCTACATGCACAACAATGTTGTACATATATACCTGACTATAGTAAAGAGAGAAGAAAGTACATTGCAAACAGGACTGACTTTAAAACGAGACCTGAAAGTACTGACAGCAACAGGTGCATAGGAAGCTATCGAGAATGGTTTTACACCTATTGGTAGATGGTTTGAGAATCTGGGAAGAGGTATTGTGGGAACCATATTGAGACCCCTTTTGATTGCAATCTTATCAGTCCTAGTTGCAATTGGATTTTACAAGTTATACAAGACACTGAAGAATAAAAGAGCTAAGAATAGACAGAGAAGGGAAGAGATAGAAATGGTGACTAGGAGAAGCCTGTATTACAGTAATGTCAAGCAGTTGGAGGGTTTCAGAAGATCATCCCTGAAATGAACCTCTGAAATTTTGGGCTCTCTCACTGAAAAGAAAAGTGCGAGTAATTTGTGATGACTTAGTAGTCATCAAAGGGGCGACTGCTGTAGTTTGAATTTTAGTAGAGCCCCTCCTTGAACATTGGGCAGTTCCTAGCAGCTTGCAGAGAGCTCCTGATGCTTGAAGAAGTCTTGTTGATTCTGATGCTTTGCTGGTGAAGGTGAAGATATATGTATATATATATCTATTTATAAAGATCTCCCTCCAGAGGACAAATCAATTGCTGTCTGACCTATATGCATTAAATAAGGATTTAAAGGGTGAACTCCGAAGGGCTGGGGACAATGTTCAGACCATTTGCTGGTATTGCTGGGTGAGCAAGCACACTTTCTGTCTCGTGAGGATATGATACAGAAGCCTCAATAAAACTTTAGGGTGGTGCAGGCTCTCTCTCGCAATAGTAACCATATGATTAACTCTGCTTCTACTTCAATGCATTGTACAGAGATGGCAGGTTATGAAGTTGTTGCTCTATTTGGATTTGTTAAAGGGACTGATCCAAATTCTAGGCTGCCGCCTGTACTGGGACCCGCGGGAAGCTCTGGCCTAAAAACTATTGCTGGACATCATAAAGATGTTTCTTGTGTAGCCTTCAGAAGAGCACAGGGCATTACACCTTTAGCCCACAAAGTGCCCTTAGGTAGCTGGGGGGTAAATAAACACTGGTGAATGTGTATGATCATTTTGCCGCGGGTAGACTGTGGTTATGAGTAATCACCAGACTCCTTGGTAAATAAAGTTACACACTGGATCAGATTGCATTGGCAGTGCCTCTCAGTGGTGTACTCGGATATTGTTAGCGCTCAGCGACTCCACTATCCGGGTGATGTCAATGACACCATGGAAGCTACAGTTGAGGGATGTTGCCCTAGTGGATGGTTTGTTGGCTATGGAGGCCCACACTTATCTGCCCCTTCCTGCAAGATTCAGTTTAAGAGTTAGCTACCTAATTATTTAGACAAGAGTTCTTGTTTTTGTTTTCTCCAAACTTTGCACCAAGGAGGCCAAAGTCTACAGAGGTGGCCAGAGTTAAGGGAGGATGGGCAAAGGATAGTTGCCACACTGGAGAAAAAATAAAGTTTTTCTCTAAATAATGTCTGATTGCTTGCCCATTTAATTACTGCAGTCGATGGTGTTAAGACCCACGAATTCTTGTCTAGTAATGTTGATTATCCTAAATGTGTTGTATTGTGTAAAGGCCCACAAGATGTAATTAAGGATATGAGTGATGATGATAGTTTAGCTAATTCTACTAGAAATATTTTGTCTGCCAAAGGCTCTGATCTAGCTTTAGCTGCTTCTAGTACTGTTGGAATTGAGGATAAAGTGGTCAATTCAGTTATTCAGAGGCATGCCACTGATCTTGTTAATGGCCCACTACCTAATATAAATTGAGATAGTTCACATTCTCTCTTATCATGGAATGTAGCAGGCTTTCGAGGACAAATGATAGACCCAGATTGGGTTGCTTTTATCAGACTTTTTGATATTGTTTTATTGCAGGAAAGATGGGCACAAGATAAGATGCTTTTGCAGGGATATTAGGGACTATAGCCTGAAAGCGGTACCATCTAGTGTGGGTAGCCAGTCAGGGGTTTTATTGAAAAAAATATCTAATATTACTATAAAACAACTTAAAATTGATAGCAATGAGATCCTTGACCTGTGTATTAAAGGGGTGCAAGGGAATAGTATTTGTATGTATATATATATATATATATATATATATATATATATATATATATATACACACACACACATGTATATATGTATATATATATATATATATATATATATATATATATATATATATATATACATATAAATATCTATCTATCTATCTATCTATCTATCTATCTATCTATCTATCTATCTATCTATCTATCTATCTATCTATAAAGATAGATAGATAGATAGATAGATAGATAGATAGATAGATAGATAGATAGATAGATAGATAGATAGATAGATAGATAGATAGATAGATAGATAGATAGATAGATAGATAGATAGATAGATAGATAGATATGTACAGATATACCATCTTTCTGAGTGCCCCAGTAAGTTCCCTACTATCCTGGCAGGTGAGTTTAACGCCACATTTGAGCCATTGTATGGTCTATCAACTATTTTAGAAGGGGAAGATGAAATTAGAGGCATACCAAAGGTTCAGGCAAGCCCACTTAGAAATGGATCAGTGTCTGCATTTCAGGTTTTATCTCTAACTCTGTCTTACGGCCTTTGTCCCTGTAATGGCAGATTTTCCTCAGATTTACATTTTGCTCTTTTATTTAAACAAGGAGGTAGTCAGAGTCATATAGATTATATAGTTTAGATATTGAATTACAGAATCTTGTCTTGAATTTTTAGATAATTTGCAGGAATAGACAACGTAATGCATTACAGCTGACCTTTAGGAAAATCCCCTTATGTCAAAAACTAATTTAGTGGCCCATTCTAGGCATCTAGTTCACTTTCTAATAATGGGAAAGCATTTAAATGGGATGAGAGTAGTCTCAGTGTCCTTACCCTAACATAAATATATGCTGCTTTTATGTGCATTCTGGCACCATTCTGGGACCGTCTAAATAGTGTGACCTTGATGGATAAGTTACCTAATGACCTGTTCATGGCATTATATCAACTCTGAATGGATAGTTCATCCTCTAAAGTACAGCTAATTGAGGCTATTAGACTGGGTAATCATGTCCAGATTAAGTAGTATTGTGCAGATAATAAAATGGTAATAAGGAACAAGAATCAAGAGTAGATAGACTCTAATTTCCTTCCCTTCTTGAAACTATGAAACAGAGAGACTAAAAATCAGTCTGGCAGATTTTTATACATGGTGATTCCATGACTCCTAGTCCCATTGAATATGCAGTACAGCCACAACAGTGGGTTGAACACTTTACAACAATGTGTGCTGCCCCTCCTAATCCATATAATTTAAATATAAATCATGGGGAGCAAGTGAGAGTAGGTTTAGAAACTGGTACCAAAATCTAACCACTGCACCCAGTCTCAATCACAATAGATGTGGTTTAAATGTGTTTGAAGCCATAAACATTCCGGACCAATCTTTCTTGAAAAACAAATTCTTCTTTACTGTAAGCTTGTGATACCAGCAATTTCATTCACATTAACACAGTGTTTCGTATCAATTTGCTCATTGACAGCCAATACATGTTTCGTCACTATTGTTACTTTCTCAAGGCATAAAAGCATAGTATGATGCAATCCATCTATGATATACTTTGTTTATTCATAGGCAATCTTTGCCTGGCACTCATTGTTGACAAAAATAAGTCTGAAGAAATCCATACACTATCTTCTTTTCAGAGATGTCAAGGAGGCAGGTGAATTGTAAACAAAGTCTATAGTTGAATTATGAGTAATGTTTCATGGGACCATGATAAGTCCTAAGCTGTAAGAAAGAGAGTCCAGTCTCTGCGTCGTCAGGGTCTGCACCGTCCGAAGGTTTAGAGACTTCGCTTTCTTTCACAATTGAGGATACATACAGGGCTACATATTCTTTATGCCCTAGTGACTGTATCAGTCGGAACCTGAAATTTGGGCCCCATATATAAATACCCTTTTGAGTTCTATAGTGAGAGGGAGTGCTATACCAACTTCTTGGCTTGGTGCAAAAATAATACCATTTTCCAAAAATGGCAAAAGAATACTTCCTAACAACTATAGGCCCATTGGCCTAACACACAACTTGCAAATAGTTGTTGACAAATTTGAGGCCATCTACAAGATTAACTAGAAGCTGGTACGCTTCTGTCCCCATTTCAAGCTGGATTTTGCGCTAGGATCAGAAATAATGACCGAGACTTCAGCCTAAATCCTATAGTGTATAACTACCTAGGGCTTTACGCAGGCCTTTGTAGATCTTAGGGTGCATTTGATCTTGTACCAAGGAGGGACATGTGGCTAATATTGTAAAAAGTGGAGTTGATTCTACTATACTAGACGTTCTCAGTAGAATGCACAAAGGCAATTACACTAGAGTTACATGGGGAGCTAGGGGTGTACTTTCGTGCTCTACACCCATAGGGTGTGGCATTCGTCAGGGGTGTCAGCTTGCTCCAACATTGTTCTTCAGCTTTATTAATTATGTGGTAGATCATCTACTAACTAGTCAACATGACTGCCCCAACTATTAGCGGATCATTCTGTTTTAATTTCTTAAACTCCATTTGGCTTGCAGAATCTTTCTGCGGGCTGGAAGTTAATTCCTCCAAAACTAAGACAATGGTTTTGAAACCACATAAATCTTTTAAGGGGAGTTCTGTATGAAAGGAGAGAGACTCCGAATGGTAGAAAACTTCGACTATTTGGGGATAGGAGAAGATAAAACCATGCCTTGGAAGTCACACATAATGAAATCAGAACTTTCCTTTTTTCAGAGTCCTGCTTCTCTTGCTAAATGCTATAAAGCGACTATCCTCAAATCTTTTTTGCCAGTTATTATAATATAATGAGCCAAGGTGCAATATGCATCCTTATACGGCGAGGACTTATAGGGGATGGGAAATTTGAATGAGGTAAGAGTTAAAGAGAATAGTTTTAGTAAGTGTTTGTTCAAACTTCTGAACAGTACTTCGTTTGTTCCTCTTTTTTTTTATATTGGCCTATTCAGGATTGGGGATATGGTGAGATTGAAGGTTCTGCTATTCTGGTTTAGGCTATGGTCTACCCCAGAACTGGACCCATATAGATTAGCCCAATCGGAAGTTATGGCCCACAGCAGAAGTAATTCAATCCCCTGGCTTCAGCATATTAAGCAGCAATTGGGGTTATTAATTCTGGGCCTATATTATACCAACACATCTTCAATTAATCAGCATGTAAAGCAATTAATAAAACAGAAATATTGGGAGTGGGTAAATGATTTGTAAGTCAAGAATGCTAGAGCAGGAGGGCTGGTTTAATAGTTTCTATCCCTCCAGCCGTAAATTTGAAACCTATATGGACACATATCTATTGCCTCTAGCATGTACAATGTTAATAGAAAGTAGGGTGGACACACTGTTGGTTAATGCATTTTCCGCTAAGTGGGATTGCAATTAATTAAATATAACTAGATGCTCATTGTGTAGCTTTAGAGTTGAAGACATTGAACATCCGCTATTCTTCTGTCCTGCTTATGTGAGACCCAGAAGGTTATGGGTTAGACCATTGTGTATTTCTCTCGGCACTAAACATTATAATGAAGCCTATTGTATCTTGATAACAGACTGTAGTTTTAACACTACAATGGGTCTTGGCTGTTTTCTCCAGGCAGTATGGAGGGTAGAAAAGAGGGAAGGACTATCACTCTAGCACCACAAGTGTTTAATGATTTTTTGATGCATATTGATCAATTATTTTATATCTGCTTCTTGTTTCCTAGTATTTTAGGTGATATGGAGTGTAAGATGGAGGGCAGCACTATCACTCTAGCATCACAAGTGTTTATTGATTTGTTGGTGTACTTTGATGGACTTTTTTTTATATCTGCCTCTTGTATTTCAGTATTTTAATGTAATACGTTTTTTTGTTAATTCGACTTTATTCATAATGTATTTTTATGTTCCATTTATGTCAGGGTTTTATAGGGTTTGCCCAAAATAAACTATTACATTGAAAAAGTGCTAATATGCTAATCTATTTGAATCCTTTTTTGCATGTGAGATGTAGAGGTTAGTAAAAATTTGAGTCATTGAATTTCATCTCACTATTCTGGAGGAGTGGATGGTGAAAACGGCTTTATGATCAGTGAGATTGAACACTGAATACTAGTCTAAAATCATATACGGGTAGTAATTTTAAAATTCTACCAAGTTAGGAACCTTGCCGGTTGTTTTTTGTCTGCAGTAAGTACTATAGAGCAACCCTTCCATCTATCAATATTCATAATGTAATATATGATGTTGAACTATGGAAGGGTGTTTTTGTAGTTTGAGACATGAAAATGGCTTTAAACAGTGTTGAATGTAGTGTCTTGTGAGTATCACTTTTGCTTGCTAACATCAATACTGGATTACAGCAACTCTAAGGTATACATTAGAAATAATGTCATGGTTCGCTTTGGCCCTGCTGGATAAAAACTGAGCCAAGTAAGGCTGAGGAAGGAGTGTGGCAAGAGGGGTTCTCAGCTTCCACCTTATTTAAAATGTTTATCAATTACGTTGATCACAAATTACTGAATGGAGATTTTTCTTTAAATAAAGGCACTCCTGTTTGTTGCAGGTGTTATGCAGATGATGTCATGTTAATTGCTAGAACAATATATAATCTTCAGAACTATAATTTAGATTTGCGAATTAGTGTCAAAAGAAAAATGGGAACTTAACATTCAAAATGCCAAACCCTTATAGTAGGCCCTACTTTGTTCCATTAATTATTTTTGATGTAATATTGAAATAGCAGGAAAGTTTGAATATTTCAATTTAAAACGTTTTCAAGTGGGGGAACTGAGAGGTACATGTACCCCAAAATTCATAAAATGTGTCCAATGCCTCAAATGGGGTATTGTTGGTGGGTATAAAGGTGGGAAATGACTCCCTCTCCACATGCTTCAATTTTAGAGAGCAACGACTGCAGCGCAGATGTTTAAAATACAGAAATGTAGGACTTTTAATTACTTGCAACTCTTTTCTGCTGCCTCAAAAAGTAATTTCTGAGGAGAATTTTCAGCCTCCTCCAAACTGCTACTGTTTACCTGCGCCGAATAGAGTTAGCATTGCTGCATGTGGGCTGTTAATAAAACCTAATTTGTAGTAGGTTGATCTTGGAGTGAATCCAAAGGTGGTACATTATTGCCAGCTTCTACAATGTTTCCTGAGATGTGATGGTGTAATGAAGCTACAGTGGATAGCGTTTGTGAGTATACCTTTACTTTCCTGAGTATTCATTGTGATCTGGGGTGTGATGAGATTAAGGGTGACTTTTGGTGTGTCCCCCCAACTTCCAGAATCTTATACATGGCCTGTTGTGAAATTTGGGGTGCCATCTTATCAGGAAGATACTTTTGTTTAAGAAATCAATTAACACTCAAAATAAGTATTTGGAGTGTTAAACTCCTTCGTTCCCCTTTAGTTTTTTCCAGGAATACTGGAACATTGACCTGTAAACAGTTATGCCCATTCCTTTTGGATCTTGTACAGCTTCAGCTTAAGGAAAACGCATTCTGTCCCCCCTGATGTCTGTCTTTCTTTACAAATGATAGTGAATGGCTTCTTGCCTAATCTCACCAATTTGCACATTTAAAAAATCGACAGTTCCTCGTGAATCTTCAAATCGTAAATGGACACCAAATCAAAGTAGATCAATATACCGACCAGTTCCCTAAAATAGTTCTCTAATTTATTTAATGATTCGTAGTAATTAAATGTCACCTACTTTCTTAACATTGAATGTCTACAAATACATGCTCTCATAAGATTTCATCACACACAGTAAAATGCCATATTGTTTTTTGTCTGCCTCAGTGACTACATAAATCAATACTGAAGGGGGCAGCTTTCTTTCTGACACAGAATTTTGATTCAACATTTTCCTTGTTGAATATCCAAACAAAAAGAAACCAAAATGTTTTTTTAAATATTCCAAAGTTTTCACATCTCAAAACATGTCAAGTTTAATAATGAATGAATATAAAAGGGAATTATTTCATGTAATTTTTAAAATGTGCATTCAAATTTTCCATGAACCAATCATCTTCGGAAAAAAAAAAACTTAAATACAGTTTTGTGTTTGGATATTTTTATTGGTGTATCACAACAGTATTTGTACTTCAAACCCAGTTATAGGAAATAAGATCGCAATAATATTTACATTCTCAGTTGTCTATTGTCACAATAGCAAAGACAAAAACGACATACTATTGTCAGTTGCATATAGACAATACCAAAAGGCCTAGTGCGTTCATATTCAATCACAGTCTTTCAAAACTTGATAGACTTTGAAAATAAACGCCTAATTAAGATCACATGTTCAACCTAACTTAATTTATCATTTGGCACATCTTTTAAACATGAGGAAATATTCTTGAACTGAATGTGGTATGAAGGAAAGTCAAATGCCAAAATACATTTAGCAGCTGACACATCTAACATGCACTGCTATTGGCCCATGACCAAGTAAGGGACGGATTTTCAATCAATACATAAAGTTACTTATATGTAGAATTATGTGTGTGGCTTTACTGTGTTTATCTTAAGGAAACCACGTGGTGGCAATTACGATTTCTACCAGTTTTTGTGCTTTCAATGACATTTCACAACTCGAGACCATCAAAGAAATTTCAACTCTTATTATGTAGTTTATATTTACCTATCATGGTTGGGACAGGATGTTTCCGTTTTCTGGAATCCAGTTTTGGGTGGAATACAGGCTAGACCTCATATCCTGTCGCCGGGTGTTCATCAGTAACACAAGTATGAGCAGGCAGCCACAGAAACACACATCCAGGAATACATTAGGCACGAGAAGATCATAGGTAGGAGCAAAGATCCCAAGACCAAAATACAAAATACATCCCGCAGAAAAGTCCAAATAGAGCCAGAGACCTCGACTGCTCTTTTTTGTCTTAATACAGTCCACTGAGCAAACCCATTCAAGTCAGTTGAGCTAAACCTTTTGAATACATGTGCAACAGTGATTTCAGAATCAGAACCTGGCCTTATTTCCAAGAAATATTCCTTCAAGTGTCGGAACACAGGCTGCCCTGGCAACATTAACTACGAGTGAAATAGCATGGCACCGCAGATTTTTTTGCTTCAGCTATAAGTCATTATTGCGTTCTTAGATAATGACGATCCATGCTAAATCAGTTTCTCGTCCTTTGACATCATAGGCACAGCGTAGAAGCAGACAAAGAATATTCATTATTGTGGTTGTAGGAAATGTCACAAGGTAATCTTCACCAGCTGTATTAATCTGTGAAACTAAACAGAGGCCTTCTCCCTTCTGCAGGATTTGCAAACATTGTTTATTTCAGAGCCAAGCCGCCAGCTCTGGGTCTCACAAAACGAAAATGGTATTCTACCGAACAAATACATATCAATATTAATTTCATAATTCAAAAGCAGTTACTACTCCTACACGACTGAAACATGTCAATCATTTCTATCTACGAGAATATCTAAATCACTTCCTTGGTATAATGCAAACCGGTGTATTAAAATGATAACTTGGAGAATATTGATTAGTAGATGGCAAGGCCTGTAAAATGCATATTGAGATTTGATTCACCCGAACCTCCATTGGATATTTGTTAACTTGATTAAAAATATATTTCTACATTGCTCAACACATATAGATGATTCCAAAAGTATATGCATGGCTGATCTAGGATATATCAGTAAAGAGACCTTAGAGGCACCTAAGCGTAAGCTTTCAGATCTCATGTTGACTGAGGATTTTCGTGCTATTTGCAAGTATTCTTTAGGTCCTGAGTATGTTTGCCATACATTAGCTCTGGGTAGGGAGCTGTATCTGACCATAAGATATTAGCCCCCACCCACGCACTTAACATATTTTTATTAAATGCCGATGGGGATTTTACCCGTGTCTTCTTTTATTGCTAAATTGCAGCGTATTTTGGTGATCAGAAGCAAGAAGAAAATGAAACATGTTTTAAACCCTTTAAGCAAAGACAAATATATTATTTGCTTAAACCCTTTCTACAAACTGTGGTGTTAAAACACAGAAAGAAGCATAGTTTCCATGTAAGAATTCTAACAAAAGATTTTTTATTCAGTTTGGTACTGCTAACTTTCGCTTCGAACCTTGGTTTCCAAGTAAGAAAATGATTATGTTTTTTAAATTTGATATATCCCTCTGATGTCTTATTGTAAATGACAGAGGTGTCGGACAAAATATCGATATAAAACTATCAAGTTACAGAAATATAAACTTTTAATATTGCAACACATAGTGTGTGAAAATTATTGTTAAAAGAAATACTGATGTTTTAAGGTAAGAAATATAGTTTTTTAAGTTTATTTATGTGTTTAAATAATATTTAAATTGTCCATATTTTATATTGTTTATGTAATTGTTGTTAATGTTATTAAATATAGTTTGTAATTTTAAGTTATATAATTTCAATTTAATTGCAAAACAGTAATTTATGGTATTGAAGCGGGGTGTGAGGTTTGTAGCAGTTCTACATGGTGAAGTTTATTTTGAATAATTCATAATTTTTTTTAAATATAAAGTATGTAAATTGTGTAAATAAGATTTTTTAAGTGATAGTTTAGGTGCGGTTTGTTGGTTTTGTAGGGGTGTATGGTGGGAACTTAATTAAATAATAATTATTAACTCTTCATACATTATTAATTAGTTAATTTTTGGAACAAAGGGCGATGCAGAGTGGCGTTGAAAAAACTCTACTCACTTCTAACCCACGGCTGCCTATTGGTGCCAAATATGGAGCACTATTACTTGGCCTCTTAGCTTCAGTGGGTGTCACGTTGGCTGACGGGCTTCAGCTTGCTGACACTGCAACCAGTTCTCCACCCTGGACACTTATGTGGATTCTGCACCTCTTCCATCCCATAACAACCGTGCGGTCACCTGTAGCGCTATTAATAAATGTGGCTCACTGTTGCTACCGTAGGTGTCTGCGCTTCACAAGTGACACCATTCCCTATGCACCGGCTCTGGCACTGCTAGGTACACAGCGCGGCACACAGCTCACGACCACGGACGAACTGGGGCCTTGGCACGCAGCTGATCTACACACACTTGACGATCTTTACAACGAGAATAGGCTCATTCCGTTTAGTGAACTGTCGGCACAGATAGGACTTCCATCGGTCCAGTTTCTGCTGTACAATTCATCGTTGATAGCGCTATTGCGCAGATGGGGAGATATGACATCTGAACCCTCAACACACTTACTAGTGCAATACATACAAGTTATGGGACAAGACAGACACTTGATGCGGTGGTTCACTGACGTGCTTAGAACGCACACGCCATATACCCACACTGCATTGAGCGCTAGCTGGGAGGGTGATCTGCCTGAACCTTTTGCTGAAGCTGCATGGACAGTGGCACATTCCAACTATTCTAATGTCCCCCGCAATTCCAGGTTATGCCTTATTCAATTTGACATTCTTCACAGAGCTTACCTCACGGTAGCCTGCATTAACAAATACATCAATCGTGTAGACGCCGCTTGCTCCCTCTGTAACCTAATAAGGGCAGACATCCTTCATATGCTATGGTCTTGGCCTTCCTTAAACATTTATTGGCACAGAGTCACATCATGCCTATCAATATGCACATCACGTCCACTGTTAACTCTTTGGGGATCCTGTCTCCTTGGTCTCTTTCTGAGAAATAAAAAGCAAAAAGCTTCCACAAGATTTCTGGACCTAGGTCTTCTGACAGCCAAGCACCTCATCACTAAGAGATGGAAAGTCACTGAGCCTCCATCAGTACTGTCCTGGGAACACTCCTTTCTGATATGGGCGGAGGCAGAGGGAGTTGCGCTACAATATGAAGATGCTATGGCCATGCGTAAATATCCTCTGTCTGCTAGCTGGGACGAGATGCTGACCCATTTACATGAATCAAAACACGGCACAGACACTGAAGACGCAGTTACTCATAACATGGAACTAGTGCTGGATTAGGCAATTCAGATGCTAAGATTGCTAACTGGACGCTTTTTAGCATACCTTACCATATAGACCCCTCACTGTCAAACCAAACTGATAACAATCCATTTAACTATGGTACCTTGGATACAGGTGGAGATACAGTTCTGCAGAAGCAATGGGAGGCCCTTGGGCAGGGGGTTGGGGGACATTGAAATTGGGCTGTAAGTTTTGTTAACTGTTTTTCTTGTTTCATACAGTTCTCTTTATTATCTTTGCTGAATCTACAAGTATATCAGTGGTTTCACAAGCGCAAGATTTAGTTTGCACCAGATTTGAGTAGACACTTGTTTCTCTGGAGGTAATTTACCGAATGGATCGGGCTACAGTTATAATGAAGTTGACCTTAAATGCATTTTCCGCTGTATGCCAGCCCAATATTACTGTGCAGCTAGCCAACATAATTATTCATTTCTAAGACCAAACACTTCTCGTGGACTCTCCCATAGAGAGTACAAGTGTATGGATAATGTACTTAACATATCTGGCTACAAAATGCCATTACAAGATGTGCTTGTGTTAAAGATTTTTCATGAGATAAATAAAACTAATAATAAAAAGATTTAAAAAAAACAATAATAATTAGTTAATTGTTAATAAATTATGTAAATTGTACAATTATTATAATCCTTTAATTTATATTTTAGGTGTGGGTTGTTGGATTTGTAGCAGTATAGGGTAGGAAGTTAATTAAAGTATTTTATTGATTACAAATTATTTATTTATAATTTAATAATTAATTGGTAATTAATTATGTACATTTTGTAAATATAATAATTTTTTATTTTAGATATATGTTTCATGTGCGATTATAGTGTGGAAATTTAATGAAATAATTATTGAACAGCACTTTTTCTTATATTAATTTTTTGTATAATTATTTTAATTGTTGAATTATATATATTTAGTTGTATGTCAATAGTTTTATTATTTTTGAGAACTAATACTTATATTAAAATAAGGTGTGTGTTTAAAATTAAGTACTTTCCCTACTGAGTCCAACTTTTCCACTACTGTTGTACTGATTGGAGTTGGATAGTACATTTTACCCCTCCTGAGTCCAGAGTTTTCCCTGCTGTTTCAGAGACTGGAGTGGGAGTAGTAAATGTTACCCCTCCTGAGTCCAGCACTTTCCCTACTGTTGCACCGATTGGAGTGGGAATAGTACATTTTACCTTTCCAGAGTCCAACACTTTTCCTACTGTTGCACGACTTGAGTGTGAATAGTAAATTTAACCCCTCCAGAGTCCAATACTTTCCCTACTGCTGCAGAGACTGGAATGGGAGTAATAAATTATACCCCTCCTGAGTCCAATGCTTTCCCTACTGTTGCATCGACTGGCATGGGAATAGTAAATATTACCTCTCCAGAGTCCAACACTTTCGTTACTGTTGCACCGACTGGAATGTGAATAGAAAATTTGACCCCTCCTGAGTCCAAAACTTTCCCTGCTGTCATACAGACTGGAGTGGGACTAGTAAATTTTACTCCTCCTGAGTCCAACACATTTCCTACATTTGTACCAACTGAAGTGGGAATAGTAAATGTTACCCCTCGTGAGACCAGCACTTTCCCTACTGTTACACAGACTGAAGTGGGAATGGGAAATGTTACCCTTCCTAAATCCAACACTTTCCCTACCGTTGCACTGACTGTGAGTGTGAATAGAAAATTTCACCCTTCCAGAGCCCAACTCTTTCTTTACTGTTGCATCGACTGGAATGGGAATAGTACATTTTACCCCACCTGAGTCCAATGCTTTCCATCCTGTTGCACAGTCTGGATTGGGAATGGTAAATTTTACTTCTCCTGTGTTCAAAACTTTTCCTACTGTTGCACAGACTGAAATGGGAATAGTAAATGTTATCTCTTCTGAGACCCATTGCTTTCCCTACTGTTGCACAGACTGGAGTGGGAATAATAAATTTTACCCCTCATGGGTCCAACGCTTTCTCTACTGTTGCCCCAACTGGAGTGGGAAAATTAAATTTTACCCCTTCTCAGTTCAACAGTTTCTCTACTGTTGCACCGACTGGAGTGGGAATAGTAAATCTTACCCCTCCTGAGTCCAATTCTTTCCCTACTGCTGCACAGACTGGAGTGGGAATAGTAAATTATACCCCTCCTGAGTCCAATGCTTTTCCTACTCTTGGACAGACTGGAGTAGGAATAGTAAAGTGTATCCCTCTTGAGTCTACCACTTTCCCTACTGTTGCACTGAGTGGAGTGGGAATATGGATAGTTCCCCAAAATGTATAGTTTTGTTTATATTGTTTAAAATTATATTACTATTATGTTTCTGTGTATTTTATTTTTTATTTAATTAGTAATGTTTGTAATATACAATATAATTTTAGTAAAATACATGTTTTATTTGCTTATTTATGTGTAATTAAATTGAAATGTTTTTTACATTTTTCCAGTTTATTTTTCACAGTTTTAAAATGTATTGTATACATATTTATATTTTTTATACTATTACATTTTAAAAAATATTGCCAGGCCAAGTCCTCCCTGGATCTGAAACAAGCATCCTGGGACCGGTTTCGGGCTATCACACCTCATCAGCCAGGCTAGCTTGAATCCAGTGGCACAGCGAGCAAGAGACCATTCCCATGGGGAGCAGGGTTAAGGCTGATTTGCATATGGCTGGACCCAAACTGGGGGTGGCGTGGTGAGAAAAAAAAACTATGGATTAAATCCAGATCTATGATTAGGGGTGAATATTTGAAAAGTTTCAGCATTCCGTCTATCATCTTTTTGTGTTGTTACAGTCACCCTAAGTGGGAAGTGTATGCCGTGACGTAGATCCCTTGCTCACTGTGCCACTTGGATTTAAACTAGCAAGGCTGATGAGGGGTGATAATCCTGAAACCAGTCCCAAGATGCTTCTCTCCAGTCTAGGGAGAGCCTGGCCTGGCATTTCGGGCTGATCTGTTCACATGGGAAGGAGAGTCAAGACTGATTTGTATATGGCTGGGTCCAAACTGGAGTGGTGTGGTGTGCACAAAAACAATGGAATAAACCCATTTGGGGTGAATGTTTAGAAAGATTCAGCATTCCATCCATCATCTTTTTGTGTTGTTATAGTCACCCTAAGTGGGAAGAGTATCCCCAGATGTGGGTCCTTTGCTGGTTGCACTACTTGGATTGAAGCTAGTCTGACTGGCTATTGAGAGGTGATACCCTGAAACCGGTTCCAGTATGCTTGTTTCCGGTCCAGGGAGGACCTGGCTTGTCAGTTCAGGCTGGACTGTTCCCAAGGGTGATTTGCATATGACTGGGTCCAAACTGGGCTGGTTAGTAAACAAAAAATGGACTAAACTTGGATCTATGACTAAGGGTAAATGTTTGAAAAGGTTTAGCATTCCATCCATCAACTGTTTGTGTTGTCATTGTCACCCTTAAGTGGGAAGGTTATGCCCAGACATGGGTTCCATGCTCACTGCACCACTTGGATTCAAGCTAGCCAGGCCATTAAGCTATTAAAGGGTGCTGTGCCCAAAACAGGTCCCAGGATGCTTATTTCTGGTCCAGAGAGGACCTAGCCTGGCAGTTCAGGCTGGACTGTTCCCATGTGAAGCAGGGTCAAAACCAATTGGCATGTGGTGGAGACCTAATTTGGGTGGCATGGTGAGTAAAAAAACAATGAGATAAACCCAGCTCTGCGACTGGGGTTGAATATTTGAAAAGGTTTAGCGTTCTGTCCAACCTCGTTTTGCATTGTTAGAAATATTTTGTAGTCACTCCAGCTTCTACTGGAGGGAAAGAAACAAGACAGGAGGAAGCGGGTGACAGGGCTGTCCTTGTTAGTAAGTCAAAAAACATTATTTTGGTGATTGTGTTGGTGAATCAATACATTATCCATCAGAGTATTAAGAAAAAATATTAAATCAGTCAGCCTTCCCACACTGAATCAAACAGAAAGGTTAAATCTGACGAATTCATAACAGCATTTAAAAAATATTGATACAGCTTTTTACATTGACCATGAATGTCACTGTTCTCCTAGTAGGTGGTACATCCTTACCACATTATTACAAGACATGGCTTCTGTGTTGAAAAGTACACTGAATAATGCAGAAATACAATGAATCTAATATCTTCTTTCCTTTTAACCCCATGGAATTGCACAACAAAAGGGTGTAGTATTCAACCTTATAATCACAGAATCTATATGCCATTAAATTGTTAGAAATTGGCTTCCAGGATCCCCCAAATTCTAAGATATGATAGGTATCAATTCATTGAGATATTGACACTTTATAGGAAAACATGCAGTGTTAGTGCTGTATATGATTTGAAAAAATATTTGCTTTGTCTAGATGTTCCACCCACAATGGATGGTGTGGCATTTTTTCTGCCTTTCAATTTCTCATAGGTTATGTCCCAACGCAAAGAACTGAGAGACCAAATGTATGCTATAAATTAACATACCACGAACCCAATTGGCTTTTTTACCACAATGGCATCCTTTACCTAAGTTTCAACTCCCCTGTAATTTCCATTTCATATTTGAAAAATATAGCATCAAATAGGCATAATGTCTTTTTATTCCTAATTGAGCAACAATTGCACCTGAGGGCAGGTTTTCAGCAAATTAAATACACTTTGAGTGCTGCTGTTGGTGTGTGCCAGTAAGAAACCAGCAGGACGGATGTGCCTGGAAGGCTGGGGGAAGTGAATGCTGCTATTCAGGTAGGCAGGGCCAGTGGTGTGGAAAGGTTCAAAGACAGCTTCAATAGAATAACACTGAGTTACAGTATCATGCCTTATACTGCACAAGATGGAAATAGCAAGAACCATGGTACAAGGACTCAATAGTAATTTAAAATCCAATCTAATGGTAAACTTGGATTTAAAATTTCTATTTTGAAAATGCCATTTTCAGCACTTTCAGAAATTTTGCATTTTTCTGCCTAAGATAACTGTGTCTTTCTGCCAGGGTTCAGTGTCACCTGACTGTTAATGGCTCTTCTGAGGTAAGATGTGTATTGCTCCCAGATATTAAACAAGAAGCTAGGCGTGGGGATATGTTTTTTACCCCCGATAGAATGGCCACCTGAGCTGTACCAAGGAACTTAACTAAACATCAGAAGGTGCCTACCCTGTAGGGAGGGGCACGGTAGGAGAGTGGAGAGTAAAACACACAGGTAGTGCTGCAAAAGTGAGGCAGGATCACCCCAGAGAAATGTTATCTCATTGGTTAGGGAGTGACAAAGAGTTTTTCCCACATACAGGCTGAGAATGGGCATAAAAATGGCACCTTCAGTACCCTCTACAAGAACTCCTCTGGTCTGAATGTGCTGTTGAAATTTGTGGAGAAAGATCTCATGGGCTGAATCAGCTCCCCACTTGTACCCAGGACAGAAGAGTGGACTCTAAGGACTAGTCAGCTATTCTCCTGTTCACTTCAGGGACACAAAAACTGCAAGAAACCCAAATCTCTGCTGAGCCCAGCCGACAAACTTCAACTGCATTCACCCTGGACCCTGCTTTTGGCCTCTGGGACATTCTAGGAGACTGCATTCTAACATTCATGTGGTGCTCGAAAGGACATACATCCTTGGCCGGTGTTAAAGTGTACACTCCTCCCTCCCCCTCAAAACTGAAAGATTGGACACTTTTTCTGAACGTAAAAAAAACAAAAAAAAACAAAAACAGAGACAATTACCCGACTGCCACAGAGCAACAGCCGTTAAACCCAGAGAATTTGGGAAAATAAGCCAAAAAATCACAATCAAAATACTCTCAGTGGGAAATATTTGAAGAAATAACTGTAAATAATTAACATTACTTAGTGCAACATATAAAAAAACATTCACAGACACCATAGTTTGCTGATTCCAGCAGGCCACCATCAGTGTGATGGCCATCAATTATACCAAGTTGCAATTTGTGACCACCTCGTGAAGAGTAATCGGGTATGTCAGAATGCTCCCCACTTCGAATCCGTAGTTTGTGAATCAACTTATTAAGACAGACTGATTCGCAGAAAAATGTAGAGGTTTCAAAAAATATTGGTTGAAGATTTCTACCAGCATTTTGCAAAATCAGCATACAACTGAACTCTGGTGCTGTAGTCAAGTCAACGTAACAACCTCAGCTTGTGTGTGTAATAATGTTGTTTTAAAATCTTAAACCAACATGTGTCTCTGTCACATCTGATATGCGTGCATACATGTCCATACATATCAGCTGTTACTTAGTTCGTCTGCTCTCCTCTCCTAGTAACTCAGATAGCCTGATGTTCTGTTAGTCGATTACTGCGAGGAGAATCTGCTAAACTTTACAGCCTGTCACAACGGTGTCAGGGAGTAACCACCAGAAGGCTTATCAGGCTGCCTGTCTCCCTGCTCCAATAGGAAGCGATCTTATCAAATACCTCTCAAGGTTCTCCTTGTGTCGGTGCACTTGTAAGATACTGCAATTGTATAGTTAAACGGCAATCACTTGGGCTCAAAGGTAATTAGTGACTGTTTACGTTTTTTGCATTTAAGAATTAACAGGCCATAATACTTGTATGTATCTTATCTCGTTTTGCTTACAACTGTAAAACCGAACTTTGGTCTGACCGCGGACCAGGCCAATACTCCATTCTTCTTCTTTATCAAAAGAGAGGTTAAGAAACATTTTTTAAAATACTCAGGAAAAAATATAAAAGTCACTTGTTCTCTAAACTGAGCACTTCGGGCGAAACTGTTCACATATAAGTTGCATCGAGTTTTACATTTAACATAAAAATGTTTGCACCATTGATAAAAATAGCACAAAGCAGAGAGGCGATTACGTGCAAAGCGGGCTAATTACGTATAAGAAACGAAGTATATCCATTTTCCTTGTTCCTTATGCAATTTCTCATGTTTGATAAGTGATTAGAAGTGTGTTTGCTCCCTGCTTCTTTGGTAAGCAACATACACGCATTACAAAAAGTTTGCCTTATTTTTGACATACTGCAAAATTGTATGTTCAAGAAAGCAGGCTAATGGTCAGATTTACTACTAACCTTTCATACAACACAGTGAAGCAAAGCAACATCCTGTGCTGCGTTGCGTGAAAGGGAGGGCAGAAATCAGCCATGTCCACTAAGGTATGACGCAGTTCTGCTCCCATAGCGCTGGCGCATTTCAGCTAGCATAGGGCCAACGCAGACAGCCCTTGCACCGTGGTCAGTGTCACAAGAATTGTTTTTGTGAAGGAGGGGATATCTTCCTGCACAAAAACAATCCCTCCAGGCATTTTCCTCTTTGTATGTGTGAGCACACATCCAACACAACAAATACACTTATTACTAATCTACTGAGTAAACATCTTTTTGAGAGCATGGAGGTGGAGCTGCCTAACGTGGAGTGCCTTTGCATGGCAAAGCTGAGGAGCATATGCATGTAACAAGGGAAGAATCTGAACAAGAAGTCCACGAAAGAGGAATGCCACACTGTCCTCATCACATACAATGCATCTCAGAGGAGATGTGGATGAGTATGAAATTAAGAAGGGAAGTGAGGATGACATTAAGGAAGCCTAAGAGCCAGGGGTTTATCTCCCCAAGAAGCATTATCATTGTATCATCGAGGAGATGGAGCAGTGGTCTGCCCACACTTTGTCCCCATCAACATTGAAGTATAGGCAGGCGGAAAGGGACTTGATGGTGCAGCTGATTACACTTGCTTGTGGAAAAAAAAGTTCACTGCTGAAGAGAGAAGAAGGTAGCCGGGGCAGCTGAAGAAAAAAGGGCAACAGCAAGACTTGCACTGGAGGATAAAAAGTTTTTCTTGGCATTAGAGAGCCAGAAGGCCTCCCTTGCACTTGCGAGGAGCCAGTGCAAGACGGACCTTTTGGAGTCCATTGACACTTGCTATGATGGAGAAGTGCCTAGGAAAGGTAAAGCACATCCCAAAACTCCTGTTTCCTAGGTATGTGGTGGGGGGTGACATTGATAATTTTTTTAAGACATTTGCAGTGGCCTTGCATATGTATAGGGTCTCAGAGGACAGCTGACCGGGTTAGCCTGTAAAAGCACATGACCTTTGCTTGGAGGGATACAATATTGGCCGTAGATGCAGCTGACTAGGTAAAGTATGCCCCTGTGGAAGAGGCTATCAGCTGCAAAGTTAGATTAACACTAGATAAGTATCACCTGAAATTCAGGAATAGCCAGAAACAGTTACACCAGTCCTAAGTGGATTTTGTATAATTATCTACTAAGGCACTGGAAGGTTGGATTAGAGGAAGTAAAGTAAAGGATTATTGTGGGCAGTATAATTTGTTCGTGAAGCACATCTTAATCAATTGCTTTACAGAGTTACGCCATTACCTGACAATCTCCAAGCCAACTGTGCCCAGGGAGCTTGGGAAGCAAGAGAATCTCTGTCTCAGCCCCAGTGTTCAAGAGGGTACACGGGAATGTCTAGAGGAAGGGTGGCCCTGGTTCCCCTCCACATAGGGAAGGGGAATGCCAGGATAATACAGAAATGTTTCCTAAAGGGCCCCAAGATAATCCTGGGGGAAGGGATTCTCAGGCCACTTCTGAACCAAATATTTGAGGTTTCAGTGGAAAGATACCCATGGTGCCTTACCACCAGGCCCCATAGACAGGGTATATCCATATTATCCATAAACAATGCATAAGGTGGGACTCTGTAGGTAACCAGAAGCCAACAACAGGTGGGTATTCCATGGGTTGACTAGTGTGGGTGTGGCACAAGGGGAGGGTATTCCCAGGGAGAGAGGGATGATCACCTACCACCCATTACTTACCTGGAAGGTGGACCAAGAAAGGAAGCTGGTGATCCCTGAGAGTGATATATATTACTTCCAGATGGTCATAGTGAATGGAGTCCCTGTCACTAATATGCAGGATACCTGTGCCTGGCACTCCATGGTGAAGTAGTAAAACTGACTTTCATAGAACAGTATCTGCCAGGACAGCCTGTAGGGTAAAGCAGGCCCATTTTTAGATCTAATAGCCTTAGGGTAGTCTCTCCCTAAAGCTTTTTGCCTACTTGCCTCCAGTTTTGTTGAATGTTTTCATGACCCCTTAGAACTCTGTACACTTCACCACTGCTAACCAGTGCTAAAGTGCTTGTGCTTTATCCCCAAGACCTGGTTTGATTTATATATACCTGATTGGCATATTTAATTTACTTATAAGTCCCTAGTAACGTGCACTACATGTGCCCAGGACTTGTAAATGAAACGCTACTAGTGAGCCTGCAGCACTGCGTGTGCCACCCACTTCAATAACACTTTAAAACATGTCCGAGGCCTGACCTTGCAGCCTGAATTCAGTGTAACACTGCCATGTTGACTTGGCCTGTAAAAGCCCTTGCCAAGCCTTGAACTCCCCTTTAATTACATATAAGTCACCCCTAAGGCAGGCCCTATGTAGCCATTAGGGTAAAGTGCAGTGTAGATAATAAGCAGCACATATACTTTTAGGTTTTACATGTCTTGGTAGTGAAAAACTCTCAAAAGGCCTACCCATCTCATAGGATAACATTGGGGATTCCCTATTAAATTTAATAAGCTGTAATTCCTAGATGAGAAGAGGTAGATATCCCATGTTTAGTGCCTATGGAACTGAAATAATATATCCTCTTTAATGGTAAAGTTGAATTTATTGCTAATATTTTAAAAATGCCACTTTTAAAAAGTTGCCATTTTACTGCTCTTAACCCTGTGTACCTGCAGCCTGTCTCTATTACACATCTGCGTGGGTGACAGCTAGGCATTGTGCATTCCCTCTCACAAAGGGAGCTTAGGTGTGACTTACGGGGGCATTCACAACCTGATGGGCCAAACTAGGCAGGATACTTACACCTGAATAGGCTATGTCCTGTCCCCATGCAAAGGACTGCTGACCTCCCCGTAGTGAGTATAGAGCCAGGGTAGAAAGGGAAGACCTCTATGCACTTCAGAGCCCATTCTTGAAGTCTCCCCTGCTTCAAAGGCACCGCTGGGTCTCAGTACTGGACTTCTGACCCAAGCACTTCAGTACACTTCTGGACCTGTGGATACTCTGCCAGGAAGAAGGACTGTTGTGCTGCTGAAGGACTGCCACTCTGCTGAACTGCTGCTCTGGGAGAACTGCTTTCTTGATATGCTGACCCTTGCCCCCATTGCCTGGATGAGAAGGACTAGACCGATAGCACCTGAACCCAACACCCAGAGGGTTTCCAAGGGTCAGCTGATTCCATTGTACCTGTATCTGCACCTGGAATCTGTGACTCTGCCCTGCCAAGTAGTTCCACCTTTGACCGGGACCCTTGAAAGTGAGGTCTAAGATGCTTCTTCAGCCAAACCACGCATATTCATAGGAATCGGCGCATCTTCACTGTTGCGGGGATCGGAACCAGTGCATCTCTGCCTTTGCGTGGATCAGAACCAGCTCATCCTTGTCACCGCATGGAGACGGCTCAGCTCATCATCTGTGGAACCAGGGCATCGTCCTCAGAATCAAAACACCCACTGCTACAGGAGGAGAACTGACTCATCGTATTCAGGACCAGTGCATCGCTCTCAGAACTGATGCATCGCCGACTTTGTGGGGAGAAAACCAACTCATCTCCTTCGGTTGAAGGATGAAAGTTGAGGCATTGCCTCAGCTGCGCCTCGCATTTTCCTTGATGTCAGAGTTAACAGGATCAAGTTACTTTTGTTCAGCAGGCCTAAGTTGATTGCTGTATTTGGCCTGGGATACCTGTCCTTGGGAGGATCATGGTCAATCCTCAGCAGCCCATTGACTGCATCCTTGACAATGAGCTATCACTTCTGGGAAAAGGGCTGTTAACTGCTTCTGTCCAACTCACCCTGAATGCACAGATTTGTTGTTGGCCATATCTCTAAATAGAAGGTATAGAGGCCCAAAAAGTAAGGAGTAGAAACGTGTTGCCATTCACAATGGGAGGATCAGAGGGTCATGGGTTACCTGCTCTGAAAGAAGAGCATCCTAGGATTGACCCAGTTCATGCTACTTCTGACCTGGAGGATCTTCCTGCACTGTCTCAGAAATTGTGGACCGAAGACCTACTCAAGGCAGACAGCTACATGAGACCACCAGAGTTTGTCACCATGGAGGGGAACTGTGTGCTTGCCCAGAAGGTCCTGGACTGCCAGGCACATATTCAGTCTCGGGATGGAGACATTAAGCTGTCGAACTGGACTTAGGGTGTCACTCCAGGGATGGTAAAAGTAAGAGTGGTAGGAGGATGTCCCAAATTGTAGCACTCTACTTGGACAAACCCTAGAGGTCAAAGCAACCACAGGAGCAAGTGGGAGATTCTTTTCTAGACCTATGACTGAGAGTGAGGCCCGCCTAAGGTCCCACATTTGAGCCTCCACTTGGCAGTGGATCATGAGGGGCCTGGTTCCTGATGCTGATGCTGACAGCTTTCAGTGGCCTCTATTGGTTGTTAACCGTTTGGGTTGAGCTTTCCCTGAATTGAGGACAGAAGTCTGTCCTGGAAGCAGAATGGGTCTCATCACCTTGTTGGCCATGGTGGTAATATCTGCCTATTTGGATGGCTCTGTGAGTAAGCTAGGGTTAGTCGCCACACAGTTGGAGTGTCCAGGTAATGAGAAGGGCTCCGCACAGACAGGTTAAGTGGGTAATGAAGATGGTGACAGAAAGGTACAGAAAGGCTTGGATGGGTATAGAACTCCCAAGTCCCACTCTAAAAGTGGTGAAGTGTGAAATTATATTGCCTAAGCAGGGACGTCTATCAAGGAAATGATTTGTCTACCCTGGCTCTTGGCTGGGGGTGACCTGTGTAGGCACTCCACCATTACTGCATGTCACACCAGATTCTTCACCTTTTGCTCAATCCTATATTTTTATTGGCTTTAGAACTCTGTATACTTTACCCCTGCTAACCAGAATTAGAGTGATTTTGCTTCCCGTTGAACATGGCTGTCTTGGCTCAATCCTGATTGGCACATTTAACTTACCTAAAAGTCCATAGTATGTGGTACACAAAGTGACCCAGGGCCTAGAAGTTAAATGCCACTTGTGAACATCACCAAATATGGTGTCAAGCACTATTGTGGCAGAGCAAACATGGTTTCAGGCATACCCTGGGTAGCCTGACTGATACAGAGCAAACATGCAGTGAAACCTGTTAAAATAACCCTTTTTGACAGGTAAAAACCTCCATTATGAATATTAGTGCATCACCCAATATAGGTCTTGTGGAAAACAAGGCAGGGTGCATGGCATTTAAAAGTGTTACATATAGAAAATTATTGTTATCGAGTACAATTTAAAATACTAATACGGTATCTTGGGAATGGGACCAGTTTGAAAAATAATTAAACAACAATTTTTATCAGTTCCTAAAAATTGAATTCAATGGCGGAGTTGGATTTTTAAAAACCATAAAGGAAATGTTCAAGAAAGGCACCCTTTACCTGCCTGAACTGTGAAAATGATAATTAGCATAATCCTCTGCCAGCTCTCAGCCTGTGCTCAGTCTTGAATAGGTGCGAAATTGGTATGAAACATCTCCCAGAAGCAAACAATAGGCTGACCTGATTAGGAAGAGACAACACCTCTGAGCACAACAGTAAATGTACGGTGGTGTCTGTAGAAAACCTTTTGACAGTGCAGTGTCAAATCCTACTCGACAGGTCTGCTGAGCCACATGTAACAATTAGGGCACTCTTGAAAGAGAGAGAACAGGAGGCCAAGATAATTCTTGTGGGTCACCTGACTAGTTACTGAAGCACTCTACTTTTGTCCCATCTCTGGGTTTGTTGTGGGTACAGTGCACACCTCAATCTGTAGTTTAGTGTTGGAGGGAAGGACAAAGGATTACTATAGTATATTCCCCTACTACCCACAGCACATACAGCCTTTGAAGCCCAAGTTTAATATGGCAAAAGTCTTTTACCATCTTGAAAATGCTGTAACAGATGATCTTTTGGGCCTCTTTGCAGTAAGCAAACAGGAACTACTGAAAAAGTGGGTAGGGCTGCCGCCCCAGAACTTTTACCCCATTGGTTAATGTGTGTCCCGGAGTCACCCTACTGACTAGCTAAGGACAGGCATGAGTGGCACCTCCAGGCACCAATGTCAAGGCACTTTCTGCACCTGCGAATGTCCAGAAAAGGATTAGACCTGCTGTTTGTTACCTAGAAGGGGCCCTGAAGGACTGGACCTGCTCCTTCTTGAAAACAAGATGACATGGACTTCAAAGATTAGTTGACTGACCTGTGTAGGTCCAGGGAGACACAAGCTGCAGGCTTCTTCCTGGAATCTTCCAGCTGACTAGTAGCAACTGGACCTGGACTGTACCTTGTACTTGGTCTCTACCTGAAACCCTGTGAGCCTCCCATGAGGTTCCTGGGGAGATTTAGAAAAGTTATTGTGTGTTTGTTCGGACACCAGAAGAAAGTTTGGAAACTTTACCTTCAGATCAGTGGGATTTAAAAGAGTAAGGCATGATTTACGTTTTGCCGAGTGGTGTGTTTCTCTGCCAGGGAGACAGAGTAATTTACTCATTCGCCCTGACCGAGGTGCCCCCTTCAAATTTAAAAATGAGTGCTAAGCTGACAGTAATTTCTAAAGCATTAGCAGGTACTGCCATCACGTCATGGTGGGACAGAGCAGCTTTACCACCAAGATTTAAATCAGGCCCTAAGTCAGAAGCTAATCTTTGACCAGTGCAAACCTGGTTGGTGTATCAGACCAGCACACCATTGCAGTTAGCCTCAAATTCTGCCTAGGTCCCAGTCTACCTCGGCCATTGATTATCATAGGTTCTGTGTAAGGGGAACCCCCAACCCTCTAAATGTAGCACACTCCAACATTCTATTATCCAAAATTTACCTCTGGTGGTTCTGCTTCGCTGGGGTTGATCTTGCATTGAACTCCCATCCCCCATCAGCAGATTGAGCATTAGTTTAGCAGGGTGGCAAAAAACTCAATAACTCAGTTCTAGGGTGGGAAAAGGTTAAAGGGCTATATTACAAAATCTCAAAAACCAAGAGGTACAGAAATACATTTAAATGCCAGGGAGGCTCAATTAGGGGTGGGCATAACTTGCATAAATCCTAGTAGCGTAATCTTGTGGAATTACCTAGCAATTCAGCAAGATTATGCTTGAGTTCAGCCAGAAAAACAATTCTGCATTGAGTGCTGCCCCTTCACATCTGAAATGGACACAAGGGGCATTTTATGCTAATAAATAGGCTAAATCTAACAGACTACAACTAGCGATCTCAAGCATCCGCTCGGGCTTACTCAATGTGCTTTGAGGTAGGATTCTCCTCCTACTTACTACTGGAATTTAGCTCTATTTGGACGCAAGGATGCATTTTACAGTAAGAAAAAGCTCAAAGGTCTGCAGAATTTGAACACTGAGAGCGAGCAGCCACTCAAGCTTGCTAAATGTGCTTTCCTGGTAGGATTTTTCTCACCAAGTGATTCTTAATCACATGACCAAGAGTAAACACGTATTTATTGGTAACTTTGATTCAAAAAGTAATGTGGAAATACCAAAATTACTCAGATTACTCTGGTATAATTGAAATTCTGTCCAGGCTTAAACTTAATTGCAGACTACATAATCAGAAAACAGACTTAGGGCTTTATAACGAGGCTGGCGGTTCTAGGACCGCCAGCCTCTCGATGGCAGTAGGACTGCCACATTACAACCCTGGCAGGCGGACCCACCAGGAGACTGCCATTCCCACCAGGAGAAGTGTGGCACAATGGTTAGAACAGCAGACCGTGATGCAGAGATCTGGCCTGGGACCAGGGTTAAATTCCTGCATTGGCGGGTCTTGGGCTCAATTCCCTTCGACCAGATAATTCTCGCCTCAGCGCCTAATCTAATTAATGGGTCCCACTCTGGGCAATAGCTTGCTTAATTGCCCCAACAGTGCTTGGATGCCTGGCTTCACCCTGGAGGTTGCCCAAGAATGGGCACCTCACAGGGAAAAGCCAGGAGGGGTTCCATGGCGGTATGCGTACTGCGCCTTGAGACCCTAACAGGTGAGTAGTGGGTTATACAAGTGCAAAGTTTACAATTTTACAGTTTTTACCAGGACCATTGTTACCAACAAGGGTGACGGCAGTCAGAGTTGTAACCAGCCATTGTGGTGCTGAACTCAGTGCCACCTGGATGATTACAACCCCACTCTCCACCAGCCTTTTCATGTTGGGGAGCCAGCCATGAAAAGGCTGGCAGAAACCCACTGCAGGGGGCCGCTAGAGGACCCTTGCACTGCCCAGGCCCATTTAGGAAAATCTCTATTCACCCCAAAACGAAGGGGTTCTTATACATAATTCTTGCATAGTAAATTAGAAAACTGCTGCTTCATGGGGGCATGACTAAAAGGAACCAATATTCAGCAAATCAGAGGAATGCTACATCACATTATGGTCTATAATACTAACCCATTTAAAACGAAGGCTTTGATTATCATCGGTAGCACATCGTCATAGGAAGCTCAGCTAACATACAAACAATAAACAATAGGTCTTACAATAGTAAAGGCCTGCTAACCCAGCAGATGAAATACAGCAGAAGAAACCTTGGACACTTTTCAATAATAGGAACACTCGAAAGTTCATTCACAGTCCCTGCACATGATATCATTCTGTTTCTTGTTCTGTGAAGTCTGTCAGGATAGAAGATGCAAAGGGGAAGACATTGAGATGGGGAAAAAACAGGACTGAAATGAACAGCAACAGAACAGCATCTTTGTTAATCAAAATATGAGTTTTCAGCAAAATGTGGCTTAAGTAAAATATGATAATAGACACACTTCTGCATGTTATTTTGTACCCTTTTAAAGTGCACTTACATTAGTTTAGCACCATCATGTTGAACGCATTATTTAAACATTAGTAAGTAACACTTATTTTTCATGGTAAAATGCACATCTTAAAAACAGCTACTACAGTGCTTCATGCTTTTTACTGCTATTCCCACTAAAAACTTTAGAATCTCACCTTCTCCTTATTGGATTTTTGTCACTTTGGTGTCATTCCGTTTAACATGTTTCACTCTATTTTTCTATTTCAGTTTTGTATTTTTTTTTATTAGGCATTTTGACTGTATTACTATTACATAACTGCATACATACATTACACACAGCCCTAAGTTAAGCCTCTACCAGAAAACAGAGCTCAGGTTAATTTAGTGTCTTTAAGTGTTCATCTTGGCATGAGTTGTGAATATTCCTTGAGATGGGCTCTCGCCACCTCAAATAATAATCCATTTTCATACAAACACAATCTACATAAAGCCATGAGGTCAATGTTTTGTACTAATTATTGCTATACCAACCCCCCCCCCTTAATCTGGGATGCCCCTGAGGGCATGAACAGTCAGACATGTTTATTTGAAAGATGGATACCAAATGCAAATATGATCGAACTATTGATACCGAGTATTGGTTAGAATGTCCATATATAAATTAAGGATAAAGAGACATCATTAGGGTTAGGCCTTGTTAATATGGGTAATCTTATAGGAATTTATAAAGCACATTATCACCAGCGAGTGTAGTGTGACACGGAGCAGATATGTGCCTAGCCCTGTTTATAGTAGGTTGGTTAATTAAATTGCCAGGTGTTTACCTTCTTGCGAAATTCAAGAAGAGAGGATGTGCAGTATTAGGGAAAGATGCGGAAGACATTGTAACGCGAAGGGTTAATTAGCTTGAGCAGTGTAGATGAGCGTAATGCCTGTTGAAACCCCCTCCCAAACATTGGGGAAAAGTTCATGATATTATTTTCACGCTTGTTTGTGCAGAAGACTCCGTCTCAACTTTGAGAACGAGAGTACAGGGAGAAGATGGAATGAAAACAAAGGCTGGAGCAGAGCAGAGCAGCCAAGTACAGATAACATTAGCTAGAAAATGCCAGAATGAGATAGAATCCAAGCTTCGAGTTATTTAAGCACTGAACTGTGGGTGAGGGATTAGGAAGCTTGCAGATGGAATTGTGGAAGCTGCCATGGCCCAGCGCTGCCTCGCTGTTTGCTCGTGGTGCTTGAGGGGGAGAGAGGTCCAAGCAGGCGGTAGAGGGCTCCCCAGCATGTCGTGGATTAAGTTAAGTTTCCACACAGGAATAAAATACCTTTGTTTCTCTGCTCTATTATTATGACTGATTATTTATGCCAGCACTGTGTTTATAACCTGAAGTATTCAGCTTGTTTATATTTTGCTTTCTAAACCAATTAGTGTGAACTGCTTCAATAACTGAAACATGTATTTTGGTGTGCAGTAAATCAAAGCTTAAATGAAGTATTCAGTTTGTTTATATTTTGCCTCCTAAACATCGTAGTGATAGCCTGCTGCAGTAATTGAAACATGCATTTTGGTGTGCAGTAAATCAAAGCTTATCTGAAGTATTCAACTCATTTATATTCTGCTTCCTAAATATCGTAGTGCAATGCATTTTAGTATACAGTTAATTAAAACTTATATCTGTCAATGAATTCTTTGCTTATATATATAAATAGATGCTTTTCATTGCTATTCTTATTCTACTATTGTTAATGTGCTAAATGCCTACATTTTACCTGCAATTCTAGTAAAGCTAAATTGTATTTATAATTGGCGTGTGGTCCTTCATTGAGCGTCCTTATTGACTTATAACGAACAGGTGTCAACCAGACACCTGGATAAGACATTTGGTACCAGAAGTGGGGTATAAGTCAATAATGCCTCTTTGGGGATGTAAGAAAAGTGAGGCAGAGAGCGGAAGGCAGCATGGGGCAGAAGCCAGATCAATTCCCGGGTGGTTAGCAACTGACCCGTTCTCTGGTGTGGCAGGACTCCTGAACCAGTGGGCAGCGCCGGTGGTTAGATGAGAAAGTGACTCCTCTCTTAGTGGAAGATGAGGTTGAGAGTGTGAAGCTAAGAGGGGCAAAGCTGGAGCTGAAGTCAGCAGGGCAAGTGGGATGGCTTTACGTGTCTGCGCTCCGTACGGTATACAGGAAAACATTAACACACGATGCAGAAATATTAAAACTGCGGGATGAGGTTGCAGCCTTGCAGGAAAGGCAGTTACTTATGAAAGAGACAATAGAAAGTGCAGTGACTCGGGGTGATCAAATGGAAGCAAGGTGCACCGCATTAGCAGTACGAGTAGCAAAACAGAAGAGTAGGCAGAAGCCTAAAATGCCCTCAACTGTGCAAGTGAGGGCACTGATACGCAAACAGAAGAGTAGGTAGAAGCCTAAAATGCCCTCAACTGTGCAAGTGAGGGCACTGATACGCAAACAGAAGAGTAGGCAGAAGCCTAAAATGCCCACAACTGTGCAAGTGAGGGCAGTGATACGCAAACAGAAGAGTAGGTAGAAGCCTAAAATACCCTTAACTGTGCAAGTGAGGGCATTGGTACGCAAATAAGATTGGGATCCACATACTTGGGAGGATGAGGTGGAAGTACGTGTAACAGAACTAGGTGGAGTTGAAAGTGGAGAAGGACGTGTAGGTGAAATTGAAGGTGAAAAGGGAGTGAATGGCGGGCAAATACAGAATTCTTGTTTGGTAAGAGATTATACGCAGAGTGAATTGTTGCAGAGAACCCGTATGTTTAGGCAGATGCCTGCAGAGCCTTTGTTTAAATGGTTGGTGAGGTTGTGGGACACTGGAGCAAAAGATGCATTACAGAATCCTTTTACGTTAGGTCCCATTACAGAAGGAGACCCGTTTGAGCTGGAAATGATAGTACAGGATGATGTAGATGATGTAGAGATGTGGAGCCTATGGCAGAGGCAGGAAAAAATGAGGGTGCCACAAGATTGGGCCTTAGTAAAAATAGAACGCATAACTGATGATCGGCCGGTCACTTTAAAAAACATGGGTCCCCTTACTAGGTTGGACAAGAGAACGGAGGGGATGGCAATAAAGTAGGCAGAGCGCAGGAGTTTGCCATCGTGAAGTGGAAATGGTATCTGCAGCAGAGGGCAAAACCAGGACCAGCAGGAGTATCGAAGTTACAAGAAGATAAACTAGGGGCAATGGACTTGCAGGCAATGGCCCCTGCACTAGAGCCCTCTGAAATGGAATCCTCACCATCTAAAACAGCCCCGCCTTTTGAACAACTCACCGAAGAAGAACGGAAAAATGCATGGTTCACAGATGGTACCGCCCGGTACTATCAAGGAAAAAGACAAAGGCAAACAGTCGCATTCCAGCCTGCTACAGAAATGATGTTGCTGCGAGAAGGGGATAATGAATCAAGCCAGCTTGCAGAACGGCAGGGGGTAGCAGCAGTAATCGAACAAGCCCCCATCAGAGAGAAAACATTTGTGTACACTGACAGTCGGGCCACTTACCAAGGACTAGCAAGCTGGGCCCCGACTTGGCGCAAGGATGGATGGAAAATTAAAGGCACCCCCATTTCAGGAGGCGAACAGCTATGGGAGGAGATGTGGGAGAAAGGGCACAAATGTCAAATCTATGTGGGACATGTGGATGCCCATTTCCCATTGGACACCTCACTTGCATCTCTATTCAACAACACCGTAGATCAGATGGTCAAAACGTGAACAGTGGTCATCAAGGAGGAAGCTGAAGCCGCTTTAGCAAACAGGGCCCATGCAACATCCGGACATCTAGGAGAGAATGGCACTTATGCATGGGCACAGCTACGACAAATTCCAGCCACTAAAGAACAAGTGCAAAAAGCAGTAAAGGAGTACCCCACATGCAACCGGATTAGACAAATGCCCTTGCAAAAGAAGCCTAGCGGCCATATCAGAAGAGGAACTGCAGCTACTACAGTGTGGCAATTGGACTATATCGGGCCGCTACAAAAGGAAGGAGGAAAAAGCTACGTATTGACCATGGTGGACACCTACTCTGGCCTTATGTTGGGTATGCCCTGTAAGTCTGCAGACCAAAAGTCCACTTTGCGAAGGCTAAACCACCTGATAAAACATTATGGGGCACACGATGAGATCCAAACAGATAGGGGCACACACTTTGCAGGGAAAACAGTGCAGGGCTGGGTGCAGGAACAAGGAATTCGGTGGATTGTGCACCTTAGTTATTATCCACAAGCTGTAGGCATGATTGAGAGATATAACGGATTGTTGAAAGAATAGCTAAAAAAGTTATCAGCACATGATAGACTTGCTCAAGTGATTTGTGAACAAGCGTACACCCCTCACATTGAAGAAAGATCTGCCCCCCGATAACACCCAGAGAGGTGAGGGAGGATTTGGAAGCACAGGAAGAAAAGAATGGGTGAACCATCCAGGAAAAAAGCCAGAGGCAGGAGAGCTATTAAGTCAAGGGGTGGGGAGTATGTATATTATACTTTTAAAGAACTCAAATGTACCTGTATTTGTACTTGCAGTGAGACTTACCCCACGGTCGTAAATGATGACATCTGCATTGATGACGTGGTTCATGATTATAACCGGAAAAAGTGTATGAGTCCAACCGAATATAGTCCGTCATGTCACTTGTGCACCTCAAGCAGCTAACATAACTGATGACCAGGGAAATGTTTTACTTTGCAACGTGGAGGTACCTGGAGGCAAGTGGATGGCTGCCAAAGCTGTGACCTGGAAGGTAACTGGACAGCAAATCCGACATGCCAATGGACTGAACAAGGTGGAGAGGATGCCAGCAACAGTACAGGCTTTGAGTTACATGCTAAACATGATATGTAAATATTGTGATACCGGGACACATGGTGGTTGTTACATTGAACAATAGATTACCAGCCTTCATGTTTTACATAACCGAAAGACGCATGGTTAACAACTTAAGCAACGTTTCTATAATGCGATATAGAATAGGATGTAAGCAAGTTCTGCATGCAAGCATAATTATTCGTTTTGTGTTACAGATAAATTTTGTCAAGGGGAATGTCTCAAAGTATGATCTATTATGTGCACCATGGACACCACAGTTATGGCCCTGCCAAAGTTACGCAATATGAGAGATCTAGGGTCCTTGATGGCTGGGGCTACCGGAATCGGGATAGGGGCCCTGAATTCTTTTGATGTTGAAGCCATTAGGAATAAGCTATCTTCTACAGGATATAGTACAGGAGAGGCCATAAAAGTATTTTCTCAATGGGGGCCTACACACTCACAAGAAGTATGGAAAGTCCTGCGTGGGTTGTATCGTGATTGGCAATGGCATAATTTCACTTATGAACAATTTGGAAAAAGCTTTCAAAGCACCCAAACAATGTCCGAAGGAATTCAGTGCATACTATGGCAAAGTATTGTTAATCAACAGTATGTAGACTTCAAAACGGAATGGGGACAGCTTCAAGGTGAATATTGGAGACAACAATTGCATTTGCCTGAGGAAATATGGGTAAAGCCTATACAATTCCATTGTGAGGGAGAGATGTGTTATGCTCATTTTGATATAGCTAGAAGTAATCTTCCCCCTGAAATATGGTGCCCCTTTATATTGCTCCCTGTAGTAATAGGTGAAGAATGGTGGATACCTCACACTAACAAAAATGGATTGATCAAACAAATCACACCGTAGATCCCACTAGATGTGCAGATTGGTCTAAGGGTTGGGTATGTACCCACACTGGACGGGCGCTAGACCCATGCCTTCACCCAATACCAGGAGAATGTGAATGGTTATACTATTAATGGCACAGACTTCTATCAGATAGGAACAGAGAGTATATGTTACGTTACTAATCATCCCTTACTTATTAACAGATTTATACAAACCACCGGAGAGCAAGTAATGGGTACGTGCAATATTACCAGCATTACTGACATAAGCACTCACATCTTGTACCGACCAAGTTCACCATGACCACATTACAGACGCAAATGTGTGCGCAGTTAGAGTGGAACATCTCGCTTGTTGTTAAGCTACGCATATAAGAGGCAATCAGGCACTACGCACAAGTTACCTTTGCTAAACTTGATATGGCAGCTAAATACACCAAGGATACAGCCATACTTCTGACATAAACACTAAACGGCTTATGCACACTGCTTCATGTATCCAGCAAATAACTGAGCATCATTGGTATGACATCTTCTTAGGCTGGGCACTAGGAGCTATAAAGACGCTAACTACATTGTTACAACAGCTAATTTGGTTATTAATTGTTTGTGTTACGCTAATGACTATACTATGTAGACTATATGTATGCACAAAGCAGTTTTCATACTAAAGATGCAAGCGCTTAGAATAACATTGACCAGTATTAGTAGCAACCTATCTAGCAGAATGTCAAAGTAAATGATATCTGTTTCAACATGCATCACGCTCATCTAAGGGGTGGAGTGTGCAGTATTAGGGAAAGATGCGGAAGACATTGTAACGCGAAGGGTTAATTAGCTTGAGCAGTGTAGATGAGCGTAATGCCTGTTGAAACCCCCTCCCAAACATCGTGGAAAAATTAATGATATTATTTTCACGCTTGTTTGTGTAGAAGACTCCGTCTCAACCTTGAGAACAAGAGTACAGGGAGAAGATGGAATGAAAACAAAGGCTGGAGCAGAGCAGGGCAGCCAAGTACTGATAACATTAGCTAGAAAATGCCAGAATGAGATAGAATCCAAGCTTCGAGTTATTTAAGCACTGAACTGTGGGTGAGGGATTAGGAAGCTCGCAGATGGAATTGGTGAAGCTGCCATGGTCCAGCGCTGCCTCCCTGTTTGCTCGTGGTGCTTGAGGGAGAGAGAGGTCCAAGCAGGCGGTAGAGGGCTCCCCAGCATGTCGTGGATTAAGTTAAGTTTCCACACAGGGATAAAATACCTTTGTTTCTCTGCTCTATTATTATGACTGATTATTTATGCCAGCACTGTGTTTATAACCTGAAGTATTCAGCTTGTTTATATTTTGCTTTCTAAACCTATTAGTGTGAACTGCTTCAATAACTGAAACATGCATTTTGGTGTGCAGTAAATCAAAGCTTAAATGAAGTATTCAGTTTGTTTATATTTTGCCTCCTAAACATCGTAGTGAGAGTCTGTTGCAGTAATTGAAACAAGCATTTTGGTGTGCAGTAAATCAAAGCTTATCTGAAGTATTCAACTCATTTATATTCTGCTTCCTAAATATTGTAGTGCAATGCATTTTAGTATACAGTTAATTAAAACTTATATCTGTCAATGAATTATTTGCTTATATTTATAAATAGATGCTTTTCATTGCTATTCTTATTCTACTATTGTTAATGTGCTAAATGCCTACATTTTACCTGCAATTCTAGTAAAGCTAAATTGTATTTATAATTTGCGTGTGGTCCTTCATTGAGCGTCCTTATTGACTTATACCGAACAGGTGTCAACCAGACACCTGGATAAGACAGAGGAGGAGGCTCTAATGTTGATTGGGCAGAAGTTCCACTCTTTATGAGCAATATAAGAGAATGTCCATCCTTCTGATCTTGATCTGTGTGCACCTGGGATATGTGTGAATAATGGCCCTGCAGAGTGGAGGTGTCTGGCCAGGTGGTGGAAGGAGATGTAACTGTTCGGCTAGGTGGGGCTTAATCTGTGTGTGTGGAGTTTGTAATGACTGCATATGTGTATTCGGAGCCAGTGGAGCTCCATGAGATGTGATGTGAGTTTTGTGTGGGAGGTTGAGAATGAGTCTGGCTGCCAAGTGCTGGATGGTTTGTAGTCTTTTAATGAGTTGCTTGATGATCCCAGCATAGGGGGTATTCCCGTAATCCAACTTGCTGGTTACTAGGGCATAAGTGACAGTTTTTGTAGTGTTGCTTGGGAGCCATTTCAAGATATTCCTCAACATCTTCAATGTGTGGAAGCAGGATGCATTGATGATATTAACTTCATCAGACGTGTACAGTTTGCTAATAAATATTGATCTAAGGTTCCTGGCATGAGTGCTGGGTGTGGGTGTGCACCCAAGTATGGCTGTCCATCAGTTGGATTCCAATAGTGAGGCATTCTTGCCAAAGATCACTAGTCTTTGTCTTGTTCTTGATGAGCTTGATGATGAGCTTGAGATGGAAGGCTTTCTTCCACCTAGCGACTTTGGTCATGCGTGCAGTCAATTTGCTTCTTGTGTTGGGGGCTTGTTGAAGTGGGAAAGTATAAGTTGCATGTCATCGGAGTAGGAGAGGATGTGGATGTGGTGTGCCCGGATGCAATTGATCAGGGGGATCATGAATCCACTCAAGAGGGTGGGGCTGAATGATGAACCCTGAGGCACTCCACAAATTAATTTGCATGCTTCAGAGGAGTAAAGTGCCAGGCTGACAGCTTCAAATGGAGCAGACCCATCAGAGAGCAGGCTCTTGGATGTCAATCTCCTGCAAGTATCTTATGAAGAAGGAGCGTGAGACTGTGCAGGCTTCAGAGGAGTAAAGTGCCAGGCTGACAGCTTAAAATGGAGCAGACCCATCACAGAGCAGGCTCTTGGATGTCAATCTCCTGCAAGTATCTAATGAAGAAGGGGCGTGAGACTGTGTCAAATACTGCAGAGAGGTCCAGGAGAATGAGGGTTGCCATGTCTTCTCTGTCAAATATCATACAGATCCTATTTCTGTGGTATTGAAGAGTGATGTTGATTGGTCCTGAATCCACTCTACACTGCATAAAGTAGCTGGTAGTTGCTTAGGTGGTTGACAATGCATCAGTTGATTAGTTTCTCCAAGACATTTGTCGGGTATGGTGGATAGGCGTTGGGCCTCTTTTTGCAAAGCATGACTGTGTCAGTTCGGTGATGTTTGTTTGAGCAGGGGTGCTACATGGCATGTTTCTAGGTATCTGGGAATGTGGCTCAGTTGATGGAGGTATTGAGGATGGGTGCTAGTGCTTCACTGATCTGTAGGGGACCTTTAATGGACCTTTCATGGACCTTTAGTGGAGACATGGTAGGGGCAAGGGTCAGATGGGGCCCCAGATGGATGGTCTTCATGGTAGCACCAATAAAGGGGGTAGTAACGGTGGACCAAGAGTTGATTTGTTCCTCAGCGTGATGTGAAGTTAAGGTGCAATAAGATGGTCTCCGATTAAGGATAATTTTGGGATATGTAGAAGTGATTTTGTTGAAGTAGAATTCAGAGAGCTTGTTAGAAAGGGCTTGTGAGGGGGTGATGCCGTTAGAGGTCACAGGAGGCATGGTAACATTTCTGATGATGGTAAAGATTTTCTTGCTGCTGATTGTGCCAGTGTTGATGCGATCTGCAAGAGCTGTGCTCTTGGTATTCCTTAACAGCTGGTGGTAATGTCTTAGGGCTGATTTGAAGAAGTTTTTATCTGTGGTGTCTTTACTTGCTCTGAATTTGTATGCTAGTTGCTTGCAGGGGTGTTTCTGCATCGTTCCTCTGTGTACCACGTGGCCTGTGGTCAGGTTCAGAGCAGGCAGTGATCTGTCTGTTGAGGCTCTTGATGGCTTTCAGCAAGTTGTTTGTGTGCTTGGGCAGAAGTCCACTCGTCTTCTATGATGCATTTCCAGCTGCTGCAGGCTGTTTAAGTAGTGGTTGATCTGAGGTGGTGAGGGATGGGTATGCTGACACTGACAAAGGCATGGTCTTTCTAAGTCCGAGTTGGTGGCTTATCAACTGTGATGATGCTGATTGATGAAAAAATAGGTCCAATAGCTGTCTGGAGGTTTGGGTGGGTTTGTTATGTGCTGGGTGAGGTCAAAGCTTCAAAGATTTTCTAGAAGGACAGTAGATTTTGGGTCAGTGTGCTCTTCTGGCTGAAGGTTAGGGTCTCCAAAGAGGATAAAGGTGCTTACGTTAATGATGAGGGGTGTGATGAAGTCCATGAAGTTACTGTGTCCAGGTGGTCTGTATACAAGTGTTCCACCCAGGGAGAAGTTGATTGAGATGTGTATCTTGAACATGAGGTTTTCCATGTACCTGGTCAGGTCCGTGTATTGGTGCAACTGATGGTATCTTTAAATATAGTGGCAACTCCACCTCTGTGTTTGTGCTAATGGTCTTACCCAACACTCTTATAGTTCTTGGGGATGGCTGTAGCTATGTCCTTTACAGAGGTTGGGTTTAGGCTCGGTTCCTTGAGGACAAGCAGAATGGGTGCATAGTTGTGCAGTAGGACCCATATGGGTTCACTATGATGAGTAATGACTGTAAGTAGATGACCTTGTCAGGGGCTATGTTGGGGACTAATTCATTTACCTGCGAAGTCCAGGATAATTTGGGAGGGAACAATTTTTGGAACAAAAGATATTTAGAAAATTTTGGTGGGGTTCCCCCACTAGGAAATCATCTACTTTGTTAGAGGATGTGCAGTGTTGGGCTGAGAAGGACATGAGAATCAGTTGTGAAATCATCAAGAGAGTAATATGAGTACTGGAAGGCAGTTCGGATTACTAATCAGCACTTCAGTGAGAATACAAATGCTTGAATTCTTTCCTTAAGAGGCACAACCCAAATTGTGCTCAGTGATCATATTTGTCTAATACATCTAACCTTTTACCACATATTAGGGAGCCTACAGGAGGCATGCCCTCCCCCTAGCTCAAGCCATTATCCCTAGGCACCCTTTTCAGAACACTCCTGTACCTGCAGAAGATCATAAGAGAACTAAACCTGCTGACAGCAACCTGGGAAGAGTCCTGGTGGACTGGAGCTGCTCTCTCTCTCTTGTACTTGAATAAAGAATTGGACTCCAGGGGTGATACAGCTAATCTTTTGTTCAAGCTAAAGGAATACAACAAGCTATAAGAAGCTTTTCCTGTAACTGCCCAGGTGATGAGTGGACACTGACTGTGGATTGGACTCTGCCTGCCACCCAGTGAATTTCTAAGTGCCTCCTCTGGGTGGCTTTAGAAGTGTATTCCTATGGTACAGTGGGAAATAAAGGACTATAGTCAGAAGGTAAAATCTTTGACCAGGACGAACCTGCTTACAATATCCAAACCATGTCCCATAGTGGTCGGCATCAAATTGCGTATAGGCTACATGATCATTGACTATCATTGGCACTTTGTGCTTCTTGACACTAGGGGCCAGATGTACCATCACGGCCCATTGCGATTCGGTAATAGCGATTTTTAAGAAATCGCTATTACCGACTCGTAAAGGGCCATGAATCACATTTGCGAATCAGTAATAGCGATTTCTTAAAAATCGCAAATGCTATCACTGAATCGCAAACTGTGATACCGGCCCCATTCGCAGCTATGGGCCTGTTGGCCCACAGCTGCAAATTTTTTGCATTTTCAAAATTGCGATTTCTGAACCAGAAATCGCAATTTTGGAAATGCAAAAGGCCAGGGTGCTGGGGGCCTCAGGCCCACTCTCCTGCACCCCATTTGTTTGTTTTTTTAACATGTAAGGTACACACATGCCAAAAGGGCATGTGTGCTTTACATTTTCAATTTAAAAATGCAGTTTCACTGCATTTTTTAATTTTGCACCAGGTTACCACCTGGTCACAGATCATGGTATTTTGCATGTGCAAAATGACATTCTGCGAAAAATCGCAATTTGCGACTTTATCACTGTTTTAGTACTGCACAACTACTGTTCATATTAACTCTAACTCAAGCCTGCCTGCTCTGTGTCATAGCTATGAGGTGGTTGAGCTCAGGTTTATTTAGTGACTTTAGTTGCTTGCCCTAACAAGATTTGTGGTTATGACTTGAGGTGGGTACTTAACCTCCTCAACTAATACCCCAACTCTTCACAAATGCTCAAAGTGCCCTATGATGGCCTGATGCTATTTACAAAATACTGGGGGTTCAGCTTAATGATTTATGATATCATCATAACTCCTTAATGACAGAATAAGACCATGTAACACACTAAGGCCCTCATTCTGACCCTGGCGGTCTTTGACCGCCAGGGCGGAGGACCGCGGGAGCACCGCCGACAAGCCGGCGGTGCTTCAATGGGGATTCCGACCGCGGCGGTAAAGCCGCGGTCGGACCGGCACCACTGGCGGGGTCCCGCCAGTGTACCGCGGCCCCATTGAATCCTCCGCGGCGGCGCAGCTTGCTGCACCGCCGCGGGGATTCTGACCCCCCCTACCGCCATCCAGATCCCGGCGGTCGGACCGCCGAGATCCGGATGGCGGTAGGGGGGGTCGCGGGGCCCCTGGGGGCCCCTGCAGTGCCCATGCCACTGGCATGGGCATTGCAGGGGCCCCCGTAAGAGTGCCCCTAAATGTATTTCACTGTCTGCTGCGCAGACAGTGAAATACGCGACGGGTGCAACTGCACCCGTCGCACAGCTTCCACTCCGCCGGCTCGATTCCGAGCCGGCTTCATCGTGGAAGCCTCTTTCCCGCTGGGCTGGCTGGCGGTCTGAAGGAGACCGCCCGCCAGCCCAGCGGGAAAGTCAGAATTACCGCCGCGGTCTTTCGACCGCGGAACGGTAACCTGACGGCGGGACTTTGGCGGGCGGCCTCCGCCGCCCGCCAAGGTCAGAATGAGGGCCTAACTCCGTTCTTGTATCCTTTAACTCAGAGTTAGGCGTAGGGCTAACTATTAAGCACTGAGGGAGACTGGTTGTCAAGCACTGCAAATTCTCACTGTAGACAAGCCACACATTTCCAAATGCTAGCATTTGAACTGAATAAGTAAATGGGTTTTGCTTTTCTAGAAGCATTGCTGTTGGCATTTTCTAAAATGTAACAAACTAAAAGCAAATCCAGTGTATTTTCTTTATTTGTAGTCCATGCAACATGAATGCATAAGAGCAACTATATGTGGTCCAAATTAGTATAAATGTAATTAGGTTCACTAAATTGGTATTAGTACTCAACATGTTGTCTGAAAACCCTCAAGGGTAATATGTGCGTTTCAAGCCGCAATTACATTGTCAAACTGAAACAATTCACAATTATTCTAGAGGATTAATTTGAAAACATTATCCCATAAACTGCATTTAGCATTAGCATTGTAGAATAATTGCTACACTGCAAGCAGTGTTTTTTCAATAGCAATGACAGCACTCCGAACAAATAGAGCTCAAAGAGCCTCATTACGAGGGACAGGATAAGTTCCAATATGTGTGCCAATGTTACTGCACATATCACAATTGTGAATGTCTCTTGTTTTATCACAACCGTTTTAGTAGGCTGGCCTGGTGTGTGGTGGGTACCTATGGTACTTGTACCTTGTACCAGATCCAGTTATCCCTCATTAGTGTAGTGTAGTCAGTGTCTAGAAGCCAGGCTCTTGAGAGGTAGCTGTGAATGAGCAGCCAAGGATTATCCAGGAGACATGGAAAGCTCATTCAATACCACTGTAGTCACACAGTACTTACACACATGAAGGAAAACACTCAGTGTTACAACAATAAAGGTACTTTACTTTGGTGACATAAATACCAAAAATATCATAGAGGCTATACTCCCTTAGAAGGTAAGTAATACACAAATTATATACTCTGGGATGCAGAAATAGACATGACACAGTTAGAAAACAGTGCAATTAGTGATAATCACAAAAGAGAGAAATAACCCTAGGGGGAGCACAAACCATATACTAATAAAAGGTGAATGTGAAAGTCGGTCCCCCACCTAGGTAAGTGGAGTGTGTAGAGGGGAACGGGAAGTACTAGGAAAGCCCAAAGTTAAGTACCACAACCCACCCTAGCGACCAGGAAAGCAGGAATAAATCACTGTACCCAAGAAGACAAATTCGAGTTCCTGGAAGATGCAGGTGATGTCCCATGCCAGAAGGAGGATTGCAGCTGGGTTTGCGTCTTCAGATTCTCCCAACAAGCCTTGGTACATGCAAAACTCACGGTTAGCAGAAAGTGGAGCTGCAGGGGACCAGGAAGGACCAAGTGGACTCTACCCAGGAGGGCGAGCAAGAGGGGCCCCTCAGCAACACAGAGAAATTCACAGAATCCCACAGGTGTCCCACAGGATGGGGACATGGAAGTCGAGGGAGAGGCCCATGCAGCACTACAATAAAAGGCTCCCATGCCTCTGGAGAACCACTCAGGGAGCTGTGCATCGCAGGATGGAGTGCTGGGGGCTTGAGCTTCAGGATGCCTAAAGATCTCATGAAAAAATGCCAACAAGCCTTGGCAGCTGCAAAGGATGCTGTGCACAGGGGCTGCATGGACAGGCAAGGGCTTACCTCCACCCAAATTGAAGAGCTGGAAGAGAGGACCATTGGGACCACTTCAGTCCAGCACCCATGATGCAGGATCCATGCAGCTCAGCAGGAGAGAGGATCCAAGCAGCTGGTCGTCGTCGCAGTTGGTGCCTACAGAAGCAGGGGAGTGACTCCTTCAACCCAAGGGAGATTCCTTCTTCCTTCTGATGCAGGCTGAAGACGGGGTGTCCTCCGGAGATGCACGACTGGGTGAATGTTGCAGTTGCTTGAAGGAGTCATGGATACAATGTTGCAGGAGCCATCTTGCTTCTTTGTTGTAGCTTGTCGGGTCCTGGAGTGTCCAGATGCAGTTTCTTTGGTCAGAAGTCGAAGTGGAGGTTGCAGAGGATTCCTACTGGAGTCTTGAAATCCGAATCTGAGGAACCCAGAGAGAGAGAGAGCCCCTAAATCACCCTGAAAGGGGGATTCGCCACCTAGCTGGGTGACCACCTGTCAGGAGGGGGCTCTGACGTCACCTGCTGGCACTGGCCACTCAGATGCTCCCAGAGTTCCCTGCCAACCTTGAATCTAAGGTGGCAAAACCCAAGCACCCTCTGGAGGAGCTCTGAGCACCACCCTGGGGTGGTGATGGACAGGGGAGTGGTCACTTCCCTTTCCTTTTTCCAGTTTCACACCAGAGCCGGTACTGGCAGTCCCTATACCGGTGTAGACTAGTTTGTACAGAGAGAGCACCAAATGTGCCCTTCAAAACATTGCCAGTGGCTTGGGAAGGTTACCCCTCCCAAGCCTGTAACACCTACTTCCAATGGGAGAGGGTGTAACTCCCCTCTCCCAAAGGAAATCCTTTTTTCTTCTTTCCTGGGCTTGAGCTTCTAACGCAGCAGGAGGGCAGAAACCTGTCTGGGAGGTCGCAGAAGTTTGGATTGCCTGAAAACCCTCATAAGGCTGTAATGGCAATACATGGCGTCGTCTAAGGATTTCACAGAGTGCATGAAATCATACAACCAGTGCTTGCAAAAGCATTGGGGTATGATTCCAACATGTTTATACCAAACATGCCTATGTTCAGAGTTACCATTATGTAGCTGGACATAGGTATTGACCTATGTCTAGTAAAAGTGTAAAATGGTGTCCCAGCACTCACAAAGTTTGAGAAAATGGGTCTGAAGTTCATTGGGGCACCTCGGCTAGTGCCCTCACACACACAGGTATTTTGCACCCTGCCCTCTGGTCTGGAAGGCCTGTCATAGGGGTGTCTCATAAGTGACCTGTTGCAGTGAAACGTGTCAGTGAAGGGGTGCTTGCACCTTTTCACGCAGGCTGTAATGGCAGTCCTGCAGAACCCTTTGCTTGGGCTCCCTATGGATGGCAAAACATATGCTGCAGGCCATACGGATCCCCTGGGACCCCAATGCCCTGGGTACCTAGGTACCATATACTAAGGACATATAATGGGGCACCAGTGTGCCAAGTGTGGGATGACATACAGATTTTTTTGAGAGAGAGCATAACCACTGGGGCCCTGTTTAGCAGGATCCCAGTGAACACAGTCAAACACACTGACATCAGGTGGAAGAAATGGGTAACCAAAACAAGAAAGAGGGTACTTTCCTACAACCATTAAATACTGTGTGCGATAAAATGTACATCCTTGGATAAAGTCTCCCGGTGAAATCTTCCAATATTTCTTGGGCGGGGAGTAGTTAGTAATTACATGGATATGTCAATTTGGGGGACAGTAAGCACCAAAATCCACATGGCATTCCCTATTTTAGGGGAACACACGCAGTGAGCACTATTTATTACACCAATAAATAGCATAACCCACAGTGCTGTTCCTGGACATCAATTCACCAAAATTCCAGGGGTAGCAGAGGTGACATCACACGCTATTCTATCTTTACTTTCACTCAAACACAGATGCTTACACATACACAAACATTCACTCATGCACACACTTTTTTTTTTTACATAATCACATGCACACTCATAAGCATGCACACAGCATAGATTTAAAATGTTTTTTTACTTACCTCAGCTACCAAGGAGGGTCATATTCCTGATAACTGTGCTCCTTTTTTTATTATACTAATAATAAATAATATAGTGTTGTTCACTATTAGTGTAATAAAAAACTGATTAAAAACAAGGAAGTGGAGCCCCAACTAAGGATGAGCTGCCCTGTGTTCCTTGCACTGATTCTGCCACCTCTGAGGCCAGGTGTCGCAAAGGCAGTGACAGGGGTTGCAAGGGGCAAGCTAGCGACCCCTGGCAACGCCTAAATGATGTTCATGGTATTGTGGTATTGTTATATACAATGTGTGATAAATATTGCACCTTACTTAAGGCTACTCATAATTAGGGCCATAGGCGTCCACCACCCGGCTGAAATTCATAGGTGGACAGGCATGTATAGAACTCAAAAGGCTTCCCAGCAGTTCTGTATCTGTGAAAGGGTAGGAGGAGGGGTAAATCAAGGCACTGAGTAGCAGACAGAGGTCAATCGGAGTTACAGAGACAGAGAGAGAGAGAGAGATACAGAGAGAAATCTCCCATGGTCCTTATAGTGCTGCAAACTCTCCTGCAGTCTCTGTTACATTGACCAAAGTGTAGTATCTTACATCTTTTTTCTACAACTCAGGGTTATAAAAACATATTTGCACACCTAGGGGAATTAGAGAAGGCATGCTATTGGGAAATCAGGGTTAAAATGAAGTGTGTTGTACAAATCTGGCTCCCTTTTCTCGATTGACTTAATTGATGATTATTTTGATAATACAAAATTACTTTGAACATTAGTTGTAAGAATAATAACTACAGGTTTAGCACATCAGAAATAAGGTTGTATGTCAGGTTTTAATATTGCGTAATCCAAGGTACTTCTTTTATTTTCCCTGTGAGAACTTAATACTGAGTTGGCAGACCAGAATTGAAACACATGGGATCCATTAAGCATGATTTACTTTGATGCTGTGAATAGTGTTGCCTTGTCCTGCCCTGCCTATAGGACACCACAGGCAATACGTATACTAGCTCAACCCAGAGATAAGACAATTCCAGTACACAATTACTCCAAGTGCAGCTCATGGCCTAGCCCAATGTTCTGACACCCCAGTTTAAAAAGTTTAGATTTGAGCTTAATCCATGTTCAAGTCTGGGGTTTGTGATGCTATCTGTATTAAATCACTGGCTCCATCTTGACCACTGACTCCATTTTGTGTTTAGCTTCGCTTCAAACACCATCACATTGGAGGTGCAGGTGTTTTCTGTGCACAGCTTGTTAAACTGTTTTTGCTCTTCTCACCAGTGAAAGGAACAAAACATGGGGGGGCACTGAAAATAAGCAGGTACCAGGATGAGAATGTTAATGATAGAGCAGGGTACAGCTCGGTCTTGGAAAAACACCATGGGATTTGGCCAGTCTGATGCATGTTTTCTCAACACTGACCTGACATAGCCAAAGCGTGAATAATGGTTGATTCACTTGCAGAGGCAGAAGTGGTGACACAGGATTCTGACTTCGTGGGGATGGCGTGGGCGCATCAAAAATGTGGATACCTGGGAGAGAAAGCCATTTACAGGTGGGCAGAGATTGGAGGGATGCATATTCTCCTAGACTTGATAAAACTGTGATCATGCAATGTCCTTCTTGTCAACACAGATCTATCCTGCAAACAATCAAAGGTCAGTTGGGGAGAGGGAAATTACCCGGACAGATATGGCAAATTGATTACATTGGTCCATTACCAATTAGTCACAGGTGTCAATATGCTTGCACAGTATTAGGCACTTATTCTGGTTACCTACTCGCTGTCCCTTGGAAATGTTCCACGCAATATAACACTATCAAGTCTCTGGACATGCTAATGTTATATTATGGAGTCCCTCTACAAGTCCAGAGTGACAATGGGTGACATTTCAAAGGAATATTGGTACAAGATTATTGTTTACAACACAATATTATGTAGATTTATCACAGTCCATATTATCCATAAGCTGCAGGACTGATTGAGAGAATGAATGGCTTGCTGAAAGCCCAATTACGAAAACTGTCAAATGGAACTTTGAAAAACTGGAGAGAGCATGTAAATGAAGCCCTCCAAATTTGAATAACAGACCACTAACAATGCAGAGACCCCATTGATGAGAATGTTAACCCAATCTTACAGATACTACCTCATGTGGTGACTAACACCATAATGTATTGGGAAATAAAACCAGGAGCCTTAGCTCCTTACTGAGCCACATCAGAATCTGCGCAATTTGTGATTATCCCAGTGTAAGGAGGATTAGTGAAAAAGGGGACTGCCCTAGCCGTTCTTACAGTGCGTGGAGAGGGAGGTTTTGGCTCAACTGTCAAAAACCCTGATGTTAAAGTGTGTGTAGAATCCCCAAATCGCCCTCCTGAACCAGCAGAAATCATAGCCAAAGGCCAGGATAATATCCTTCTAGTCATGAAACCAGGAAAAGAAAAGTGGGAGTATATACCAGCTGACAAATGTTTTTTGCAAGAATAATCATCCTTATTTCTTTTACAGATCATACTACGAGGTGTCTGTGTGCTAGCTGTGCTACGTGGTCTCTCTTCAGAGAAGTGCTTGTAGGGTCAAAAGGTACCAAAAGTCCCCAGCTCCGAAATGATTGATCAACCCTGACAATCAACACCTTCACTGCACTTGACTGAAAATGTTTGGACACATATGACATGAGTCGTACTCAACAGGTCGGATTTTTGTATGACTCCCATGCAAAGTACGGCGGATAATATATCCACCTGTCTGGTGGCCATACCAACTCCTGCAAAAGTTTTACTCGAGATTTTCAACATCACTAACAAGGATGGAAATGTGTAAGAAAGTGACGTGTTATCCCTTTTTATTCTACTTGAGTACAGTAGGTTTTTCCAAGGAACAATGACTGAAAAGTGGGATAACTTGACCCAAGTGATTACTTAGAATATTACCACTGGTGATGTATGTTTTAATTTAACCTGTAATTCACACCAAATCGGAAAATGTGCTCAACTGCGCCTAGCGGCAACAACAGGGTCTCCTCAAGAGTTCCTGTGGGAAGAACAAACTCTATGGTGGTCATTATGACATTGGCAGTCTATTCCGAAGACCTCCGTGGTGACGGTCGCCAACAGACCGCCATGGAGGTGATAATCCGCCTGACAGATTATGACACACAAATGCAAAACTGACATAAACCAGCCACAACCACAAGTCTGCAAAACCCCACGAATTCAAAAAACTGTCAGACCCACCACCTTCACCGCTACGCCATCAAAATACCGCCCTCCAAATTATGACCCATGGATCACCACAACGGACATTCAGCGACGCACAACAATTGGCGGTGCACACCACCTCAGCGGAATTGGGCACCCAAAAACACTTCAAGCCAACATTGGCCGGAACAAAAAACCCACACCTGACACAAATACACACACCTCACACACCCACCAACAGCACTATAAAACACACACCAACATAACCCACAATCCTTTGTAAACATGAAAAGACCGCCACAGCTTGCCAGGCCAATCCTATAGAGAACTGCACACACACACCACAACTACGTATTCATCCATCACGCATCATACACCACACACCCCACCACAACACTAAACACCCTCAGCACAACACACACGACACACAACAGGCATGTCCCCACAAAAGCACTCCCGTTTCAGTAATGAGGAGTTGCAGTTGATGGTGGAAGAAATTGTCAGGGTAGAGCCATAGGTGTTTAATGCACAGGTCCAGCAGATCTCCATTGCCAGGAAGATGGAGCTGTGGCAGAGGATCATGGACAGAGTGAACTCCATGGGACAATATCCATGCACAAGGGATGACATTTGAAAGAGTTGGAACGAACCACAGGGGTTGTGTCTAAGTGTGGGAGAAAGTATGAGAGGGTGTGTCTCTGGGCATGAGAGTGAGTGTGAGAATGTTCGTGTGGGTATAAAGTGGGTGTAAGAGTCTGTGTGTGGGTGTGAGAGTGAGAGTGGCCATGGAGGGGTGTGTTTGGGTGTGAGAGTGGTTGTGAGAGTGTTTCTCTGAGTGTAAAAGTGGGTGTGAGAGGGTATGTCTGGGTTTGAGAGTGGTTGTGAGAGGGTGTCTCTGGGTGTGGGATTAAATGTGAGAGGGTGTGTGTGTGAGAGTGCAAGTAAGAGGGTGTGTCTCTGAGTGTGTGTCTGTGTGTAAGAGTGGGTGAGAGTGGGTGTAAGAGTCTGTGTATGAGGTGAGAGTGGGTGTGAGAGTGTCTGTCTGGGGGTTAGACTGGGTGTGAGTGGGTGTCACTGGGTGTGAGAGTGAGTGTGTCAGTGTGTGAGACTGGGTGTGAGTGGGTGTCTCTGTGTGTGAGAGTGAGTGTGAGAGTATGTCTCTGGGTGAGAGAATGGGTGATAAAGTATGTCTCTCTGTGGTAGAGTGAGTGTGAATAGGTTTCTGTCTGGGTGTGAGAGATTGTCTCTGGGTGTGAGAGTGGGTGTCGGAAGGTGTATGTGTGAGTGTGAGAATGGGTGTGAGAGGCTGTCTCTGGGTGTGAGAGGGTACCTCTGGGTGTGGAATTGGGTGTGAGAAGGTGTCTGTCTGGGTGTGAGAGGGTGTGACAGTGAGTGTAAGAATGTCTGTGATTGAGTGAGAGAGTGTCTCTAGGGATGTCTGAGTAGGTGTGTGAGTATATATTTTTTTTACCATTTCCAAGACCCACCAGTGGATTTATACTGGGGTTCATGCTGAGCCCCAATGATGGATCCAGAAATCTCCAAACTGGTCCAAAATGTAGTTTTAACATATTTTCAACTAATTATGTTCAGTTTTATCAGATTTTCTTCAACTTCCTGGGGTCAGGGAACCTCTACCCTGACCCCTTTACACCCATTACCCTCCACTTTTCAGTTCCGGGGACTATTTCCCTGATAAAACAAAATGGCGGCTTCAACTTCCCTGTCAGGCTGTGGCCAGCCAATCAGATTCTTGCACTGGAGCACGCATTCCCAGATCCACTTGTGGCGGATCCACAGAGGATCCACATCCCTAGATATCTATATTTTTTGCCCTTTAATAACTCAAAAACTACTGAACAGATTTACACCAAATCATAAAAAGCATGATCTGCTCACCAACATCTAGCTTTGTGCAAAATTTGATGTTGCGCCATTCATTGGATCTGGTTGCAGACAGTCTATGGGAATTAACATGGGAAACACACCTTTTTTTACCTCTCTTTTCTCAGCCCCAGCTTCACAGATCCATGCACAACAAGACCCTATAGGACACATTTGGGAAACATTTCATGAAGATTCGTCAAAAGGTGCCAAAGATACAGGCAATTCAAAAAACGCTTTACCTATGGAAACTAGGTCCTTACTACAACTACCTATGGTGACTGCCAGTAGGTGCTATAAATATGTAAATTACCTACTACAGTCACCAGTAGGTAGCTATTGTTAGGACCTAGTTTCCATAGAATAAACAGTTTAATTTTGCTTATAACTTTGGCGTCGTTGACGAATGTTCACAAAAATTGCAAAACTAGTTTGCTGCTCACTTTAGCTGCTGTCTGGAAAGTTCTGGGGTGATTTGTCAAGCAGGGCCTCAGAAAAAGGGGGGTCCCAAAACGTGTTTTCCACACTCAATTTTCAATAGGGATTTTAGACACAACTACAACCCAAACCGCCGAACGGAATTACACCGCATTTAGCAGAAAGCTAGATTTTGGTCTGGAAAAATCCTTTTGTCATTTGGTGTAAATCTGTTCAGTAGTTTTGGAGTTATTGGCTGGCTGAAACCTGAGAGGAAAGTTGCAGCCTCCATTTTGTGTATCAGCACTTGGTGCCTGGGGGAATACAACTTAAAACTGAGAAAGGAGCTCAGGGTAGGGGTGCCCTGATCCTGTGGGACTGATGGAGGGGTCTGTGAGGAACCCCTTATGGGCAAAAATATTTCCCAAAAATGGTAAGTTTGGGGCACACAAGGATCTGCGTCTGCTGTGTGAATCTGCAATGGATTTCTGACTCGAGACTACAATTAAAAAAGTATAGATATCCACTCACAAACCCACTCACACACACACAGCCATTAACGCACTCACACACCAACTCACAGACCCACAAAACTACTACTACACTCAGTCACAGACCCACACAGCCACTCACACACCCACCCACATGCTCACTTACACACCCACACAACCACTCACACACACATCCATACAACCACATACAGGCTCACACAGCCACTCACACATGCACTCACCTAACCAGTCATACACTCACACAACCACTTACATATGCACACAACTACACACACCCAGTCACACATCCATACAGCCACTCACTCAACCACTCACAGACCCACAGTACAGAGTTGTCTGAAGGTTGGGGTTGGCTTCAGGCCAGGCCCTGCAGTCAACCCTCACCATGCATGGCTGAAGGCTGTGCACAGCGACAGTTGGATTATTAAATATTTTGTTAAGTTAAAAAAAACTAGAATTCACTGACAAAATAAACAAACGTTACAGGGACATTATAGTTAAGAAGTAGAATTAAAAACATCTTAGAAATACACTAAAAACTAAACGTTACAGGGGTGGTATTGTTAGGTTCATTTTTCACACACACAAAACCGTAGCAATTCAGCAGTTACAGGTATACTTATCTCACAAAACTATAACTCGTGCCCTAAGGTAATTATAACTCCCACCCTCTCCATGCCCTGCTAAATTACCCCACATAGCACATCAGTCATGACAACTTGCATGACATCATTCATAAAAACACTTCAACATTTGCAATAAAATTAAGATAAGTATAACAATACCCCAGGGCCAAACAATAATGTCAGAGGGTGGCGGTATGTGGTCCACCTCTCTGAGCCTTAGAAGGTGCTGGGAACCCCATCCCTTCAGTCTAGCTATTGAACTCTGTCGGGGAGAGGCCATCTCATGGGAAACAGTGCTTTTCCCTGCATGCAGAACTATGAGGAGTGAAAGAAGTGTGCTCCCACCTGGCAAGAGCTTTGAAAATGGGAGCATACTTCTGTTTCTCTGGCCATGTTCTTTCATGTAGGGAAACTGTGATCAGTCCCACCTGGTGGGAGCCAGCAGAAATAGCTGCTACCACCAGATGGGAGCAATTCTTGCTCCCACGTGGGAGCTGTCTGGGGCTAATCAGTCTTTGGGGCTCCCTCCAATGGCATTAATGATGGGTTGTGAGTTTCCCTGGTGACCACCATGGTACCCACTTAGATTGAAAAGAACTCAGATGATGGGGTCCACAAGGTCCCTTAATGCTCAGAGAGGAGGGCCATGCACCCCGTCCCATATTATTAGTGGTGTCCCTGGGGTAAAGAGTCTTAGGGGCCCATTTGGGATCAGGAGGAAGCCTTTTGCCCCTTCCCTAAAATAAATGATTTTGACCAAGGGGATGGAGACCTTTTAAGGCTCAAGAAGGGGAACCAAGCGCCCCTCCCCTAATATACTATATTTGCTCCAGAGAGGGGGTCCCTAGGGTCTCTTAAGACTAGGGCAAAGGAGGCCATGCTCTCCCTCCCCTATAATTAGTGTATGGCTCCAGGGGATGGGGTCGCTGGGCATATTTTGGTTCAGAGAGTGGGGAATGCATGCCCCTCTCCCCTACTATAATAAAGTTTGGGCCTAGAGGGATGGGGTCCCAGGGGCCTCCACAGGTTCGGGGAGAGGATACTGAGCACACCCTACTCTAAGAATATGTTTTGGTCCTAAGGATGGTGCACCGGGACCAATGGTGGGTTAGGGAGGAGGGTCACAGGCCCTGGAATAGTGCTTGGGAGCCATTAGAGGCTTGGGAAGGGAGGCTACATGCACCCCATTAGTTAAAAAAACTAAAGGGCAAAAGATAGAATCCCTGGGTCCACTAATGGCTTGGGGGGGCATTAAGACCCCCATTTCTGATATAGAGCTGGCTGCCTGTGGGGAGTTGGATGCAGGGCCTGGCCCCAGCCCAGGCTCTGTGACCAACCCCATGCCTCTTACAGCCGTTGGCTGTGTGTGGCTGGGGTGGACTGGTCACAGGGGGTTGTTGTGGGGCATGGGTGCAAGTCAGTCCCTGCAGTTTACCCCTGTCTTGCATGGCCAAAGTCCTTAAGGTGGCCTTAAATTCGCCAGTTATGGTTACTTCAAGTAACTATAATTCATGCCCTAAGGTGACTATAACTTGCTTCCCTGCCATGTAAAATGCTCACATCAATGTAATTTCAGAAGATTAATTGATGATGTCATAGAACATGTCATGAGTGTTGTAATCTTTCAGGTAATATGTAGCAGCCTCTAGTAACATTTAAAAACTATTTCACAGTGACTCTCTTTGGTCATTTAAACCATGACCCTAGGGGAGCTAGGATTGTCTGGCTACACTTTGTGGCCTGAAAAATGCTACAAAACTCAAGGACATGTCTATGTTTTTTGAATGATTTATTACAAATATTTTGTGAATTGTCATTTAACATTGCAATGTGTGTATGTATTAAAACATCTGATTATAATTATTTGTGACTTTTTGACAAAGGCAATAGTTCTGCTCTATATATGTTGATGTGCTCACTTCCTAATAAAGCCAATAGGCCTGTCTTTTATTTGATGTTCTGACCCTTTGACAAAGGCAGTAGGCCTGACTTTCTCTAAATGACATCCCTTTTTATTACTTATATTTTGAAACATGCTGGAATTCACTGAAAACAAAGTTTAAAGCAACATTATAGTTAAGTCTGTTAATATCTTACTTTATATTTTTTTTCAACTAAGAAATCCACTGAATGAACAAAGGTAAAAGTAACATTAATGATCCATCAAATGTAATGTTTTAAACTGAAAAAAACACAGATATTCACCATTCCAAATTAACTAAAGCAACTATAACTCCCTCACAATGCCATGCGTGTGACCTCACATTTCACAACACTCACCACATGTCCTATGACATCATTAATAACATCATTGATGATATTTGAAATTATATTTCTGAGAACACTGTGCATGTTGCTGAAGAGGGTTATAGTTACTTCAGTAAATGATAACTGGTGAATTTCAGTGTTTGATATAGTTTAAAACTTTGCACTTCACCTACACATTAACATGACTTTAACCTTTGTTTTTTTTCAGTAAATATATATATGCTGCTACTTTTCATATTGCCAATGACACTTGATCAATTGTATGATCTGTTGTGTCATTATGTCTCTCCACAATTTTTAGTGCATTCAGTATTTGTTTGCACATTGAACATGTGTATGGAACTACCACCTTGGATCATAGTATGAACCTGTTTATGTGGGGTCTTTAATTATACAATCAATGGCTTTTGGACAGTTGGTGTTTCTTTATTCCTCTATCTTCTTTATCAGTTGATTCATTTTAGGAGACTGTTCATAGAGTAACTTCTTTTTCTCACTATTACAAGTACCTTGCAGTTCTAACCTTCTTTATGTCCACTCCACCTTGATAAATGTTTACATTGACACCCATCTGGTGCCACTCCATAATGCTCTTGATCTAGTAGTTGATCAAGTGGTTTAGGTTTACATGCTATTAGAGGCTTTACCTCTAAGTAGTCATTTACAAAGTTTTTGGGGACGCTTCTTCCACCTGAAATGCTCTTTTTGAAGCAACTCCACCCCAAATTGTGTATGCCTCGAAGCAAATTTAATTGTATTTATTTATATATGAATTCATTTATTCATTCTTTTATTGATCAGTAGCTAGGACTTCCAACTTTTACACTTGGGCACCTAAGTGGCAGATGTGAGCAGCTACTATTTCAATCTGTTCAAAACTGGAAAGATTTGCAGCAGATTTATAAATTTGTGTCATTTTGTTTACAAAAATTCAGCGTAAACCTAACTCCATATTTATACTTATACGTTAGCCATGTCTAATGTCACAATGTAGGAGTTTGCACCATTGTTTGGATGTGTACACCAACCTTGCATCAATGAGATGCAAGGTAGGCATTCCCATCTAAAAAATGGTGCTATTCCCATAGCCCCATATTTATCACCGTGCTAAAATGACGCACAGGTGGGAGGAGGGGCCAAATAATGGTGTTAAGCTTGCTTTTCACCTGATTTAACACGTGGGTCAGACCAGGCTTTAGGAGAACTGTGGACCCATTTCCATGGTTAAACACCGTGGAATGGGTCCACAGGTGCCCTCCCCAAGCCCGAGGTACACCCCCATCAAAGACTGACACCGGAGGATGGGAGACCCCATCCCAGGTAAGTCTGGGTAAGTATTTTTTCTTTTTAGTTTTTTTGCCATCGGCAGTCCTAACTTGGGGACCCCTGCATGGCACAGGGTGCAATGGCGATGGCCGGGGGACACTTGTCCCCTGTGCTGGCCACTGGGGTGGTGGGCATGACTCCTGTCTTTCCTAAGACAGTAATATTTTTGGTGGTTCTGCGCCAGTAAATGGCGCTAGTCTGATTTTTTTGCATCTAACCAGGCTAGCGTCATTTTTTGATGCACAACCCACTCCTTCCCTACCACCACCATCACTCGGCTAGTGTCTTCTTTTAAGATACTAGCCCAAGTTTAGTGCCGGCTTGCGCCATTCCTTTAATATTGTGCCTGGCTGGCACTGTGGAATGGCGCAAGCCTGCGCAATACTTTTTGCCGCAAAGCTGCATTTTTGCAATTTTGCAGCAAAAAGTATAAACCAGGCCCTGAATCTGATGACTGTGGGCTGAATCTGTGTGTTATCACTTCCTGGTTGCCACTACAGAACTTATGTTATGTTCAGGACACCCTCTAGTGGTTTAATTTCAAAGGCCTCTGTCCCTTCTTAAGCAGCCGATGCCAGGGACGTGCAGTGGCTAGGACTGCCAACTTTTGCACTTGGGCACTTTAGTGAAGGGTGTGAGCAGCTACTTATTTCTATATGGGATTTTTCACTTTTAAAATCTGTTTTAATCTTTTTTTAAGGCCAAAAGTGTAAAAAATTGAATTTGATGATTGTGGGCTAAATCTATGTGCTATCACTTCCTGGTGACACTACAGAGCGTCCATTTTGTTCAACACGTGCTGTAGTGGTTTGATTTCACAGGCCTCAGTTCCTTCTTAAGCAGCTTACACTGTGGTCGGGCAGTGGCTAGGACTGCTGATTTTTGCAGTTGGGAACTTTAGTGGAGGGTGTGAGCAGCTACCTATTTCTCTGGGGGAATTTAATTTTTAAAATCTGTTTTAAGGGCAAAACTCTAAAAACTGAATCTGATGATTTTGGGCTGAATCTGGGTATTATTACTTCCCAGTTGCCACTACAGAGCTGCCATTTTGTTCAGGATGCACTCTAGTGGTTTGATTTGACAGGCCTCAGTCCCTTTTTAAGCAGCCATGCCGTAAACATGCAGCAGCTAAGCCTGCTAGTTTTGCACTTGGGCACTTTAGTGGAGGGTGTGAGCAGCTACTTATTTTTCTGGTGGAATTTTCATATTTAAAATCTGTTTTAATCTGTGCTAAGGTCAAAACTGTAAAAATTGAATCTGATGATTGTGGACTGATTCTGTATGGTATCACCTCCTGGTTGACGCTAGAGAGCTGCCAATTTGTTCAGGACGTGCTCTAGTAGTTTGATCTCATGGGCCTCAGTCCCTTTTTAAGCAGCCTCCGCCATGGACGCACGCAGTGGGTGCACCGAAGGCACACCACAGGTAAACCCATCTGCACTGTCCGCATTTTGGCCACCCATGCTGTTGGTTTGCGGTGCAATACATTGCCTACTTGCAGATGATAAGTTTGACCTTCTCTTTCTGACTGACACATGGCTTTCTGAGCCTTCTTTGCCTGATATTGCTCTGGCTAGCCCCCAGGGTGTCTCTATTCTATTAAGAAACAGAACTGTGCAGATGGGTAGGGGCATTGAGATGGTGTGCTGAGACAAGATGATTTGTACTACCGCTAAGCTGATAGTCTGAGATCCCATTGAATAGCTTACCTTCTCTATCTCACTTAATCTGGCCTCTACCTTGTCCAGAGTCCTAATTATGGACTCCAAGCATCTCCTCTAGGTCCTTAGCTCAGCTTGTGGACTCTTTGGGCTGAATCTCTATTTTGCATTCCAACTTCTTCGGCCTTGGGGATTTCAATCTTCATGTCGAAGAGCCAAACTGTCCTTGCATGTCACAGTTTGTGAATACCCTTGAGGGCTTTAACTTAGAACAACACGTAATCAGCCCCACTCAAATGCCAGGCCACACTTTGGACCTCATTTTCTCATATTCACTAAATATCCATGTGAGGTTGGCCACTGAAATAGCATAGGCTGACCACCAGTGGTGGGTGGTGACCTCCGCTCTGCTGGCAGAGCTAACAGAGTTTTTGGCACTCCACGTTCCACTTGGAGTGCGGAGTTCGCCCAAAACTCTGATAGCCCAGCCAGCGGAGCAGAGCTCACTGCATACACACTGCAGCCCAGCTATGCTGTCTGCACTTGCACTGTATAGCCCATAACTGGGCTGCAGTGTGCACTCACCCGACATTGATGGAACTGCTCGCTGGCAGCTCTGGAATGGAGGGGGCAGTGGGAGGCAGACAGCCAGGCACGGCGTGGAGCTGGCAACGTGGATCCCCTGGAAGAGCCCAGGTAAGTCCTCATTTTTTCTTTAAGGTGCACGCTGGTGCACAAGAGGTCTGAAATGGCAGCTTTCGCTGCATATGGCCCTGGCCTGAATTCAGGCCATGACTCTAGGCAATGAAAGCTATCGTTTCAGGCCTCTTGTGCACTGGCCTAGCCAGCTTTCACTGCCTATAGTCCTTTCCTGAATGCGCCCGTTCTCGGACGTGCTAGGCATTATCAGCGGGCGCATTCAGGAGAGGGTGCCACTCCACAGCACACAGAACTCCACTTCTGCTGAATTCCACTGAGTTTTTTATCAACTTAGAGGAATTCAGCAGAGTAAAACTCTGTGAACTTTGCCCAGGTTCTGCTTATGACAGGGACGCAAACTAACTTAGTAAATAAAAAGGCATTGTCCTGCTTTTGCAAATCCTACTACAGAGCTCAAAAGGAGTTTACTACATTTTCTATTGATGATGCTGCAAACAAACCCAATGCTTTTTTCAGCATCTTTAATTCTTTCCTTTCCCCAAGGGCTATGCAAAACTCTCTAACACACTCTACTCCTTTGTGACAGGAGCTGACTGATTGTTTTCAAACAAAATTAAAACAACCTATGATCAGTTTCCTAATCAGGGTATAGCTGAGTTACCTTAGACGATGATTCCTACTGCTCTGGTGTTGAGGGATTTCAAGCCTTTCTCACCATAAGAGTCAGCCAGCCTACTGGCTAACTGTAAGTCCTGCTCACCCTAGGATTGTAGCCCCCCTGACATTCTTAAGTCAGTCCTGCCAATTGTGAATCCTATTCATAATAAACTGCAGAATGCCTCCCTGGAGTCAACTACAGTTTGGAAGAGGTGGAACCAGGCTCTCCGCTTTCCTTTGCTAAAAAAATCAAATGCAGATCCAAAAATACTCTGCAATTTCAGACCAATCTCCCTCCTTCCAGCAGCAGCCAAGATGCTGCAGAAGGCCGTCAATAAACAGATCTGCCTGTTCCTGGAACCCAACACCCCCCCTTCATGATACTCAGTCTGGCTTTCAGCCAGGTAACAGTATCGAGTCTGCCTTACTAGAGGTTTCAGAGTCTGTCAAGCTCAATCCTGATCAGGGTGTGTCAGGTGTGGTCTTCCTTTTATACCTCTCATCAGCATTTGACATGTTCTAGCACCCCATCCTGCTGAACAGACTAGGGAAGATTGGTATTGAAGGGAATAAGATCGCCTGGATCAAATCTTATCTGGTGTTTCTTTCTCCCATTTGTTCCTGACCTTACACCTCTCAAGTACAGGGTGCCTCAGCGCTCTGCCCTGAGTCCCACACTTTTTAATATCTATTTGGAACCCCTGGCTAAGCTTGTTGAATCTTGGGGTCTGAAGGTACTTTCATACGCCGACGACATGCAGCTTATGCTCTCTTTCCAGGATAAGGCTCCTGACACTGTTATGGACTTTAAGGATTGCCTTAAAGCAGTTTGAAAGAGGATGGGTAAAAGCTGCTTTAGTCTTCATTCTGATAAATCAGAAATTCTCTTTTTCAGCCCCCTCCCCTCTTCCAGTGTCAGAAATTGGGGCATCAAATTTGACTCAGCTCTTTCGGTTGAACCCCAGGTCAAAGCAGTCTCGCCCACCTGTTTTCCTACACTGAAGATCCTTAGAAGAATGTTACATCTAGTTCCTGTAACTACCTGTAAGACGATTGTCAAATGCGCTAGTCACCACAAAACTAAACTACTCTAACAGTCTTTACCTAGGGTTTCCAGAATACCTTCTGCATCGATTGCAGATTATTCAAAATGCTACAGCACGCCTCATTCCTAAGGTCCTGCTACATCAATCAGTATCTGTGCATTTCTGTCAGCTGCACTAGCATTTTGTAGGGCTCTGACTTTCACCTATAGGGCTTTGGAGAACAAGGGACCTCAGTATTTGAGATGCATACTCAAGGCCTGCAGCCAGAGCATGTTCCTTGGATCTAATTCCCTGAGGTCCCTACATGTGCCAAGGGTTCACAGGGCTAGGCGCAGTGGTAGATCCTTTTCCTTGCTGATGGCAAAGCTCTTGAATTCACTTCTATCTAGCCTTCATTTTGCCCCCTCAGAAAAGATCTTTAGGAAAGGCTTGAAGACTCACCTGTTTAATGCCTAGCCTGGTGGTCAACTTTGCTTATTTGTTCTTTTGGGCAGTCCTGCTCATTAACGCAGGGGCGCTCTCTTGGGAGTATCCACATGCTCTATAAATGCGATTATATTACATGACAGTTCAGATGTGCAGTTGAATGCTTGTTATATCTAAAAGAATAGTGAAGCCAAACATGTTTGCACACCAATAGCCAGCACTGGTCTTTTGAGATTGGCACTTATTTAATCCAGAGCAAGAGGGAGACAAACACACAAGGGGGATAAAGGAGGAAGAGAAAGGAGGAAAACCCATGACAAAGAAAGAATGCAGGGAAAAAGAACGAGTGCGGTAAAGGGTCAGAATGTGTCTGGTGGTGGATTTAAGAGGTATATGTGGAGAATGTGTTGCAGTGCAGCCATGTTCCTTCAGCAAGTCTTCATTCTTACTACCTGCTGGATACTGTTTCCTGTGCTAGGTTGTATTTCTTCTGGAATCTTTCATGTCCCCTGGAATCCTCCATTTTCGGTCTTGAAATTTTTCATCTTGCAAGTAGGATTTTTATGCCCATTTTTTTGTCTAGATTCTGTGACAGCTTATCTTGGGCATCTGTTAATCAAATGTTACACTTGTGTGATACATTGTTGCTTCAGGAGGTAACTGTCCATACCTGGAACAGTCCAATTTCTGGCTTTGAAATTTAACTCTGGGTTTAGCTTTGAACAATGACACAGCTTTGATATTTGGCACACCAACATTCAATAGTCCTGGCGGCTGGCTTCTGAGCAAAACTTTGCGCCCAACACTTATTCTTTTACAAATTAAGGACTGCCAATACCTTTCACACTTTTATTAAACATACATGGATATACACATATTTAAATCATTGTTAACTAAATTTTCAAAATCCAACAGATGTCCTTTCAATACCAGTTTAAAATCTTTGAGAACAGAGATTGCACAAATGCCTTCTTGAAGATAGTGCCAGTATAGGGGCCTGAGAAGACAGAATAACTGGAATTTGGAGGTGCACAAGTTGTACTAGGTGTTCTAGAACATTGTGATGGGTGGATTCCAAGCTCTCAGTAGGTGTGTATCAAGATAAAATATCACAGCAATAGTTTTGGGCTAGACCATTTTTAGAATTGTGAAACAACTAGTTTGTGTAAGGATCTGTTCATGACAATGAGCCATAAGTGTTTGTGGTAGCTTGCGCAAGTGGTGGTATGTCATAACAGGTTGTATGGCTATGAAAGCTTCCATTTACATTATTAGTGTAAAAAGACCCCTCAAGGGTTTTGACTGACATTTCAAAGAGTCTGGAGAAAACTTGATAGACTGGTTGTGGGAGGTGGAAAATATAAGACTTAATTTTGGTGGGATGTAGCATGAGTCAGTGTAGTAGCATCCAGTGATGCATAGCAGGGGGCAGTCAGAGATGTGTTACTAAAGGGAACTTTAAAATGGGATAGGGAAATATTTGGATGTCATTGCCACAGAGATAATACAAAATGTCAAATGAGGAAATATTATCACAATGGGAGGTGTTGAGAAGTGAGTAGATTGTGTGACCAAGAGCTAAGCACTGTAATATGCCTTCTGGAAGTGAAGCTGTTGATTTCTTAAGTCTTGGTGCTGGAAGGAGCAGCCAGAAAGATATGAAGTGAACCATCGGCGAGCTATCACTGTGATGCTTAGTGGGTCTAGTGAGAAAAGCAGTGTAAGATTAGCAATCTTGTCAAAAGAGGTCTATATATATTCAGAAGTGTGTGAATGGAAGAAAGTAGATTTTGTTAAGCAATGTAAATGAAGTTAGATATGTGTGAGATAGCAGTTTCAGCAGAGTGGAGGAGGGCAAGTATTCTAGACTGAAAGGAGTTAAGTAGATTAAGGAATGCTACAGTGTGTAGGGGTGGAGGGCTAACGTTCCAGAAACTTGGAGAAGAAGGGAAGCTGAGATATTGACCAGTAGTTAGAGGGAGAAGAGAGATAATCAGCTGTATTTTTACAAGCAGTCATACCATGTTTGGGTTAGGTAAAATCCAGTAATGAAGGAGTAGTTGAAGGATGTCAGACAAAAGATAGGGTTGGTACTGAGGATAAGGGGTTTGATGGTCTAGGGTCTAAAACATTCTAAAGGTACACAGGTTGGGTTAACTGCTTTGATTAAAAAATTTCATTTGGATGCTGTGGTAAGGTGTGATAGTTTAGTTGGGTAGGGATGTCACTTGATATGGTTGTAGGACAGTAGTGGTTAAGCAGTAGTGTATTTACAGTATTTCTGATATCAGAGTTTTTAAGGTTAAGTATGAGGCAAAACATTGGCTGATAGGCACAGGCACATAGTTCAGTATGGAAGAGAAAGCAGGTTGGTAACAGTATGTGGAATTCATTATGGGTGAAGCTGAAGCAAAGTAGTGTAATTTCTAAAGTGAGAAGAGTTGAAATAAACAAGGGTGCCTGATAGTGTTTACATGGCTTGTTCAGCTTTACAGTTTGGGATGCTTTCATTCTTGCTCCCTCTACATAGTACTGATCTCACTTTTTGTTTTGAGAGTTTCAAAGATAGGAAATTGAGTCATGGTCAGGGTGTGGATGCAGGCAATAGGATAATGTGCACTGTGCATTGATGGTGCACTTCAAAGTACTGTTAAAGTGATCAAATGACATTTTGTGTAAGAATGGGGTAACATTGTAAACCTGGTTTAGGAATATACTCATTGGGAGTCTTGAAAAATGATTTTGTTTGGAAATGACTTGTATTTGTGTGGATGAACACTGAGGCAACGTTAAACTGCATATGCATTATGTCATGGTCACATGGTGTAGTGAATCCTAGTTTGTTTTAACTGGATAACAGGGAGTTAGCTTAGCCGTAGGCTTGTAAACTTGTGCCCCCGTCACCTAGTGACTTTTAACCTACTTAGCTTGCTCTGTCTTAGTCCATTTAATTATTTATTTCCTTTAAGATGGCGGCCTTGTTTATAGTTAGGCCACTTGTTATGAGTTTTATTATCAGTGTCACTGCGCCAAGGCGTCAAGATCAAGCATGAAAGACAAACAAACAGTTGGTGTTCACACTTAGGGATTTTCCCTCTCTATACTTTCGAGGGATTGTTGATATCAATTGCCGTCCCAAGCATGCCTATTATCTATTGTTTTGAATTACACCTACGTCAGGGGACCTTGTAGATCTGTATAAATACATCACACTTTAGACAGATAATCAGAGGGATTCCGACCAGAGGGCATCGCCACCATCGCTGATACCAATGCTGCAGTCATCTTGACGCTGACCCAGTCTTCGTGTCCCTGCGGAGTCTGAGATAGAGACCTCATTCCAAGGTAACGAGGGTTGGGGGCTCCTCTCATGGACACGGCTTTGGCAGATTAGGTTTAACGAACCCAGCTCTCCTTTTAGGTAGGAGGTTAGACCTATTCTCCTAAGGGTATTAGGGCTTATTCCATCTTATACATATATATATATTTCTTTCATATATTGCACAATGGTGGGGGTCTTTATAACAATGACTCTCTTCTTCACAATACTGTTGCTTGGTATATTCATTATCCTAATCATTGCAGTTTATGCAACTTATCGCAAATTGCAGTTATGTTGAATAAAAACTATTATAACTTCACTGCATCTGTGTTATTGCCTTTGTTTGTATGAGACATAATAAATCTGTGAGAAAAGGGTAATTTCCGTTTAACCACGACAACCCTGAGAAATCTTACTTTTGAGTCCATGCGTAAGCGACTGCTACAAATCACCTTTTACTATTGTGTTTCTGGTGAGGTACTGCTCGTAAGCCGGTAAGGTTTGGACAACAGTTACAACTAAGTTGTAGGAAAAGACTTAGGCCCTCATTCTGACTTTGGCGGGCGGCGGAGGCCGCCCGCCAAAGTACCGCCGTCAGAATACCGCTGCGCTGTCAAAAGACCGCCACGGTTATTCTGAGTTTCCCGCTGGGCTGGCGGGTGACCGCCAGAAGGCCGCCCGCCAGCCCAGCCGGAAACCCCCTTCCATGAGGATGCCGGCTCCGAATGGAGCTGGCGGAGTGGAAGGGGTGCGACGGGTGCAGTTGGACCCGTCGCGATTTTCAGTGTCTGCTTGGCAGACACTGAAAATCATAGTGGGGCCCTGTTAGGGGGCCCCTGCAGTGCCCATGCCATTGGCATGGGCACTGCAGGGGCCCCCAGGGGCCCCACGACACCCGTTACCGCCATCCGGTTCCTGGCGGCGAACACCGCCAGGAACAGGATGGCGGTAAGGGGGTCGGAATCCCCATGGCGGCGCTGCTAGCAGCGCCACCGTGGAGGATTCCCCAGGGCAGCCGGAAACCGGCGGGACACCGCCGGTTTCCCGTTTCTGACCGCGGCTGTACCGCCGCGGTCAGAATGCCATGGAAGCACCGCCAGCCTGTTGGCGGTGCTTCCTCTGCCCTCTGCCCTGGCAGTGAGACACCGCCAGGGTCAGAATGAGGGCCTTAGTCACCTACAAATGAAAGTACTGTCATCCTGAGACCAGCAGTCTTGCTCAGAGCAAGAGTCCAAACTACGACATGGCGCCACCAACAATGGTGTTTAGGCATTAATTTGTGGTTACCCTGACTATCACTGTCTCACAGACAACAGGTACCCTCAGTACCATTATACGGAGACGTCCGTGGTCTTTGGGAGAATCCTCCTCAGCTGAACAGGTAACACCTAATTAAGCTGTAGGTAGTTCGAGCTCAAACTCATAAAAAGGAAAAACTTCCCCTATTTTTGGTGTTCCGGTTCTCTACACAACTATGGCTAATACCATAGACATTCCTGCAAATGCTAGACATGGACTTACACAACATTTATTAGCGCATGGCCTTACAGAAGAGGGCGGGGATGTTACTCTGATTATAGAAGCGACTGAAGCATACCAAACAGAGACTTTTTACAGTTGGGTCACCTTTCTTGAGGCTGACCAAAGAACGCACACATATGAAATTGCGAACGTACCTGTACGGTACGAAGCATACCAGTATCATGAAATATCGCTCACATATCAAGAGCATCAGAACTGGTTTGAAGGCGCCCTACCACATGTACTACAAAGAGTGAGGCTAGGTCCTTTAAGTAATGAGGGACCTACATGGCCTATGTTTGCCACATATACACCTCACCCAGGCATACAGAATATGCCGATCGCAGATTTACGAGTACTATATAATTAATTAGTGGCATTATATAGACGATTGGTTCAGTTCGTAATGCGAACATTGAACACAACAGCAGCGTGTCCTGCACCGCCAGTAGCTGGTGGTTATCAATTGGCTACTGGGATTAATCCACAAACAGTGCATACTATTATCGGTAAAGTGCCCACGGAACGGGAAAAAATACTGTTCTGGATTGCCCAGAAAACAAATCAGCTGGAAACTGTGTTCCCCCATACGGGGCCACAGGAAAAACATAGACTGCTCACTATGTGCTTGCCGTTTGGGATGGTTCCCTCGGTGGATGAATGTGCCACATGGGGTACAGTCATCGCTGCCGTTTATACTACCACACATGGTACCCCTACACTTGTCAATTTACCGGAAGTGTTAAAAAAAATAAAAAATTAGCATGGGGCTGCACCGGCCCTGGATCTAGGGATGAAATTGATTCGTAACTTTGATGCTGTCTCCTCGATAATACTAAGTAATATTAAAGGGGAAGCGTTGGCACTGGCAATACGCCAGCGTCTCCGGGAAACTCCAAATCTGGAAAAAGAGAGACAGCTGCCGAAAATAATTTCCGATACCTAAACTAGTATAGGACGGAATAGTTTGGGAGCCAAACCTAAAAAATTTAAATTACCAAGTACCACCCATAAGGAAGGTACAAAACAGGCACAAGAGGGCTCTAAAAAGCGCTGGGACAAACAAAAAGATTTCAAAGACAGGAGAAATAAAAGAGCTGATTCTCCACATCCGGAGTACTCTGAAAGGAGGTATAATCTCAGAAATAGGGATAACATTAGAACTCCAGACAGATATACTGATTCACGTCCTTCTCTTTCCTTTCAGGACGTACCGGATAAACGTAGCGAGAGAGGGGGCCGTCAAGATCGACGTCCGGAATACGTAAAAGAAAAAAAAGACTCGCCACAGTCTACCATTAAAAAAGAAGAAAAGACTCCTTAGCAAAAGCCACAATTTAAAAAGAAGAAAGTGGCAGCACTGACAGTTAAAAATGCAAATAGTATTGAGAACACTGTTGAGGAACAAGAAGTGGGCCGTGACTCTGTTGGACAGCGCAGCAGAGGTCACGATATGTCGCCAGAGTCTGAAAGATCATCTGGATGCGACAGCAACTAGCGATTACATCGCGGTTGAGACAGCGGATGGCCGCGTTCTCCCACCCGATCGGGTTTATGATTTAACAATTCAGATAAAGGGAGACGTGGATCGCATTATTAGTGTGATATTTTGGGATGAATTTACTAGTGATATCTTGTTGGCTGAGAGAGACTGGCCACCTGAACATGTCCGCAAGTTACCACATGGGGAAGATGTCATTTTGCCTTCTTTTTCCGATCTTGTTCCGGAGGCCGGCAAAAAAGCCTATGCTGCTGAGCTGGCTTTAGCGCAGGCACCTGCATTATACCGTAATCATGTAGGTTGGGGCAAGGACTCTCCTTGTCATGTTATTCCCGTTAGGTCTACACCCCACCCACAACCACAATACCCTGTTAAGCATGAAGCAAAAGCTCCGGTGACGGAGATACTGTCACAACTGGAGTACCAGGGAGTGATTGAGCCCTGTATATCGGCAATGAATAATCCATTATTTCCCGTTGCAAAACCAGATCATTCATATAGAATAGTGGTTGATTATAGACACTTAAATAGTCATACTCGCTCATATGCTATACAAAATTCACACAGCACAGCACTGATAAACAATATAGGGCCAGATGTAGCAAACCATTTGCGAGTCGCAAATGGCGAAAATCACCGTTTGCGAGTCGCAAACGTGTGTTTGCTATGCAGAAATGCATTTTGCGAGTCGGAACCGACTCGCAAAATGCATTTCCGACTCGCAAATAGGAAGGGGTGTTCCCTTCCTATTTGCGACTCGCAGTGGTATGCAATTCCATTTGCGACCGCGTACGCGGTCGCAAATGGAGTCGCAGTTACCATCCACTTGAAGTGGATGGTAACCCACTCGCAAACTGGAAGGGGTCCCCATGGGACCCCTTCCCCTTTGTGAGTGGACCCAAATATATTTTTTCAGAGCAGGCAGTGGTCCAAGGGACCACTACCTGCCCTGAAAACATACCCAAACTAAAGGTTTCGTTTTTTTTTCTAAGTGCAGCTCGTTTTCCTTTAAGGAAAACGGGCTACACTTGGGAAAAAAAACTGCTTTATTTAAAAGCAGTCACGGACATGGAGGTCTGCTGTTCCCAGCAGGCCTCCATCCCCGTGAGTGCCCATAGTCGCTTGGGGGCGCAAAGTGCGACCCACCTCATTAATATTAATGAGGTGGGTCCTTGCGACCCCATAGCGACTCGCAGAAGGTGTCTGAGACACCTTTCTGCATTAGGTTTTGCGACTCGGAAATTGCGAGTCGCTCGGAGTCGCAATTTCCGAGTCGCAAAACCTATTGTTGCTACATCTGGCCCATAGTGCGTAAAAAATATAAAACTACATTGGATATATCTAATGGGTTTTTCTGCCAGAATTTAGCACATGAAAGTAGGGACCTAAGTGCATTTTCATTTGGCTCTCAGAAACGCTTTTGTCGTTTACCTCAAGGCTATAAAAATAGCCCAGGACTGTTTTCAGCCCGTATGACATAAATTTTGCATGAGCTTGATTCCGATGCATTGTCCTATGTGGATGATATCTAGCTCACTGACGACGCCCTCGACATTCATCGTGCGAGGGTCCATCGGATCGTTTTAGGATTTGCAGCCTTCGGTTCTAAATTTAATTTTAAGAAAAGCAAAATAGCCTTTCTTAGTGTATTGTTCCTGGGATATGAGCTATCAAACGAGGGGAAGAGTCTGGCCCCGCGCTTCCTAGAAAAGTGTGCTCAACTACAGCCTTCGAACACACTTAAGAAATTCCGTCATTACTGGGTTTCTTTAATTTTGGCAGAACATACATTCCAGATTATGCAGAACACATTAAACCACTTTATGACTTAATTCAGCCCAAATTTTCTAGCAGACGATGGACGATTGAACACACACACATCCTTAGGGACATACAACGGGACATGCTAGAAGCTAGACACTTATACACACGTGACAATAAAGCAAATTTGGTCATCAGAATAATTGCTGGTGCCCTTGGATTTACTTATGTCACCTTTAATGAGGGTGACACAGTGCCGATTGCATATAAAACACACTTATACTCAAATGCTGAAAAAAGTTTTGCACCCACAGAAAAGATTCTGACAGCAGTTCAGATGGCTGTCATAAAGGAGAGGCCACTTGCCCAGGGGAAACGCATTATTGTTGTCTCCCCGGTGCAGGCCTTAGAGGCTGTCCACTAAAGCGAGCGTTCCAAACGCTAAGGCATTACATCCACGCTGGATTCAATGGGCAACGTCTCTGACTGCCACTGATGTTGATTATGTGTTTGACCCAAGACTTCAGACACAAGAATTTCTCCAGTATGAACAGGAGTACCCCGCGCCTCTACATATCTTGCCAATAGACAGTTATAATACCATCATTTATACTGATGGGTCGGTACAACCGGCTGTAGGTACTAAACATCAATACTCGGCAGCTTGCGCAGCCGTGTGCAGGATTATGGAAGACAGAGTTTTCCATCCTCACAATACCTACACGCAGACCTTAGGGGACTGCACAGCCCAGTTGGCCGAGCTTAAGGCTCTTCTTCTAGCGCTCGAACATACTGAACCAGGAACCCAGACTTTGATCGTCTGTGATTCACATTACTGCGTCCAGTCATACAATGATTATCTCAATCATTGGAAACTGAACGGGTTTAGAGATTCTAAAGGGAACACCATTAAACACAAAATGTTGTGGGGAAGGGTGGCTGATCTTAAGGATAAGCTACCATGTGTCCATGTAGTTCATACATTAGGACACCAACGTGTAGGAATACACGTTGCCGGTAATACATTGGCTGATGAAGCAGCCAAAGCCTCAGTAGCTATGGCTTCTGTGGCTGCAGTGACTCGTTCTCGGACGAGGTTAGATAATGAAATACTGATTGCCGTTAAAGCTTCGGCTGCGGGCAAGACCCTTTCGAAAGGATACCCTATGAACTATACTTACCATATCAGTGCACAGAATGTTGCTTATGCAACGATTCCTGGGGTAGGTAATCGAGTAATCCCCAATGAAGATCAGAGATTAGAGCTGATTACGGCCGCACACGAGGGTGTCGCTTCTGCACATGCTGGTATACAAGCCACTATAACAATTCTACAACAACGATACTGATGGCCTGGTCTATGCAGACAGACTAAACAGTACGTCCTTGGCTGTGACATTTGTCAGCAGATTAAGGGCTCGAATATCAAACGCCCTCCGCAGGCATCCCTCTTAGTGTCAGACAAGCCACTCCAATGTGTGTACCTGGACCATTGTGGTCCCTTACAGCCTGATGGTGCATACAAATACATTTTAGTGGCTGTGGATTCCTGTTCTAGATTCCTGTGGGTATGGCCACAGCGGTCGGCTGACGCCCGGACTGTTATAAAAGATTTGCTGATCTTTATCGGTACATATGCGGTTGCAGCATTCCATTCAGACCAGGGCCCTGCATTTGCCTCTAAAGCTTTCAGGGACTCCATGAGAACGATGGGTGTTGAACTCCATTACTCCTCACCATACCATCCTGAGGGAAATTTGGTTGTGGAGAGGCGGAATCGTGATCTAAAGCAGTCCTTAACAGCTCGAGTATTAGGTTCAGGCCGCAGTTGGTTACATCACCTATATGGGGTCCAGAGAGCACTGAATAATCTGCCAAGACGGTCCTTGGGGGGAAAGTCTCCATATGAGGTTCTTTTTGGGATACCTATGTATGTCCCTGATCTTGATGCCCCTGGTATGGTGGCAGCAGAAACACCATTTGACATAAAAGAACGTCTCACTGTTTTACAGGAGCTTCAACAATTTTGTGATGATAAATCATCTGCAAGTGCTGCCACCTTAGGAATAAGGGAAGTGGCGAAAACTTTGACTGGCTGGATTCCTAACGTTGGGGATCTGGTTCGTGAGAAGATCGCTGTGAAAAAAGAGTTCGGTCCATCATACAGAGCACCTGTACCGGTCTTGGGAATAAAAGGCACCAGGACTGTCATCCTTCCACCATTGTCTGGTTCTAAATCGAACAGATTCATCTCCATTGATGACATCAAATTACACCATGTGGCCGATTCTTCACAGTAGACCAGGAGGTCCCTTGGGTAGTTCCCGAGCCCCTCTCACTACCCAACAGGACATCCATCTACATAGTAGGATGAACATAACTACTACTGACTATGCAACTATGTCAACTGCTGTTCCAGACACTTCTTCGACCATGGGGAGGGCAGAAAATGAACTTTTGTTAGTTCAAGTAACAACTTCGGTGACCACCCCGCTTCAGGATTTGGCTGTATTTTACACGAACACTTCCACGACTAATGAAGTTTTCTATCAAGAACCTCCACGAACGGTGGATCAGAATTCAGCGGGTCCTGTGTTTGCAGAGACTTCCTCTGGCTATTTCGTAGACATTGATGATTTTTCTTCGGATTCCTCCTCAACTGAGACTGACAAACTTTCGAGAAGTAGCAAACTGTATCGATGGCTTAAAATGAACTATTTGATCTACCCATGGAACTATCTATGGTTCTTTTTGACATTTATTGCATTATTTTTATGGATTGGTTTTGTGACTGTTTTCTTTTTACTGATTAATGGTCACTATATTGCTTATCGCTCCTCTGTGGAGCCTGTTGATGAAATTTTAACACCACATCATTCTTCACAAAGGTCCGACGTGATTTTTCCCCTGTCAATATTACAGCTATTCCAATTACTGATGGGATTGTGTGGGACAAAGTTCTGTTCGATATATACGGGCCTACAGAGATAATTCAAATATCATAAGTGTTCAAAATTTCAATGTCTGATGTTATTACAGCTAATGTTGTCTCTGATGATTGGGATGTCCAAACAGTTGATTCAATGCTAGCTGAAATGAAGGACTATTCTGCTTTTGGAAGTGATGATGTATATGATTATACAATGAATTATGGGGAAATGTTCTGCAATAACAATTGGGGACATCACTACCTACACCGTGCAACTAGATATAGGCCTCTCTTGAAATACACACAATGGGAACACTGTTCAACACCACAGGTGGGGAGTCCAAAGTATTACAGTGACAAATTTACATACTTTTCTGGGCATGATACAAAGAAAGCAGAATTGTATTATTTTAAGATACCTCCGGCACAAATTAGAAAACTTTTGCTAACAGATACGAAACTGATTTATTCAGATCCCTTCGTTTCCCGGCTCTAGATTGAGGGTTACGAATCTTGGAAAGACACTATTGATTTGAAAAGTGTATGGGGGACACAAGTTTGGCAGATACAGGGTAGGGGTGCTTTATTTTGAGCATGCCTGATTCCTGTGCAAATGATTTTCTTAAATGACACTATTGAGCAGACATCATGTCTAGGGTTAGCAAAAATTAAAGATCTAACCACGCCCAGTATCCCTACTCCGACAAAATTTTGAGATTGGCAACACTTTCTTAATGTCTCAGAAGACAGGCTAGATGCAATGGTTAAGGCTGGTGCCTATAATTCTTCACTTTCCCGTCCCGGCGGATGGTTGGTATGGCCCACCGACACTGATGAGTGTCAAAAGCGTTTTTTGAACTTTTCAGGGGTTTTTTCCATTCACAGGCCTGACCCTCGCTTTCTATCAGGTCAACATACAGGTATAATTACAACATACAGTGTGGGTAAGCTGTTCCAGAAATGGGTGCAGACAAACACTTTAATAGCGGTTAAGCAACACCTGAACACTCTTTCTGACAGTGTAGACTTACAGGATTTCCTATTAGGTCCTAGGAAACAACGCTCAAAATGGTTTTTATATGCTATGTACAATGAAATTTGGAAACTTTCCCAGATTGAAGCTGCTGCACGTTTAAGGCAACTAGATAAGGAAAATTTGGAAAAAACATTAGCTGTTGTCGACAATGGCATGAACATGCTGTCCAACAGGATTTATTCACTATCAAATATAGTGTCGTCTGCTATTGATATCACTCAGACTGACTTGTCCCGGCTATATCATGGGCAAACACAGCTACGTTCAATCATGCAGCTGGGTTGGACATTACAGACACTGAAAAGTGGCCACATTCCATGGAAGTACATTAATGGGAGTGAACTATTCACTGATTTTAATTTTTCCAGGGAACAAGAGACAATGGCTAAAAGGGAGGCTCGTTTCACCCTGCTTCAAGTAGAGAAATTAGATAAGTTGCCCTTCACGGTAGCAGAGAGTCCTTCAACTATCTGGCTCTTATACAGCATTATTAATTTACCGATTTCGACCTTTCGTTTCTCGAGCTGCCTGAAACATCTTGCAGTGGGACAATAGCTTTTTTAAGGAAGAGTGGGAGTTGCCCTTTGACTATAAATGTCTGAACGGTGAACAGGAGGTCTTTCTTAGCGGAAGTGAATGTGAGACTGCTGTTCGTCATTCTATGATATGCAAACAGGTGTCTCTTCACGGTCTTTGCAATGCGGGGGGTCGCGAATTTGGCCTGGTTTCTGAAGGGTACTCCCGTCCCCTTGATTCGTCCAGTGTTACATGTACTTTCCAATGGAAGTTATGTTCTACTGAACGATGAAAGCTGTTGCGGCTTGCGACCTGGAATTGCCTACGCAATCTCAGTCACGAAGGTCGTTACGTGTTGTGGACATGTTTTGTTTCCCCCCACACGAGAGATAAAAGTATCTGAAGAGTGGCCCCACATAGATACTATTAATGTGAACTATGACAAGTTGAGTAGACCAAAGGCGCTATTGTTTCAGAAACAGGTCGCCTTGACATCCGCAAAAGAGACGTATGCTCTCCAGATTGCGAGATCATCAGCCAAGATACAATCCCTTTTAAATGCCGATTTCCCCAAACACTTTGGAGAGCTGGTATTCAGAATATTCAATGCTTCAAGCACAACTGGGAATGTTCATTTCTTTAAGGCTGTCGGGTCTGGTTTCGTGTCCATCTTCCAGACTGTCTTTGGAGTCATCCCATCAGCCATCCATTCTCTCTTTTCCAGTGTGTTTGGTGGCTTTCCAATTATTTTGGCTTTAATTGGCGGACTACTACTGCTATTTCTTCTTATTCGCGGTGGTTGTTTCTTTCCAGCAACACAGAGCAATGGAGCCGCTCCCGTCAACCCCGCCGTGCTGTGAACGCATGGTTCAGATCTTCGGTACACCTTTGCTGGTGGAACTGGAGTTTGACTGGTTGTTGTCATTCCGGCCTCTACTCTGGTGTGTACACCGGTGTTCCGCTGTATATGGTGTCTCTTTGAACATCTGCCTATGGTCTGTCTTGCTGTTGCACCGACATCTCCTGTGGACCGCGAACTGCTGATGTCCCCGATGAGGGTTCATACACGGTCATGCCCCTTGAGACTGAGGTTGCTACGCGAGGCCACCTATGAGCCTTCTGTTATAAGATCTAACATGGATGAGGACACTGCAGCGAATATCGATACACCGGTGAATGTGGCTCACTTCTGCTCTGTGGATCCTTTTTTCCGTCCAGCAATAGATTTCACTTCAGACGATGTTGACTCGTTTTTGAGGTCCTTGACTGATTACTTCAATGACATTCTTCAAGATCCTGCGTATAACACATAATTCGATGAATGTGCTTACCATTTCCCGGTTCCAAAATATGCAATTATACTAAACGTTTGCTGTACTTGTCATAGTTGATATTAACATCTCTGTATGTATTTTTAAACAAATTTTAACACACAGCAATTATTTTTTTGTTAGCTACATTTATTGGCTTGTTTTTCTGTTTTACCTTTGGCTTTTAGTTCAGAAGCAGCTTTTTTAGCGTTTGGGTTCATGTACCTTCATCATACCTGTTACGGCAATGGGGAGGGTGTAGTGAATCCTAGTTTGTTTTAACGGGATAACAGGAGTTAGCTTAGCTGTAGGCTTGTAAACTTGTGCCCCTGTCACCTAGTGACTTTTAACCTACTTAGCTTGCTCTGTCTTAGTCCATTTAATTATTTATTTCCTTTAAGATGGAGGCCTTGTTTATAGTTAGGCCACTTGTTTTGAGTTTTATTATCAGTGTCACTGCACCAAGGCATCAAGATCAAGCACGAAAGACAAACAAACAGTAGGTGTTCACACATAGGGATTTTCCCTCTCTATACTTTCGAGGGATTGTTGATATCAATTGCCGTCCCAAGCATGCCTGTTATCTATTGTTTTGAATTACACCTATGTCAGGGGACCTTGTAGATCTGTATAAATACATCACACTTTAGACAGATAATCAGAGGAATTCCGACCAGAGGGCATCGCCACCATCGCTGATACCGATGCTGCAGTCATCTTGACGCTGACCCAGTCTTCGTGTCCCTGCGGAGTCTGAGATAGAGACCTAATTCCAAGGTAACGAGGGTTGGGTGGCTCCTCTCATGGACACGGCTTTGGCAGATTAGGTTTAACGAACCCAGCTCTCCTTTTAGGTAGGAGGTTAGACCTATTCTCCTAAGGGTATTAGGGCTTATTCCATCTTATACATATATATATATATATATCTTTCATATATTGCACAATGGTGGGGGTCTTTATAACAATGACTCTCTTCTTTACAATACTGTTGCTTGGTATATTATTTATCCTAATCATTGCAGTTCATGCAACTTATCGCAAATTGCAGTTATGTTGAATAAAAACTATTATAACTTCACTGCATCTGTGTTATTGCCTTTGTTTGTATGAGACATAATAAATCTGTGAGAAAAGGGTAATTTCCGTTTAACCACGACAACCCTGAGAAATCTTACTTTTGAGTCCATGTGTAAGCGACTGCTACAAATCACCTTTTACTATTGTGTTTCTGGTGAGGTACTGCTCGTAAGCCGGTAAGGTTGTAGGAAAAGACTTAGGGGGTCATTCTGACCTGGCTGGGACCACCAGAATACCGCTGCGCGGTCAAAAGACCGCCGTGGGTATTCTGGGTTTCCCGCAGGGCTGGCGGGCGACTGCCAGAAGGCCGCCCGCCAGCCCAGCGGGAAACACCCTTCCATGAGGATGCCGGCTCCGAATGGAGCCGGCGGAGTGGAAGGGGTGCGACGGGTGCAGTTGCACCCGTCGCGATTTTCAGTGTCTGCATGGCAGACACTGAAAATCATGGTGGGGCCCTGTTATGGGCACTGCAGGGGGCCCCACGACACCCCTTACTGCCATCCTGTTCCTGGCGGCCACGACCGCCAGGAACAGGATGGCGGTAATGGGGGTCGGAATCCCCATGGCGGCGCAGCAAGCTGCGCCGCCATGGAGGATTCCCCAGGGCAGCGGAAAACCGGCGGTACACCGACGGTTTTCCGTTTCTGACCGCGGCTGTCAGAATGCCCATGGGAGCACCGCCAGCCTGTTGGCGGTGCTCCCGCGGTCGTTGACCCTGGTGTTTTTTACCGCCAGGGTCAGAATGACCCCCTTAGTCACCTACAAACGAAAGTACTATCATCCTGAGACCAGCAGTCTTGCTCAGAGCAAGAGTCCAAACTACGACAATGGGGAAGATTTAATGTTGGTTTGGCATGGCTTACTGTATTAGAGGTAAGTATTAGGTCAAATAGTTTACTATGTCATTTGTTGGTGTGGGATGTGCATTGATTAGCAAGAAACCTGACAGGAATTTTTAGAATAGGATGTGTTACTGCTGCTTATAAAGTGGCATATCAAAGGATAAAAGGAGTGCATGACTGACCTCAGTTAAGGATAGTTACAAGTTCATCAAAGACATGATAAGTTATTCTATAGGCACTATAAATGTCTAGTATGAATGTTTTGAAATGTGCTACAACTGATATTCACTGGAAATGTGACAAGGAAGGAGAGAGAATGTGTGGAAGTGGGAATGGTGTTGGGAGATTTGTTGAGGAGAAACCCCTCTCTCCCTCCATTGCAATTGTAGTGATGCGAGTGTGAAAAAGTGGAATAGCCAGTGTGTATCTCTGTGGAGGTAGATAAATACTTGATATCAATCCTTGTCTCTGATTGCAATAAAATATAGGTCAGAGATGTGCAAGTTTAAATGATTAGTAATGGATGTTTTGTTACAGAGAGACTGAGCATTCACTAGGCAGAATGACAATTGGAGTTATTGGAGATGGGGGCTGGGATTCTCCTACTACTTTGTCAACAGAGTGGGCTGCTAAATCCAAGCCCCACTGTTTGCATGCTGGCAGTTCCAATATTTACAGAGTAGGAATGGAAAGTATTGGAGTTTGCTAACCTGGAATAATCCAGGAATGGAAAAAGTTAGGAGTGCTTGTCAGCACTCCCAGACTCATGATTGCAGTTGCCAAAAGTAGCCTAGGTGTGTGATAGACTATTGTGATCTGGATTCTGGACTTTTCAGTGCACCCACTGGGATCAGCTAGCTGCAGTTGATGGCTCGTGCCACAGAAAGACCAGAAAAGTAGATGGCCTCAGATTAAGCAGGATTTTTCCACAGCAATGGCAGGTGCCTGAGATGTTGCTGAAAGAGAGGTTCCTGCAATAAGTCAGTTGCCCTAAGAGAAGACTTTGATTATGGACTTCCTGAAATTCATGAGTACTTCAATATTCAGGACTGAGATTGACAAAGATGAAGAAACACCTGGAGGATATGACCTCAAGGATTATGGGGGCTGAGAAGTACATCACAGCACATGAGAAGATGTCATGAAGTTTGACTGGGGCAAGCTCACTGAAATATTATGGTACAACAAAAGGCATTTAGATGCATTCTATTTACATTTTTTGTGATATTGCTAGAATCTCTTGTGGAGAGTGCCAGGGACATAATGAAGGTTCCTGCTGTTTCTGGAGAAGGAGGATGTGAAAGATGTATGCTTGTTTCTTAAAAAAGGGAAGACCTGCAATACTGTTGAACTGTGTATGGACCGTCCTAAAGTAATGAGGATGTCCATGATGACATCCAGCCAGAAAGTGCCCCAGAATATGAGCAGAGGAATGGATATTGTCTAGTCCTCACCTAAGCTCTGTGGGAAAAGTGCACTGCAGCAACACCCCCATCAGAATAAAAAAGACATTGCTCTACCTCTGGTTCTGGTGCACCACTGCTTCTTTTCCTGCTTTACCTGCACACTCACCAACCTGTGGTCCACCAGAAAATAGACTGAACATATTTGTGGTTGCCAGTGTTCTTCTCAAAGCCTTCTCACGGCCACAGCCAACCACATTCTCCTGTGTTCCAACTGAAGACTTCAAGAGAGCTGCTTCTCATGCAAGTATGCATATGTGCTGTGGGAAACAGTGTTCCTGCTTTGTAACATAGCATCTGTGAACTGGGATTCAATGGATTGGTCCTTTCATGACTGTCAAGAGGGGACTCCTAGGTCTAGTGCAGTATCATTGCTGATGGGCTGCAGCCTACTTATGGCTGGGCAAGTCTTCCAGGGCTGTTCCTAGGATAGGATGCATTTATGGTATTTGAACTTTCACAGGTTCTTATTTACATGGTATTTGAAGAACAGGACAAGGTCTAACTCAATTTAATAGCACCTTGTGGTTGGCTTTGGCAGCCATCAAGCCTATTCTCTTAATTGATACACTTTTTTACATATGTATAGAACGTGAATTAGAGAACTATTCCTAGAAAACTAAATTTCAATAAACATATATGGAAGCAGAAAACAATGTATTTCAAACAATTGTTCAAGTCTGACAGGTCAGACAGAATTGTATGTCAAAACATAACAAATACCTGACTGTTCGCATAAAGGTAATAGAAGGAACTTGAAAAGCCTTACAAGCATACAGATGTATGTTATGTTGAATGTCTAATTTTATTGGTAGCTTCAGACAGACAGCATGTACTGAAGTTTGATACTTGAACTGTAAGGTATTGTATGTTTTTCTATTAATAAAACTTAATATCAAGGCAAGGCAAGGAGGCATATGAATGCTACATCTCCTTTAATTGAGCAGAAGCAACAAAGTCAGTATTATGTTACAGGGATGTCAACAAGAAATATAAATCCGTGCACTCTCCTAGCCCTCAATACCAATATGCAGTAGTACTCTGATTACGCTTTTTCATCGACCTCTGACACTAGTCCTCTTTGGTCTTCTTTCCTGCAGTGAAGTCCCTGCATATATGAGGAATTGCAACTTAACTTCTAGGAATGGTTTCCAATCAGTCCCTTAGCATAATTCTCTAGGAGTTAATTTGCCAAGCCCTCAATTAAGAGGAACACCAGGCACCTTAAAGCACATTAAATACATGCTCCTATGATTGGAATTAAGTGTGCACAGCTTTAGAGTTTGTAATTCTAATTGTATTTATATAGCGCTTACTACCCCTGATGAGGCTACGAAGTGCTTTTCGGTGAGTAGCACGCTACTCTAGAACCCAAAAGGATTAGTGATGGATTAGTATAGGGAAATATGAGTACAGAATTAGGCCCTCATTACGACTTCGGCAGTCTTGAAAAAAGACCGCGGAAGCCGCAGGCGCCACAATAACGCCAATGCTGGCGGTATGCGTGGCACCCTATTTTGACATTTTCGCTGGGCCAGCGGACGGAAACAGCATTTCTGTCTGCTGGCCCAGCGGAAAAGCCACATCAACATGGAAGCCGGCTCATAATAGAGCCAGCGGCAATGTTGATGTGCAGCGAATGCACGATGGGGCTGTGCAATAGGCATGGGCAGTGCAGGGGCCCCCAGGGGCACCCCGTGTCCCCCTTACCACCAGCCTTTCCATGTCGGTGTTTACCACCATGGACAGACTGGCAGTTGGGGGTTATGACCGCCTGGCGGTATAGTGGAGGGGCCAGCGCTATGGCCGTGGCTAATGCGCCACGGTCATAATACACTGATGGAACACCGCCAGCCTGTTGGTGGTGTTACCGCCAGTGTTCCGCCAGCCGCCAGAGTCGTAATGACCCCCTAGGTATTAGTATGAGTTAATTTGAGCAGAGGATATGTCAGTTTGCTAGTTGTTAGTTTGTTAGTAATGTATCAGTATCAGTATGAGTTAATTTGAGCGGAGGACATGTGTTTGTAATTTGAACTGAATAGACTAATGGAGGGATAGAGGAGGGAAGAATCTAGAAGTGTTAATTGGGAGTTTATAGTAATAGGAAGAGGCTTGGGATGAATAAAGGAGAGATAGAGAAAGGAATAGTATGTAGAAAGGGTTTAGGGAGATCATAGTAGTAGAAGGGGCTTTGGGTGAATCAAGGGTGAGATATATGAGGGAGAATTTTGTAGGGTTGTTTGGGAGATCATAGTAAACTGAGGTTTGAGATGAGCCAGGAGTGGTAGAGGAGGGGAGAGCTTAGATAGGCTTATTTTAGCGATTATAGTAGCAGAATGGGTTTGGCATGAGTCAGAGAGTGGGAATGGAGGATAGATTGATAGAGGTATAGGGTGATGGGGAGACAGAGTAAAGCTTACAAGGGAATACATTTTGTTAATTGTGTACACTAAGACTAAAGTAATAAATAAATAGATTAATAAATACATAGTAAGGGAATATATGTGTAAAGAATATCATAATAGATATAACATTTTGAGATTTAAAGTTGTATTGTATAAACTCAGACTTTCAAGATTTGCAATATTTGAAATTAAGTTAATTGTGTACTTTTCGAACATTATTTTATCTTTCCTCAATATTTTAATAGCGAAATGCTTGCAGATAAATAGTTAAGATAACATTTGCACATTGTAATAGATAAAATGAAAACAGAAATTCAGAAGTATCTAGTCTAACAACTTATCAAGTAACTATGCAATGACCTATGAACATAGTAAGCATATAATAATATACACATATATATGTCGTTACAGACACATACACACATACCTACACTATATACACACTTATATATACATACATGCACACATGTATACACACACACACACACATATATACATTGAACCACAAGTAAAATATATGTGTTAAACAGACTTAAAGAGTATGTATATATTTTGTTATTATAAAGTAATAATTATACATATTCCTTGAAGAAATACACATATCTAGATATATACACATAATCAGATTATGAATGTGTACCAACAAAGGCATATGCAGTCCACTGCTGTTTGGGTCGTTATAGGAAAGAACCAACTCTTGAGTAGTCTTCTGAAGATAAGTCAGATATCCTTGGATCTTATATTTGGGGCTAATGAATTCCATTTTTTAGATGCTTGAACAGAGAAGGGTGTACCACCTGTGTCTTTTTCTTGATTGGTGGTGTTGTAAGGCGGCATGCCAATCTTTGGCGGATGTTTCTTTGTTGAATGTATTTGGTGACTTTTTTCCTGATGAAAAGCAGTCTTGTTCCGCATACTGCTTTGTGGGTGAAACAAAGCAGTTTGAAGGCGGAGCTTCAAGCAACCGGTAACAAATGTAGTGCCCTCAATGTAGGGGAGATGTGGGCTTGTAACTTTACATGTAGTAGTAGTCTGGTAGCCGAGTTCTCAAGGCGTTGTAGTTTTTTCATAGTAGATAGAGATGATCCATGGTAGAGGCCATTGTCGTAATCCAGTTTAGATAGTACAAGAGGGATAGAGGCCTGGACCGAGGTGGGGGAAGATGCATTGCAGAGTTTTCAGGATGATGAAGCTTGATCTTGCAATTTTTTTCACTTGGGCATTCATTGTTAACTTGAAGCCTATTGCAATTCCAAGGTTTTTAACTTCCTTAGATACCTCAGGAGGTGGTCGTAGATCGTCAAGCGAGGTGCATAGTGGGTCATAAATTTTCGAGTCACCACATGTGAGTATTTTACGGTTTGGAAGCATTTAGTTTGAGATGGCTCCATGTCATCCACTGATCAATGACTCTGAGGCAACAAAAGATTTGTGAGTTTCCAATGTCTTTAGGGCATTCCAATTTAAGCACTATTTGAATGTCATCTGCATAGTTGTAGCATCTGAGTTTGAAATTATTTGATCATTGCCGGTAATGACATCATGTAGATGTTGAAAAGCATAGGTGAGATGGTTGAGCTTTGATGGATCCCTGCTTTTGTGAAGTAGGACTTGGATGAGAAAGGGGGCGTATCAATGACATTTGTTCTGTTTTGAATATAGGTTTTGATCCGGAGAAGAGCCGTCCCCTATATGCCAGTTTTGTAGAGTCTTTGTATTAGGGTGTCATGGTCAACTGTGTCCAAGGCAGCTGAGAGGTACAAGAGAAGTAGTACAGAAACTCCATTGCAGGCTATTGTGTTTTTAAGATAATCTCAAATGGCGAGGAGGGCAGATTCAGTGCCTCTTCCTGGGTGGAATCCAGTTTTGTAGTCTAAAAGTATGGAGTTATCTTCAATAAACTGTGACATCTGGGCGAATGCTGCTCTTTGTATCAGTCTGCCCAGTAAAGGTCCATTTGTAGTCGATCTGTAGTTGTTGGGGTCCTGCGGGTCCAGATTTGTTTTCTTTAATAATAGGCATATGTATGCCTTTTTAAGGTCTTCAAGAAAGATTCCTGTAGTTAAAGAATTATTGATGATTCTTCTTACCTGCATGGCAGGAGAAATAGATTAAATAATGTTCTTGAAAATGTGTGGTTGACAAGAGTCCGAAGAGAAGCTGGAAGGCATACTTGCTTTGACCAGATCTATAAATTCACTCTGTGATATTTGTTTGAAGGGGTGCAGAGGCTAGGTTGGCTTACTCTAGAGGGGATTTTTGGAAACAGGTTGGTGCTGATGGTTTTCCTTTGCTTTAAATTGGAATCCAATGTGTCTGCTTTGATTGTGTAATGATTTGCCAAGTTTTCTGTGAATTATTGAGTAACAGGATGAGTTTCTTCCTTGCATTTAGGTTTTCGCAATTTATTGGGAAATTTATAAAATTCCTTATTTGAAGATATAGCATTTTGAGTTCTGCTTGAGTACTCCTTTTTTGGATTTTTTGCCAAGGTTAATTTTGCTTTGAATGTTGTTTGTTTTGAGCCAGGTTTGTTGCAGCCTTCTGATTTGTTTTTTAATTTTGTTAGTTCTTTATTTCTCCAAGATGCTTGATTTCTTTCTGAGTAGTATTAGGATATTTAAAGCTTCCTGTAGCCACTCAAAGTTTTTGAACATATTTTATTGTGTCTAGATCTGTGTTGGCTGTTAGTTGTGTTTCTAAGTGTTCAAAATTGAGTTTTTTCCATGGTTGATATGTGGATCTATGTAAGGTGGTCGTGGGTGTGGTGATTTGTGGTGTTTTATGTTTGAAAGTTACAAAATGGTGGTATGACCATGTGACTGGTCTAATGCTTTGAATGGTAACTAGTTCTGAGTTTGCAAAAATTACATCTAGGTTGTGTCCACCAATGTGTGTGGGATTGTGTACAACATTAATTATGTTTAGTGTGACTAGGCCATTGATGATAGCTTTTGGATGAGGCATATTGGGTTTGTCAAACCAAATATTTAGGTTACCAAAGACTGCATAGTTTGAAATATAGTGTTATAAGGTTTGAAACTGTGTCTAGAAATGTGTCTGGGAATGTTGAATTGCTAGCAGGTGATCTGTAAAGGAGGATAATGTAACAGGTTGGTGTAGGGTTGCTTCTGGTGATGAGGGCCCTCATAACCTGATATGGAGATGTTTTGCTGAGATTTATTACTTGTTTGGAAATAATAGCTAGTCCACCTCTTCTTTTGTGTATATTGTTTTTGTGTGATGATTTGATAGCCTGGAGGGGTGGCTTCATGCAACACTGGGACTATGTCATCTCCTAACCATGATTCAGTTATGAAGAGTAAGTCAGGTTGTGTGTCAGTGAGTAAGTCGTAGGTGTCATGCTTGTATTTAAAGAGTGATTGAGCATTTATGAGTAGGTAGTTTAGAGACTGTGTTCTGGTTGTGGTGTGATTTTGTTTTGGAGAAGAGTGAGCAACATATTTTGAACTTGTAGCTGGTGTGTCATTAGTACTGATATTGAGTGTATAAATGTCACAATGGTGTTTTTTTTATTTCTGTTCCTCATCCATGAGGCTTCGAAGCCATTTTTTGGGTCTGTGTGTGTCAGTGATGGAGATGGTGGTTGAGAATTAGGAGGGGCAGTGAGCTACGCTCTGCTGGCGGAGCTAACAGAGGTTTTTGGCACTCCGCTCTCTGCTTGCAGCGTGGAGTTTGACCAAAATCTCTGTGAGCCCTGCCAGAGGAGCGGAACTCACTGCCTACACACTGCAGCCCAGTTACGGGCCACACATCGCACGCACAGAAAGTCTGCACTTGCGCTGTGTGGCCCATAACTGGGCTGCAGGGCACACTCTCGGCCCAACGTCGGTGGCATGGAGCTGCTGCCGGTGCCAGCTCCATATCGAGGCCTCCCTCCACCAGCAGCCCAGGTTTAGGGGGTAGAGAAAGGCAGAAAGCCAGGCTGCTGACAGCGAGGACCCTGGGAGGACCCAGGTAAGTCCTTGTTTATTTTTTCTTCAGTGCACACTGGTGCATAAGAGGCCTGAAACTGCAGCTTTCGCTGCCTACAACCCTGGCCTCAACTCAGGCCAGGGCCGTAAGCAGCCAAAGCCCCGTGTGCAGTGCACAGGAGGCCTGAAACTGCAGCTTTGGCTGCCTACAGCCCTGACCTGAATGTGCTCAATCTCTGAAGAGCTAAGCAGGGTCGGCCTGGCTTAGCGCTTCCGAGATCCGGCACATTCAGGACGGGGTACTACTAGGGCAGGCGGTAGTGGCCCTATGCCTGTCACAGAACCCTACCTCTGTGGAATTCCATAGAGTTTTAAATCAACTCAATGAAATTCTGCAGAGTGGAACTCTGTGAGCTCCGCCCACCCATGTTGAGGATGACATGGGGAGTTGTGTTCTTTTTGTAGAGTAGCCATGTTGTGTAATAGACATGCGGGTGTGAAATTCTGAATAGTGGTATGTTGTTTATTTTATTTGCGTCTGTTTAGGGTGGAAGAAGTATGAGTTAGGGGCGGTGAGAAGCATGTGGGTCATAGTCTAAGGCTCTAAATTGTCTAATGGTTGAGAACCAGGTGAATGAATGTTGCTGTTTTGGGGTGTTTGTGGTAGATGTTGGTGAAGATTGAGATTTTTGGAGTAAAGTTTGTTCAGGATTTGTATGATTTGTGTAGTCATGAGAGTGGAAGTTTGTGTGATTTTGAAGTGCTTGTGTGTGTCTTTTGTTTTGTTTTTGTTGAGCAATGAAAAGAGATATTGATGTAGTCGTTTTCTATGAAGGATCCATATGTGACTTACAGGTGGTAAGTGGTATTTGAATAGTACAGAGGGTAGTGATGTGTTTTGGAGAGGAGTGTATGTGGTGTGCAAAAGGGGATGGGCAAGAGTTGTGAGTGTTAGATTTGATCACTGGAAGAGGTAATGTATGTGGTGGAGTAGAAGGATTGAACGGTTGTGGGTAATTGGTAAAACGAGGAGGAGGGAGTTGGTGGATTGTTTGATGTGTCCCAAACCCCAGAATACTGCATCTCTTGTGTTCAAAGTTGTAACTGTGCCCCTGAGATTACTTTCTGTTTTTAAAGGACTTTCAGTATGATAGTGTGTTTTTAAAAGAGTGCCGGGCAGTCATACTTATATAAGCCCTTAAATGAGAAATGTGTGCAATATTTCCCAAAATATGCAATGTCACTAAAGACAATATTGATTGGTGAGACCCCATATAATAAAATAAAATTACAATGTCAATAACCAAAGAAATTAAGGAAATCATCTTTTTTGGCAGTAAGGAAGGAACCCCATATTTAAACATTCAATAGGTTACTCCTGCGTCGGTCTTGTAGCCCTCGAGGCAGGGTGGCTAAAATTTAAACGTGATATATGCAGGAAGTTTCTGAGTGTTTCTACAGGGACACAACCAGCTTTAAGCAGCCATTTTCCTGGTGTGCCTAACCGATCACTAGCAACTAGACCTGGAATGGATCCTGCTGGTGGTATTTGCTACAGCAAGTCCAGACCCCAAAGCGGTCTACCTCAGATCCTGCAAGCCATAGAAGAGGTCAAGATTAAATGCTGAACATTGAGGAAAAGGTGTCCCACTTTGAGAGAACTTTGCAAACGCAGCTTCCAGGTTTGCCCTGCTGGAGGATTTTGAGGTCCAAAAAAGAGACTAAGGCCTCAATTGTTATGTTGGTGGTAAGCATACTCTGTTGCAACAGTGACTGAGTATGCTAACTGCCAATATAATGGTCTACTCACTAAATTTACCCTCTGCTGTACTGAGGTCAGAGTAGAGGAGAGGTTGACACCTTCCCCTGACTCGCCCCGCTCCTTGAAAAATAGGAGGACAATGAGATGTTCATTCTTCTCTTCTAACCCATCACCTGTCACTGGGAGCATAGTGACTTCAGACCTCTCGTAGTGTTGCTGAATATTGTTTACATAGAGTACCTGTAAGGGGTTTCTGGTGGTCTCAAGGTCCACCAGGCATGTGACCTCTCTCCTTCACCTCATAGGCCCCAGACCAGTAGTCATGTAGGGCCCTATGCTTCTTTGGCTCCAAAACATACACTTTTTTACCAGGTTGAACTTGACCAGAGTGACTTTCTGCTCATCCCAGACTTTCAGAACCTCCTGGCTGGCCTCCAGATTGGTAGTGACCTTCTTCCAGAAGTACTGCATCTGGTTTCGGAGAACAGACATGTAGCTGACTACATCCTAGAGGGCTTCTTGGGAGTTTGCTCCACCCATGCATCACCAAACCAAGAGGTCCCCTAACAGGGTGGTCATAGATATGTTTGACTGGGCTGAACCAAACTCCCTTCTATCGCACCTCTCTGTGGGCAAAAGCAGGCATGATAAGAGGTCATCCCACTCCTGTCTCGTGGCTCAGAAAGACTCATTACAATGCCTTTTAGGGTCTTGTTGAATATCTCAACAACCCTATTGGTCTGATGGTAATAGGATGTAGAGAACTTGTAAATTACTTCACAGTCATTCCACATGGACTTCATGTAGGCATGCATTGAAGTAAATGACCCTGTCAGACATTACTTCTTTGGGGAATCCCACCCAGTAAATCCCTATCAAGGCTGTAGCCACCTCAGGTGCAGTTACAGACCTCAGAGGTATGGCTTTTGGATATCTAGTGCATAGTCCACCAAAAGCAGGATAAACCTGTTGCCTATGGAGGTTTTGGGGTCCATGGGTCTGACAATGTTGATTCCCACCCCTTCAAAGAGCCTGCCAATAGCAGGTAAATTAAATAGGGGAGGATTGAGCTTTTTCCTTGTTTTCCCACTGGCCTGCCAGGTGGGACAGAACCTGCAGAAGGTATCTGAGGCTGACTTCATCTGGGGCCAATAAAAGAGGGTGACAAGCCTGGAGACGTTTGTGTCCTGCTCTTGATATCCTTCTAGGGGAATATTGTAAGTCAGACCCAGTAGGAAGGCTTTGTACCACTGGGGGTGGGGGTACATCAAAGCACAAGTTGCCTCAGGCTCAGGAAACTTAAGCTCATTGCATAAGAGTGAATGCTTCCAATATTATTGTTAATCTCCAGGAGTGTCACCAGTAACCTGAGCCTCAGTTTGCCACCTCGAGCCCTTTAAAATGTGGCTCTCCTTCTGTGCCTTGCAGAATTCCTCCCTGGCGGGACCACCTTCAGTCTGTCATGCAGCATGCACAGGCAGGTCCCCCATGTTGGCAATGACTTCCTCAGTAGGTTTCAGGGTGGTGTTCTCAGGTCCCACTCCCTCCTGGATTGTGGACGTTTGTATTGCCTGCTTCTAAATTCCCTTGCCTTTCCTCTTTTTTGCTGCATCCTAGGCCATTTTCCAGGCTTCAGGCCTCCTTGACTCCACTCTTTGGCAGCATGGTCATGCAAACCACTCAGAAAACCCTAACTTTCCACGGTGTAACCTCAGCTTCACTTCTTTCCATTCAGTGTGCTCCAGGCATTGTCTAAAAGACAATCCACAGGCATGACAGGACTCACAACTACTTTTAGAGAATCAGAGACCTCCCCCAACCCAAAAGGAACCAGAGCAACAGGGTAGTGACTCTCATGGTTGTCTGCAACTACAAATTGGTGGAATGAATTGGGTATCATCTGACTATGGACACCAGCTGACATCTGAGTAGTTGTACTAGTTCCTGTGTCTTTCAGAGCTCCACCCTCTTTCCTCTGATGTTGACCCTTTGCCTGCACTTAAAAGTATTTCTAGGCATGTGGGCTTTGGGCACCATCTCCTCATTGCAGAGAGACACTAAGGTTATCTCAGCTCTCTCTCGCATGCTAACTGGACTACACCCTCCCCAAGCGCTACACTGCTCAACACGAGTGTCTGCCCACCAGTGCTGGAGGGGCTGTACAATTTTAAGGCATTTGGTGTCTCTCTTCACAGCCTGATATTTGTAGCACTCTCTACACTAGGGGAGCAAACCTTCCTGTGCTGTCCCTACAGGTACAGATGCAGAACCTCGAACTAGTGATATGATTTAGAGGAAATATAAAAATGGCAATCAGGGAGGACTGAAAAAATAAAAAAGGGCTAATTGAGAAGAGCAGAAATGAAACGCAAATGGGGATCAGAGCCAATTGATTCAAATTGATCTAGGTGTTAGTAGTAGTGCACACCAAATTACTGTGAGGCACTGCACAAATACAAATCCTATTCTCACCGCTGATCACCAATGTTATAAATTGGGTCTCCATTTGACCCTGTCCAATTAGGGACCACAATTCTAGTTAGGGTAGGTTAGTTACACTTCCTAAATGAATCTGTGCCCACCCTGTGGTAGCTTGGCATGAAGCAGTCAGCTTATCTTAGAAGGTAATGTTTAAAGTATTTGTGCAGCACATACTTACAGTAACAGAGTGAAAGACACCATAAAAAGACTTAACACCAGGTTAAAAAAATATAGATAATATTTATCTCAGTAAATTAAGACCAAAAGGACAAGAAACTCAGTCAATTAATCAAGGGACCTGTATTTTTGTAAATCTGGTCATGGGCGGGTATTTTGTGTTTGGGCTCCTATTAAAGCCTTTAGAGTAGTTCTGGTTCAATATTGAGCTGCTTGGACCGGTAGAAAGTTCCAAGAGGAGCGGGTTGAGTAATTTCCTCTGACCTCAAGGAATGCGCTGGGTTACCCCTGGAAACGCTTGGGTCCAATCTTTGAGTAAAGTGATCCAGTGTGGTTACATGGGGCCTCCTTCTAATTGTTGCACTGATCCCAAGTGCAGTGCCACTAGCCCTCCCTGAGGAGCGAATAGGTGGGCATCTCCATTAGAGGGAATATGATCGTTCGGCTCCCTCCTCTAGTCAGGTGGGGAGTGGAGCGCTGGTAAGGGAAATATTTCCCAAAGGTCCTCTGAACCTCATAGGACACGATCCGAGTGCCTGTCTCGGATTACCACATGGATGGTGGAGCGACTCCTTTCACAGGGCCCACAAAGAGTTGGTTTACTCTGCGGCTCTCCGATGCAGACAGATCTGGAGCATGGTGATGCTGGGAGACCATTAGGCCAACAATGGAGTTAGTACAGGGACACGTGGAGGCCCGAGGCTGGCGTCGCTGGTCTGCTGTGTCACTTGGGATCTGCTTGACTTTTCTAGAATGGCTTCAGTGAAGTCAGTCCTGGTGCACACCGCGGCCTGAGGGGGACGTCACTGGGCTGCTATGTCACACGGGGTCACCTTAGTTTCCCCAAGCCAGCTTCAAAGAAGGTGGGAGGGTGTCTCTCTCAAAATGGCACCTGGAGGTCAGGAAGTGGAAGCCATGGCACTGAGGGATTCGTAGCCCTCTGCCAGTGATGACAAACAGGCAGACAGTTTGGCACTCTGCCACGAGGGAAAGTCCTTTGGTTGTGAGAAAGTTATGGTACCCAGTGACCGAAGAGGTCTTTAATGTCCCGAAGACCTCTGTGGGATTCGGGGGCAAGCCAACAAGCCCTTGGAGACTCTTGGAGCAGACACAAAGAGGAGAGTCCAGTCCCTTTCCTGTAGGGCAGGAGCAGCAGGCAGCAGGCCAGCACAACAGAGCAGCAGCAAGGTGGCAGTCCCTCTTACAGTCTAGCACACAGAAGCAGTAGGCTAACACACCAATGCAGTGCACAGTAGCAGTCCCTCTTGGCAGCACATCAGTCCTTATTCCTGACAGAGTACAGATCTGGTTGGGTTTGAGGTCCAGAGCCCAGGCTCTGGAAGGTTGGGGAAACTTCCAGACCTTTCTTTAAAGTCCTGAGGGTTCCTTTCCCGCTCTCCCCAGCCCCAGACACTATGTAGGAGGTTGTGCAGCCCTTTGTGTGAGGGGAGGCACAGCTCCATTCAGTACTAGGTTGAGCTCCTCCCTCCCGCATAGCCCCTTAGTCTGGTGATGGGCCATCAATATGCTAATGCCACACCCAACCTCCCTTTGTGTGTGACTGTCTAGTGGGAATGCTCAAAGCTCAGCTGTCATCTTCCCCAGGTGTGTGTTCAGAGACAGGCAGAGGCACAGAATGATTAGAGTAAGAAAATGCCCACTTTCTAAAAGTGGCATTTACAGACTTACAATTTAAAATCCAACTTCACCATAAGTTGTGATTTTATTTTATGAATCCATGTACACCAAACTCCATATTTCTTTTGCTTCCCTGTTGGAACTTATACTTAAAAGATGTTTTAAGGCAACCTCAATGGTGTTCTATAGGAGGGATAGGCCTTGAAATAGTGAAAAACAAATCATCAGTATTTTTTTTTTACAACCTGGGCATGTTAAACTTTATAAAGTACTTGTCCAACCTTTCACCCACACTGCACCCTGCCCTTGGGACTAGCTAGGGCCTACCTTAGGGGTGATGGACATGCAATAACAGGGAAGATTTGGGCCTGATAAATGGCAATTTAAAACTGCGCACACAGTCTCTACAGGGGCAGCCATGAGACATGTTTGAGAGTATACTGCAGTGGGTGGCACAATCAGTAATGCAGCCCCACTAGTAGCATTCAATTTACTGGCTGTGGGCCCATATGGTGCACTTTACTGGGAACTTACATTTAAATTAAATATGCCAATTGTGAGTAAGCCAATATTACCCTGTTTTAGAGGGTCAAGCACCTGCCCTTTAGCACTTATCAGCAGTGGTAAAGTGCCCAGATCCCTAAAGGCCAGCCATAGGTCAGGAAAACAGGAGGTCAGAGGGCAACAAGTTAGGGGAGATCATACAAAGGATGCCAGGTCTAACATTGTCGAAGAATCCCTTTTTCTCCGATCAGGTTGGGACTGTTTACCTTTCCCTTGTGAACTATTTTTGGGGCCTGTAGAAAACTCATTTTCAAGTTTTTCTCTCTCCGTTTTCTCTTTTTGGGGACCCTGTCCACCCTCTGGAAGGTCCACCCAGATACCTCCTTGTAGACTCTGGTGCTGAGCCGGTGGTCCCCCTTCTTATTAAGCACCCTTGGGTCAGTATGCTTACTATTCACCATGTGTTTGCACAACTCTATAAACCAATTGCTAAACATGAGCTCTCTTGCAACTAAATTGTACAGTCCCTTGAAATCATTCACATCATCGCCCTTCTCCCAAACATACAGTGCCTTGCAAAAGTAATCCACATAATCTATCCAGGACTGTTTGGGCAACTTCCGGCTGTCCCCAAACTTCTCCCTATACTTCTCCTGAGAGAGACCGTATTTCCCTTTCCTAGGGCTAACAGTGCATCTCTAGGGCAACCTCATAGGCACCAAACCACTTGTTATATCCCACGACAAAGCTAGACATCAGGTCCTTGGGAATCTGGACCCTTCTGTATCCAGTTGGCATTAGGGTCTTGCTGCCACCATTGTTGCTGGACTCTAATGCTTGTCTTGCTTTGAGGTACAGTTCCTTCAGGCTTCTCTTACGAGCCAGCGTCTTTTCCATCAGAGCCAGCTTCTCCTCTATTTTCAATTTGGCCATCTGAAGCATGAACTCCGGTTCTGCTTTCCTATCCACCAGTTGATCTGGTGATATGTTGTAGGCTGAGGTGCTGCTGCTGGCCCGGAAACTGGAAAGGTGTACCATCCATTTTCTATCCGTTGGGTCTACATTCAGGGGATTGCATCCCCCTTCCATCTCCTCCTCCTCCTCAATGTCCATCTCCTCCTTCTCCTATCCTGTAGCCTTCAACTAGCAGGCCTCCCACCAGGTCCTCTGGGCCTTCTGGAGCCCCATCTCCCTGCAGAATTGTCTGAGCTTAGCCACAGTGTGCAGGTTGTTGCTCAAAGTCAATGCCTGCAGATATGGTCATGTGTGCAAGACAGTCAGATAGAATGGAGATGAATTTGAAATAATCAAAAGAGACCAATCAAGGAGAATTTGAAAAGCTGTTGAATCTGGTATCAAATTATGTATATAGGACTTAGGCGGTCATTCTGACCCTGGCGGTCAAAGACCGCCAGGGCGGAGGACCGCGGGAGCACCGCCGACAGGCCGGCGGTGCTCCAATGGGGATTCCGACCGCGGCGGTAAAGCCGCGGTCGGACCGGCACCACTGGCGGGCTCCCGCCAGTGTACCGCCGCCCCATTGAATCCTCCAAGGCGGTGCAGCTTGCTGCGCCGCCGAGGGGATTCCGACCCCCCCTACCGCCATCCAGATCCCGGCGGTCCGACCGCCGGGATCCGGATGGCGGTAGGGGGGGTCGCGGGGCCCCTGGGGGCCCCTGCAGTGCCCATGCCACTGGCATGGGCATTGCAGGGGCCCCCGTAAGAGGGCCCCTACATGTATTTCACTGTCTGCTGCGCAGACAGTGAAATACGCGACGGGTGCAACTGCACCCGTCGCACAGCTTCCACTCCGCCGGCTCGATTCCGAGCCGGCTTCATCGTGGAAGCCTCTTTCCCGCTGGGCTGGCGGGCGGTCTGAAGGCGACCGCCCGCCAGCCCAGCGGGAAAGTCAGAATTACCGCCGCGGTCTTTCGACCGCGGAACGGTAACCTGACGGCGGGACTTTGGCGGGCGGCCTCTGCCGCCCGCCAAGGTCAGAATGAGGGCCTTAGTGTCACATAAAATCACTGAAATCACTGTACAAACACTGAAGTAAAGAATCACAACACTGACCACTAATGTTAAATATTGGACTTATTACTTGAGGTGGTGAAAACCCTTCTCAAGCAACAACCACAATCCTTGTCAGGGTGAACCACAAAAGTCACTAAATTAATCTGTGCTTACCCCTCTGGTAGCTTGGCACAATTTCAGTCTGGTTTCACCTATAGTCAATATGTTAAGTATGTATTTATGTAGTGGAAACACAACACAATCAAAACACCACACCAATTCAGAAAAACAGAGTAACATTTAAGAAATTATTTGATACCAAAATGACAAAATATAATCAGCAGAACCAGAGATATGCAATTTTATAATTTTCAGTAGGGATAGCTCCTAAATGCACTAAGCGCTGCTTGCGGTCATCTGGTCATGCTAGACCAGGTAAAGGTATAAGTTCAGACTGTAAAGAAGCACAGGACAGAAACAGGGCCCAGAGTTGTCCATCTAAAAGAATTACCTTCTCAAAGTCCAGTGTGTAGAGTCCAGTTAGTGGGGGTGTAGGCTGTGAGGAACACAGAAAGTGTTGCAGGTGGTCGTCACCATAGAGCAAAGAGCAGGCCGGGCATCTCGAAATGTTGTTGCTGTAGTTCAAAGATCCTGTTGAGCATTGTGGATGCAAAGTGGTCCTTCTCCTATAGTAGCCACAGTTCCAGGAGTGCACTGAAGAGTTGGTCTGTGGGTTCTATATTTACACCTGGTGCCAGCTTTGAAGTGGAAAAATATTTAGACTTTTCCCCAGATTTAATTCAGGAATCTTCTTCCTTGCCGTGCCCTGGTCCCAGGATGTCTGGAATCACAAACAGCTGTGTGTGGGCTGAGGCAGCTTCTTTGAAGTGAAAATGTGGTAGGTGACAGCTTCCCCCTTCCCATCAGGTCAGGGTGGATTGTCCTGCCAACTCCCAGTCCCCTTTTTGATACTGTCTGGGAGGAATACTCAAAGGCCAAATGGCAACTATACCTAGTAATGTGACCCAGGACACTGCAGGCAGCAAATTGTTAGTACAGGCAAATGCAAACTTTCTAAAGATGAGATTTTGAGAATTGTGACTTACATACCGTCTTTACCATTGAAGAGGGATTTAAAATACAATTCAATGGAGAGTAAACATAACATTTTTACCTGTTTCCAACAAACCTATCACTTATTGATGGACTTGGACCTTTCTGCAAGGTTTTCCCCAGACTTTTTGCCTTCAGACCTACACTTTTTGCTGAATCCATTTTTGTTGCCTGAGGACTCTGTGCACGTTATCCCTGCAAACTAATGTTAAAGTACTAGCTCTCTCATCTAAACATGGTAACATTAAGTCTTCCCCAAATGCCATATTTAATGTACTTATAAGTCCCTAGTAAAGTTGTACAACATGTACCCAGGACATGTAAATAAAATGCTAATAGTGGCCTTTCAGCACTGGTTGTGCCACCCACTGAAGCATCCCTTTAAACATATCTCAGGCCTGTGATTGCAGAGTCTGTGTGTGCAATTTTAAACTGCCATTTCAACCTGCCATAATCAACCTTCTCAAAATAAGCTGGTATGTGCGAAGCACAGAAGCACCAAGACGCATAGCTGGAGTCAGAAACAATCAACAAAGAATCCAGTTTAATCCACGTAATCCAGTCTTTTATTGAACTTTCTCCACTATTCACTATGTTCATGGGAAGGCAACTTGTATCTAATCTTCATATGTATGGGAAATGCCCATCCAAGCTTTTTTCCACAACATGTCGGAATACACTCATCATTCTGCATAACCAAGCTGATGTAAACCCAATGCATTTCAGACTGAAAGCCCTTAGTCAGGAGTAACTATAACATATTAAAAAAAAAGTTAACATCCATTTCATTCGAAAAAATACAAGATAAGCCACCACAAAAACATTGCTAAAAATGTCTTCACCACATGCTGTGCACTTAATGCCCACAACAATTTTGAAACAAAACCCATTTACTCAAGGGTAGGGAGGGGAAAGACGCTGAAAGTGGAATTAACAAATCCACCAGCATCTCCACCTGGGAAATTTAGCATTATGCGATAAAAGACCTTGGAATGGGGAATAAAATGTGGAACACCAAGTCCTTTACCACAAAAGGATATGTGACTTTAGGCACTTTACTGCAGACATTTCCACCTACTTTGAGAAGGTGGAAAATGGCAGGGAATGTACAGGTAGTTTTACCGGGTACAAATGGGTACCAAGTAAAACCATAACAGGCATTTTTGCACACAGTCATTTTGTGAATACTAGCACAATCATAATCGGTCGGTGCAATATCACCCTTGCAAATACCTCTCCAATTGGCTCATAATGAAGGCTTGTGTGTACGGTGAGGTCCAACTTTGTCTACTTTTTCAAGATTTGATGTACAGTACTTTCATAATCCCTGTTAGATGGAGAAGGATTTTCTATAAGGAGATTTATACTTGTCACAAGACCTACAGTGTTTACTGTTTTGGTATGTCCACATTTGTATTACAATGCATACAGAGTGTGCTCATATAATTACAATAGATCAATTTATCATTGGTTTCTTTCAGATTCTAGTGTAGATAAGAAACAGGCGCAAATGTAAAAACGTTTTATTTTATTTTTTAAGCAGATGTCATATTCCAGTTTTTGAGTTGTCATAAATGTAGAGAACACACCAAAAAATATAGGGCTCAGTTTAGAATTTGTGGACAGAGTACTCTGTTGCACAGGTTAAAGAGTACCTTGTCCTCCAATCCCCCGTTTGCTCCACCGATGGAAAACATTCTCCAGTGCCCTGATGAAGTAGAGGCCATTGGAGGAAAGACATTACAACGTCCGCCCTATTTAAAGTGGTCAGGGCAATGTCCTTTTTTCCTATCCATCATCACGCTGAAAAACCTCAGGGGGTCAGTTGCTTTTTCTTATTCTGAAACAAACTACTAGTTTGGGAGTTTGTTCCAGAAAAACAAAACCTTTTGGAAAACTTGGTGACTACGGCGGTCGTTCAACATCGTTTTTGCATATTGAACTGAACCACTGTGACTGCGTTTCCTTTCAATCTATAGAGATGCCAACTGGGCCTGCAGTCATCTCTAAATCTGACAGACAGTAGTCAGTCAGGGTGGCAGATAGAATGTTCTTCACCACCGTGAAGGAACGAGTGCTGTCCGCCATACTTTAATTCATGCCCTTACTCTGCAAACACAAAACATAATAGTAAAGACATGCCTTACGTTGAACATTAATATTAATTTATATGAAAATTAGACTAAAAGTGGACAGCTGTTCACCGCATTTCTGAATGAATCTTGCATGATCATAATTAATGCTACAGTTTATGAGAACTGAAAACAGGTAATTATAAACTGATTACCCATACCCTTTTTAAGGCACAATGTGTGGAGAAAAATATGGTGACGTGTCCTTGTCACTACTGAAGTAAAAAACATTGTTTTAGAAAATTAGTCATATGGGTGTATAGGTGTTGCCTTCCAGTTCCTGAGATTGAATGATCCTTGTCCGTGTACCACTGGAAAAAGAAAATATACAAATGTTTCAGTTAATATCTGTTCATCCTGTCAGTTGCATCATTTCTACCATCCTTGTATACGTGGAATAACACAAACAAAACATCAAATCAAATTGAAGTTTTAAACCTGTATAAGACTACGGCCAGTTTTTGTCGAACAGGGACAGATATCAAGTGCATTATGTCTTGAGACACTTGTGACAGAGTAGGCCATCCCTCAAACTCTAAATAAAGCCACAGAACTGGAAACCAGGGGATAGATGTAAAAGTTTATCCAGTAGCGATTACCTAATTGCTATTTTTTGTGAATGGCAATTAAGTAAGCGCTATTGCACTGTATGAAACTCCAGGAGTTTCATACTGCGATTCGCAAGGGCTCTCAAATGGACCTACCTCATTAATATTCATGAGGTAGGTTGCAATTTGTGAGGCATTGCGATGGCTACAATCACAGGGATGGTGGCCTGATGGGATCAGCAGACTACCATGTCAGTGATTGCTTTTCAATAAAGCAATCTTTCTTTTTAAATACAGCCCGTTTTACTTAAAGGAAAACAGGATGCTTTTAAAAATGAAAAATGAAAAGTTTTCTTTTCATTTTTAAAGAGTAGGCAGTGGTCCGTGGGACCACGCCCTGCTCTTAAAAAATTCTTTAAAAATGTTTTCGCATGCATTCACAAAGGGGAAGCGGTCCCTTGGGACCCCGTCCCCTTTGCAAATGGGTTCCCACCTATTTGAAATTGGTGGTAACTGCAATTGTTTTGCGACCGCATTCATGGTCATAAAACAATCATACATTCTTCCGCGATTTGGTATTAGGTAGAGACACCGTTGACACACTTCTTCCTAATACCGAATAGGTATGTAGTTGTAATTCCAATTTGCGATTCAGTAACAAGTTACCAAAATGCAGTTTTTGAGATCGCAAAACACTTTGATACATCTGGCCCCAGATTATATGCAATTTAATAAAAACACAGCATTGAAAGCACAGAAGGAGAAAGTACCACGTTTTAAAGTAAACCATGGCTGCCTCTCTTCTCTCTTACATACAATTCAGTCTTCCTCAATATTCCAAAGGGGGGTATGGGGCAGCTCACTGTAGCAAAGTCTGTCCCCTGGTAATTTAGGGCTGTGGGGCAGTCCGACGACTGCTCATAGGTTTGGGCTAGCTTTGGGCTACTTTTGTAGCCTAAGGGTTTATGACCAGCCATTTTGCTGTACCAGCCACCATTCTATATTGGCGACACGGTGGCTGGTCAAATCACAAGTGCAACTCTCCTATCACATTAACAGAAATTGACATCGATAATTCTGATACGTTCTTAGAATTTTCTTTTTTTATATATAATATAATTTATTTAACATTTACCAAATTCGGAGCATTGCCTGGCTTTCGGGCACGATTTCCTAAGCATAACTATTAGACAATACATACAACATAAAGCTAATGATACTCACTACAACAAACAACATATAGACTGGTCGTGGACAAGTAATAAATCACCATACAAACATGTAAAGTCAAGCACAAGCCAACAGATAAAGTTCAATCACAGATATCAAATATAGACTAATACAAAACTTAAGAAAGCCTAACAAATAAATTAACTTATATGATAACAACTGATAACACAAACACAACCTATGGTCATCATATAGAGATAATTATCCTTTCTCAATGGTGGCAATTCCATATTAATTGCACAACAAAAAGGACCAAAAGTTTATGTATTGCCACGTTCCATAAGTCCTCAGAACTTATTTCCAAATTAGTGCACTTATATTGTCTTTCCGCATTTCCGTTGTTTGTCTTATAAATGCAAATAGTAGACATCCAGTACTCCCTCGCCACATTCAGTGCTCCTTTGCCTGTTTTTAATGTCTGACAATTTTTGGCTTCCACATTTACGTTGTTTGTCTTATAAATGTAATCGTAGACATCCAGTACTCTTTCGCCACATTCAGTACTCTTTTGCCGACTTGCGTTTCGGTGGATCCAGCTCTTAAATATAAATATTCATTCTCAAGCCACCTTCTTCAAGGCAAAAACACTTACAGTACCAAGTTAAACAACATAGAGATGACGGGGCTTTATCATTAAATAAGCTCTAAATTTGTTCTTCTTCAGAGTCCTTGTGGCAAACCACTACAAATATTCACGCTGTGTTTCAACTGCGACGACTGGCTGGTACCTAGATAGTGAGCATTTGGCATTAGTGTTAGCGATATTTTCAGTGTGAAGTCTGTTAGACTTACATGGTTGTTGGATTCCACAGGATGTCAGCGTTGTCAAATGAAGAAATGGTGGCTCAGGCCTTGAGGCTCTTGGAAGCTGCCGGGCGCCTTGATTTGGTCTCTTAGGGGGTGCTGCTGTGTACCTGATGCCCCATGAGGAAAGCAGCAGGATGGGCCATTGTTGCGGTGCTGGCGTGATCTTAGTCGTGCCAGACCCCGAGCGTGGTGCTAGTCAAGTAAGTAGGAGGGGCCATTCGCCCACTCGGAGAGCAGCACCTCATAAAGTGGGGATTATACGTGGGGCTGAAAGAGGACTTGCAAGGCCAGATGGCCAGAAAATTGTACAACTGGGGAGCATGGAGGCACTCCCCAACCGCAGGCACAGTGCTGCAATACGGTAGAAAGGTGGGACCGCCACAGACAATCATGCAGCTTCTAAGACGGGGTGGGGGAAGGGCTATAGATCATTGTTAGGGTGAAGAGGCCAAGTTGACATGATAGGAAGCTCAGAAGAGGAAGGGAAGGTAAGGGTAGGGGGAGGAGGAGAAAAAGAGCCATAAGAGGGTAACAATCGGAGCCTGAAGAGAATAGGGCTCGATTTGAGGGTAATAGGAAGGTTTTTACATCAGTGTTGAAGGAGCATGGGGCATATCATTTACAAGGCACAGCGGGGGGCTAGGGATGCAGGGTGGGCAAATCACAGGGTAGAAGGACCACTACAGATTTGGGCAGGGTCGGCTGTCTGAGCAGGGCATCTTCTAGGGTAAGAGCACAGTGGTCTGCCTGGGAGCAGCTACAGGGGACCTTAGAGGACCCAGGAACAGCTTACCTAAGATGGAGTGAGGGTGAGGTTGATGATTGGGGGGTAAGACATTGGAGATTACATTGCTAGACAGACATGTTAGCAGGCAGGTGGGTACGAGGCAAGCACATCCCTGCAGGTCTATGGGAGAGCGGGCCAGGGGCCTATTGGACTGGGGCTGGGTAGAGACAAATCGAAGGGCAGGGATTTTGGGTTGGGGTCCAGGGAGGCACAGGTGGTGAGTTACAGGACAGTGATTCAGGCAGTAGGAGAGGATCAGTTGACTTAGGAGGGCACCTTTCTTGGGGCCATACCAACACGCCAGGCCTGCCTTTTCTCCCACAGGTTATTGCAGCTACAGAGGTCACAGACTCAGGAGACCATAGTACGGCTCACTGGCCCCAAGGAGAAGAGAAGGCATGGCCACATGTGGCTAGCTGGACTGTGGCAGTGGATGACTTGATCATCGCCCCAAGAAGGTCTGGTGTGGCCTCGGCGGTGCAATGGTCAGGAGGGTGGAGTGCAACCGCGATGGTCAGCCACATGGAATGAGCCACGTGGCTTCAGAGGTTAGGCTGTGACAGACCCTCAATGTAAGTGGGTATCTTACGTGTCGGTACAGTATGAAACAGACACAGTTGATTATGAAAAGGGGAGCTTGCAAGAAGGCAAAATGTTTGAAGAGGATGACGGGCAGTGGGTAGATTTTGGAGGAGAGCCAGCAGCATGGCAGGGGGAGATACTAATCAATTTGGTCATAGTATCTTACTGGCAACAAGTTCACGGCACACTCAAGTCAGAAGAGGTGGAACCATGAGGATAGAACAGGTAGAAAGATGGTGGACCCTGAAACAGGCATCAACTTTAAGGACAGATAAGACAACACAGAGAGGGCCAAACACTGCTGTGATGGTGTCTGTGGGTGTAGAGGCTACAAAGCCTCTAGCCAGAGGGGAGGTCCACTTTAGCAAAAGTGGCAAGGTTAAGGACACATGCATGGGTACAGAATTTGTAGACCAAGGAAGTTCAGGTCTAGGGGACAAAAAGCCAGGGGTCCAAGATAGCATATGACCAACCGAGGCAGGTGTGGAGCAACAAGGGCCATCTGGGAAAGCAACAAAACTATGGGGGTGGAGAAGGACAACAAACAGGACAATAAAATAGAGGTCGGGGAAGTCGGACAAGTCAGAAAGTAAAGAAATGAAAATTAAGAAATTGACATTTATGGGGATGGCAAAGTCCCTAGGAGCTCATCTCATGGTGTCCACAAAAGAGAGGATATGGAAAGGGGAATATGTTGAAATGATGGAGCTGCTGCACAGGGAGCTCAGTTCAAAGGAGGGGTCTAAAGAAGAATTTGAGCTCTTTAAGCGTCCAGAGGTACCAGTTAACATTGAGAAAAGGGCAGCAGCATTCCTTATATATGCGAGCATCTACTGTGAGAGGTACCCAGAGAGGTCTGTCACACTTTTCAAATACATGAATGTCTTTAAAAAGGCACAAATAAATTATGGGGGCTATGCATGGGTCCAGCATGATGAGGAGTTAAGGGCCTGTATGACATTTGACCCAAAGGCGCAATGGGGGGAAATTGATATGGATCTTTGCCAGCATACAATGGGGCCAGTCAAATTTGGTAAGACAATTTTTATGGCTTGCGGGTTACCAGTCATGTATCACCCATTTCAGGGGGAAGGAGGGCAGGGCACCTCTGGAGATTTGAAGGGAGCAGGCAGAAGCTCAACAAACCAGGTGGAAGCTTTCTGGGACTACAATAAAGGGAGCTGCATGAGGGAATATTGTAAGTTCCGTCATGAATGCTCCAAGTGCACAGGCAGGTATCCATTGGTCAATTGCTTTCGGGGAGGCCAGGCCTCAACAGGGCGAAGACAGCAGTAGGGTTATGGCGGGACACAGCAAGGACAGGCAGGGACTTACAGGTCTGGGAGGGGGAGCCAGGGCCCTTCAGGGAAAGATCTGTACGCCCACTAAACTGGATAGACTTTTTTTGGCTTTCCATGTATGACAGTCAAGACACTGCTAGGATTCTGTTGCAAGGGTTTACTCGGGGTTTCAGACTGGGGTATGAGGGCTGGAGGGTGAGACGATGCCAGATAGTTTGAAATCAGCCAGTGAACACAAGCAGGTGGTAAGGGACAAGTTGCTGAAAGAAATTGGTGGAACCTTTTAACAAATGGATGACTTGCTCATGTCCCTTATTGGAGTGGTACCTAAGAAGGAACAAGGCCAATTTAGACTGATTCAGCACCTCTCATGGCCGGAAGGCCAGTGGGTGAATGACTTTATACCAGAAGAGCAGGTGTTGGTCACATATTCTTTGGTCGATGTGGCATTATCCCTGGTGGAAACAGAGGCAAGGGGATGCTAAGGGCGAAGAGTGACATTAAGTCCGCCTTCTGTTTGGTGCTGGTGCACCCTGTGGACTTTCAGCTCCTTGGCATACAGTTTGACAGAAAACGGTATGTAGCTAAAGCTTTACCATGGGCTGCTCCATATCGTGTGCCCTGTTTGAATGCTTCAGCACCTTCCTGCAATGGATGTTCATCAGCAGCACGGTTCATGAACAAATGGCACATTATACAACTTATTTTTCATGGGGAACCCCGGTTCCACAGACCGTCAGTATTTTCTGGCAAGTTTCTAGGACCTTATGGAGGACCTTGGGGTGCCTTATGCACCAGAAAAGACAGTAGGTCCCATTATAGTAATCTCATTTCTGGGAAACAAAATGATTCCAGATTGATGGAAGCCAGTTTGCCTAAGTTTAAGAAAAGGACTATGCAGTGGCTGCTGCATACTAAGCTGGTAAAAGTGAAAGTCACAGTCAAAGAGCCGCAGGTAAGCTTGGTAAGAGGATATTGGAGGAGTGATCCAGGAAACCGGGGCAGTTGGGTCTGAAAAGGAGACCTTTGTCTTTAGACATTTTGGGCCAGATCTACAAGAAAGCGGTGCATTGGTCCCGATGCACCACTTTTCTTGCGCATCCCCTGCCCCACCTAACAACAACATGGGTGCACCTTATTTACAATATGGACCACCATGGTGCTCGTTTCCTCATTTATCGTGCTTTCTTGATTAGCGCCAGTGCAGCAAAGCACTAGGGACCATAGGTTACTATGGGCCTGTCACTTTAACGCCTGCCCCAAGAAGACGCTAAAAATGACAGAAAAAATGTTGCAGTGAAATCTTGTAGATTTCATTGCAACATTTTTTGCAGCCTCCCTGCGTGGGAACACCCCATTGCATACAATATAACCAGGTGCAGGTCTAGTGTGGAGCAAGGGGTTACAAAGTGGCGCAATCGCAGCATTGTTCCAATTTGTAAATATGGGATTGGGAAATGGCCCCCTTAACGTAAAAGTAATGATGCTAGCGTGGTGCCTGGAGGACCAAGGACCTTGTAAATCTGACCCTCTGTGTGAAGTGCTTATGGTGCTGCTGAGTATCTCCAGCACGGACAGTGAGACAGTATTATTTTACACACTTATGGCGTGGATGTTCTTTGGCACATTCTGAGTGTCTGAGCTTTGGGAGGAGGGGAGTAGCCGTGGGATACTTTGGGAGAAAGTTAGTAGGTGCACGGAAGGAGTGAGGGTTTCGCTTTACAGTCAAAAACTGATTTAGGCAAGAGTGTTCTGCTTCATGCATGCCCAAGGGCCAAGTCTTGCCCAGTACAAGGGGAATTGGTCCCTAAACCTCGGGCAATTCTAATGGGGGGAAAGGCTTTTCAGCATGTGGACAGTATGTCAATCTCTGCATTGCAGCTAAGGGTGTTGAGGCACATTCTTTTCAGATTGGGATGGCCACAGAAGCGGGGAGGCAGGGCTGGAGTCTGGAAATAATAATGGGTTTGGGTCGATGGTCATCCAACTGTTTTCAGCGGTATGTTAGAGAAGGGGGATGGAGTTGTTGAGACACTTATGAATTTTCAACTTTTGGTTCTGTATTTTGGGTTCCGTTCCCAGTCCATCAGCGGTTGGGTTGAATATCAGGATTGTGGGACACTCCTCCATAAACTGGGCTGAGTGGCCAGCCAAGTCCAGCATACACTACTTGAATTTAGGTTTTAATGTGGGCATGTATACGATATCTTGGTTCGGAAAAGGGGGCATGAGCTGCGAGAATTACTACCATGTTTGAACAGACAGTTTGTAGGGGTCAGGTGTCCAGATATCTCAGTGCTGCACTTAAGCAAAAATGACTTAGTGATACAGAATGGGCTAGCATTATTGAAAGATATAAAAAAGATATGAAGGAGGAGCTGAAGGAGATCAGTAGACGCTGGGTAGGTTGCCCTGTCCTTTAGACAGAATTCATATCCAGGAGAGCTTGGGTAGGGGCACATCACCTGGTGGCCATAGACAAATACAGGGGAAAGATCAATAAAGAGATGAGTTCCTTTTATAGGGAGGTAGATGTGGGTAGGGTAAACTGCACAGACTTGTGTTACGATGATTTTGGATTCGGGGTACATTTGTCCTTCATGGGCATGGAGTTATACTTGCTACAATTGAAGTTGGTTTGGCTAAGGTGTTAAACATATGCTAGACTGAAGAGCAAAAGTGTGGCAGAAAAAGGAGGGGGAACCCCCCTTTTTCTGGGTGGTGGTGGGCAGAGAAGTTACCATAGTTTAACAGAGTTTATTCTTGTTGACAGCAGCAATTCAGCTTGAAAGGGAATGAGGAGATACATTCACGGCCATATAAGCCCCGAAAAGATAAAGGTTGTGTAAGAAATGTAGTTGAGTAGGGGATAATAGTTGTAGCAAAAGGGGTTAGGGAGAGAAAGGATCATAGTTGCAGTTCAGCAGCTATGGAGATGTTACACTAGTACTGCATCAAACTGTTGTGGGGGAGAGAGATTTTAAGGAAGGAGGTAGCTCAACATTGGTGAGTAAAGTTGTACAGTGAGGGAATAGTTTTGTAAGGCAAAGGCTGAGGTTGTTTTGTTATGGGCACCTGTTTCAATAAAGCAGACTTTCAACACAAAACTGGTGTTGGTGGTCTGTGCTGCTCCCCATCTTCCCAAAATGTCTCTTTCAGCCATTCAGCCAACAGCTATTTAGAACAAGGTAGAAGCAACATGCTCCTTTTATGATCCTAGTGTGACAACTGTTTCAGCTTCATGGCACATTCTCACAGCATATGCAAACTTCCATTTTAATCTGTCACTTTGAAGCAGGTGTGCAGGCGGTCACAGTTGCAGTTTAGCAGCTATGGAGCGGTTCACTAGTACTGTATCAAATTATTGTGGGGGAGGGAGATTTTAAGGAATGGGGTAGCTTAACATAGAACAAGATAGTAGCAACACGCTGCTTTAATGATCATAATGTGTTAACGTTTCAGCTGCATGATACATTTTCACAGCATATCCAAACCTCCATTTTAATTTTTTTTAAAAGGTTCCCATGCCTGTGGTTCTCTCATCATTATGGTAGGACATATGCATATACACTGTGTACTTGTTTTTACCAGGTTACAGTAGATAGAAGTCAGGCTTGTAATTTGCTGCTTGACGTTTATTATTTGCAAATGCTGTCTTTCTGTAATCACGTTTCAACATTTACTAATTAAAAAGTGTGCTCTACAGGCTCATCACAGTCAATTATATTGGTGTATGCTCACAATTTCCGTGCTTCCTAGTAGACAACAAAGATTTCCTTTGCTGTATTTGTACAACTATTAATACAGTCATATTGTTTTATAAATACAGTTGTGCAAAAATGAATATCCTGTGCTTAAATGTAGGGCAATACAAGCCACAAAATCACTCACATATCATCCATTTAGGAGTTGAACATTGCTTCTAATCTTTATACTCCTTCTAATCTGTATTGATCTTCCTGACATATTACATGTGTTGAATATGTGAAAAATTGTTTTCTGAAATTGTCTTAACTTGATTCATTAGTTATGGGTTTTGACAATGTAGAAATGTTTGTAGAATAGGGTTGGGTTCATCGTTTTAAATAGTTTACTTTCTTCGACCAGACTCTTTTAGCCATTGACTTGAGACTTTGTCAGTTGTGTTTTGGCTCAACCCAGTAGCATATCTGAACTAATGCTATTGTCTGTTTAGGTGTACCCTTCTGCTCCCACTAAAATGCTTACAGTAAAGTGCATGAAGGACAGTTTTACAACTATTCCTCTCACAGCCACCCTTGCATGTGTCTGGCTCTAATGACCATACGCTGAATGTTTGATTACATAAATAAAGAAATTTGCTTTACCAATGTTTATTTTTATGTTTGGACCTAAAAACATAATCTATTGCCCAGAGCCATCTTTGCAGTAGAAGTCGGTTGAGGCGGGAGTCCTAGTAACAGTACAGAGAAATAGTAGGTCAGGGAGAGTGAAATTAACAAAAGAGTTTGGTGGAACAAAAGAAGAATGCAGATTCAGAGAGATGAAGTAGCTTCCATTACAAACTTTGGGGACAAGGGTCTACAATGTTATGCCACAAAATTGTGCAGATTTAAAGTGGAGCATTTTCAAAATGTAGGATGCCAGATTGAGAGTTCTCACATGAGCATGATGTATCAATAAAGGGCCAGTGGTCATGGTAATCAGAGCAAATTTACACAGCCCTAAGGCTAGTCTTATAGCTGTGTTCTCTTTAGCCTGGTCACCACCAAATCAGGAATTCCAAGGTATAGGGAATTCCCATAGATCGGGTATGATAAAATATTGACAACAATACAAATGGCATGCAGATCAACACTGATGAAAAGTAAAATATTGTTAAGAAGGTGGAAAATCTTACACAAAATGCCAATAGCTTTTGGACCTGGAAGTTAAATGAGTGGTTTTACCAAAAAAGACACCCAGATTTTGGGTTAGATGTATACACATTAGGAATGTTGATTTCCTAATTGTGATTATCTCCAAATCACAATTAGGAAATCATTATCTCAAATGTATGAATTTTTGTTTTAGAAAATAGCGATTCCTAGTAGGTCACAAATTGACCTACTTAATGAATATTAAGGAGGTATTTTGCAATTTGCCATCCATTAGAATTACCACCATCACAGGGATGGTGCCCTACTGGAGTCAGAAGATCACCATGCTTGTGCTTGCTTTTTAAAAAAACAATCTCTTTTTTTAGTTTAGGGCATCCCTTCTAAATACTGCATAACAAGTGCAAACTGTGATTCGGTAGTAAGTTACAGAACCGTATTTTGCCTTTTGTACATTTAAAAAAACATTTTTTATGTTTTTACCTGAAGAAATGCTTTGTATATCTAGCCCTTTGTGCCTTTGAGGCAGGAATGGATGAAGCACACAAAATATCAGGCCAAAGCCTCTTGTGCTAGAAAGACAAATCCTCTTCAGATATCAAAAATCTGTTTTCCAGACATTCTTTTGTGGACATTTAGGGCTAGATGTACAAAATTTAGGGATTGCACATTCCTCATTATGATTCTTACTAAATCTCAATTAGTAAACCAAAATTCCTAAGGGACCGAAAGGGAAGCACAGTAAACTGAAAGTGCTTGTGGCCCACTTTGAACCCCAAGTAACGCCTGTGGGAAGGCAGGATGGGGATGTGAAAATATGCATCCTGCAAGTCCAGCACTACCATCCAGTCTCCTTGGTCTAGGGCAGATGAGATCTGAGTAAGAGTGAGCATCTTGAATTTCTCCTTTTTGAGGAAGAAATTGACATCCCATAAATCCAGAATGGGGCGAAGACCCTTGATCTTTTTGGGAATCAGAAAGTAGCAAGAATAACAACCACTGCCTAATTCTAACATCGGGACCCTTTCTATGGCTCACTTGGGCAAGAGAGCTGTATCTTCTTCATGGAGCAAGACTAAATAATCCTTCATCAGCAGTTCTTTTAATGGAGGCATAGAAGGAGGGAAATACCAGAAAGGGAGGGAATAGCCCTTCTGTATGATCTGCAAGACCCATTTGTCAGATGTTATGGACCGCCAGTGAGGGAAATGAAATTGAATCCTCCATCCAACTGGACACGTATGGTCTTGTAGAATCATACTAGGAGGACTTAGGCACTGTGGAGGAGGGGGGACTGGGTGGTGGATGACTTCTGGCCAGACCCTCTGGTTCTGAAGGTACCACAACCTCATCCTCGCACAGGATGCTGACCTGACGGAGGACGGCAGCTGGTCTGTGGGTGGTGTGCTATCCCACCTCTTCTGAAGCCTCGAAAGGGGCAAAAGGCAGACTGCTGGTGAGGAGGCACTGAGAGGCCCAAGGACCTGGCCGTAGCTGAAAATCCTTAAAGCGCTCTAGTGACAAATCTGACTTTTCACTGAATAGGTGTGAGCCATGTCCATAAGGTTTGCCTGGACGTTCCCCAAAAAGCCAGATGTATGTAGGCAGGTGTGGCAGGTGTGGCGATGAAGCGCCACCGTTAATTAAAATTGCCCTACCCAGCAAGTCAGTTGTGTCCAAACCACACCTTATTGTAAACTTCACTGCATCTGCCCCATCTTTAATAGGCTGTGTGAGAGTAACCCGCACACCCTCCGGGACCGAGGGCAGCACCTATGCCACCGTATCCCATAAAGTATGGGAAAAATGTCCCACTAGGCATGAGATCTTTACAGACCTCAATGCCAGGCTGGAGGAAGAAATCATTTTCTTCCCAAGCTGATTCAGCCACTTGGATTCCCTATCAGGGGGAGTGGTAACGAAGGCACCATTGGAAGTGGAGGCCTGGACCACGAAGCCCTCTGGGCTGGGATGTTTGGGTGAGGAAATTAGGATCATTTGGAGCTGGGTAATGGCGACAGCCAATTCTCCTATTTACAGGAGACCCTGTGCTGGGTTTGGACCACATCCCAGCAGGACATCAGTGAAGGCTTTGTTAAAGGTTCAGATGTGGAAACCCCCGGCTGAAGCACCTCAATCAGGCAGTTACTCCTGATCGGTAGGCAAATCCAGGTCCAAGACCTCAGCTGCCCTACACACCACCATAGCATATGAAGCTCCTTCCTCCATAGCCACTGTAGCAGGTGAGAGCATGCCAGCATCTGGAGAGGTGTCCTGTCCACTGGCTTCTTCTAGTTCCTCATATCAGTCCCTTTGCTCCAAACCATACTCTATACGATTCTAAGGCCCCTCCTATTCCTTACCTGTGCCTGGTTGCTCATAATAAGGCTCAGGCAATGATCTATCTGGGCCCTGTCAGTGCTGTCAAAGTCAGAATCGGTGTCATACAACGGTGTTCTGGCTCCAGATAATCATGTATGAGGATGAGGCTTGCACCAGAGGTGGGCACCGGTGGTGTGGGGAGCATCGACATCGGGAACAATGCTGGAGGAGACCGACTGTGTGAACTCTGCATTGTTCCAGATCCGGTATTGGATCCAAGAGGCCCCATCGGAGCCGAGGCCGAAGCCAAAGGTGTAGAATCTGATGGGGCCCCTGCCGACCCCGCAGGGCTCGAAAGCATGCCGGGGGGCCAGCCCACTTGAATATGAGACACATGGCCTCGTAAAACTCCTTGAGTTGAGCGGGGAACACTCGTGCTCATGAGAAATGGGGATTGCTCGAAGTCAGCACTGGCATCGGTTCCGCAGAACCGTACCTGGAACGTCAACGTTCCTGAGTCACATCGTCGGTTGATGGGTGGGTGAAGTCGAAGTTCCCTTGGATTTCTTCTTCTTCTTGTGCCTCTTACTCAAGTGCCAGAAGGACCTCGAGTGTGAAGAAGACGACTTGGGGCTCCTGGAGCGGTCCCACGATCTCCTTTTCGATTGGGTCCATGACCTCCTAGGAGTTGCACCAACCGCCATCAACTGCCAGGCCGTCATGAGCTTGAGAGTCCACTCTCTCAAAGCAGGCCCAGCAGTCGGAACACAACTCCAAGTCGTGGTCTCGGTCAAGGCACCAGAGACATACCTGCTGGGGGTCCATCACTTACATGGCGCAATGGCAGGCGCCATACGGCTTAAACCCCCTCTTCCTCGACGTCATCCTGCACAGACTTCAAAAAGAGTTGACAAAAACATCGAAAAAGGCTTGTAAAAAAAGTCAGACGGTTGATCTATTTCCGATCTGCACTTAACCGGTGCAGAAAGAAAATAATTGACTCACATGCGGCCGGGTGGTGCCTTTATATGGCAACCGTGACATCAAAGACGGCTCCAATGAGGCCAATGATGCCACGCAGATCCGAACGATGCCACCCAATGGTGTGCGCAGGGTACTGCTCAGCAAAAATTCCAGATTACCAGCAGACACCAGGAAATTCTAAAGTAAGGAATCTGAAGCTAGCAGTCTTTATCAGTTATATGGCATCAATGGCATCAAGTAGCACTGGCAGATGTAAGAGACTGAATGGTTCGTATAGGGACAGCAAGCTGAGTGTCCTCCAATGACACTGGATGGGGACAGTCGGTAAGCCAATTATATTGGTTTCATTAATGGAACTTGCAAAGTTCACTAGTGCATATTGAAGGGAAAATGCAAATAAACTGAAAACATGTTGTCCTAACCCATAGGAGACTAGGTTTTATTACACAAGTGAGAATTTTCTCGAGTATCTGCAGCCACTAACTAGCAGCCTGCAGGTAAGGCTGGGCATCTAGGTGTGTAGTAGTCAGTCCGAAAAAAGTACATCAGAATTACCCCATCCTACATACAATTAATATGCTAAATATTTTGTTTTTGGTCTGAAGTTTAAAAGTAGAATAACGCACTAAATCAAAGAAATGCGTTTTGGATATGATATTTAAGTTAGGGACTTTACAATGCAAAAGCATTGGGTAGGCTTTTTCACTTTGTTTGTTTAAAGTAGGGGTGAGAAATTTTTTAAAGTACACTGTCGAAGCATGCTAAGTTGCACAGGCAATACACTTTACTGAGTCACGTTGTTTGGTAAATTTCTCAGGTCCATACAACTGCACTTTATGATTGAAGTCTGCTGCCAAATTAGGGCCCAGATATAAGAGGGCCTAGCGCCTCCTTGAGCCAAATTAACGTAATTTTTTATGATACTAATGTGGCCCAACGAGGCCAGTTCCATCTGCACCTGCTTGTGGTGGAAAGGGATCCAGGCCACATTTACAGAAGGGGAAGGAGCCTGCACCAGCCTGCCTAAAGGGGAAGGAGCCTGCCCCAGCATGCAAGAAGAGCAAGGAGCCTGCACCTGCCACCAGAAAGGGCAAGGAGCCTGCATCAGCAGGCAAGGAGGGCAAGGAGCCTGCACCAGCAGGAAAGAAGGGCAAGGAGTCTGCACCTGCCACCCAAAAGGGCAAGGAGCCTGCACCAGCAGGCAAGAAGTGCCAGGAGCCTGCACCAGCAGCTGTCACGGAGCCCCCACCACCAACCATGGTTGTGCATCCATCCGAGGATGCAGAGGATGTGCAGGAGCCTCCCACCACCACCAGCACCATCACAGTGCATCCATCCGAGGGTGCAGGGGATGTGCAGGAGCCTCACACCACCACCAGCACCACCACAGGGCAGCTGTCACCGCTGGCGGACGCAATGTAATCCTGCCTCCATGGGCTACTGTGTGGACTGTCCCCTCCAGAACCAGTGGGCAAGTGAACCACTCCAGAGCCTGTGGCCTATCACTCCCCAGGACCAAGCACAGGGCACGATACCCCATCCAGAACCCGTTTGCAAGTCACCCACTCCAGAGATTGTGGCCTATCACTCCCCAGGACTAAGCACAGGGCATGTTGCCCCCTCCAAAACCAGTGGGGTATTCACCCACCTGAGAGACTGTGGCCTTGCACTCCCCAGAACCAAGCACAGGGCATGTTGTCCCCTCCAGAACCAGTGGTCAAGACTCCCACTCAAGAGACTGTGGCCTATCACGCCCCAGGACCAAGCACAGGGCATGTTGCCCCTTCCAGAACCAGTGGTCTTGTTTCCGCTCCCGGCTCAGGTCCTCTCCCTCCCCCTGAGGTGCCTGCCTATTTGCCAACTGATGACCCAGCAGTGCTCCCTCTGTGTTGATGCAGGTGACAAGTGGGGTCTTGGACTTTGGCCTGTGGCCATGTGGCCCACGCGAACTGAGGACTGGGCAGTGTCCCTTGTTCTGTACATTTGTAAATATCTGTTACATTGGCTAACTTATAATTTTTTAACTGTGTTGACATTATTACCCTCACTTTGGTAAACTAGTTTTGTTCTTGCATTATTCTGCCGATTTAGGGGGATAAATTATTTTCTTGTGCATCTCGTTGTGTGTATGGTGTGTGTTTGGGGTGTGTGTGGCACGTGTGTCACTGTTGTTTTCCTCCTCCCCACCCTTGTGTGCTAGGCGGCTGTACTCACCGCCCTCGTCTTCGCCGGTGTTGGTGTTCGTGGTGGAGCAGAATGTAGAATATCATTGTACATACATGCAGTTCAGGTTTCATGGCGGCCTGGATCTTCCCTGTGTTTCCAATGGTGAGTCCTTTCACTTCTGTGCAGTATTTCCGCCAGGTTTTTGATGTCGTAGCTACTGCCCCGGAAAATGTAGCAGATTGTGTTGCTGTAATATGGTGGGTGGAACTTTGACTTCCTCCTGGCAGTAGGCGACTACCACCATGGTGCCTGTTGTTTCCGCCCTGGTGGTCGGTGTGGTACATTGGCTGTCTTTTGGAGATCTTTCTGCCATGGTCATAATTTGCCCGTAGTTACCGCCAACCTGTTGGCGGTATTACTTCCACTTTATCACCCACCGCCGGGGTCGTAATGAGGGCCATATTGTCTGAGAGAAATATCCTTTCATAAAAATTCACAAAAAGATTGCTCTATTGGTCATAGATTTTGCATTATCAAGTACAACAGGGTGATATTTTTATAAACAATATTTAAGCAGCGGCTGCTCCTCCACTATGGCAGAGGAGTGTCACCCTCCCCTATCAGCAGCTGCAAAACTTTAAGAAAGTTTATTATAGTTTTATTTTTAAAGGGGCAGGCCATGGGGTATGACAGGCACCCGGGGAGTGGTGTGCACTCCAATCAGTACACATGTGTGTTTGGCTGGCCTTCTCAGAACAGCCAAACACACATGGACTGAGCTCTCTCTAAGCCAGCACTGTGTTGCCGGGTTGGAGACAGCAGGCCTAGGCTCCCCGTCTGGGAGTGCAAATCCTGGGTGCTCAGGCTAATCCTTACACTGCTCTCATGCATGTATTGGCCGCAGGGCTGGCTGAGAGTCTGTACCAGGGAGCCTGCAGTTCAGCAGAGACCTGAGGAGCTGACGTGTGTTGAGATCAAGGTAAGTTTGTTTAAAAATGTATTTTGTTTTGTTCATCTAGTGATGGTTTAAGGTACTGTATCAGAAAACATGCAAATTGCACCAAATGAGACAATCTATTGGCTTTGCCAGTGCTTGTTTTATTCTTAGAATGAGGTGCTCATGCCACCTGGCATAAATCAGAGAAGCATGGCCTACGCTATAGTTTTTGACTGGGCCAGCAAAAACCTCTGGTGTTAGAAATGAGATCTCTAGTTGGCAGAGTTATACAGCCTTGTCCAAGAGGGACCACAATCCTAGTCAGAGTAAGTCATACACAATCCAAATTATATTCTGCCCACCCTCGGGTAGCTTCGCACTGAGCAGTCAGGCTTATCTTAGAAGGCAATGTGTAAAGTGTTTGCACAGTAAATCATACAGTAACAATGTGAAAACGCCACAAAAATACACCACTCAGGTTTAGAAAAATATATTGTATTTATCTGATTAAAATAAGGTGAAAACGATAAAGATTCTATAAGTACAAGTTGAGATATAACTTTAGTAAGATGAAAATGTCTTTTAAATCCTAAAAATCATCAGTTGTCTCTTGATTACACAAAGTACCTGGTTTGAATAAAAAATAACAGAGGAGGAGATGCGTGGAAAAATAAGGTGTGCATAAGGTGTGCATCGGATTTTCAGTTGTGGCACAGACGATACGTCATTTCTTTTCACGCTGCAAGGGGCTTTGCGTTGTTTTTTGGTGTAAAGTCTTGGTTCCTCACTGCGATGTGGGGATCTTCTTGACGCCCAGGGATAATGCGGGGTAATCCGGAGCATGTGGGAAGAAGTCACAGGCGCTTCAATGATCCGGTGTGGCGATGCGTCAAATTTTCTGTCACACAGCAGGCGTTGCATAGATTTTCCACTCAGGAAATTTGCTGTGTCATTCCAGTACAGCTGTGCTTCGATCTGGTAGGGCTGTGCGTCAAATTTCCAGTCGCAAGGCAGGCGCACCCACACACCACACCCACACACCCAATCCAAAATAAAGCACACACCCACATCACCCACAAAACTTTACTACCAGATTTCTGAAACCACCGCAGAGAGAGACACCACCACAAACAACACCAACATCCACAGACACACAACACCATCACTTACACAACATCCACGCACCACAAACAACACACACCAACACATCCCCTCACACATCACAACACACACCACCTCACACATCACCCACACCACATCATGGCACCTCAACGACACCCCAGGTTCTCTGGGGAGGAGCTCAGGGTCATGGTGGAGGAAATCGTCCGGGTAGAGCCACAGCTATTCGGATCACAGGTGCAGCACACCTTCATTGCAAGGAAGATGGAGCTATGGCGCAGAATTGTCGACAGGGTCAACACAGTGGGACAGCATCGAAGAACTAGGGATGACATCAGGAAGAGGTGGAACGACCTACTGGGGAAGGTGCGTTCCGTGGTCTCCAGACACCAGATTGCAGTACAGAGGACTGCCGGTGGACCCCCACCTCCTCCCCCACAACTAACAACATGGGAGGAGCAGGTCTTGGCAATACTGCATCCTGAGGGCCTCGCAGGAGTAGCAGGAGGACTGGACTCTGGTAAGTCAAATCTTTACTACCTCACCCCCCCACCTTACCTGCATGCCATCATATACTCCCACCCTCACCCTCACCCCCATCACTCCAACACCTCACATATGCCCACTATCACAACCCACCCATCCCAATACCAAGCCCTGCATGCAACACCAAATCATGGACACCCATCACCAAAGCATGCCCACTACAGATACCCACACAGACCCCAAACCAAATATCACACAAGGACCAAGCCAAGAATGCAAGCGCTGGAGTACAGGGTCACTCACCCATTGCACACAATGGCACACACAGATGCAATAATCATGCCTTTACACCCCTGCAGGACCCCAACCCAACGTCACCGGACAGGAGGTACCAGACATATCCAGTCCCCCCACAGAAGAGACCCACAGTGATGACAGCAGCTCTGCACAACTGGGTCAAGGTGACCAGCCCGGCCCATCAGGGACCTAGGGACAGTCGGTTCACCTGACACTGTCACAAGCCACCACAGAGCCTTCCCCCTCAGGAAACACCACCACAGCACCCACCCAGCGGGCCCATCCCTCTGTCCCCAGTACACGTCAATCAGCAGTGTGTCCACCACTACAGGGAACCCAGGCAAATCCACCAACCCTAGAAAATCAGGGACCTAGGGGCAGTGTCAGTGGGCACACGGTTAAGGGGAGAGAGGCTCAGGAAAACAGAGAAGCTGGGAAGACTGCTGTGCAACAGGGGGAGGACAGGCCCAGGGAACACACTCTCCACGAGGCCCTCTCCAACATCACGAGAGCTTACCATCAATCGTAGGAGAGGATGGCAACGGTACTGGCCAAGTTTCAGGAGACCCAGCGGCTGCAGGAGGAACACTATCTGGGGATCAGGGAGGACCTGAAGTCCATAAAAAACACCCTGGTCACCATTGCAGGGGTGCTGCAAGACCTTGTCAACACCAGGAGGGACACTGTGGCACAACAAGCGGCCCCTGACACTAGCCTGGACGATGAACAGCCCCCCACCTCTGCCGGCGCTAGTGGACAGGAGGCACGCCACAGGAACACGAAACCAGCACCCCACCCCCTGCAGATGGAGAACCACCCCGCAAACGGTCCCTGAGGTCCAGGATCAAGACAGAGAACATTGCCAAGACCCCCACCAGGAAATGAGACCCCCCTGAATGTCACCCTTCTGTCCCACTTTGTCACCCTGTCCATCCTTCAACTGCCATTGCTCCACTTCCTATGCCCCTTTGGACAATGCACCTGTGAAACAAATAGACTGGACTCTGCCATGGGTATTCCTCCACCATCCCCCCTTCCCATTTTACAACCCCCTCCACTTATTTGCACAGAAATAAACACACACCAATTACAAAAGAATCTGGAGTCAGTCTGTGCTTTCACAAACGTGTAATTGCAATAACCATGGAATATAGCAATGTCAATTTACTTGTGCACATACCGATATAACACAGCTGTAGTCCAGGACGAAATATAGATGAGGGCACAAAGTGGGACCCACATCTGTGAAATGGAAAGGCAAAGTTACAAGTCAGGGTCCATACACTGAGTGAAAATGACAGACATATGCTAGCTCCAATCATAGTATGAAATGTGTGAGGCAGTGACATCTTCTTACCTGTGTCTCACTGGAAGTATTGCATGATTATGTTGTTCCTGTTGTCGATATCCTCTTCTTCTGCCTCCTCTTCTTCACTGTCCACAGGCTCCACAGCTGCCACAAGACCACCAGCTGGCCCATCCTCCTGTAGAAAAGGCACCTGCCGTTGCAAAGCCAAGTTGTGCAGCGTACAGCAGGCCACGATGATCTGCAAACCTTCTTTGGTGAGTAGTAGAGAGAACCACCTGTCATATGGAGGCACCGGAATCTGGCTTTCAGGAGGCCGAAGGTGCGTTCAATCACCCTCCTAGTTCGCCCATGTGCCTCATTGTAGCATTCCTCTGCCCTTGCCCTGGGATTTCTCACTGGGGTCAGTAGCCATGACAGGTTGGGGTAACCAGAGTCACCTGCAAATATGGAGAGACAACTGTTAGACACACACTAACCCGTAGGGATAACCCCATACCCAGACACCTATTCACACTGTATAGGGTCCTTGTCCTCACCTATTAGCCACACACGGTGCTTCTTGAGTTGCCCCATCACATAAGGGATGCTGCTATTCCTCAAAATTAAAGTGTCATGCACTGAGCTAGGAAATTTCCATTCACATGGGAGATGTACTGGTCTGCCAAACACACCATCTGCACATTCATAGATTGATGGCTCTTCCGGTTTCTGCACACCCGTTCACTCCTGCGGGGGGTACCAAGGCCACATGTGTCCCATCAATTACACCAATGATGTTGGGGATCTGTCCCAGGGTATAGAAGTCACCTTTCACTGTGGGCAAGTCCTCCACCTGAGGGAACATGTAGCTGCGCATGTGTTTCAGCAGGGCAGACAACACTCCGGACAACACATTAGAGAAATTGGCTGGGACATCCCTGATGCAATGGCCACTGTTGTTTTAAAGGAACCACTTGCCAGGAAATGGAGTACTGACAGGACCTGCACTAGAGGGGGGATTCCTGTGGGATGGCGGATAGCTTACATCAGGTCTGGCTCCAACTGGGCACACAGTTAATGGATTGTTGCACGATCAAGTCTGTAGGTGACTATTATGTGTCTCTCTTCCATTGTCGACAGGCCCACCAGTGGTCTGTACACCGGAGGATGCCGCCATCTCATCACCTGCCCCAGCAGACGTGCCCTATGGATTAGAACAGCGAGCAAACAGTCAGCCAACACTGAGGTATCACAAAATGTCATTTGCACACATTTATTAATCCGCAATGTGCCTGTAACTCTGTGTATTCAAGGCCTACATTGGTGTGACACAGTTAATATTAATGCCATGTGGCCCCCTGAAATGGCGGCTGCCTGACCTGTAAGGTGGGACAAGGGGATATGAGGTAACTCAGCTGGCATTGTACACTGTTGCGGTGGGTGTTCGAAGACCGTGGCGCAATCCAGCATTGGTTAACATGGGACCCTATAGGTCTGAGGAGCCAATGACGATGTACGCCTGCGGTGACGGTACCCACCGCCGCGGGCGTAACCGCCATTTTCTGTCTGTTCACTCACTTGATACCTGACCTTCAACAGGAGAGGACCTACACTGCAAGTGCTGCTGTGACCTGTGTCTGGAAGCGACGATGGCTCATGTGTCTGGGGAAAGGGCCCCTGCCTTCACTTCAGAGGAGTTGGAGAAACTGGTGGATGGGATCCTCCCCCAGGACACACAACTGTACGGTCCTCCAGACAAACAGGTGAGTACACTGTGAGCATGCTGCATGGGCAATGCCTGTTTGGTGTGGTGTGGTGTGGATGGAAGATAAACGGGGGGGGCTGAGGCCTGCATGTGCGGTCGGTGAGTGTATGTGCATCGGGGCAAGGGTGGGAATGTGGGCCAATGCGTATGGTGGTCTGGACGGGTAATGATTTTCCTTTCCCCATGTACTTTTCCTCTTGGTCAAAGCCCACCAGAAGAAGGCTATTTGTCGTGCCATCGCCAAGGACGTCCGGACCCTGGGGGTCCACCACAGACTGAGCACCCACTGCCGTAAAAGATGGGAGGACCTGCGCCGCTGGAGCAAGAAGACGCAGAGGCCCAGCTGGGGATGGCCTCCCAACGTGGGAGGGGTGCCTGTTGCACCATGACCCCCCTGATGTTCTAGATCCTGGCAGTAGTGTATCCGGAGTTGGATGGGTGCTTGAGGGCATCCCAGCAGCCACAAGGGGGTGAGTACACTCTCATTCAGCTGACTCTGCACGCATTACGAGGTGTCTGGGTGGGGTAGGTGGGCAGTGGGTTCCCCTAGGCCAGGGCGATCTTGGTAGGCAAGGTCCCTTGTGAGGCAGGCTCTGTGGCACCCCAACCCAACTAGTGGTTAGTGCCATCCTGTGACTTCCAGGTGTGCAGCAATCAGGCTTAGGCCTTGTACTCCATGGGCAAGTGATTAATCTAGGAACTATAAGTGCATGGCGTAGTGCAGAGGGCTGCTGCTTCTGTTGTGTCCGCCAACGGTAGTGGTGTTGCATGCACTGAACATGTCTTTCTCCTGTCTTCCCCCGCCTTTTTGTGGTCTCCCTGTTCTTGTGTCCAATAGCATCATCAGGCGGAGGAACATTGGCACCGGAGCAGGAGGGAGCTGCATCCCACTTGGCCCTGGTGGGCGAAACAACGGAGTCTGAAGCCACCAGTGGGACAGAGGGCGAGGGGAGCTCCACGGCGGGGACAGGAGCAGAGACCAGCGACAGGGACTCCTCCTCTGATGGAAGCTCCCTTGCGATGGCGGGCACCTCTGTGCCCACCGCATCAACAGGTACAGCCGTCACCCCCTCTCCCAGCAGCCCCTCAGCGTGTGTCCTGTGCCCGCTCACCCAGGAGGGTAGGCATCTCCTTCGCCCTAGGCACTTCAGGCCCTGCCCTAGTCAGCCCTGCTGCCCTCATTGAGGAGCCTATTGACCTCCTGAGATCCCTCACTGTTGGGCAGTCTACCATTGTGAATGCCATCCAGGGTGTTGAGAGGCATTTGCAAACAAACAAATGCATACCTGGAGGGCATTCATTCTGGCCAAGCAGCCCAACAGAGAGCATTTCAGGCTCTGGCCTCAACACTGATGGCAGCCATTGTCCCTGTGTCCAGCCTCCCCCTCCAAATTCCTCCACCCAGACCCAATCCCCTGTACCTCAGCCTATCCCAAGCACACCATCATACAATCATACACACACATCAACACACAAGAGTGGCTCAGGCAAACAAAAGCACCACACATCTCACAGGCACTCACACAAGCATCATACCCATGCACACATAAGAACATTCACTGCCTCCACTGTGTCCCCCTCCTCCACGTCTCCCTCCTCCCACCAAGTCTCGTCTCCACTCATACCTGCATGCACTACATCCTCAACCACTACTTCCATCACCAGCACGCCCATCACCACACACTGCTCATGTGCACTCACCACCCTCACTACCATTCACACATCCCCAGTGTCCTCTACCAGTGTGTCTGTGAGCCCTCCTCCCAAACTACACAAACGCAGGTACACACCCACCCAACAGCCATCCACCTCACAACAGCCTCCGGCCCATGCACCTTCACCCAAATTCAGCAGATGTACACCTCCTACAACCACTACCTCTGCCTCCACTCACAAACCCCCTCCATCTACCCGTCACAGTGTGCCTAAAAAAACTTTCCTGGCTAACATTGACTTCTTCCCTACACCCCACGTCCTTCCCCTAGGGCCAGGCGTTCCATGTCCCAGCCCAGCACCTCAGCCACCACATCCCCAGGCACAGTGGTGCCAGCAACTGCGAGGTCATGGAGTGCGCCAACCATCAGGGCTGCCAGTTTGCAATGGAGCGAAGGCAAGGACATTCCACCACCTGCCAAGGTAAAAAAGGTGCCCAGAGGGAGAAGCCGAAAACACCTGCCACCAAGGGGTCAGGGAAACGAAAGGGGATAGTGGCAAGACAGCTGCGCCACCATCAAAGGCGGGGAAAGGCCAAAAACTGAAGGGCAGGTCAGGAGAGGGCATGGTGGCACCGTCTGAGGGACCAGTGTCACACCTACTGTACACGTCAACGCCAATCTGTACGGTGGAGAACACCGCCACCTGCACCACCACCTGCACCGTCACCTGCACCGCCACAGACCCCGCCGCCAGCACTGCCGCAGACCCCGCAGCCAGCACCGCCGCCACAGACCCCGCAGCCAGCACCGCCACCACTGACCCCACCGCCAGCACCGCCACCACAGGCCCGCAGCCAGCACCGCCGCCACAGACCACGCCGCAAGCACCGCCACGACTGACACCGCCGCAAGCACCACCGCTGCAAGCACCACCAGTGGCTCCGCGACATCTTCAGACAGTGGCACCAGCGCTGACATGGCTACCATCCCCAGTGGTCAGTTGTCCGAGGCTGGTGGTGAGTTCCAGGACCCTGAGCAGCTTCCATGAAGCATCACTGTCATCACAGTTGTCACCTGCATATGGAATGCGAAGCCACAGCAGTGTGGGGTATGCCTCTGCCTCCATGGCATTTCATGCTACCTGTACCTTGGCGATCTTGTGGCACACACACCCAGGTGAGTGTATTGTTCCGGCCACACTGCATTTGGAGCACTCTGGGCACCAAGCCCCCTCCAGAACCAGTGGAGAGATGCATCCACTACCTCACTCCTTGGCAGGATAATGCACTCTGGGCACCATGCCCCCTCCAGAACCAGTGGAGAGATACATCCACTACCTCAGTCCTTGGCAGGATGAAGCACTCTTGGGACCTTGCCCCCTCCAGAACCAGAGGAGAGATGCATCCACTACTTCCGTCCTTGGCAGGATGAAGAACTCTGGGCACCATGCCCCCTCCAGAACCAGTGGAGAGATGCATCCACTACCTCAGTCCTTGGCAGGATGAAGCACTCTGGGCACCATGCCCCCTCCAGAACCAGTGGAGACTGTTTTCCACTAGAGAGACTGTGGCTTTGCACTCCCCAGGATGCAGCAGTGGGCAACCCACCCACTGGAAAGACTTGAGAGACTGTGGCTTTGCACTCCCCAGGATAAAGCAGTGGGCAACCCACACACTGTAAAGACTTGAGAGACTGTGGCTTTGCACTCCCCAGGACCAAACTGTGGGCATGGAGCCCCCACGTGGAGCAGTGGCATTGTGCGTTCATCAGGCTGAGGTGCCCCCCTTCTCCCTCACCCAGAGGTGCATGTATATTTTTTAAGTGATGCTTTTCCAGTGTTCTCTCCGTTTGGAGTCAGGTATCTAGTGTGGGCCTCGCCCATGCATTTTGGGCCCAGTGGTCCATGGACAATGATTGGTGCACTATCCGGACTTGTGTATTCAGTGTACATAATTGTATATACTGGATTTTGCATTTTGATAATGAAATTTCACATGATTACATTCGTTCAAATCATTTCCTTTTGTCCTTGCGTTCTTCCAGGGAGTTGAGGGGGTGTATATGTAATGTTGCAGCATGTGTTTGTGTGTATGGTGTTGTGGGTGAGGGTGGGGGTGGGGGTGTTGCATGTGTGTGTCACTCTCTTTTACCTCCCCTCTCCCCTGTGTTGTAGGTGCAGTACTCACCGTGGTCATCGCCACCGTCGTTGGAGCTCCTGATAGAGGAGCAGGAAGACCATCGCCGGCAGTATCTGCACTTCTCAGCAAAGTCAAAGGGCAGCAGGGCAACAGCAGGACAGAAGTGCTTCTCAGCAAAGCAGTTCAGATGAGACCTTTAGGCAGCCAGGCAGTTCCTCTTGACAGGTTGCAGGTTCAGGTCCAGAAGTGTCTGAGTTGGTGGGGTCAGGGACCCAGTTTATAGACCCAAAAATGCCTTTGAAGTGGGGGAGACTTCAAAGAGTGGTTTTGAAGTGCACAAGTTCCCCTTTCAGTACAAGTCTGTCTGCAAGGGTCCCAATAGGGGGTTTGGCAGTCCATTGTGTGAGGGTAGGCCACTAGCCTTTGAAATGTAAGTGTCAGACCCTCCACCCTTCCAGCCCAGGAAGACCCATTAAGTATGCAGATGAGTGCAGGTGTGACTGAGTGTCCTGTGTTTGTGGTTGTCTGGGTGAAATGCACAAGGGAGCTGTCAACCAGCCTAGCCAAGACGTTGATTGGCTGGATTTTAAGTTCAGAGAAATGCTCACTTTCTAAAAGCAGATTTTCTAAAATAGTAATATAAAATCCAACCTCACCAATAAGCAGGATTTTCTATTACCATTCTGTCCATACTAAATATCACCTGGTTACCCCTTTCTGATCAGAATCTACCACTCAAGCAGTATATGAGGGTAGTCCTAATGCTATCCTATAAAGAAGCTGGCCTCACAGTAATGGAAAACAAATTTAGGAGTTTTCCACTACCAGGACATATAAACCACACATGTACATGTCCTGCCTCTTACCTACATAGCACCCTGCCTTATGGGTTACCTAGGGCCTACCGTAGGGGTGACCTTTATGTAGAAAAAGGGGAGTGTAAGGTGTGGCATGTACTTTTAAATGCCAAGTCGAAGTGGCAGTGAAACTGCACACACAGTCCTTGCAATGGCAGGCCTGAGACATGGTTAAGGGGCTACTTATGTGGGTGGCACAATCAGTGCTGCAGGCCCACTAGTAGCATTCAATTTATAGGCCCTGGGCACATGTAGCGCACTTTACTAGGGACTTACAAGTCAATCAAATATGCCAATTTGGAATGAACCAATGTTACCATGTTTAAGGGATAGAGCATATGCACTTTAGCACTGGTTAGCAGTGGTAAATTGTGCAGAGTCCTAAAACCAGCAAAAACAGTGTCAGAAAGGTTGAGGGAGGCAGGCAAAAAGTTGGAGGATGACCACCCTAAGCCTGTCAGGTCTAACATCTTGCAATTCTGTCCATGTGCTATACATAACGTTAACCTTGTGAACATATCAATTTTGTATGTTTCAGAACACACTTGTTCCTTGTACAGAATATAATCTCATGCATGAACATCCAGGTATAGGCAGTTAGTTACCTTATGCACATGTCCTACATGTACACAATGATTACTATGCACCATTGCTCACTGTATGCCCAAATGGGCATTGTATCAATAACGAGCATGCTTATAAGTGCCCCCTCAAGAGACACAGACCTTGTAAGCACATGTTCCACATAGGCCCAGTGCATTTGAATGCAGTGAAATGTTGAAAGTACTGGGCTTACTAACCTTGCCCATTTGCCCTACAGCAATGGTTCCCAACCTGTGTAACGCACCTCCACAGGGGTCCGTAACACATTCCCAGGGGGTTCGCTGGCCTCGTCTGCAGCTGTAGCTGGGGCCTCTCAAAACACATGAGTATTTTTCTATTCATTACTTCCTTTGTGCAACAGCTTTAAAAGCACTGCTAAACTCCTTGTACATCCAGCAGCTTTCGGGCAAAAATAAAAAAGGTCAAGATAACTCTGGTAATTAATGTACTTGCTGGAGAGAGATGGGAGTTTTGTCTAGTGGCAGTTTTGACTCATCTAAGGTAGTGCAGATGGTTAACATGCCTGCTGCAAAGAACATCTGTCATGTAAAGAACAGAATTTTATGTGCATAGCAGAGTGGGTTACTGCTTTTGTCACAGAGATTTTTTTCTTACCGTGCAGTTCAAAAAAATCATAATCTGGCACAGTAAGCTATGAGTTGCATGCAAACTGCATGGCACAAATTAGAAAGTTGTGTTTTTTCCCAGTCTTTCATTTTCCTTATGCTGCTGAAAACGGTTTGCTTGTGTAGAAACACATTCTTATTATTAAAGTCAATGCTAACCAATGTATTATGTTCTGAATCCTGAGTTTGTGCTTCTCCAGCCAAGCACTCTTAGAAAATGCCTACCAGTGTGGATGACATGTGAATCCTACACTTTGTAGTCCCCTGTAAAGTGCTCTTACACCTTACAAGGGGATGAGAGGTGCTATAAAAACAAATTAATTACATGGGACACAGAGGCTATGGATAGATCAGAGGCCCTTATGGTTTTACTTCCTTTCCCCACCACATATTTATGTGACAAAGCTTTCTCAGATCTTATGTACCTAAAAAATAAAAAAACAGGAATCGCTTAGGAAGTGTAGAATCTGACTGCAGTATTCTGCTTTCCTGAATAAAGCCAAACATTGAAAAGTTTGTCGCTAAAATGCAGCTTCAACCTTCCCATTATAATGTTTCATTTTGGCATATTTTTTCAATATAAAATAATGATTTCTTTAGTAATTTGAGTATTTGTTTGGTGTGTACTTGTTTGTGTATGTTTTGTGAATTACTGTTTCAATGTTTGAAATTTAAATCGAACAAATTGCTTCGGGGTCCCCGGCTTCCAGTAGTGATTCAGTGGCGGTCTTGAAGAGTCAAACGTTTAGGAATCACTGTCCTACAAGGTCTGTGAGCCTGCTTACCCATGTCCTGTGCACATTGAGACTCCAGCACACACAAGTTATCATATTCATACTCAGTGGCTGAATACATATATGCCCCATTTAGGGATATTGACCCTAAATAAACGTGCCCATTGAAGAGACTGTGACTTGGTGTATTGAGCAGGTGGATCAAAAATAGAAACTGATCATAAGAGACTGTGGACAGTGTGGAAAAGAACTAAGATACTCTATGTTCAGTAACCCTATGATTTGTGCTTGTGTAAATCTTCTGCACCCATGTGTGCACATGTTCACTCATACATAGGCAGTGGGCGTGACCTCATGTAAGCATCTCATGTACACAGTGACCCAACATGCATGGCACATGTATAGTCACTAGTTCTCAGACACAATGCCTCACATATCAGCATATGTCCTACAAACAAGTGCACCCCATATAGTGAATGACCATGTGCACAGGCGCCAGTGTACAGACGATGATGCTGTGTACAGAGACAACATATTGAAATCTTGACCTTGTGCATATGTCCCATGTGGACAGTGATCGTGTGTTTGCCATAGCGATTATATGCACATGACTCACTGATCCTTTGTATTTGTCCTGTGTAGAGACAATAATTGAATATATGGGCCATTTGCAGAGACAGTTGCTGTGCAATAGTGCCCTGTATACATACAGTGCCCCCATTCAAGGACAGGAACCCAGTGAGTACACAACCACGCATGGGCCCGCTGAACTAATTTCTCTTTTTGTACATGCACTTTTATAAGTTACGGCCGATGGGCCTTGATTCATGTTTACAAGCCAGGCAGTTACATGGCTTATCTTGGTCTCAGATACTTACTGGATGAAGAGCTATCACTGGAGTGCTGTTTTGGTGGTGCTTTGACCTGTATTGGAATTGTCCGGATTCCTGCTGGAGGAGATTCTCCTCCTGAAGTCATGGACTGGTCACGGCTTAATGAGGATGTGTTAAGTATCCTTATTAAGTTTTGACGTTGACTTTTTCTCATCCGTTTGTGGTATCTTGGACGAGGCTCCCCTTTAGCTTTACTGGTTCAAAATATGTTACAGAGTGAAGACCAGTCTGCAAAACCAACTAGTCTTGATTCTGATATCTCAGATTCTGAGATGATGGATTTGGTGGTGCTCTGGGAATCTGGACAGTTTTTATTGTCTTTTTTAGCTTTCTTTCACTAGTTAGTTATGCTAGTAGGATGCTAGGTAGATTGGTAGCAGTTCAGACATCAATGACAGCTCAGAGTCAATGCATTTCTTAAGAGTAGAGTAATTCTTCTTTGAAGATTCACAACATGGAGACCCCTTCAAGTTTTGCAAGAGTCAATCAAGGACCATCTGGTGTTGTAACAACAGATACTCCAGTGTTAATATTTAATATTGTGCATAAACTAGGGGCTTGTAAACATGCCCCTAAGTCTGCTAGTCTTTAGTGCACTGCCAGACACTGCCAGACCCATTTTTCTCGCTCTTGCGGGTTCCTTTGTGATGGTTTGACGCCTTTATCTTCCTCCATCTTTCTGATCTGTGCATGGTTCCCTTTCTTGCTGGGGACAATTATCTGGTGCGAGAAAATAAGTACAGGTCACAAAAATAGATGAATGAGGTCCCCACTGGCAGCCACAGGCTCAAATCAACCACTGTTTGTGCCAAACAATTCTACACTTTGCAAGAGGCAGAATGACTGAGGGGCAGAAGGTGCGAGTGATTGAGGGGAAGGAGTTGAGAGTGACTGTCAGGAGGTGAGTGTGAGCAACAGCAAGGGTCGGTGAGGGAGGGGCATTAAGCACAAGTGATTCAGTAGAAGGGGAAGAGAAAACACAAGTTTGTGGCTGCCCTGGGGGCAGTGCATTCATTGTAATAGGGTACACTGTGCCTGTACACATGTTTAAATGTGTGCCACGGTGCAAAAACAGTAAAGTGCGCTCCAATTACAATGAGGCCCTAGGTGTTCTTTTGTCTCCATGCCCCCTTTTTTTCCCAGAATCTTTTTATTGTTATTTAGTACTATCATGACAGATTAATACAGTATTGGTTGTGATGCAGTAGATGAGTACAGCTGTTATACATTTTGCAAGCTTGTGGGCCTTATCAGCAAGGGTATGTATATAAACATCAAATATAGAAGTTTAATATAGGAATTACCCAAACTTGTGCTCAACACAATACAATCATTAATATCTATCGAAGCTGTAACATCAGCGAATCTTGTAGTCATTGGGTGGTCACCTGGGTCTAAACACAGATCACCAAGTATCTTGTTATTCTGTTGTTTCTCTGTCTAACAGAGAACGCAATTGTATACTTGCATATAAATGCTGATCCTGGAAGAGTAACAAGTGAAACAATAACATGTAATAACAAAGGAGTACTTTGAATTTAAATATTCAATATCAATATTATAATGCCTTTGTGTGTGTGGAGTTTCCCGAATGATGTGCAGTAGTATCTGCGCATATAACATGTAAGTTAGATCCAAGTGCTCAGCATCGTCGTTGCTCCAATCCAAATGTTTGGTATGGAAGTACAGTAAATGCGAAGTGTATCAGTAACATTTACAAGGTATCTCCAGTGATTTATGATCACTGGGTTGCTCTAAGAGGCCGCTGGGTCAGAGTCCGTCTCCGGGGTATGTGGAGAGGATAACATCATTTCCCAACTGTCTGAGGGGGGTATTTACGCGAGCCTAATGCACCCTCCCGTTCCAGTCCTACTCCCTCAGCCACCGCCCAAGCCCAAGGATTGTCTCCAGGCCAGCACGTTTGGTGCTTCAGCAGCTTTCCATCTGTGGGTTATGAACCGTTTGGCTGTTATAAACCCCAGGTCTAAAAATATTGCGGTAGCCCTATGACGCGGGTTTCTAGGAAGCAAACCCAGCACGCAGGCCTCCCATGTAGGTAACAGTGTGCGCAATGTGCATATTGACAGACAAGTGATAACAGCTCCCCAATAACTATGCAATAGGGGGCAGGACCTTAACATGTGCAGGACATCTGCGTCCAAATGTTTGCAATGGGGGCAGGCTGCATCGCAGCGAAAGAAGTATCTGTTAATACGAGCTGGTGTAAGATATGCCCTGTGAATAATATAGAATTGTATGAGTCGAAATCTGGAGTTGTGGGGAATGGTTGTGTGACTGGATAGAACAGATGTCCAATGCACATCCGTGAAGGGCGTGAAGGGCGCACCCGAGTCTCTCTCCCAGGCAGCATGCAACGTTCCGAGTTCATGTGAGATATGAGTTCGCAGTGCTTCTGTAAACCACTTGATCAGATGTCTGCCCTGTCCCATGCACTGTATGTATTGTATTAGCAAATTGGTTGGAGGAGCAGTCGTCCCCCCACCTGCTCGATAATGATCGCAATAACGAATTATACAACAGAAACTGTCCCACTGGGAGGCCTGCATCGGCGACCAGGGTGGAAAACGGAGTCAGACTGCCGTCACTGTACAGATCTCCCAGTGTATGCAGATCTGCAGCGTGCCACGTCCGGAGTTCAACCACAGATGTGGTTCCAGAGCCATGAGGTGTACCCAGCAGCGCCAAAGCTGGGGCAAACGGGACGGTTCCCTTTGTGAGCAGTAAAGATCTGCGGAAACAGCGGTGTGCCACGTTAAGGAAAAGCTCCTCCGGTGGCACCGAGTGAGTGAGCGGGTGGAAGAGGTGCGTTAATCGCACAAGAGTCCAGGGCTCTGTGGTAGTCGCTGTGTCAGAGAGATGAAGTCCCGCCAACCATCTGGACACCCATTGGATCTGAGAGGCCAAGTAATAATGCTCTAGATTGGGCACCGAAAGGCCACCCTGCACCAAAGGCTAGTAGAGCTTCTTAAGCGCAACACTACAGCGTCCCTTATTCCAAATGAACTCGCGCAATTTGGGTTCCATTTCCCTAAAGAAACTGACCGGTATGTAGTATGGGAGATTGGAGAAATAATATAGCAATCGTGGTAATACAATCATTTTCAGAAGAGCAATTCTACCTGCAACAGAGAGTGGCAGCGATTGCCAAAAGGTCATCTGAGACGGGATGGACGCCACCGCCCTTCCAAGATTTCCATAATGTAAATCCTCTTTCCGGTGATATATGTGAATGCCTAAGTATCTGAACATATGTGGCTGCCAAGGGACATCGATACCAGAAAGGCGCAACCTCGGGTTCAGAAGATCAGGGTCAAAGGGGAAGAGGAAGGACTTTGCCCAGTTAACATGTAGGCCAGAGAGAGTCGCAAAGTGTTGCAAAATAGTCCCGACCGCTGGAGGGACCTGAGTAATGTCCCTAAACTACAGTATAAGGTCGTCTGCATACAGTGACACGGTGTGCAGGCCGTCGCCCAGCGCAACACCCCAATGGGAGCCTCGGCTGCGCAGTACCACAGCTAACGGCTCCACAGCAAGGGAGAACAGCAATGGGGAAAGGGAGCAACCCTGTTTTGTGCCCCTACGCACCCCAATTGGTTCCAAAATATTCCTACCCGTCTTGACCTGGACCTGAGGATTGGTATATAGAAGCTTAAACATATGTAAGAAGCGCGGTCCGAGGCCAAACCTTCATAAGGTTTCAAAAAGATACGGCCATTCCATCTAATCAAAAGCCTTTTCCAGATCAAGGACCAGGCATCCCGCCAGCAGCCAGTCTCTCGCCGAGTAGCGAATGACGCAGAATTATCACCTGATGTTAGGTGAAGTATCGCGTGCGGGCACAAATCCGTTTTGGTCAGAGTGGACAAGATCCAAGATCCTGGGTCCAAACGTGTTGCCAGTGTGATAGGCCTGACAGCCTTAGGGTGGTCACCCCTAACTTTTTGCCTGCCTCCCTCCCTCCACTTTTTGGACACTGTTTTTGCTGGTTTTTAGACTCTGCGCACTTTACCACTGCTAACCAGTGCTAAACTGCATATGCTCTCTCCCTTTAAACATGGTAATATTGGATCATACCCAGATGGACTATTTAATTTACTTATAAGTCCCCAGTAATGTGCACTGTATGTGCCCAGGGCCTGTAGATTAAATGCTACTAGTGGGCCTGCAGCACTGGTTGTGCCACCCACTTAAGTAGCCCCCTAACCTTGTCTCAGGCCTGCCATTGCAAGGCCTGTGTGTGCAGTTAGTTTCACTGCCACTTCGACTTGGCATTTAAAAGTACTTGCGAAGCCTAAAACTCCCCTTTTTCTACATATAAGTCACCCCTAAGATGTGCCCTAGGTAACCCCTAGAGCAGGGTGCTGTGTGGGTAAAAGGCAGGACATTTACTTTTGTGGTTTACATGTCCTGGTAGTGTGAAACTCCTAAATTCGTTTTTACACTACTGTGAGGCCTGCTCCCTTCATAGGCTAACTTTGGGGCTGCCCTCATACATTATTGAAGTGGTAGGTGCTGATCTGAAAGGAGTAGGAAGGTCATATTTAGTATGGCCAGAATGGTAATACAAAATCCTGCGAACTGGTAAAGTTGGATTTAATATTACTATTCTAGAAATGCCACTTTTAGAAAGTGAGCATTTCTCTGCACTTAAATCTTCCTGTGCCTTACAATCCACATCTGGCTGGGTTTAGTTGACAGCTCCTTGTGCATTCACTCAGACACACCCCAAACACAGGATACTCAGCCTCACTTGCATACATCTGCATTTTGAATGGGTCTTCCTGGGCTGGGAGGGTGGAGGGCCTGCTCTCACACAAAGGACTGCCACACCCCCTACTGGGACCCTGGCAGTCAGGATTGAACTAAAAGGGGACCTGATGCACTTCTAAGCCACTCTTTGAAGTCTCCCCCATTTCAAAAGCACACTTGGGTATAAACAGGGCCTATGTCCTACCACCTCAGACACCTCCTAGAGAAGAAACTTGTAACCAGAACCTGTATCCTGCCAAGCAGAACTGCCTGGCTGCCCAAAGGACTCGCCTGACTGCTTTCTGTGAAGGACTGCTGCCTTGCTGCTCCCTGGCTGTGGTAAAGAAGTGCTCTCCAAGGGCTTGGATAGAGATTGCCTCCTGTTCCCTGAAGTCGCAAGACCAAAAAGACTTCTCTCTTGCAACTGGACTCCTTGCGAGGCGATAATTCGACGCACAGCTTGCTAAAAACGACGCATAGCCTGTTCTGCGGTGAAAAATTCACCGCGCGCCGAACCAGGATGCTGCCGCTTGACTTCTCAAGGAAAAGATCGATGCGGCGCCTGCGGTGCAACCGGAACTTTGACGCACGGCCCACCAGATCGACGCACAGCCGACCTGGGACGATGCCTCCTGACTTCCAGAGGGGAAATCGATGAAGCGCCTGCTGTGAGGGAGAAATTTCCCCACACCGGAACGACGCAGAGCTTGTCAACAAGCCCAGGATTCCACGCACAGACCCCGGGGCGTCTGAAAACCCCGCAATCCGAAGAGGATCCACGACCGAGCACCGGAAATCGCTGCCCAGTCGTCCCTGTGTGGAAACTAAATGACGCATCGACCGTGTTCGGCCCGAGAAATCGACGTGCACCCCTTTGTTTCCACGCTTCTCCTCCTCTGCGGCCCTTTGCAGAGATTTTTCACTCAAACCAGGTACTTTGTGCTTGAAAGAGACTTTGTTTGCTTTTAAAAGACTTAAGACACTTTATACCACTTTTCAGTGATATCTTTACATTTTCTTATTGCGTCTTTGATCGTTTTGACCTGCAAATATCCATATAAATATTATATATTCATCTAAACACTGTGTGGTGTATTTCTGTGGTGCTATATTGTGTTATTGTATGATTTATTGCACAAATACTTTACACATTGCTTTCTAAGTTAAGCCTGAATGCTCAGTGCCAAGTTACCAGAGGGTGGGCACAGGATAATTTGGACTGTGTGTGACTTACCCTGACTAGAGTGAGGGTCCTTGCTTGGACAGGGGGTAACCTGACTGCAAACCAAAGACCCCATTTCTAACACAATGTCTTAGCAAGTAGTTTATAATCTGTGTTGAGCATTGCCAACGGTCTGTAGGAGCCAAGCTCCGATGGGTCTTTGCCTGGCTTGGGAAGAGATACCAATAGTGCCTCATTTTGCAATATCAACAAAGATTCTTTCTGTATAGATTCCTCATATAGGCGGAGGAGATGGGGCGCGAGAATAGAGGAGAAGGTTTTATAGAAGTCAGTTGGAAGACCGTCCGGGCCAGGAGTTCTGCCTGCGGATAGGTCGTGTAAACTGCTCTGGATCTTGGAGAGCTCCAGTGGTTCCTCCAATGTATCTCACTGTGCCTCTGTCAGGAGGGGTAGGGTAATTGATGAGAAGAAGTCTGCACAGGTCTGCCGATTCAGCAACACAGCCGAGCCATAGAGTATCCTATAATATTGCATGAACTCAGAGTGTATCTCTGAGGGGGTGCGGAGCATGATCCCAGTCACCGAGCGAATTTCCATAACCGGGCCCCGGTCTCAATAGCACCTAATTAGCCAGGCTAAAAGTTTGCCCGATTTGTTGGCAGAGGCATGAGAATGAGCCGAGTGGGCGGCATAGTTTAAGCAGCATAGCCGCTCAAAAGAGATAGATGCTCAGCCCGGGACGATGACAACTGTGCCATCCCCTTGGGGCTTCGAGTGACCTTCCGCTCAGGTCGCAGTAAGGTCTGCCCCACCCGAGTGAGTTCCCTCTCCAGGGAACGGCGCAGATTGCACTGCGTTCCCATACAGTGGCCTCTAATAAAGACCTTGAATGCATCCCATCCCACCAGACCAGAGGATTCCGTGCCCCTGTTGTGCGCAAAATATTCGGGGATCGCCCCATCCAATGACGCCTTAAATGCCACGTCCTCCAAAATCTCAGGTCTGAGCCTCCAGGTGGGAACACTTAGGAGGGAGGTATCCCAGCCCAGATGTACAAGTTGTGGATTGTGATCCGAGTGAGTGCGACCTAAATAATCGGTATCTAGTACAGCAGGATAAAAGTTGTGCTTGCATAGCAGTCTGTCAAGGCGCACATGCAGATGATGAGGGGCAGAATAGAATGAATAGACTCTGTCAGTAGCGTTACGATGGCGCCATATGTCTAGTAGGTGCCAGTTCTGAATCCAGGCATTTAATGCATGCGCGGCAGCTATGGTAGGCGCTGTGGGCAGCGGAGGAAAGGATAGATCTAAGTCATGATCCAGTACACTGTTAAAGTCACCCCCCAGTAACCAAGGATATTCACTCCATCCCGACAATTGACTGGACAGGGAGCAGAGGAAGGAGGCCTGGTCCAGGTTCGGCGCATATATAGAGCCCAATACCAGGGCTCGACCCGCAAGTCGCCCCGCACCAGTGCATAGCGCCCCTGTTCATCAATTATTTAATCTTCTGCCACAAAGGGGGTGCCTGGTCTGATCCAAACCAAAGCGCCTCTAGCATAAGTAGAGTGACCTGTTGCATATAACTGTCCCCTCCATCGTCGCTGCAGGCGGGGCACCTCCGATTGCGCTAAATGAGTTTCTTGTAAAAAGGCTATATGTACTGAGTGTCTTTTAATGTAGGAGTATATGGAATATCGATGCGCAGGTGTGTGTATGCCTCTCACATTCCATATGAGAGCGGTGTATTTATTCATGGTGGGTCTTGATAAAGGTAGCAACAAACTGTTTGGATGGCCCGTACATGAGAGGCCATATAAAAGATAGTGGGGTTCCAACAAACCGGCAGGTTAATAAGATTTAACCTCCATTTCAATACTAACAAACAAAATGCCTTTAGAGCAGAGGGATAACCTGTGTCTGCCCAAACCAAATAACCCACAAGGTCAATGAAACAGTTATGAATAAAAAATCTACACCAGTAGGAGAGTGGGGTAGGCCAAGGAACTGGAAGGTGGTTGTGAGGTGAGGTGCATACCCCGGAAAATATAAGTAAGGGTAGGACCAGTAGGACGTAGCACATGGGGACTACAAGAGTGTGAAATATCGTTAGGTGCCCCGCGAGGAGGACCCCCCGCCGGGGCCTGGGCACACCACCAGACTATTGATCCGGAAACTCATGATGCACCTTCAAACATAGCAAACATTGCTCTTAATTGTATTAATGGCTGCTGCTGACTGCAGTGCATCACAACGCTCCTGGATGATCTGCTCCAGGTCAGGGATATGTCTTGCCTTCTCCGGGGTGACGCAGCGAGCCCTGCGATTACCCCTTGCGTGGGTGCGGTGACCCCGTGGCGGCGGCGGTTCCCTCTCCGGGGTTCGCCCACTGACACGACCGGTAGATTCGAACCACTCACACACCGATTCTGGTGTAGTGAAAAAGTAAGATTTGTTCTCAGTTGTTATACGGAGTTTGGCTGGGAATAAAAGAGAGTACTCAAGGTTAAGGGTCCGGAGCTTGTGTTTTAAAGGCAAATATGAGGCGCGTTCTTTCTGCACAGCCAGTGTATAGTCAGGAAACAACATGACCTGGGCGTTATCCACTCGAGTTGGGGGCAACGTCCTGACCGCCCGGAGGATAATATCCCTGTCAGAATAATTAAGTAAACATAGTACGAAGGGACCCTATGTGCACGTTCCACCGAAAAGAAGGGCGTCAGGATTCCCTCCGGTGCCAACCCCCGAAGCCAAGTCTCGGAGTAAGTGACCGCGTTGTGGCCTTCCACGCCCTCCGGAAGGCCAATGACCCGTATATTGTTTCTCCGGGTGCGACCCTCAGTGTCTTCCGCACAGTGCTCTAATTCGCCTATTCGGGTCAATGCATCCCTCAACGAAGTCTCTAGCCGGGATGTTGTGGGTGCCAGCTCGTTAACTCGTACTTCAAGCGTGCTCGTCCTATCTGCTAACTTGTGGTAGTTCGCATGTAGCAAGGTAAGGTCACTGGCCACCCTGTCGATCTTGCCCTCCAAAGAGGTGTGGGCCTGCTCCAATGAATCACCTATGCGCTCCACTGCTGCCAACACAGCATCCAGTTTTTGAATATCCTGGGCTAAGGTCTCCTGCAATGTTTTAATGCCAGCTCCAGAATTAAGGCGGCCAGCACCCGCCACATCTGCGAACAGAGGGGATTATCAGTGTCTCTGCAGATCGTCACCGTGCGCGCAGGGCAGGCCCCAACAGGTTCCGCCAGGAGGGGCCCGCCAGTACACGCGGGTTTAGCAGCACGAGTCGCCTCGACCCTCGCCACAGCCGCACAACAGAACAAGTGAGCTTGGATATAGGCTTGTCTCACCCAGGCGAGTTAGTCGGCAAAGCACATCATCTCCTCGTGTTTCTTGATGCACGTTGTCTGCTCCCCAGTCTATGAAACTGTTGTAGGAGACCTGGAGGTTTTCAACAGGCCACTCTCAGGGTACATCCACCAGCAGGACACAACGCCGCCCCAGAAAAGGACACCCAATCGGGCCCGTTTGCATGCGCCTCCAGTATATTATAGCGCAGCAGCACGGGCAGTCCCACTGTTCAAATCAGCGCAGTCTCCCCAGGCGCTCAATCCATAGGACTCTGATGGGGTGTGCGTCCGTGCACACCAGCGATCGCGGGCCATCCCGAGCACATAGGGATAGGGCCGCCTTGCTTCTATGTGGTCTGCAGCGCCGCAGCAGGAACCGGAGTACTCACCAGCTGCCGAGTGCCCGGGCGTGGCACAGAGCGCATCAACTCACTTGAATTAGGCCCAAATCAGATGCCCGCACCGTCCTGAATGTCGCAGCCGGTACAAGCCAGGCACGGCAGCAGCGTGCTCACCTGGCACGGTCCGCTCCTCACGCTCCTCCCAGGCAGGCCACCGCCAGCAGCAGCACACACGCCACCCCAGAATTCACCCCGACCGCAGCATTGCTCACTGCTGCGATTGATGCCGCTAATGCTCCGTGGGCCCAACCCGACAGGGCGCCTGCGGTGTAGTAGTCACTGGTCCCCCATATTTATTGCGGTGTCGGATAAACCGGGGATAAAGCGCGGAGCTCGATCAGCTTGCATCCGCCATCTTGGCTCTCGATACCCCCTCATCACTTTGACTCGCTGTGTGAGGATTTCCTTGTTAAAGTCCCTTTTTTAGGGTCGAGCCTGCGTTGCATGCGCCCGCGCAGTTTCACAGCGAGACTCTTTTATATTTAGAAAAGGGCAAGGAGCCCTGTCAACTTCATGTCAGTGTTTATTATTGGTTGGTGGGCTTCCCTAATAAAATCTGCTTGCTTTCATTAGTGGAAGGCACGCATATGTCATGCCTTTTCCGGTGGCTAGCCCTCCTCCAGCGCAGCGACCAAGTACAGAAAACATGCGAGGCTCGCTGTTTTCCATAAGCTCGTGGACTTTTTTTTCTCTAATTTACGAGCCCGATCTCGCTAGGCAGAAGTCAAGCGCTTTACATACTTGAGTCGGGTTAGGAGTTTACAACGCGATCAGCTCTAACATGAGCAAACGCGAGACCCGATGCATTGTAAATGCTTGTTAGACCTGGGGTTTGACAATCAAACTGGTAAATAGAGTTATTGTTGACAATACTCTTTCTATAGTCTTTGAGTCGACTTCTTTCATCCAATCGTTTTATTTGACCAGTCTCTTCCAGCTATTGGCTAGAGACTTTCATCTCTTACCAAATGTTATTGGCTTTTTGGTCGTATCTTTCTGCCTTCCTGCCAATGCTTTTATTGCACTGCATGAGGGATTGCTTTGTAGTTATAGCCTTCTCTATCCCCTTCTTCTGACTTCTTCTGGTTCTCAAGTGTCTTGCTCTTGCATTAGCACAAAAACTCCAGACACATTGGATTTGCCAATGTTTGCTGTAAAAATGTGTGTGCAATATCGACTAGCGCAAAATCAACGAAGCAAAAACTATTTGTCCAATGTTTGCTGCAGTCACTTAGACACACCTAAAAGTAGCAGAAGTGAAGCCACATTTCATGTGGCTGGTCTGAGAGTGCCGTATGCAGAGTCCAAGTACTTTAAACAAAGGAGTACGCAGACCGCATTTTCCAGTATCTGCATTAAAAAAAAAAAGAAAAACACTACTAGGCAAATTTGGCCCTTAAGGAGGATGCCAGTTTAAATACTTCCGTTCTGAGATATGAACATGCCTCACGCGCTATTTAATGACGCTCTTCGTACAATGGAGACTGATAAACAGAAGTAAAATATAATCTACTCTAGATACAATGTCTGCTGATATCAGATTCAAACTCCTTGGGAAAGCAGGCTTTAAAAACAGATGGTGGTTATTCTTTCTCTTTTCATTTAGTTTGTGGAAACCCTTTCTTTGTTGATGAAAAAAGTTCAGTGTTTTAGCAATGCATACTTTTTCTGATTCAGTTTTGGTTAGTTCAGTTGAGCTGCCTGTTAACCATTTTTGTACTGTTTAGGTTTCATTTTGTAAAACAACTGTGCAAATCTATTTGCACCCGTTTGCTAGTGTGACGTGTTTAATACGAAATGGAGCAAAATATGGAACCGACTAATTTCAGATTATATTTGCAGATTACATAAAACGTGGTTAAAATATATTTCCTTCGTTTTTCAAATAAGAAATATGATTTGTGTTTTAGCCAAGATCAGTTTGTGTTTTGGGGGTTCAAGTTCTTAATATAAAGTAGATAGCATGTAGTATATATTGTTCGAAAATCCATCAATCCTAGATAAACAGACTGCACTGCAACTTCAGATTTTTTTGTAATGTAGCCCTATAACAGGCACTGTACGTCCATATGTACATTTTAGCATTTTTGTGCTGCTCTTTTAACGAGATTTGTTTTGCATTTTTATGTCACCTTTTAATTTACAGTTGTGTATCCTAATGTATTTCTATGTCAGTCTTCTATGAGACTTATCTTTTTAGGATTTGTTTGGTTTGTTAACCTTTATGTGAAATGTTGTTCCGTTACATAAAGAGCAAAAATTGTGCATCAATTTATTTCTTTTGAAAAACAGAGTTATTCATGGATGAGTTTGACTGTGTTTTGGTTTTGACCCGCTTAGTAACATAGGTTTTCATTTTGGACTGCCTGGTTTTTAAATCACTTCCATGACTGAGACACCAGAATGGAGTCTTAACTATTGTAAGATCCTGTTAAAAAAGGTTTTGAGTAATTACTGCCAATGCCTGCCTTTTGCGATAAGGCCTACTGCTGTGCAGCTGAGGTAAGATCCTCTGCTCTGTTATCACAGGAACATGTGTGTAGGCTGAGCAAAGAGGACTACCACGTGACTCAGTCTGACACCTGCGTATAGGGAGCCCTGTTAAGGGTTTGATCCATAATAAATTGGTTAAACCCTATATATCTTGCTTGAGTATTAAAAAAAAATATCTCAGTTTCTTTTTTAATAAAGTGTGGGGGGGCAAATGACAAAAGGATTAACATGTGGTAAAGTTATGAGTGCTGAGTCTCCGCACTCTTGACAGATTCTCCATACTTGGGTCAGAATCTCAGCACGGCACACTGCAGGGAGACTCCGCACTTGTAACTTTACCACACGTAAGACCCTTTGTGAATCAGGCCCTAAGTCTGTAAAGCTTCACTGTATTTGCATGATGGGCAGAAAACTACATAGAAAACTAAGAGGGTTATTCTAACTTTGGAGGAGGTGTTAATCCATCCCAAAAGTGACGGAAAAGTGACGGATTTACCACCAGCCGTATTACGTGTCCATTATATCCTATGGAACTCGTAATACGGCTGGTGGTATATCCGTCACTTTACCGTCACTTTTGGGACGGATTAACACTCCTCCAAAGTTAGAATAACCCCCTAAATGTGTATTGGGTCAACATACAGTAACGATTGCTGACACTTTTCTTATATTTATAAAATTCCTAAGCCCATTTAGCACAGTTACATGGCCATATTAGCTCTCCTTCGTGCTTTTTGATTTTTTTGCAGTGTTTCCATTAATTATCCCTAATGACATTTTGATTTGGATCTAACCCACCCCAGGTTAGGTGTTCTGTTGCCCAGCTGACAGTTCAAAACCATCCGAGACAATAAGAGCCTCCTGGAAAACAAGTGCAGGCTGGTATGCACCTGCAGGATGGAGCACAACACAACACAAAAACAAGAATTAATTAGAAAGAGCTACAAAAGGGTAAATGCTACAAAGGTGAGGGGATGCAATTGTAGTAAACGACCTGGAGAGAGTAGCCGACCCACACACAATGTTGTCAGACATTAAGGTCATGTATTTCACTCTCTTCTTACTGCTGCTGCCTAGTACAGTCTGAATCTACTGTGTGGCCTAAGTTTACTAAAAAAATAGCTGACCCAAAACTAATAATTGTGAGAAAATGCTAGTCTTTTCCCTATGTGCCACCAGCCTGCTTTCCAAAGTCACCAGTCTCTTATTCCCAGAAGCCAAAAAAACTAGTGACTATCTCACGTGTGTAGGATGAGCAAATTCCCTAGACTTCAAGCAGCCTACATTTTTTTGAAGATTGGCTCACACAGTGATGGGATAAGAACAGCCTTTCAAATAATGTCTCCTCCATAATGTCAGAAGCTCTAAATTATAAATTGTGTAGTTCTATTCACATTGGGTCACAGTTCATGAAAACTAGGCCACTGGATGTACTGCTTGCCTTGAGCTAAAATGGCTCCCAGAGGAAAGACCGAAGCACCTAGGTCTGCATTACAAGCCACAAGTTGATGGTGCAAAACTGTCTTTAATGTTTCAAATGCTATGTCTTGCCTCTTCTTCCACTTAAAATGTTCTCCCTTGTAGTATCATTCAGTGATGAGGGCTACCGTTTCTGAGCATTCCTCAATGAAAACTTTCAATACAACTTTTCAAATGCAGAGAATCTTTGGATTGGTTTTACTATGTAAGGCTTTGGTCAATTGCAAACTGTTTTTATTTCATTTTCATCCATTCTAATGATTTCGGCTACATTATAAAGCCCATAAAGAAAAGCGTTGAGACTTTTTCAGCCTTAGCATATGAATATTGTAAACAAGACAGACCTTTCCTTGTGTCTCTTCGTGCAATGCTGTTAGAGAATATCTGACAATATCAACAAGTTATCTTGTTAGGCAAAGATATAACTGTCCAACATATCTCAGATGACTTGAATGAAATGGTGAAACATTTTGGCATACTCCATAGACCAAAATACCAAAATACATCACAAAAGAGATGTAATGCCTGTAGCTTGTGTAGAATGTCACCTTAAATCCATTGCCTCATAGATTAAGTCATGTGCCCTTTTCTAATCTTACTTAGAAATACTCAGGTCCATAATCTGATCCAGTAGTACAGAAATCAGATGAAAAGGTAGCTGTTCTCGAATGCAATGGCACTGAGCTCCTTGTGGTTAAAGCAAGGTCAAAATAATTTCTGGTTTGTGGATTTAAAATATAGGACCCAGCTTGAGAGCTAGAGTGCCCCATATGCTCCTTTGCCAAATTCTCCATCAAAAATTCCTATACGCATTGATTCTCCTTTATTGAAAGAGGGTCAATTTGACCCTGGGCAACCTCAGTCCCAGGTAAAAGATTGTTGTTCAAATCATGGCCTTAATACTGTGGCAATTGGTCATCGCCATTCTTGCTGAACACACCACTGAAGATTTGGTAAGCTTAAGGAATTTTAGGAAGTTCAGCCACAGTAGAGAAACAAATCATGACTTGTTCATCACAAGAATCGGGAAGTTTAAAGGGAAAACAATGTTGCTAACAATAAGTAGAACTAAACCTAATGTCTTGGTGATCCCACTTGACATGTGGGATACGTAGTCATAGCAGAGTAATGCCCATCACCACAGGAAATTATGGATTACTTAGATATTTCAGCCCTGTAGCATCTCTCTACACATATGACCTTGTTTGTCCGTATATGTTCAACCTAAGTCACTCTAATATCGCTCAGTATAGCAGCATGATCCAAACAATAATATTAACATTATTGTTAGTATGATGATGATAATGACAACCTGACAAGGGCAGTAGACCTGAATTTGTATTAATGTACTTTTGTTGTGTTAAGTTCATGGGGGGTAGTGTGTTTTGGGGGCTAGAACTTACTGGTGTGGAGACTGTTAATGGTACCTCATGCATAGAGGCCTAGAGTATATTTAGGGGCTTGCTTGACCTTGATGGCATTTCTTTGTGATGCACTCCTGTATGTTAGAGGGTGTTATGATAGGTATTTCAACTTGCATTCTCTAAATATTGGTTACTTTGTGTGTAGTTTTTAGATATTTGTGTAATACAGTATGTTTCCTTTTTATAAGACAAATACCAGACTGGACAGGCATTTATTAAGTGTTGTATGTTGTATTGGTGAGTCATGAGTCTCTAGCCCACAGCACCTCCTTTGAGTAAACATTGGACTGCTCTGCCTTGTTACCTTGAGAGTCAAGTGCTAAAAAGGGGTGCTTGGTTCAGAGTTTCAACGTCCATATTATGGAGATCAAAAGACATCATTTGTTATTTTGTTTGTTAAATCCTCTATGACGCTAAAAAGATGTATGGTCAAGAATTCCATACATTTGCCTTTACAATGCTTTTCCTACATCTTCACCCTGGTAAAAAAAAGTTCCACCTAGATAAAAACATTTTTTGCTCTAGTGCATATTACACTAATAGAAACAATGGTGCACTAACCTTGTTTTTGCACCAGTGCAAAGCGTCTGTGAAATAATCTGTGATATTGTCTAAGGGACTTAATGCTCAATATAATTATGTATGCTAATCTTCAACCTTCAGAGATGGTCATAGACAGCCTACGCAAAAATAATGTTAGGTTTCACACACAGTGTTATACACAAGAGTAAGAGGATAATCTCTTGTGTTCCTGCATTTTCACACTGACGTATCTATTGAGACATAGCACTACACTTGTGCGAAGAGTTTGTATGTGAGAACATGAAAAGCAAAGATATTGTCCTGCTCAATATAGCATCCAGAATACTAATTTAGTATCCTAGCCCTCGAAAAATTCTGTAATTACCTGCAAACTATTACCCTACCTGTTGGACCTGACAGCCTTAGGGTGGTCACCCCTAACTTTTTGCCTGCCTCCCTCCACTTTTTGGACACTGCTTTTGCCGGCCTTTAGACTCTGAGCACTTTACCACTGCTAACCAGTGCTAAAGTGCATATGCTCTCTCCCTTTAAACATGGTAACTTTGGATCATACCCAATTGGACTATTTAATTTACTTACAAGACCCTAGTAATGTGCACTGTATGTGCATAGGGCCTGTAGATTAAATTGTACTAGTGGGCCTGCAGCACTTGTTGTGCCACCCACTTTAGTAGCCCCTTTACCTTGTCTCAGGCCTGCCATTGCAAGGCCTGTGTGTGCAGTTTCACTGTCACTTCGACTTGGCATTTAAAAGTACTTGTCAAGCCTAAAACTCCCCTTTTTCTACATATAAGTCACCCCTAATGTGTGCCCTAGGTAACCCCTAGAGCAGGGTGCTGTGTGGGTAAAAGGCAGGACATATACCTATTTAGTTTACATGTCCTGGTAGTGTAAAATTCCTAAATTCATTTTTACACTACTGTGGGACCTGCTCCCTTTATAGGCTAACGTTGGGGCTGCCCTCATATATTGTTGAAGTGGTAGCTGCTGATCTGAAAGGAGTAGGAAGGTCATATTTAGTATGATCAGAATGGTAATACAAAATCCTGCTGACTGGTGAAGTTGGATTTAATATTACTATTCTAGAAATGCCACTTTTAGAAAGTGAGCATTTCTTTGCACTTAAATCTTTCTATGCCTTACAGTCCACGTCTGGCTGGGTCTAGTTGACAGCTCCTTGTGCATTCACTCAGACACACCCCAAACACAGGGTACTCAGCCTCACTTGCATACATCTGCATTTTGAATGGATCTTCCTGGACTGGGAGGGTGGAGGGCCTGCTCTGACACAAAGGACTGCCACACCCCCTACTGGGACCCTGGAAGACAGGGTTGAACTGAAAAGGGACCTGGTGCACTTCTAAGCCACTCTTTGAAGTCTCCCCCACTTCAAAGGCACATTTGGGTATAAAACAGGGCCTCTGCCCTACCACCTCAGACACTTGCTGGAGAAGAAACCTGAACCAGAACCTGCACCCTGACAAGAAGAACTGCCTGGCTGCCTAAAGGACTCACCTGACTGCTTTCTACAAAGGACTGCTGCCTTGCTGTTGCCCTGATGTCTTGCTGAACGGTTGCCTTGCTGCAGAAGTGCTCTTAGAGGGCTTGGATAGAGCTTGCCTCCTGTTCCCTGAAGTCTCAGGACCAAAAAGACTTCTATGTTTCAACTGGACTCCTTGTGCACCGAACAATTCTACGCACAGCTTGCTCCGGTGAAAAATTGACTGCACGCCGTCCCGGAAAGGTGCTGCTCGACCCTGAGAGGAAAAGATTGACGCGCCGCCTGCGGTGCGACCGGAACTTCGATGCACGGCCCACCCGGTCCACATGCAGAGTGGAGCAATGGGCTAAAGGTTTGGCTTGTGAAGCATGGTAGCATGGAGGAAAAGGAGGATGTCAAACATAAATATGTTCTTTTAATGCCTGCCATTTTGAGAACACACAATTCTCCTGAAGAAGTAGGCATGGATAGCTTTAAATGTATTCCTATTCACAGTGGTTAAAAAGATGTTTGTGGTCAGAGTTTGCTATCAATGATGGATCTATACTTTTTCCTGTGATGTAACTACATGTCTAAACTATACATAAGGAGGCATTTGTAAGAACAAGATATGCTGCAATGCTTCCAATCCCTTTTTTTATCATACTTGTTCATCTCCCTTTTTCTGCAGGAGTATTCCTTTACTGGATTTCCTTGTCTGGCTGACTGAAATGCAGGGCTCCTTCTCAACTCATAGTGCAGTGTTGATGGCTTTCTTATGAATACTTGCATCATTCATCATCTTCAATCAAGGACAAACAATATTTCTACTAAGGTTGTTTTCTGCCCTTTGATTCTTTTCCTCCTAATTACGACTCTCTTAAGAAGCCACTTTTCACCTTTTCACATGTATATTAAAGGCAAAATGTCAGCCTTTCCTCAGACAACCAGGAAGAAACTAGGAAGAGCTTCATAGTATCCAGTCATCAACAGAATACAACACCCACAACTCCATAGATTTGCCTTTGCCATGGATCTCTCCTAGGACCATGCTGAAGAATTACAACATGTTTGCCTTGAAAATAGAGCCCTAAAACAAACCTTAACATTAAGGTATAGAGAAATTCTAGCAGTCTCTTCTAGAGTTCCACTTTGCTCAGGAATCCTGTGAAATTAATGGAAATGTTGAATTCCTTGATAGTGCATTTTCCTACTTCCCTGCTTATTTCCAGCAAAACAATCTAAGGTGGGATATTTATTCAGCTGTAGTTGCCACCTCAGATCCCTGCCTTAATATTCATGCTACCATCTGGCTTGTGTATAACAAGATGTTTGAAGGTCCTCATTTGAAGCATTCTGATGAAGAGGCTCGTAGTGACATTCAGCAAGTTGGTATGTATGTTGTGACCTATGTGGCACGTTTTTACCCATTGGTAGATAATGCTACTTGGGTTAAGAGGACACAAATAAATATTTTTATGTAGATTAAAAATAGGAAATCAAGGACAAGTTAGCTTGTATTCATCATACTACTTCACCTTTTGAACTCATATACATAGCCCTGTTATTTGAACAGAAACTTCAGGATAGAAGTTATGAAATAAGTCTCAAGTAGAGCTTTCTGATGCTAGAATAATAAATACCCCCTGCTTATCAGAGAGTAATGTGGATTCTTTACCACAAGTAGAACCCACACAAACAGGGGCAGCTAGGGTACCTTTGGCAGAGGATGAAAGAAAATGCCGGTGAAATGCTAGGCTTTGCCTTTATTATAAACATTCTTGACATATGAGCCATAGCTGAACCATACTTCCTCAAAAACATTTGAGAAAAAACACCCAATCTCTGAAATACAGAAGACTAAAGGTGTACAATAGATCCTTTACATTGAAGCTTCCATGAGTGGTTCCGACTGCAAATTGTTCCTTTTGCCAATCACCTTGAGAACTGAAGCAGGAAGGTCTAATCCTTTTTTCAAGGACTGTTGGATAGTGGAGCATGTGGAATGTTTATTAACCTTAATTGCGCTCTTAAAACCAAGTCTCTATGAGACTCTAAAAGATACCTCAGGTAATACAAATTGTTGATGGTATGCCATTGGCTTCAGGACCTGTTAAGGAAGCTTCACTACAATCACATCTTTTTTAAGAAGTACTGCTTTTTGGTCTAATAGCCTTCTCTATCATGCTGTGTTGTTTGGGATTCTTTATTCATGGAAGCACAATCCATGCACCCCAAAATATCAATAAATGTTGGATATTGAATGAGCTGCTCGAAATCCACAACCTTCCACTATCTATCACTAGCAACAAAGTGATCACGGCCATAAATGCATGTAGAACTATGGGAGCACCCGGTCTGCAACAAGTCCTCTTGGCACTATTTAAGCACGACAACTCCACTGGTAATTCTCTGTAAGGGGATATTATCCAATTATATTATTTCGGACAATTGCACAGATCAATACTTCAGCCCATTCACAAAAAGGGGTTGATAAATAACCTGCAAAATTATAGAACCTTTGCCCTCCTTGATGTAGAGGTAATTTTTTTTGCCAGGATACTATTGGGTGAATTAGAGGACCAAGCCACTAGCCTGAATACCCTTAAAAAATTCCAGACTGGCTTTAGAAAAGGCTAGATAATACTAGACAACATCGCTGTCATAAGTCAATTAGCGAACCAGGCACTAAAGCAGAATTCATCTCTATATCTTTGTTTTCTAGACTATAGTGTTGCCTTTCATAAGGTGAACCACAATATCCGTTGAGGAAAACTGAAAGTGTGGGTATCCCAGAGAAAGTATTTAAAGCAATCTAACTTCTATGCATGGAGAGATGAGTTTGCATCAAATTGGGCAATGGTTCAGCAATCTCAAAGAAAATTCTCACCGATCAGGGCCTAAAAGAAGGCTGTGCCATGAGCCCACTACTTTGCAAGCTCTATACTGCTGATCTACTACCAGCTTTGGTCAATCTGAGGACATATCCTTCAAAATTAGGGGGCCAGCATGTGCACCTGCTACAGCATGCTGGTGACACAGTATTGCTTGATGAAACACCAACTGGACTACAAAGGCCCCAAATGATCTTCACAGCTATAACCAAAAGAATGGATTAAAACAAAATCTGGGAAAAACAAACATTTTGCAATTCAGCGACTGTAAGGCTGAATATAACTGGAGGATCAACAACCAAGGGATATTATTAACTGAGGCCTTCTATATCTATATCTATATCTATGGGTTTGCCTTGACACAATATTACAGTTCATCCATTAGTTCAGAGCACTCTCCATCCGCTGCACCTAACTCCAAAACCAACTGTAGAAAAATCTCTAATCAACTAAGGAGCCTGAAAGATACCTATAATTTGGAAATATTTACAGCTAAAGTGGCCACAACAATCTTAAATGGGTCTCTGATCTGAGGCCCCAAGCTCCACAACAGCTAAGAGCTTTATTTGTATTGCCAATAAACATGCTTGCAAGCCAGCTAAGGTTTGAGTTTGGACTAATTGATATGACCATAGTAGTCAATCTATGCGTTATGACATATTGTTTGAGGCTGAGAATCGCACCTGAAGAGACTTTAAAATGCTCGATATGGAAATAGGTAGTAGATTTTCCAAACATTCACCACAAGAATGGCAAATGGTATCTTGACAAAATCTGAAAAGACCTGCAGCTGAGGGATCAGTGAGATAACAAAATAGACAATAACAACTTTAAAATATTGGCTAAATTACTTTTAGGAACAACTTGGAGGTTCTTACAAAGCTATCAAGGGCACAGCTACTTTTGGCATCTTTCACATCACCTTCTCCTCAACTTTGTCTATTAATCTTAAACAATCGGTATGACTCAAATTTCGAAGATGACGAATTTTGCTTCTATCTCTAAAGTCCATCCAACCTTGGAAGCATCTGGATGAATGTGCTTGTTACAGAGGCAGCGGAGCACCCCCTTATTGTTATCACATGCAAAATGCCTCTGTCCATTCCGGTCCCTCAGAAGGAAATTTCTATGCCTATGCTTCATTCGATTGGCAGTGAGAACAATCAAGGCAGCATATTGGCATATGCGTGCTCAGAACGGACGTGCAGCATATAACAAGACTGCTGAAATTTTTAGGTCTTGTGGTCGCCCAATAAAAGAAAACATATTCAAAATTGCACACCGATGCATGCCCTACGATCAATCAAGCACTGGATCAAAAAGTACTGATCAACCATCCAGGTGAGTCTGCCAAGCACAAAGCACTTTATAATGGATGATCAGTAATCACCAACAGATTAGCATTTTCTGATGTCCTGGACTGACTTCCACAGGGTTCGTATGAGTGCTTCAAAAGGTCCATTTTTAATGTTTGTATTCTTGACCTCACTACAACATTACTTAATTGAGCTACTTAAGCACAAGCCACTTTACGGACTGACTCAGCTTCTGAACGTACTATTTTGCCACATACTGAGCTGCCTAAGTGCAAGACAGTTAAGTGCCTACCCATTATTTCGTTCATTTTTTACAGTTCACTACTTCATTGAGCTGCTTAAGCACAAGCCACTTTACGGACTGACTCAGCTTCTGAGCGTACTACTTCACTACATACTGTGCTGCCTAAGCACCAGACACTTTCAGTACTGAACGATGATTTTGCTCACTTTTCTGTAGAGGTGAACATTGGTTTTAGTTAAGTTTTTTTAGGTGGGGTGGGCAGAATAATCTGTATTTAATGCATTCTTATTGTAACATTTTTATAAACCTATCTATAAAAGAACTAAGTCATACTGAGAAATGCAGTGATAAAACTTGCTGTAGAGGTGGGTGATGTAGAATGAATTCTGCTTGTCTGGGTTTTTCTTTTAAGGTAACCTATAAGAGCCTGATATTTAAGCATTAATAATAACCAAGTAAATTGTACTGACCTTTTATGAAATTCGAATGATAAAAGTGTAAAGGGGCTTAAAAAATATTCCAAAGAATAACCCAAAAAGTATCTGAGCAAATCATCATCCCAATGAGCTATCTTATAAGGCCGCTAAAAATAGCTGTGATTTTATAAATGTAGCTTAGGAAAAAAGAGATACACATTAATATTCACTTGACTTTCTTTAACTGATTTTATCTTCACCAAATTATGCCAGTCTTTACTGCTGAATCGTTCTTTGTCAGGAAACATATACTATGACTCATCCAGGTAAATTGGGAAAATCACTTATCTAATGCGTGAGTAAGAGGACGATTGCTAGTAAAACATTGACTAACCTGGCGCTCTTCTATACTGTAGGCACCCTCTCTCTCTACCGCCTATATTTCCTTTATTTGATTCTTACATATAGAGTGATGCTCGTACTCTGTGCCATTGATCGCAGTGAATTAGTGGAAAGATCTGTTTAACGACAACATGGGTTGCGCTATAACAGGTCAGAGAAACGAGGAAATTTATGTGGACAGAAAATAGGGGCCTGATAAAATGCCAGTTGAACCATTTTTCTCACTACTCTTGCATTTAATTGTGTCCCAAATGGAGGGGACGGATTGGCTCTGTCTTATCTTGTGAAACAGCCACCGTCTATGCAAGAAGATAATGCTTTTTAAGAGTGCTCTTTCTTCAATTTCTGAATTACAGTCTTTTTAGTAATGACTTATCTTACACCAGGTACAAAGTGGCCATGTTTTTTGTTCTCTGGGAAAAGCAGGTTAACAGAATCACAGAAAATTGTGCAAAGATTTCTAAGTGTTACTTTAAAAGGTCAATAATAAAGTTCATAGAAAAAAACATGGCCACGCTACCATCGCCTGGAAGTCCACCTGCGCATCAACCAGAGCTTTACTGATCTGAGCTGCTTGCTGAAAGTGTACATTATCTGAAATTAAGAACAAAATAAAATTGTCAGATAAAAAACTGTTAAATATTTGAGAGATAAGGTTTTAGTACATTAGCTGGAAATGACCATCGCCAATTACCTATTGATACAGTGGATCCCATCATCGTTGAGTAAGCATCCCTCACTTTGAAACGGTACTAAACACATTTATGGTCTAAGCCTAATCAGAAGTAAAGGAGAGTGCTTTTCAAACATTAGATTGCCCTGCCTTTGTATTTGCACTGAAGACTGACGTCTGATAAGTCTCACCATCTGCTGTTCCATGGATAAGAAGATAATCTACTTTTTTGAAATTCCGTGCTCTTGACATCACTGTAGAATTCTGAAAAGAGGAAAGAATACTCGGTCAGCAGATGTGATCCATGATGCACGTCTAATATAAAAAGGTTTTTGTTTAGTCAAGCTATTGCTTTCAGAATAAAAACGCAAAGTAAATTGCCCTTTTTGGTCAGATGTCATATATTATTTTTAACTAAAAGTAGTATTTAAAATTTGAATTAATCTTTTTTTTGTTTTAGCTTTGCTCGTATAACAAAATTAAAAAAGAAAAAACAATAACAAGACGATGCGATACGAGGTAGTTGAAGCACTCCTAAAATAACTTACACCACATCTCACAATTCTTATCTTATTTACAAATGCAATTTAATTCATAATTCGTTCTTGGCTGCAGGCATTTATTTTCTCTTCGTCCTTTTACTTGATGCACACTAAAGTAAAGAAAGGCGACTTCGCTATCTCCTATTCCCTGATTAGAAAAGGTAGGCGCCTGAAACCACAGAGCATCTATTGCAAGGACTAAACCATTTCGACGGGAAAATGCTCAAAATATTCGTATGAAAATCGCCACCTTCAATGTCAAGTAGCAATGTAGTGGGAGCGTCCAAATTGATTCTTAACATTGAAACATTGATTGATTTGCGGCCTATCACATAAGCATTGGTGAGTACGAGAAGTAGTTGTACCGGAGTACAAATTTCCATACGTCTTCATGGCTTTGTGATTCGGCCCCATAGCCATTGATAGCATGGCAAAGGGATCGAGGACCAACTCAAAGATCTTTCCAGGTGTGAACAAATACTGACATTCACTTCACTGTTTCTGAATTTCAAGTCTCTCCGGAAACTGAAGTTTGAGGGTTATACCAATTAAGATGTGACTCAATCCCATAAGCCTATGACCTATAGTTTTCGTTGTTGCATTGTCTGGTTGAACTTAGGAAGGAGACCTAACCTTTGGTGTTCACTTAAATTTCTGTTAAGTCGCCTAGTTCTTCCATATATTTTGGGGCATATTTACAATCTTTCATGCAGTGCAATGCAGCAAGCCACTCTGCATCACTGTATGAAAGGTAAAGGGCAGGAATGCACCGTATTTAACATTATACGCTACATTCCTATCAATTCCTAGCGCTGGTCCACTTTTGGCTGCCTAGTGCTAATGCAAACACCCTTGTGTCATGTTGCAGTTGCTTAGGCAGGGTTGATTTTGTGCAGGAAGGGGCACCTTCCTGCACAACAACAAACCTTAGAGACATGTTCCTCTTTTTACGGGTGCTGCTGAATGCAGCACCCTTAAAAAGAGGAAAGAACACAGAGAAATAAAGATATTTCTCCCTGTAGCGCCTCTGTTGGGGGGCAGTACAATTCTGATGCATTTCCAGGTCTACCAGAGTTGGTAAAACTGTGAATGTGTCAGAATCCATGCATGGATGAATAGGAACAACCATGCTCCACCCATGGAACACCTCTCAGCTGCACAGTAATGCAAGGTAGCGATTTGTGCTGCCTTGTGTTACTCTAGATTTATTAAACCATGAAGCGCCATGCAAGGTAGCCTTGTGTGGCTTCATAAATCCCATTTAGGTTTGCGTCACACTTGTACCCACCCTTGCATGGCACAAGGGCGACGCAAAACCTTGGTAAATCTGGACCTTGAGATAACATTACAGCTTAGTGAACAAACCACCATTTGAAATATAAATAGTATGCTGCATTACACACAAATTAGGTATTTGTCAGCACAATTAAGAGTCATATAAAGATATTTCCAAGAAACAATTTAGATTGCATACCTTGTACTGTTCAATGTTGTCGGATTTTGTAGGAAGACCCATATAACGCTCTGTATAGATGGATGCTAAACAATATTAAATAGAAGAATAAAAATCTGTTATTCATCATAGCATTACCATAGAATGCAAGGATGGACGTAGAATGATTACATTATTATTTTTAATATACTCAACTATTACAGTTTTTCGTTCATATATGTATCACTGGAACAGCAGTTCCAGCACCCAACACCCGGCACCGCAGTATCCAGTGAGGCCCTCAATGATGTACCTCAGTACTAGTACCACAATACCAAAAACAATGTAAAATAATGAGATGGACCTGGTACAGACCATACACTGTGACCATTTGCCATGGAACAGGCCCTATGTATTGTGCAGTAGAGAATGGCTCTCTGCAGTGGGTTGGGCTCATGGCTGAAAGCTATGGACAGTGAGCGATGGGGCTCTCACAGGTGGTTGGATGAGGGTCTGGCCAGAGGCCAGGGAATGTGGGCAGTCCTCTCATCACATGGAGAAAGGCCATACTCAGGGGTAGTTTGTGCGCCCATGGAGGTTTGCGTGCCGGGTCTGGCCAGAGAGCGGTTGCCTTAGAAAGCTGGGCTTATGCTCAACTTTGAATATGATTAAAAAACACAGAAATTCCCTGGAAAAAAGGAAAGGTTGAAGTGACATTATACTTATGTATTTCAATAAGATTTTACCTTTTGTTAAAAAGAACCCAGAAATTCACAGGAACAAATCACCAGTTAAAGGAACATTATAGTCTTGTTTTGAAATTAGGTAAAAGATAATGTTTTAAAAACTATATACCACTCAAATTACAGCTTAGCGACCTAATTATAATTTGTGTCCTATCATGCACTGCTTATGGCATCACATATTACATCACTGACAGGTTAAATACCATCACCGATAACACGACCGATGACATCTTAAATGACATAATTCATGAGATCACTCATGAGATCATGCATTCACTGTGAGGGCAGAGCCCTCTGATTCTTCTCACTGTGCCTCTAGAAAGTAGAAATGCAGATTTAACTTCAAGTCCCATGAGGGTCTTATGGGTCCTATGGGTAAATGGGAGGAAGCTTGGACTGAAATATTTAACGGGCCATGACAATGAACTAGGATCCACAATTTTAGTGTGCCATAACTGTAAAATTACTGGTCTTGGTTATCATTTTCTTTCATGTCTGCCCCTGGCGGCAGATACTACGGACCTAGGTGGTTGCACTTGACCTTTTCTGGCACCAGGGACTTCTATCTTGGGTACCTTTTCACCACTTTTTTGGGGGATGTAAGGATTTTGTACCTTTTGGTGGGTTCCAGCCACTTGTACCACCAGTTAGGAGAGTCAAGATACCAGATTTGCATGAGGAATTCATCCAGCCTTTCAACAACCCTGGCACCTCTGCTTCTTCCTTCTTTCAGCAGCAGGGCAGCTGCAATATGTTGGACTTGTACTCCTGTCCAGCCATGGCAATCTCCTGGTCTGGCTCCTTATTTGTAGCAACCTCAAAGTTCTCCAGGGCAGCCTGTTCTCCTTGCTCGCTCTCTGCTGCCACAAAGGCCCTATGCTCTTGCAATGTGACTGTGCTCAACACTAATAATCTGCAGTGACTACTCTGTGGACATCACAACATGACCAGTCACACTTACTACTGGTCGGGATTCTTGCATTTGAAATGTTTCTAGAGATATGGAATTCTTTTGCCAAACTAGATCTTATATAAAATACAACATCCTAAGGGGAAAAAACAATGACAGTCAGATTCTTAAAAGTAAAACTCATATTATTATCAAACCAGCAAATAAAGGAGGTTCAGCAGTGGTACAGGGCACTCCTAACTAAACAAAAATACATTTTAAAACAGTTTCCGGTGTCTCACCACTACATTACATGTATGAAGGACTCCACCATTTAAATCAATAATTTGATCCTTGAAACTACTAAAAAGGCTTTTGATGATGGTTTCCTAAATAATAAATGTATTTGACTGTCTAAAATAAATCACATATTTCCACCATCTATACTCTCCGTATGATACACAAAATACTTCTAAATCCTCCAGGCAGACCCACAGTCTTGGGATGTAGCCATGTGCTTGAAACTTTGTGGCAATATGTAGACGTTTTCATCAAACTGCTTGTAGCTGAAACATATGCACTTATCAGTAACAGAAACGAATTTCATCAGCAATGTGGAAAACATTGGTTTGGACTGTTCCTCTCGGTTCTTATTAACCATGGACACACAGTCTCTGTATAACAACATACCACAATACAAGCCTTTGAGAGTTATAAAGGGCACTCTTGACAAGCGTGAACATCCCATTACATTCTAACAAACTTCATTGTTAGTTTAACTGAAGTAGCTTTTGACCAGTAATCACTTCCAGTTCCTCAACACATTTTTCTATAAAGTCAAAGGCATTCCAATGAGGGCTGGCTTTGCCCTTGATTTGGCCAACCTCGTCATGAATGATTTGGAAATGAAACACATGCAATGAAAAAGATCTATTCAGCAATCCATTTTGATTCAATATTAACACCTGGTTGAGATCTATTGATGATGTATTTAATCTGGAAAGGTGACAAAGCATCTCTTGAAATTTCCCATTTATGGACTGTTGGGCCTGGCCCTCTCTGCAGGGTCATCCCCAAGCTTTTTGCCTTTTCCCTCAACTTTTTGCTGAATTCGTTTTTGTTGTCTTTTGGACTGCTAACCAGTGCTAAAGAGCATATTCTCTCTGCTTAAAACATGGTAACATTAGCTTATCCAAAATTAGCATTTTTAATTTACTTATAAGTCCCTAGTAAAGTGCACCTCCTGTGCCCAGGGCCTGTAAATTAAATGTTGCTAGTGGGCCTGCAGGATTGATTGTGCCACCCATTCAGTAGCCCTTCAACCATGTCTCTGGCCTACCATTGCAGAGCCTGTGTGTGCAGTTTTACACTGCCATGTCGACCTGACAACTTAACCCTCTTGCCACATCCAAACTGTCCTTTTTAATATATATCAGTCACCCCTAATGTAGGCCCTGGACAGCCCAATGGCATGGTGCAGTGTATTTAACAAGTAGGGCATTACCTTTAAGCTTTACTGTCTTATTAGTGAAAAACCCTTTAATTCATTTTTCACTACTTCAAGGCCTATCTGTCCCATAGAGTAACATTGGGGTTCTCTTACTCTGTGTTACAGGTGTAATTTCCAATTGGGAGGAGATGGGACCCCCAAGTTTGGTGTCTCTGGAATTACAATTTAAAATCACAACTTATGGTGAAATTGGATTTTAAATTGTACTTCTGAAAATGCCACTTTTAGAAAGTTGCTATTTTCTTACTTTAACTGTTTGGTGCCATCTGTCTGTCTCCATTACACGTCATGGGTAGGGTGACAGCTGGGCTTGTGCATTCCTTCTAGACAGCCACACAAAGGAAGCTTACCTGTGACTGATGGGCCATCAATATCCTGATGGGAGGAATGAATTGGCAACAACCTTTAACACCTGAATGGGCTGTGTCCTGTCCATACACAAAGTGTTTCATGACCCTGTATTGTCACTCCGGCCTGCTTGGAGCCAGGGCATGGGAGGAAGGGAGTTCCTTGCACTTCAAAGCCACTGTCTCAAAGCTTCTCCCACCTTCCAGAACCAGGGCACCAAAGTATAAATACTGGACCACAGGCACCACCATTTCAGCACACTTCTTGACCTGTGGATACCCTGTCAGGAAGGACTACGGTGATGCTACGAGGACCTCTACTTTGCTGGACTGCTGCTCTGGAAGTCCTGCTGCCCTCCTTGCCTGGTAGTTATATGGACTGGGCCTGCATCTCTCCAACCCAGAACCAGAGAGACTCCAAGGGATTTCTGGCTTGTCTCCTGTTTTCTGAAGTCTCAGGGACACAAAAAGCATCCAAGTAACCTGCCACAGCACCTAGACTCTGCCAGCTCGGAGTCTTGCCCTGCCAAACGGTGCCAATCCAGTCCTGGACCCTTAGAAGTGGGTATGAGATGCTGCTCCGGTAAGAACTGATGTATCCCAGCTGCTGTGAGGGACAGAATGGGCGCATCACATTTGGTGTGTGAATCAGAACCAGAGCATTGCCTCTACTGCCAGGGTCAACTCCAACACAGCTCTGCCACTGCTAGGGCCAATCGATGCATCACCTTCGGAACCAGTACACCTCGGAGCCACCACATCACTGTTGCTGCATAGGGAAAATCAATGCATCTTCTCTGCTGCGGAGATCGACTCTGGTGCATCGCCTTCAGAACCATTGCACCTTGGTATTGCCACTGCTGCCTGGGGAAAATCCACACATCTTCACCACTGCATGGGGAAAATCGTAACATTTCCTCTGCTATGGGGATCGACACCAGTGCATCTTTAAAAATTCATAACTCAAGATTTACTTATTGGATTTTTGTCATTTTGTTCTTGTTTATTTATTGAAGCTCTATTTTTCTAACCAGGCATGGTATCTCTTTGTGTGATGTTTTCACAGTTTTACTGTTTGAAGTGTTGCACAAATACCTTATACAGTGCCTTTTAAGTTGAGCCTGACTGCTCCATGCCATGCTATCAGGGGGTGAGCACAGGTTCATGTAGGGTGTGTGGTGACTTACCCTGACTAGGATTGTGGTTCCTGCTTGGACAGGTGCATACATCTGCCAACCAGACACCCAATTTCTAACATGGACAAATTCCCTTCCAAGTGATAACATATACCCATATCCTTTGACACACAAATATTCCTTTTGTACTGGAAGTGTGACCACAGTACACAGACATATGAATTGTTTTACATGTTTGAGGTAAGCCAATATATGAAATATGTTCCACTGGAAATAATCACTGGTATAGAAAGGTAATTTTCTTTTTCTTTGTCTTTATGGTACAGGTTGTAGGATGCTACCATCACATGTACTCATGCGGACAAACAATTAAATATCTACTAAGGTCAAACCATCCACATGCTTGCTATATTGACAGAACTGAACATTGAATGTATGGAAGCAAAGGGCCGGTATTTACATTATTGTGTTTACATTACATTATTGTCAGGCTTTTTTAAGTCGTTGCTGTGCATAGTGACTATTGTAATCTTCCAATTCTCAAGCAGTGCAAATCCACTTTTTACTCAGATTACTTGCACTGCGCTGTCATAAGGAGCACCTATTTTTTGATATTGCAGCATTGTCTGTTTATATTTACTTCAACACGGACACAAATGTATTCTGTTACAATATTAATCCTGTATATTTGTTATCCCTTAGGGTTCTGTCATATAAGTTTTGACCCTTACTGGATATCCCATGTTCTCTTATTTTCTCTTCTACATCCAAGGGAACTTCTGTAATTTTAAGTTTCTTCAGTAGAAAGGTTGTCAGGAATACCGGGTAACTACTTGTTTCTTTTTTCGTTACCCTACTAACGCACAGATTATGAATTACATAGTAAATCATGTACGGTAAAATCACATTCCGATTTACCATGATAAAGCACTTACATTGCTTGATTGCAAGCATTTCCCATGTCCTGACGGAATCAATTTTACCTGGTGCTACAGAACATGATATATAGAATCAGAAGTATGTAATTTCTAACTCAGTGGCAGAGCAGAGGCTAGACATTTGTCTGAGGAAAACAATTATCTTTCTATTACTGAGAGAAATCTTCATTTCTGGTGGTCATTTTGTCTATTTACGATCTATTATGATTTTAGAGAATGAACAGGGGGTTTTTATGCACTGCTTCTCTTCGGGGCATCGGAAAATATAAATTCAGTGAGCATAAATTACAGATTTTTGCAGAGGAGGTAGTCAAAAACGGGGTTTTCCTAAAAGGGTAAATTAGTGTAGCAGAACAATCGCATAAGAAGATCAGAATTATGGAAACAAACATGTATGGCCAATACTGTGTCTGCACACCGCAGGACTGTGGATAAATACATAAAAAGATTGCAGGACCTCAAACATGAAGGCCCTCCTTACGAGTCTTGCGGTACTTGGCCCGCCAGACTCGCGGTGGCAGTCTTACCGCTGACAGACCAGAGGTAAAGGCAGCCATATTACGACTTCGGCAGTTTGGCCAAAGCCACACTGCCAAAACGCGGCCCATACCACCTGGGGGGTGAGCACCTCTGGCCCAGCGGTAGCCATAATACTGCCATCAGTATTACTACTCAGCAGACTGCCAGCATTTTTGTGGCGGTCGCACCGTCACGAAAATGCTGGTTGTCATGCACCCGGTGACAGGAATCTCTATTCCTGTCGCCGGAAGACACATCCCCACACACCAACATTCACGCACCCCCACTCACCCACACAATCACTTACATACACCCCTACACACTTGCACCCAAACACGCACTCGGATACACCCATTCACTTGCACAAACGCACCCACACAGACACATACACTTGCACACACTCAGACACCCCCTTACCCCCTCCGCATTCACACAAACATACATGCACTCCCACACACACACAACACCCTCCTCTGCACACACACTCTCACAAACGCACACACAGACACCCCCTTCCCCCACATTCATGCACACCCCCACCCCCTCCACACACGCATACAATCACACCCCCCTCCGTACACTTCCATAAAAACACTATCCATCCGCACACTTTCATACAATCACCCCCACCCGACTGCATGCATACACACATAGACCCCCACTCACTCACACACATGCACACAGATGCCCCACTCACTCGCAGACTTGCACACATGCACCCCCACTCGCATGCATCCCAATACACACACCTACAAACTTGCACCCCGACATCTCCTATCCCGTCCGCTTCCATTCGGACACACAACCCCTTCACCACACACATACATACACACACACACTGGCGCACACCCATAGCGCTACACAGACACACACCACACATATGCACACAGCACCCCCCCACTCTTCCTTCGGATGGTGCACCTACCTGTCTCGGCGAGGCAGTCGTCTGGGAGTGGATGGGTCTCGGCGTTTCCACCGCCAACACTGCACCACCGTTCAGGAAACCGCTGTGCCGTATTACATATCTTAATACAGAGGGTGGTGTCCTGTTGGCGTGGCGGTGCTGGTTGTGGAAAAACCACACTTCCGCCATCAGTCAGGCCGACGGTGTCAGATTTCTGACATAACTCATAATGTGTCTGTCTTCGGACCGCCAACACTGGCGGTCATCTGGCACCCGCGGATTCAGTGGTCTTGTGAAAAGACCGCCAAAGTTGTAATGAGAACCCAAGTCTGTGAACTGCTATCGAAGCACAGACAGGATAGTCTGGTCACTGGTGTGGGGGGGGTGGGCTGCTCTAGAGCTCAAGATAACTCCCTGAAAGGAAGAAGTTTGGGGTATTAGAAAACACTAGAATCAGGGAAATGAAGGAGCAACCAAAGCTAGAAGTCTAGAGGAACAATATGCATATGCATCATTAAGACACACATGCCCTCCTGGCATTTTGAATTGTAGTGATGAATGTCCACATGCTTTTAAAACAAATAAAGAATGTATCATTACAAATGAAACAGAAAATCCTGAAAAGGATAACCTATTATTATGTTCTGAGCTTGCCTCTTATAAAATAGTAAAGAAGTTATTACCCTTATTGCTGCAAGAAATACATCAGAGGAAGGGAGCAGAGGAAGAATCTGAGCAGCCTTCATTAACCTTTGCTCCCCTACTCCACCAGCAAAGCATGCAAAGACGAAGCCTACCAATGACCCCAGTGCCACTACTGCTACAACAGAGCAGGCTTTGTCTATTAGTTGATCAACCACCACTCCATCTGTACCGCCAAGAACTGTGTCTACCACCAATCCACCAAAACTATTGCAACAACTGGCACAATAACACTCAGGCATCCTGATTCTGAAATTATGGACACAGCCACAACTCCTATTGAGACAGTATGAATGCCACAGTCACTACCACCTTACCACTTTTGGCAGCACCCATTTCCCAAATCTGTTAGATGTGCCCAGTCCAGAAACAGAAGAAAAGGAGGACAACGGGACAGGTTCATGAAGATACAGACATAGAGTGAAACCCATTAGCAGAGAAAAAGATACATTCTGTGCAAGTTGAAATTCCACCACCTGTCATCACTACCTCTGTGGTAGATGTCTTGGCCCAGATGTCCTAAAGAATCCCTGTAATGTTGGAAGACCATGGTTCTTTACAGCAAAATTCAATTTGTATTTTCTCTTTTATGCAGGACATCTGATAGATGGTAGGGAAATTTGTAACATTTTACATAATGAGGAAATGTAATTGACATTAATTTTGCGTGCCTGACCAATTATTTCCTTAAATGTAAATGTATACATGCATCTATTTGATAGGAAATATATTGTTCATATTAATAAAATATATAATTTTTCATACGAATATTTTACCCTTTATCTTAATAATTTTTATTAGTTTTGATCAGTGTTTGATATTCAAACCTTTATTTCACCTATGATTCATGTTTACGATCTGCTGAGGGGAGGTGGTAAATTTAGGTGCAAGTTCCTCAGGTCCTTAGTCTTACAAATAAATAGAAGTGTTAACTGCATGCAATCAAAGAGTCTCATGAATTTGAATGTGTTTCATATGTAATTTTTTCATATGCAAATTTATGGAAATAGTATTTCTGCATGCAAAAAAAGATGCATGCAAAAGATACGATGGAGCAAAATTAATTAATAAAACCATGCAGTAATTTTACTCTACATGGTGCACAAATACTGCCAATGTGTGTGACCGCACTGTGTTGGTTTGGGATTTCTTGTTTCTCCAAGGGGTTGCTACATGAATGAGGGCAATAGATATATTTGTCCACCCATTTACTTTGTTGACATGCCATTTACTTGACGATCCTCTGTGCTGGGAACTACTGAACTCTACTTCTAGAGAGAACACACTCATATATGTTTATTTCCTACTACAGTGCTGAAAACTGTGAATAAGTTGTTAATGTGGGGCAGGCAGGCCTATTTCTGATAGGAGACCCAAACATGTGTTATTAATGGGTCTCAAGGATTTTTTTTGTATGTTGAGGTATAATGTATGGTTGCCATAAAGTAATCACCATTAGCGTGAATCTCCATTGATGCTAGTTTTCTTGTATTTTCTTTTCTTATGATGCAGAAATAAACCGTGTGTATGACTTTAGTCTACAGTTTGAAGCCCAATGGTGTCCTGTGAAGCACTAAAATAATACTACTTCTGACAATGGTTATGGTGACATGTGCTTGCTCCAGGTAACTGATGTCCATGTCTCTTGGATTAAGACTATCAAAAGACAATGTATGTATGTTGCTAAATTGACTGGTGTCATCAATTCTTGTCTGCCAGCCTTTTAGTGATAGCGTCAATGTTCACCTTATCATAACAACATGTTTTCAGTAGGTAAATCCATCAAACTTTATATATTTGTAGGTGTAGTGTATACTATCATTGTTTCCTGATCTGCATATAGGAGGAATGAACATGAAGCGGAGAACATTCTTGTTTATATTGGCCTCTATACATTAGCCACCATAGTGAACAATTCCATAACATTCTGGGGTAGAGTCTAGCAACCCCAAGATGACTTGTAATGAGCACCATATTTTATCCTTCACATCGTGATTGATTGCCCATTTTGTGTGTTTTACAAAAGTAGGTGGCACCCAGGAAGGGGAATCTGAGCTGGGCACAACATCGCACCATAGGATCTAAGGTAGCTAATTGCAAGTCAAAATATTGTTAGCAAAAATATCATCTTTATCTAGTATCAGGGGATGAGGTCGTGGCAATGCCTCTTCATGCAGCCACCTCCTCTGTCTTACCCTAATGCTGCTTGCCCAAAAAAACACCTAAGACAAGAGCACACAAGACTCCTTTGAGCCCTCATAAGGCTGCCCTATCCCAGTCAAACCCTTCTCGATACTGGAAACAGTGTGTGATGTATGTGATTTATGAATGCAGATGCTGGCTGTGCAGCAGGAGCGCCTAATGAGTAATGAGCAAACCAAAATAGGTTCTGGAGAATTGTATTACTCCCATTCGGGGTTCTCAGGTTTCCCAGCACGGGGCATAGACTTGCCTCTCATTTTCATCTTCATTGTTGGAAAATGCTGAGTCGTCCCCATACCACATGTACTACAACCTTCAGGAGATATTTGGGCCTTAGTATTTGGTACAAATTACTGTGCTAGAAAATGTGGTGTTAGACGATGTAGTATTCTTCTTGGTGGGGTTTGAAAAGCAACAAGAGGATCATCAGGAATTTCTCCCCTGGAGTAAGAAGAAAAACATTGTAGGCTTTTGGGAATTAATTTTTGTTGGTTTGAAATTTCCTTAAACATTCTGTTGGGATGTGGCTGGGAAATATTTTTTGGGTATGCTGATTTTGTGCCACATTTATTATGCAGACAGACATCATGCTGCCTGCACTGCAGCGCTTTATTAAACATTGCTGCAGTAGTAGGCGGTGAAATGTAAATGACGAGGGAGAAGGGCAGCAGGGGAATGGGGCCTCATTAGAAAAAAGCAGCAATGAGTGTGGAGAAAACAATGGCATCAAGAGTGTGCTGGTGTTTGTCCCGCAGTGAAATGTCTGCAAATCATGATTTTTTAAATTTTCAATAAGATAATTTGGATGATCTTTTTGTGGTCAGACTATTTGTTGGAGTTGGACAGTTGAGTTTCCTTTTGAAACTATTTACCTAATATGATTTTTCTATCTGCCCTTGTCTAAGTTTCAGAACCTATCCAGGAGACAGGCATTATTTTTGATTAGATTCTGACATTGTTTTTTTGTATAAGCCCAACATCCTCCTCACTCAAATCCTCTTTTTAGGTACACCTGTCATCATCTAACCCCTATGTCAATCCACTCTCAGAGAAAAATGTACTTTTGTACATAATTTTGAAGGTCCTTGGGTGGGTCCTGGTAGACAATGCCTACTGATGTGGGTGTTGATGTGCTGAGTGTAATTGTTGCATGTATGGTTGCATATGTTGAACGCATTACAAATCACAATACATATGTTGTAATGTTGTCATAGCATACAGGGACTCTGACTCAATGCAGTTTAAATTGTGAATATATTTTATTGTGACATGCCATGTGTGAGGGAAAGTCTACATTTTGAGGGTTGTGACATGGCCACATACAATGAAGGATACGTGAACATAGAGTTTGCCAGTGATCTATTACATGCCATATATCAGGAGTTCATGATTAGGGTTCATATGCTCAGGATTCATCTCTGGCTATGTGTTTGTCTTGGCCTTCTCTGCAGGGTCACGTTTGTCTTCACCCCCCTGTGTTCTGAACCCACTTGTGTTGGTTTTTAGAACTTTTGCTGTTGCTAAAAAGTGCTGAAGTGCTTGTGATCTCCTCCAAACCATTGCACAATTGGATTACACCTGATTGGTACCTTTAATGTACTTGTAAGTCCATTATATATGGTATCACTGTCACCCAGGGCCTGTAAATTAAATGATACTGGTGGGTAGCAACACTCATCGTGTGACCCATTAAAAGTAGCCTTTTCAAACATGCCTCAGGCCTGCCATTGACGCCTGTAGTGCAGTTTTAAACTGCCAATTCAACTTGGAAAAAAAGCCTTTTGCCAAACCAAAACCTTCCACATAAGCCATCCTCAAAGTAGGCCTTAAACAGCCCATAGGGCAAGGTGCCTTGTTTGTAATAAGTAGGACATGTGTTTTTAGGTTTTACATGTCCAGGTAGTGAAAAATATGTTTTTCACTACTGTAAGATGCACCTCCCCATGGTTACCATTGGGTTACCTTACTGCATTACATAAGTGCTAACATTTGATTAAAATCAGGAAGAAATGTCATGTTTGGACTCAAATGAACTGTGTAATTTAAAATCCTCTTAAATGATAAAGGCAGATTTTAGATTAACATTTTGAAAATGTCACTTTCAGAATGTTGGCATTTTCCTGCCCTGAACATTTTTTAGGCCTCCTAGGAGTTTTCAGCTGCTTGGGCCCTCTAATTGCTTTCCATCAGGAATGCGTGTTGAGCCCAGACAGCAAACATTAGGACCTGTGTGTAGCTGGGAGTAGGACATCCTGCCAGGTGGGAGGGACTGAGCTGTTCTCTGCCCCACTTGGACTTCAAAGGGCTGCCTCCAGCACACTCACAAAGGAACTCGACAGCAGCCTATTGTCACCCTAGATCACATGGAGCCTGGGCCTAGAAGTTTCCCCCACTTCAAAGACTGGCACCAGGTATACACTCCTGGACCTGGGGGGACTTCAAATGGACTGCCTTAAGCATCAGAGGATTGCACGGCTGTTTGAGTCCTGCTCTATTTCTCAGACTACTACCTGCAACAACCAAAGGACTGCATTGTTGATTGAGGTCTGCTTTGTTCTTCCGAGGACTGTGCTGCTGTTTAAGGGTTGCCTTGCTGCTTGATTAAGAGAGAGGACCATCTCCTTGAACCCTGGACTACCAGAGTGGCTCCCACGGGTCAGCTGGCTGACCTTCTGTTCTGGACTACAGGGGCACTACTCGTTCCAAAGGTCTTCCTGCAACTGCTCAGCTCACCTGAGACAACTGGCCCTGCTGGACCTGCAACTAGACCTGCCTGGACCTGCAAATGGACCTGCCTGAGCACTGCTGTCCTCTGCTGGAGTGCAGTCCTCATCCCCATGATGTGCTTTCCCAGGTCCTGGACACTTTGATGTCATCAGTGGAGCTTCTCCTGTAAAATCCTGAAGTTTTGAACTCTGCGAGTCAGACTGTGAGAACTAACTTTTTCAGCAGGACTTCCCTGGTCCCTGTATGTGGCCTGCACTTCATGGTTGGCTTGAACATGTGACTTTGTCCCAGTCTAGCGTGACCATATACCCACAGTTAACACTTTCTGCTTCTTAGGGCTATATTTACTTAAACCTTTATAATTGCATATCTCCAGTTTTTATGAGGGTTCTGTAAGTTGTTGTTAGCAATTGATGTACCAGAAGCATGAATGAGTTCTTCGGGTGAGAATGGAAGCCTATCGGCCAGGGCCCAAAAGAGGTGCAGAATCTTATTTTGCCACCTAATGCTTAAAATGCAAGTTTCTGTTTTAATTTCTTGAATGCAAGGTGACAATAGGATAAAGGAGGGGAAACAGTGGTGCCATCACATAGCAAGGAACAACACACAGAATGTCATCAATATTTATTAATGCGAAATAAACAATTAATTGACTGATACTGTTAAAAGTACTTGCCATGCAAATTCATACAATTCTGATACATCAAGCAACTTTGAAATATGCTTTTAGCCAAATGTGTCAAGTGCATTTTATTACATATATATTACATACCATAATATTCCCAGCTAGCGACTGGAGCCACTGCCATTCCACATTTGAATAGACCACTTCCCGATCCTAGCACCATCGAGGTAACATATCCTCCATATGACTAAAATAAAGAAGGAATCTACATTTAACAAAATGATACACTGGCATATTGCAATTAGGAATTACTTTAAAATGTTGTTAAAGACATACTGTGCCAAAAAAGAACACATGCAGGCGAGGCTGCTTAATTTAAAAACACTTTATAACCATAGATTACATAAATCTAGTTCAATGTGCACAAAGCAAAATATTTTTGTTTCTTTCTTTTGTTCTTTATTTATGAGGGTATTTATTCATGTATGCAGGTTCTTATTTATTAGTATTATAAAACAGACATTTCAGAGACCTGTTAGCATTACTGTATCATTGCAGTGAGATTATTTCCTTATTTTTTATATTTGCAAATTTGTTCACATTAAAACCTTACATCTTTTCACATCCTTTTTCTTTGTGTCTGTCTGCCTGTCTGCCTCTCTGTTGGTTTCTGAATACATTAATTAATTCTATTGTATAGTGGGGACCTTGCACATATGAAGAGTGCATTTGATGGAGACAAAAACTGAGGGGCAGATTTAAGATCCCCTAACACCACCTTAGCACCGCAATAGCGTATTTTTTTTTTTTGCTAAGTCAGCGCTAAAGTGTCTTTTTACAAGCACCATATTTACAAAGTGGCACAAAGTATGCATTGTGCCACTTTGTAAACCCTTCTGCAACATTATGCAAGGGGGCGTTCACAAGTTGGGGGGACACTTTTAACATCTGCTTATAGCAGGCGTTAAAAGGGGGCTTCTATTATTCATAATGGGCCCCTATATACTCTGCAGGACTGCTTCAGAGTATATCAACAGCATCATAAAAAATTACGTTTTTGCCCCCTACCCTGTGCCATGGTGTGCAGTATGTAGCGTCACTTTTCCTAAATGTGCCCCTTAATGTTTCAATATAGCCATTGTCCTAAAGGCTGAGAGTTGGCTTGTTGGCAGATGGTCTATCCCCAAAGTGCCTGTAATGTCAAAGTCCTGCTTCTTTTGGAGTTGCACCATGTATACTACACCTGGGGAGGGTTTGGTAGGAAAAAATGGGCATGCCAAAGATTATAGCAGAGTAGTTTGTTATAGTGATAATTAGTAGTCGTTCTATATTTGTGGTTAAGGCAGAGGTTGTTAAGCGTGCAGCTATTTCATTGTCATTGTGGTTAGTTCATGGTTAGAAAGATCCTTTACCATTACGTTTGCCTGTTTGCCAGGCTTCTCTTAGTATTCTAGGTTGCTAAGAGTTGGGAGATTTTCTGTTTTTCAAGGGAGGTATTATGTAGTCAGATTATAGTTAATGCTCATTCCTCTATCAGTGAGAGGTCCTGAAAGTGAAAGGAAAGAGCATGCCACTAACAAGGCTAAAGAAATGGGGGGGTTGCCTATGATTGTGCCAATCTAAGCATAAATGATACATTCGCAGTTCAGGGCTGCTCCTACACATGTTCTTTAGAATCACAGGGTAACTGATTGGTTTAAGATTATTAGCGGGACGCGTTGTGATGAAGGTTAAAGAAGCACCCAATGGGAAGACACAGGACTTTGTCTTTGCTTCATTTTCAGGAAATCCAGTTATCAATGTCAGTTGGGAATGTCTTATGGCCTTGTATTTTTTTGCCATGTTCCTGACGCACCAATAGAGCTTAGCATTATAAACACAAGTAGCAGAGTAGGTTATTGTCACCTGGAATCGATGGTTTGGAGTTAGGTAATGCTAGATATTACTGTCTCGCGGGGATTTTGTGAATTTCCGCACATGAGTTCATAGGGATAGGAGATGAAAAGGCACAGTCTAAGTAAGTTTAAGTGGCCTGACTGGAAATAAATGGAAATTGGAGAAGGAGCCAAAAACATCTGCTGCTGATGGAGTACAATATCGTCATCTACAGTGTGATAGGTAAATTGAGTGAGAAGAACTATCTGCTTCTTCATGAGTGTTGTAGAATGTGAGGAGAGTTGTTTTAGGGGATGCCTTAAGTGAAATCCACAACTGCATAGGATCAAGAACGGTAGGTTTAACAGATGTAGCCATAAGAAGGAAGGAAAATAGCTTCTTAAAGGAGTGTTGAGGTTACCTAGAGGCCAGTATTAGGCTTGTAATTTTATGAGTCACTAGTGCTCTCTTGAACATAGTAGCAAATCTTTCTCAATCAGAGGTCACATTATTTATAGTTTGCATGCTTGAGTACCGCTTTCAGTCCATATTTTTGATTTGCACCCTGTTAAATCTAGTCCTGCAGGCATAATACAACTATCGGAGTGCAATGAAAATCAAAAACTGGATGAGGTACTCATATATGGAACCTGGAAACGTGAAATATCTGAGATATGAACATGGAATGGCATGCACATCTCAATTTGAACTGTGAATGCCAAGAAATCCTTCCTCAAGACAACAAAAATATTAAATACTAAAAATATTAATACAAATTTTGGTTGGACAGTAGCGTGAAGAGCACTTTCAGAATGAGTGATAGGAAATGAGTCGGTAAACAAATGAGTGAGTGAATGATGAGGGAAATAAATAGTCCATCGCATCCTAATCAATTTTGTTTCCAAATTCAATCTTACATATAGAGAAAATGGACTTAAAATATTAAACACGGATCAGTGAAATAGGGCGCTGAACCAAGCAACAAATTAAAACCTTATGTTTCTGCAACTTTTTAGCCCAGCTCCATCTTCAAGGTGAGGTACTTTCCAAAAGGTCAGAAAAGGACCAGAATAAAAATTATCCTTCTGTATGGATTTTTGGGCTCTTGTTGCTCATGGGTTAGGAGTATTTTAAAAAAACACCAAAATAACAAAAAAATATGTTGTTTGAAGATTTTACATAATATATGTAAGTGATAGTTCCCTGCATCTTTTTACATGGGCTCTCCATTTGACAAAAAGGTGTCTGAGTTTAGTAGTATATATCATTTCCCATTAGCAGATGGTTGGATTGTCCTTGACTAAATGCATAATATTAGGACGCGTACCTGGAAGATATATGCTACATAGTAGTTCAATAGTTTAATAGTGTACATGAAGTGGTAAAGTTCTGAAGGATATTAATAGGAATCACTTTTCTTTTGAATGATTAACGAACCAATACCAAGAGAGGTACATTTGAAATAGATGTGGGATCAACAGTGATAAGAGCCACGAGGCCAAGAGAATATATTCAGGATGTGCATAGGAAAATGGAGGGGAACGGGTTTCCTGTACCAAAGCAAGGAGAGCCTGTTTGCAAACCTTTTCACATATGGAAAAGTTCAGTTGAGATATCCTGCAATGGCACTGGCAAGGATCAGAGGATGCAATCTCTCACCAAAACATGCAGACTGCAGAATAGGGGCATCCATCTTTGACTGGATTCTGGTATACAGTGTACTGTGCTCAGTGGTGAAAGAGCACACTCAGGAGCATGGGTGAGTTATCGGTTTCTAAAGAGATATTGCTGTTGTACCAAAGATGGCTGTGAAGATGTCTGCAGGAGAAGAGGTTAGAGGTCCGAGAGTACACAATATGATTTACTATCATCCCCTACTGAGGTGTGGGGGCTCTTGGTACATACGTTTTGGGTCAAACCTGTGTGTGATGCTCATCTCACATTTACAGGGTCCACCAGCACTGGCTTTCTGAGACAATGACTTTTTATTCTATGATTTTACTTTGGGTCAAGTGTTTGCATTTTACTTTGTTGCAATATTGCAATAATGGGCAAGCCAAAAAAGGAGTGGTACTCCAGAACCTTGTGGTTTCTCTGCAGTGCCTGAAGAACAGTTAGGAATTGTCCCCCATGTTTGGTGTGCACTCTGTTGAAAATACTGTAAGATCATATGAAGTATTTGTGAATTGTGATGCCATCACCAGAGGAAACACACAAGAAAACCTTGTTGACAAGTGAATGATTACATTTAAGGTATTGTCTACTAGATAATAAGAACTACTGAGAAGAAGTGAGTTACCAAGATGGGGTGAACATTAAAAAAACTATTGGATGGTTTGTCTAAAACTAAGCATTTTAGAGAATCAGGTTGAAAGGCTTGATAATCAGAGGAGGTCATGGGCTGTGGGGATATTGGTTGGTATGAGACTGTAGGAGCAACCAACCTTAGGGAGGAAATTGAGAATTTATAATAAAGTAACTCTAGAGACAAACCCTATTAAACTGGTGAAGGCATTTTCCTTCCCCTCCTTAGGAATTTGAATGGTGAAGTTTAAGGCAGAAGCGCAGTAATGGGTGTGCTTCATGACGAGAAGAAGCAAGAAGAATTGTTGACAGTTGTGGATATGATGATTTTACCAAAGTCATGTGTTGGAGAAGACACCAATTAGTGTGTGAGTTTTGGAATGTTGTGGGGAGAAACAGTAGCCATTGAAGTGTAAGTTGCTAGTCAGAAGGTGGAATATGTGCTTATAATGCTAGTGATGCACATAGGTTAAAAATATATGGATAGCCAAGTATAAGGCAACGGAGAGGCCTATGGCAATCTTGAGAATATTTTGTAAAATGCTGTGAATATGTAATACTTGAAATGAATTAGTGCTGCTTTGCTGGTGTGACATCAGTTAGGTCCGTAAGGTAGTATCAGTATGAAGCTGTGCATGTGCTTGTTAAAGATTATGCCTTCAGAATTTTTAAAAAGAAGGGAAAGAAGAAGATGTGATCATAGCTGGAACACGGAGGGGTGTTTTTTTAAATGATGGCATGCAAGCTACTGGGTAGAATAATTTTTTGGGTCCTAGATAGTTGGCTGAGAAAATGGAAAAGGTTGGTGTTTTATCAATATTTTGCCAACGTTTCACTTCACAGACATTTGGATAAAATGTGATGGCCACAATTGAATTTACTCAAGGCCAAAGAACTCTGGTGCAACTTAAGCAATGTCTGATACAAATATCAGGTATACAAATATAGCCATAGGGTTTACTCGTGCCCTCTATAAATTCTTTAGTATCAACATCTTCAAAGGAATGTGGGGCTCAAGGAAAAAGAAAATATATCCCTCAGATGACTTACAGGTGAAAGAACATGATTTGAGAACTAGGGGCAAGGGCAGAAAGTTAGTCAGCATGACGAGACAAAGCAAGAGAAAACATGTAGGTGAAGGAAGAAAGAATCATAAGGGTTAGAAACACATGAGTTCGGGCTAGAGCTGGAAGTCAGTGAATGACATTTGGGTACCTTGGATGGACAAGCAAATCCTGGGAATGTTCCTAAATGCTACACCTTGCCAGGGGAAGCGTAACGAGGAAAAATATCTTTATTTCTCCCCGTAATTTCCTCTTTCTATGTGTGCTGCACTCTGCATCACACATAGATGGGGGAATATGCTTCAGGGGATTGTTTTTGTGTAGGCTATTGCCCCTTCCTATGCAAACGAGTCCTGCATGCAATGGAGGTACCCTTGCACCATGGTGCAAGGGTGCCTGAGTTGGTGCTAGGCAGCCCAAAGGCCACCAGCACAGGGGAACAGGCAGGAATGTGCCCTATGGCTTAAATCACGGCATATTCCTGCCTTTTCCCTGTCATGCAGTGCTTCACTGTGACTTGCCCATAAATATGGCCCAAAGTGTGTCAAGGGCGTAACACAAGCCCCAGCAGCCCCTGCGACATAGGGGTACCCAAACCCCTTCAGGGGCCCCTTCAACCCTTCAGGGGGCCCCTATTCAGTTCATGGTCAATGAATGTATATGAGATTTGGGGGACTCAGAATCCCCTACTTACATTCCACAGGGGGGCATAAACATTTTGCGATAAGTCAGCGGTGTATTTGTGGTGAACTGTAAAATCTAAAGATATGAATGCTTTACCGCTCAACTCCGTGGAATCAATATGCCAGCAATAAAATGCTGTGAAGGTCGGTAGTTTCCTCATTAAGGTGCAGGTTTGACTTTCAACATCAATGAGTCACCTTGCCTCAAAGGTAATGATCACTTTTGTCTGAGTGTTAAAGGTCAAATTAAGTTATGGTCCTAGGATTGCTCAAAGTGCTCGTGGAAAACAGCCTGTTCATGGTATTTGGTCATGGTGAATGCTGCCTTATGAACGATCTGCAACAAGAATTGTGCCTTAAATATTGCTGGAGTATTTATCTAGTCATACTGTAATAAATCACCATTGTTTAAAGGTAGTGCAGTATTTTATTATACACTGTGATTCAGTGCTATACCTGTAGTTTGTGACTTTTTCACAGCCTTAGGTATTCTAGAAGTCCAGTTTCACAATTTGTTGGGAAAAACTGATAGGTTGCCAGTTAAAGCATTGTATGTATAATGTGGCACATACATATAAAAAATAATGTATGTGGCATATAACAGATCATAGTGTCAGTCATGTATTTTCTATGAGCAAATATGTTAATGATTTCCAATTTCTTTTTACTAAAATAACCTAGATTATGTATCAAATATGTATTGCTATTTCTCAACCTAAATGCACAGTAAGAGTCGGAGTGTTTGTTGATTATTATTATATTAAAGTTTTTATTCTGATGCTTGTAAAATACAAAATAGTCGCAAAGAGCCTCCTCGGGCAGTCTGGGCCTGTGAAAATTGAGGCAAAAGTACAGGCCTTAAAGGTTAGTGGAGGTAAAAAGCAAGGAAGGCCCTTCCATTAAGGCAGAGAAACGTCGCCCCACTGCTGACAGGCAACAGAAAAATAAAATGATAATAAAAGTATTTTATTATAATTGTATTTTTCCACTTCAGTCCGCAAAGTCTAGAATGGGGCCATCCTCTGTGTCAGCATGGGGAGGAGGAATAGTCGGTGCACTGTGAGTGTGCATGTCGGTTTGGCCGTCCGTCTTAGGCTGGCCAAACCGGCGTGCACATTTAGAACTCTCCACCCAGGCTGTGTTGCTCAGGCGGGTGGATACCTAGCACAGGCTCCCAGTCCCTAACTGAGCTGCATTTCAGCCTCTCATGCTAATCCAGGAGCTTCTCTCATGCTTGCTAACAGCATGACAGAAGTGTCTGGATTGGGTGGGGAGGATAGCCAGCAAAGAAGCACCGAAGCAGCGGGAGCAAATGAACACAGAGAACCAGTAGTGGTAAGTAAGTCTTTTTGTTTTTTTTTATTCCCCTCCCCAACTCTGCATTATGCCCCACCAAGCCTTACTGGCAGCAGTCGTAACTGTTAAAAAAATAAAATGATGAAAAAGCATTTATATTGGGGGGGGGGGTTTAATATCAATAAAGAGTAGATTATTTGAACTATTGATATAGCATGTTGCAAATGATGAGATGTACTGTAGTTTGATGCTATAGTTCCCTTGCAATAGTCTTTGCCTAGTGCAGGTAAAATTTGCATTTGGCATAGACTCTCATTTTGCATCAAAGAGTACAAAAACCACCATGGACGTGTGAGTGCATGCTAACCTTCTTGTGCACAATGTGTGTTCGCAGATTGCTTATGGTGTGCCTGATTACCCTTGTACTTGTGTGAGTGGCACAATAGCTTGCAGGAGAGGGCACCTGGAGCCTTGAATGAAGGTCATGTGCTTCCTACATTGATACTCAGGTGATTCAGCCATAGACAGGACTCCCTGGTGATCTAAGATCTGAAGTTAAGAACCAAGAGACGGATAAAATCTATGATTGCACATTCTGTATGGAAACTTGGTGGGAAGTGTGGATCAAGTCTAGCAACCAGGAAAACATCATTTGTATTTAGTGTACCAAACACACATGTGTCTGTTTTGGCCTCATTTGAACAGGCATATACAAATGCAGATGACCCTGATTAGGAGGCAGTGCTGTGGTATCTCACCAACCCTAATCCAGAACTGGCACTAACTAAGCACAATAGGTGAGCAGTTGCTCTTCAGGGCCTCTAAGTGGGATCCTGCATGTGCATATAACATTATCAATAAAGCAGGAAGAAAGAGGGACAAGGGAGTGGGGTGGGGTGCCAAGAAATGGAGATCTCCTCCATTTCACAATAAAGAGGAAGCTGATGAGTCATCTGGATGTCTCAAAGCAATATTTTTCAAGATTTTATCATGTCACAATTTCAGAACCATGAGTGTAGGCCATTTTACACAATTATATGATTGTTGTCTTTGTGGTTTGTGGTATTGCTAAATTAAATGTTTGTGAAACACGAAAGGAGAGTACTGGGAGAATTGCTATCCCACACCACCTCCCAAGAGAAATCTATATAACCACTAAGGGTGTGGGGTTGTAAGGGTTGAGGGTGGATAAGCGGTATCAATTAGGTCGCCTTGAAGTACGAGATGGAGAAAGCATGAATGAAGAGTGTCCTAGGAACGAAAAACTGTGTTGTCCTGGGGGGTGTGGGGGGAGTTCCCTTACGGACTAGGTGATCTCACACACATAATAGTGTCTTGCTTCATCATTTGACCACCTAGCCCCACCCAAGTAAGATGGTACTACTTGGGCGGACTCAACCTCTTGGTTAAAAGAACCAGAGGGAGTGCTGAAATTAAACTGGCTGGATAAATTACAGGGATCCAGATGAGGTGGAGATAAAATTACCATACATGTCACCGATCTACTAGTTAAGTTGTAATGGGGGTGCATGTTGGTAAGATTAAGAACAGGGGAGGAGGCTCACTGGAGAATAATGTGTCTTTGAGTCTAAAAAGGAATAAGTATGACCAACATTTTTCTGCCCTCTCAAAGTGCTGGTAGGTCAGGGGCATTCGTCAGGGTGTAGGATCCCGGAGCACTAACAATAAGTGAGGTGCTCAAATTGAATCATAAAGAGCTTACCTGAACAGGTGGTTCATAGTGTGGTAGGACTGTAATGGCCCGGGGTAGGGGGCGACTAGCCTATGGTCTGGGTAGCGCCGGGGGATGGGTATTCCCTTGTATTCACACTCACTCCAAAGCGATTACCGTGGAGAGTACCTACATGCTGGAGCGGTCTGGCTAGGACAACACAGTTTTTCGTTCCTGGGACACTCTTCATTCATGCTTTCTCCATCTCGTACTTCAAGGCGACCTAATTGAAACCGCTTATTGAGGGAACACTGGTCCAGCTCCACCCTCAACCCTTACTACTCCACACCCTTAGTGGTTATATATTGCTAAATTAAATGCCAAACTCATTCCACAAGTACGTAGGAAAAATACTGTTTGTCACTTCCTGCATCAGGAACTCGAGAAGAGCTGTTCTTGTCAAACTGAACTATACAAAAGCATTAATTAATTAATTAATTGATCCATTCATTCATTCGAGTTCCTGATGAACTGAACTGCCTGCCAAAACAGTTGAAGCACGTTTCCAGGCCCACTCTTAAAAAAACAGTTGTGTGCAGTATCTGCTGTTCTTGCTTTCCACCTCCTGTTGGAAACACAAGGAGCTAATTTAGTGTATTAGTGAACAGTCCAGGAGAGCCGATTATTTATCATGAAGCAGTAAACACTCTTAGGGGCATATTTATCAATAGTTTTGCATCACTATTGCAACACTCAAGAGGGTGAGAGCAACGCAAACCTATAATGAGATATACCAAGCCACGCAAGGCCACCTTGCGTGACCGTGTGGTTTGGTAAATCTGGAATAATGCAAGCCAGCGTAAGTCCCTGCCTTGCGTTACTCTGTTCCAGGTAGGAGTTCCATGGGAGGAGCGTGTTTCCACTCAGATTCTGAAGAATTCACAGATTTTCAAATGTAGACCTGGGAATGCAGCAGAATGCTATGCCTTTTCAGGACAGGAGTAACAAGGAGAAATAACGTTATTTCTCATTTTTTTGTCTTTCTATGTGTGCTGCTTTTGTGCAGGGAGGTGCCCTTCCTGCACAAAAACAATACTACATGTAATGCAGGCTCCCTTGCACCATGGTGCAAGGGTGTCTGCATTGGGCCTAGGCAGCAGTGTTTGACACCACGCAGGCAGACAGCATGAATGCACTGTATCTTGACAGATGTGGCACATTCCTGACCTCTCCCTTTCAAGCAGCACAACAAGATGTCAAGGCGTCTTGCTGCACTGTGTTGCATGAAATAATGATAAATATGCCCTACAGTATCTGACGAATTGTCTTTTAAAACATTGTGCCTCACTCTTCCTATGACCCATGGGGAGCAACAGAGTGTGATCTGCATTTTGCCACCGAAAGTCTGCAGTACCTTAAGCGTGTTATTTCTATGAGCATTGTGCTACACTTCTTAGGAGCAAACTTTTCTATAAGCATTGTGCTACACTGCGTAGTAGCACACTGTTATCACCCATTTGTTTCTTTGGTTGTTTTTTTAAGAAAGCAGAAAACACCAGGTTTAAGGGGGAGCACTAACAAGAAAAGGGCAAGACTTCCTCTGGCTTCACATATATTACCTACCGACCTGAACTGTGTCCACTGCTGGACCTACTGTTTTGATTTGGCCTGCAATTACAGCATGTCTTTGAGTAACAACCTCTGTGAGCCAAAACCTGACAATCTTGCTTTCAGCATCAGCTATCCAGGGTCACTTTTGCAGACAATGCATTCCACTGTCTTTGCTGCAAAAAAACATAGGGCTATATTGATCATTATTCCACGCAATGCAGAAAGTCAACTTGTTCCGCTGTGCCACATGAAAGGAAGAGAGCAGGAATGCACCATATCTATTCAGCATATCTATTCAGCATATCTATTCAGATATGGTGCATTCCTGCTCTGTGTCTGTGCAGGTGCATAAACTGCTGCTTAGCACCAACATAAACACCCTTACATCGTGGTGCAAGGATGCCTTCATTGTAGACAGGATTGTTTTTGTGCAGGAAGGGACACTTTACTACACAAAAACTCTCCTTTGAGGCTGTTTTCTCCTTCTATGTGTGCCTGCAGAATGCAGTACGAGAAGAAAAAGGAAAACAAGCAGAAATAAACATATTAGCCCTTGTTACTCCTCTCCTCAAGGGTGCAATTTCCTTCCGAATTCCCAGGTCTACCAGTATTGGTAAATCTGGGAATCCTTCAGAATCCATGGATGGCTGCGTGGGAACACCAATGCTCCACCAATGGAATGCCTCTCTAGGGCACAGTAACGCAAGGCAGTGGCTTGTGCTGTCTCACATCACTTCAGATTTTCCAAGCCATACAAGGCAAAACAGGGTGGTTTTGTGTCTCTTGATAAGTCTCATCTAGGATTTGCATTTCCCTTGCATTACCTTGCCTGGTGCTCGGGCGATGCAAAACTTTGATAAACATTGCCCAGCTAGCATATATAACCTCCTGTGGCAGTTATCAGATAAAGGTCAGGGAACACCAATAGCTGGAACAGTAACTTTGAAGCACAAAAAATAACAATCAGAAAACAAGGCATCGAGGTGCTTAAATGGGGCTGTGATTTGGGACCTATGTATTTTCCATAGCATTAGGCCTCCTTTTGAATCAATATGCGTTAACAAAACAAATTAGCCGAATGATAATATCAGAGAATGTGATTTTGATTGACAAAATGCCACCTAATTTGGCTTTTGTTGCACAGAATTTATTTACTATTGAGTATACTTTCGTCCTCTGTTGCCATAAAACTCCAGTGGCCTTCATCAACACGTACATATTTGTTTGCATACTGGCAAAAGAGTGTAATGTGATGGTTCAGTGTAATACGTTAATAAGGAGTTCTCAGGCACATCTCTCAAACATGACTGCGGAATTATATTTTCTTTCAGTTTAATATTATTTTAAACATACTGTGACGTATTTAGCTGTTTATGCAGGAATAGCAATAATAATTTTGTTAGCCTTTTGCAATCACGAGGTCCTCGGATTTTCCCATGAAGAGCCAAAGTCCCTTGTTGCTTATGGTTATTGTATCTAATAAAACTTTATTGCACTGAAAAGCTGCCTTCTTACTTTCAAGTCACCTTCAAACGACATTCAAAAGCGGTAATCAAGGCAAATCATTAAATGAGTCACCATTAGATTTATTGGCAACATTTACATTTTCCACATATGCTTGAACCATGCAGTGCTTAGGCAGCAGGAGTAAACCTACAACAACCAATAATTCTCCACGCTCTGCTCGGATTGAGCTGTTCATTTTACTAATACTTACGGTAATGGCAGGTAAGCTTCTATTAAAACCACTGTCAGTCGTTCAAGTCACTGCAGCTGCCCTTACTTCACATTAATCTTAATCAAGGCCTTGGGCCTGATTTAAAGTATGGCAGAGAGGGTACTCTGTTGCAACTACAATAAGAGAACCCTCTCCACCAATTTCTCGGTCTGATTTTGAGTAGGGCAGATGGCTAGGTTTAGGCTGAATGATAAACATGTATTCCATTGGCATAAATCTTTCTCCAATGGCCAGATGAAAGTGGGTGGTGAGTGTTGAAGGAAGTACTTAACACCATCCACCCTATTTCGGGTGTATGGTGTAATGTGCGTTTTTTCTCTCCGTCACCGCTTGGTAAAACCTGGAAGTGAAGGAAGGGAGAAAAAAATCCCAATGACGTGGGGGCCATTAGATTTTTATTTTTCAAAAACAAACTTGCGTATTGGAAAAGTTTAATTGCTGACCATCAAGTTTGGCAGTGAAGGCTGTCAACATTTTCCATTATGGCGGTTGTTAGTAATGCATGAAGATGTCAACGGGGCTAGCAGATTTCTCTCAATTTGGACGTAAAGTGCTACGCCACCCTGTCTGCTTTTACTTCATCCACCAACCTCATATCAGACCCCATGCTTTAACAAAAAACAAGTATGAAAAACCAGCAGTCTGAAAAATAGGACTGAATCTCATTCGCAGCTTGCAACAACGAGAAGGGGCAGGGAGGCGTGCGACCGCGGGGGTGTAAATAAAAATTAAAGAAAAACACTTACTTCCTCTGCCACGCACCGCTCCTCTGTCCCTCGTTGCTGCTGCATGCACAGGCTCCCAGCCTGCTCTGCGGCCAATCCTGACACTGCTCAAAGCAGCATCAGAATTGGCTGGGAGCACCCAGTCAGGGCACTCCCAGGCAGACTGGGAGCCTGTACAGGCTCTCTCAAGCCCAGCAACTGTGTTGCTGGGCTTGAGAGAGCCTTCTACGCATGTGTGTTTGAACGGCCCAAGACGGCGGGCCAAACATACATGCGCAGTGAGGGGAAGTGCTGAGCACTCCTCTCGCTGCTCTTCTCCCCGTGGCTGCAGCTGCTGAAGAGGGGGGGAACACTCCTCTGCCCTAATGGAGGAGTTGACCCTGCTGAACCTGCTGTATAAAAACAAGTTCTTTATTATCTTTGTAATTTATCATGATAAAGATATTACTATGACCGGAGACAGTGGAAACATGGTTTCATGCCTTGGAAAAGTGTTATGCCCAGTGCACCCAGCATTCCAGATCCCGGTGGTATGGATCAGTTCTGGAATGCTCGGAGCGAGCGTTGTGGCACTTGTTGAAGATTGTGGCAAAAGCATCTATGTCTGGTTGCTGTCTTTGCCCCATATCCTATTATCTAAATCAAAAGTAGTCTTAACGTACTGCAGTATCCAACGCTTTTTTCACCTTTTCCCCCTGGCGACACACCTGTGAAAAAAAGATTGCCAGTTTTATGTGTGAACAAGAGCAAAGAAGTCCACTGTGTAACTACATTAGAATGGGTAAGGTCCCTCCAATATATGATCATTGTTAACTGCTTGACTAATGCAGGTATTTTTGTAAAATTCTAAAGGGCAGATATGCTGAAATTTCACACAACACATCAACAAACGTTGTGTGAAAGAGAGAAAGCAGGATAGGTCTATAGCTACAAATATCTGTCATTGCTGCTTGTCAGCCCCTGGGCTGGTGCACTTTAGGCTGCCAAATGCCATGTACCCACCCTTGCACCATATTGCACTAATGCACAGTTGTACAAGAGTGGGCGTATGGTGTCTAGTATAGGTTTTGTAGTGGAAAGGTACCCTTCCCCTAACAAAATATTATGCTAAGACATGCTGTAGAGCTTTCATAACTTTTTTATGTGTGCTGTACATTAGACAGGCACCATGTGATATATTGCACTTGTAATAAGGCTATCCATCATATTTATGAGAGAGTAACTAATTCCCCACACTCTAAAGCAGGCCATAAGTCTGAAAGTAGGAATCTTAAGCGTGCAAAGGAATGAAATGTTTCCAGCTGGCGACAGTACGTTGGCAGACACAAACTTAAATTTTTTCTGCTTGGAGCATTTACCACCAAAACTAAGGGCTATAGCCAGGTCTTGCCTACATAACTTTGAGAGGCCTTTATCGGATATAGCCTGCAATCTTGCCTCACTGGAGGACTTCTACTTACATTTCAGATACTAAGTCAGGGGGGTAAAAACTTTGGCTGAGGCGACTCACTTCAGGTCAACTCCACTCCCTTGTGGTAGGCCTGAAGTACTACCTAGATCCTTGTCAAAAGAAACAGTGATTTCTGATTGACACTTAATTTTGTATTGGTACTTCTTGCCCTAATACCTAAAACTAAATATTCCTAGTTCTCCATACTAGATTTTAATAGTTTTGGTGTAATTTGTATTACTATTTTTTAATTGGAACTGCAATTTTTGTCGTATTACTTTTTGATGTTTTCACTTTTTTGGCACTGCTAAATACATCACATGTTTTCCTTAATTTAAGCCTGTTTGCCTTGTGTCATAGCTACCGTAGGTTGAGCTCAGGTTAGTTTATTGAACATGTATGTTGGAACTGACAAGATTTTTAACTTACTACTTGAGAATGAATCACATCCTGCCGAACTAATAACCCATTGTCTTAAAGTGACCTAAAAGAGCTCAGCTGCACAACTTGTACATCTCAGGGGCAGTTAGGACTGTCCTATCTTTTTATGAGTGGGGACTTTTCACTTGTACAGACTCTACTCATAAATCCCTTTGTGAATACCAAACAATCATGAACTTACACAAAAGTGTATGTTTACCTTGTGAATCAGGTCCATAGTGTTTGTTGGTTTCCCAAAAATACACGATACACAGAGTCATCAATTGAGCTGCAGCTTACACAATATTTTCATAGGGTACTGACCATACATCAAGTTCATGTGGTAAAATTTAATAAATGAAAAATGGGTATGAAGAAGAGCTATGCATTTTTTAAATATGCCCAAAATTCAGAGTTTAGGAATACTGGTTAATCATACAACTCTGAACTTAGGGCCAGATGTAGGAAACGTTTGCGAGTCGCAAATGGCCCGAATCGCAATTTGCGACCCCGCAAAATCGGAAATGGGATGCAAAAATCCCATTTCCGACTCTCAAAATGCAACCCGAGCCATTACCGACTTGCAAAATTTGCGACCCCATTTTGCGACCCGCAAATAGGAAGTCGCAATTTGCGAGTCGCAAACCATATGCAATAGCAACTCGCAAATTGCGACTAGTCGCAAAAAGCCCATTTTGCACTTCCAATTTACCACTAACTCAGAGCAGGTGGTAACCAGTACTGAAGTATAAAAGGAGACCCAGAAGGCATCTGGGTTACTCAAGATGGCGGAGATATATGTGATAGGAATGAGGAGGAGAGCCTACGTCGCACAGCAGAGGAGGAGGAGGAGCCAGAGACAGGAGAAGATATACAGAACGAGGCAGACACCTTTCCAACAAACTGAGGGGGAGATTTATGATAAATATAGACTCAGAAGTGCAGCAATACTAGATTTAATAGAATTACTCAAACCACAGCCACAACGCCAGACTGTGCGTGGCTGCGCCATCCCTACGCATGTGCAAGTGCTTTGCGCACTGCACCTCTTGGCCCCGGGTAGCTATCAGGGGGTCATTGCCGTGGCAGGTGGGGTATCCCAGAGTTCACTCTCACGGTTCTTCAGGGCATACCTAGATGCCTGACTCACACACATGTCCAGATACATATACCTACCCAGGAATGAGGCAGAAATCAACAGCACCAAGTTGGAATTCTACAGGATTGCCAACTTCCCCCATGTCATAGGGTGTGTAGACGGCACACATATACAAATATGCCCTCCTGCAAATCTGGAATATCTGTTCCGCAATAGGAAGTGTAGCAACTCACTCAACATACGCCCATTATGTTATCACTGACATGGTAGCCAAATTTCCAGGGAGTACTCATGACTCCTACATTTTTAGGCACAGTGGGATACACCAACGCCTAGAACGTGGGGAGTTTGGAAACGGATACCTCCTAGGTATAGCTGAAAACACCTTGCAGACATAAACACAGGTCAATGTGGAAACCATCCATGCCCAGCTAACATTGTAAATTTTTTGCCAAACAGGTGACAGTGCATATGCACTACGACCATGGATACTTACCCCGTACTTAACACCCAACAATGAGACAGAGAGGCGATACAACAGTGCACATAAGAGGACCAGGAATATCATTGAACGAACCTTTGGACTGCTGAAGGCAGGATTCAGATGTCCCCACAGAAGTGGAGGTGCCCTCCAGTATACCCCAATAACAGCTTTCAAGATTGTTGTCGCATGCGCCATACTGCACAACATTGCCACCAGACGTGGGCTACCTCTCACCCCTGAAGACCCTGATTCGGAGGATGAAGAGCAAGAGCTACCACATCGCCAACATGGCGATAGAAGCATAGCAAATCAAGGCAGACTGAGACGGGAACACATTGCAAACCAATACTTTGGAAGGTACGTGCTAACTGTCACCATACTCACTAATGTCACACACAAAGAGTCCAGGTGTTAAGTGGAAAGAACAAGTGATTTAATCAGTGCAAACAAAAAAAACTATGGCCCATATTTATACATTTTGACGCACAACTGCGCCGACACAGTTGTGCGTCAAACATTTTACCACCGGCTAACGCCATTCCAACGCGCCATGCGGGCGCCTTATTTATGGAATGACGTTAGCCGGCGCTGCGGACTGGTGTGCATCAAAAAAATGACTCACACCAGGCAGCGCCGGCGTACGGGAAAATGGGGGTTGTGCGTCAAAAAATGGGGCAAGTCAGGTCTGAGGCAAAATTCAGGCCTCAAACCGGATTTGCGCCATTTTTTTTTGACGCCCAACCTCCATTGACATAACTCCTGTCTTAGCAAAGACAGGAGTCAAGCCCCCTTGCCCAATGGCCATGCCCAGGGGACCTATGTCCCCTGGGCATGGTCATTGGGCATAGTGGCATGTAGGGGGGCCCAAATCATGCCCCCAATGCCACAAAAATAAATCTGAAAAAAATACTTACCAGAACTTACCTTGACTTCCCTGGGATGGGTCCCTCCATCCTTGGGTGTCCTCCTGGGGTGGGCAAGGGTGGTAGGGGGTGTCCCTGGGGGCAGGGGAGGGCACCTCTGGGCTCCTTCCGAGCCCACAGGTCCCTTAACGCCTGCCCTGACCCAGGTGTTAAAAAACGGTGCCCATCAGGCTGTGCGTCATTTTTTAAGGCCCACCCCCTCCTGTGCATCAAAATGACGTCAGAGTATAAATATGGGGCACAGGCCTTAAAGTCATTTTTTGGAAGGGAACGCCTACCTTGCATATAATTAACGCAAGGCTGGTTCCCCCTTTCAAAAAAATTACGCACATGGGGGGATTTTGACACCCGCGGTGTCGGATGTCAAAGTATAAATATGGGGCAGGGTTTGTGCTGATTGTGCGTCAAAAAATTTTATGCACATTCGGCGCAAACAGAGTATAAATATGCCCCTATATACATTGTGAACAGTTCAGGGGCTGTAAAAGTCCACCTGGCATGGGACACATTGACTTCATGTGCCCCGACCCCAGGACAGTGTGGAGCTCAAACCCTACGCCGGCCTCGCCAGCATGGCTGGTACCTGGGGTGTCAGCAGTGCCCTGCCTTGCGTTTCCACTGCGCAACAGCCTGGTGTCACTGGCAGAGACACTGCTGACGGTGGAGCCCTCCTCGCTATCTTGCGGCGTGTCGCCCGCGCCCCTGGCTACCTGCTGTGCCTCCATTAAGTCAACAGTGTGGCTGAGACGGCCCAGTCCACGTGCCACGTCACTGGTAAAGTGGCCCATGTCCACTTGGAGGCTGACCGTGCGCCTAGAAAGACCAGTAGTGTTCACGGCCAGCCTTACTATGGATGATGACATTCTGTCCAGGCGGTTCAGTAGCTGCCTGTCCCGACACCGTGCACCCTCTGTCTGCGTTAGTAGTCCAGCCACAAGTTGTCGCATGGAGAGTGCAAGGTCGCCCATGTGTGTATTTATTTGTTGCAACTCTGTATGCACAAGCTGCATGCTATTGCCATGATTGCGCTCCATGCTGTTGCCGTGATTGCGCTCCATGCGCCGCAATGCCCCTGTAATCCTCCTAATCTCTTGTGTTTGCAGGCGCTGACCCCGTAGGAGTGCGGCCTCAGCACGTGACATGGAGGCATCCTCTGACTCTGCCTGCCGCTGTGATGATAAATTTCCACGTCGCCTGCGACGCAGTGGAGGCTCCGTGACGTCTACCGTGGCACTGTGGCTGGGACCTTGTGCAGGATCACACACCAGTATGCCAACTGGTGTCTCATGAAGGGGCAGGGTGTTGGTGGTGCAGGTCTCAGTGGTGGCTGGTCCTGATCCCTCTGTTGGCTGCTGGCTGACCAGTGGCCCCTGGCTGCTTTGGCTGGTGGGGGTGTCTTGTGGGAGACCTGTGGGACATAGGGAACACACTGTCAGTATCTGCTATCTGTTGTCAACTTCCTTATAAACTGTTGCCTATAAACTGCCTACTTGACTACATTGCACATAATGCACCATTCTGGTGATTGCTACTCTGAAATGGAGCTATATTGGTTGTGCATGCTTGCTCCTGTGTACAAGGTGGGTGGGGGTATGGCATTAATGAGGGTACATGCATGTCTCATGGTACTCAGCGGTTGATGGTCCTGGCTCAGATGTGTCTAACTCTCCCATCCTGCATACTGCCTCAGGCTCAAGGGTCTCCTCTACCCTTTCCTCCAGGGTTGTGGGTGGTGGTAATGTGGACGGTCCCCCTCCAGTGCCCCTCATCTCCCGGAGCCGCTCTGCCACCCTCTCCTTGGTCCGGGAGCGCAGGTCATACCACCTTTTCTTGGGTTCTTCGATGCTCCGGTGGCTGACACCCAGGGAGTTCACTTTCTCTTGGATGTCCATCCATAGTCTTCTTTTCGCCACCTCTGGCACAGTGAGGGCTGCCCTTCCAAACAGTTGGTCATGGTGCTGACAACACTCCTCAGTCAACACCTCCAGCTCTTTCTCTGCAAACTTGAGTTTCCGCTTCCTTGGTGTCTCTGCCATGGTAGCTGCTGTTCTTTCTGTTTCAGGTGTAGCAGTTGAAAATGGGAGTGGTCCTCCCTCCTCCCAGGTGTATTAGTAAACTTCCTGGCTGTGATGCCATGATCATGTGCCAGGAAGTGTTTTCCAGAGTGTTCTGCAGCACCTGCATTCAATTTGCGGCACAATCGCAATTTGCGACACCCACTCGCAAATTGCGTGTCCGTTTTTAGCGCGGTTGCAAAAAGCGACCTCACAAACAGCGGACTCGCTATCTGCGGTGCGACTTCATTTGCGAGTCGCAAATTGAAGTCACGTTTTCTTCTTGCATTACACTTAGCGAGTCGGAAATTGCGAGTCGCACCGACTCGCAATTTCCGACTCGCTAATTTTTCCCTACCTACATCTGGCCCAAAGTGCTACCTACATTATCATCAAATGATTCAGAGGGCTGCTTTCATGATGTGTTCTTTCTTGCACACTGATTTACATTTGAAAGCCAACAAATGGAAAGAAATTCAAAAGATAATTGCAAATATTTTTCTACTCTGTTTCCATACTTCTCTCAATACAAATGGTACTCTGATAGTGTGGGGAGGCATATCTCATGCAACAGAAAAGGAATTATAATGCAATATGGGGATATCAAGATTTTTCTTAAAATTTCAATCTTTCTGCTAATGCGTGTAGCTGGAGTATCTGGGTAGAGGGTCTGCCAGCATCAAGGGAAACCTATCAACTGCAAACATTTCTGAAAACTAGACACCTGGGGAAGTCCAGGTTGGTGTAGTGTGCATGGATCCCACCACCTTTTCAAATCCACAATGTCCTGCAAACATCAAACATCGACTACAAACAGAATTTCTTCAAGCTTCAGTGAGGAACATTTCCAGAATCTACAGGCATTGACAAACAGGTTACAACCTAGCATCACTACATTTGTACTAATAAAACTATCACCCCTACTTATGTGAATGGGCCTATCACCCACAACAGGTACCAGTTAGAACTTGGATTATGTGAAGTCAATTTAGTGTCAATGTTTTCTCCATGTGGTATCAGGTTGTGGTCATTCCTATGTTGTATGTCAAGGAACTCTACTAAACCTGGGCATTCAGAATGTCCTTGGTTCCCTTGGGTGCCAGCTGAAAGTAGACCACAATTCTGAACCATCGTCCATAGAACAAGAAAAGAAATAGGGGTTTCAGGCACATATTTGAAGTGTGCAAGGCATTCTGGGAAGGAAATGTGCTGATATCAATGCAAGCCACAATACCCTAGATTCTCCCCAGTCTCCAGCTTTCAGAAATGCTCAGTGTTTGCATGGTTCCTTGGATACCAGCTAACCCAGAGCCTGAATACTTCACAAATTCCACATGGCATGTGAAGAGACACTGGGATTTCTTTGGGTTTAGTTTTGACATGGGCTGGTATAGAGGGGTAAGGCCTTACCATTCAGACTCCCCTTGGGGGAAGAAATACTGTCTGTTGTCTGAGGTGGGTCCCAATGCCCAGACAAGCCATCACCCCCTAGATAGGTAGTCTCAGTCATATACCCCTATGTGCCCATGACAGAGGGAGCAGAAAGTCCACTATCCTTGCACTGGACTGCGGCTTCCACACCAGGCACCGGACAGTTTTTCTGCCCCTGCCCCGTTAGGAGGAAGTATTGGGAAGTTCACCTCCTATTGTCTGGCCTCAGGAGGGCAGAAAGCCCTTTAGACACAAGGGATTGTTGTCCAAAAAGGAATGGTGTGGGGTCAGAGGCACGTCTTGCCATTGGTTCCCACACAAGCACCAGATAATCTCTGTGGCATGCCAAGTAGAAAGAATGGAGGCTGTTCTCCCCTCTACAAGCCCAAATGTCAGAACTACGCACAAAGGTATCCTTATTTTCTTTCACTTGCTAGGGGGGTAGCTGCTATATTCAGGCCATAGGCCCAGTGAGGAGAGGACACAGAGAATGGATAAACAGGCCCTGATTATTCTTTAAAAACACTGACACACATCACACATCAGCCACGTTATCACACACCCTTAATTATGTGAACCCAGCACAGAGAGGGATAGTGCAAGTGATTACAAAAAATTGTGACTTCTGCACAGGCTTAAGCTACGTCAGAAAAGAGGGCATTAGTGCAACATTCAGACATGGGCTGAAACTGCAGGCAGCTCCAGCTTTTACCACTCTCATCCAATTCTGTTTTTTAAAACAAGAAACTCTGGTGTGTTGTGGGTATTCAGATTCCTAAAAGGGGCAAATTGTAATACATGATTTAATTGACCCACCCCTAGGGGGCAGAATTACTGTTGGAGACCTTGCTGGGTTGGGCACCTTGGTGGGGAGGGAGATATTGGCCATTCCTGAGAGGACTAACCCCTCCTTTCAATTCCCCAGTCTAGCAATTGGATCCCTGTCTGAGGGTCGTCAAGCAGGGATCCTCTAGGGAAAGCCATCATTTGAAAGGAGGAGATTCCCTCTCTTTTACTACAGTGTCTCTTTCATTGTGGTCATGAACAAAGATGTGCCCTCGAGCAGTGAGCACAGTAAAAGTAGAGGGAGTTGTTCAGAATCTTCTATCATTTTCAATAGTGATAGCGTCCGCACGTCACACATGTTGATCATCATTCACAAAAAAGTCTCTGTAGTCCGAGGTGGGTGGTCTAAAGGGGAATCCTTCTGGTGCAAGCACCAGAGAGATTTCTGACATTAGTAGGAGGTCATAATGTTTATGGTATCAACACTATGAACACCACATCTTTCGCACTAAAGTAATTAAGCAAATACTGCTAGATGACATTGGTAAGGATTAAGGGTATCCCAATCCCCTCTTTAAATTGTCTGGAAACAGTATCAGAGGATAAAGACATTTTCCGAATAGAGTACTGATGAGTTAGAAAGTAAAACAAACTATTATTTAACTGAACACACTGCTGGATAGCAATAAACATTCCTGCATGACTTCCACCAAGTCTTCCTCTTCTTTTCCTGCATCCTAAAAATAGTCTGTATGCTTTCTCTCTGATATAGATGATGGACACCCTTAATTGCCCTAACCTCTCATTAAAACACCTATTTACTCCTTTTTTCACAGTAATTCTCCTCTGTGGGCCTCACTCAGTGGCGGCAGTGCTGGCAGGCAGCTTTAGGAGGGAGGGGGAAGGGCAGGAAGCACACACACACTCATTCTTTCACCCACACACTTATACACGCACATCCATTAACAACGGATGTACGACGGAACACCGACTTACAAAACAACTAGTGCCTTAACAACGAGGTCGGAACACCGACCTCGTTGTTACTACTAATGATTTTACCACGAATGCCTTAACAACGATTTTCGTTGTAAAGGCATTCCTGATAAAAGCATTATTAATAGGCACCATTGATCCTACATCCCTCACCCCACCCCCAACCTCACCCCAAAACCTAAAACCCCCTGACCCCCCACCCCCTCCCCAAAACCAAAAACGCCCCACCCCCAACCCACTCCCAAAACCTAAAACCCCCTGATCCCCCACCCCCTCCCCAAAACCAAAAACACCCCACCCCCCCAACCCCACCCCAAAACCTAAAACCCCCTGACCCCCCACCCTCTCCCCAAAACCAAAAACACCCCACCCTCCCAACCCAACCCCAAAACCTAAAACCTCCAGACCCCCACCCCTCCCCAAAACCAAAAACGCCCCACCCCCCAACCTCACCCCAAAACCTAAAAAACCCCTGACCCCCACCCCCTCCCCAAAACCAAAAACGCCCCGCCCCCCCAAACCCACCTCAAAACCAAAAAACCCCTGACCCCCACCCCCTCCCCAAAACCAAAAACGCCCCACCCCCCCAACCCCACCCCAAAACCTAAAACCCCCTGACCCCCACCCCCTCCCCAAAACCAAAAACGCCCCACCCCCCAACTCTGCCCCAAAACCTAAAACCCCCTGACCCCCCACCCCCTTCCCAAAAACAAAATTGCCCCACCCCTCCAACCCCGCCCCAAAACCTAAAACCCCCTGACCCCCCACCCCCTCCCCAAAACCAAAAACGCCCCACCCCCCCAACCCCGCCCCAAAACCTAAAACCCCCTGAGCCCCCACCCCCTCCCCAAAACCAAAAATGCCCCACCCCCCCCAACCCAGCCCCAAAACCTAAAACCCCCTGCCCCCCACCCCTCCCCAAAACCAAAAAAGCCCCATCCCCAACCCCACCCAAAACCTAAAACCCCCACCCCCTCCCCAAAACCAAAAACGCACCACCCACCCAACCCCACCCCAAAACCTAAAACCCCCTGACCCCCACCCCCTCCCCAAAACCAAAAACGACCCACCCCAAAACCTAAAACCCCCTAACCCCCACCCTCTCCCCAAAACCTAAAACCCCCCACTTACCTTAGTCGACCCCTTGTCACCTGCATTGTCCTCCTTCGCCAACTCCCTTCTTTGTACCTTAACCACGCATGTTCGTAGTTCAGAACATACGTAGTTAAGGCACAAAATAACGGAGTTGTGGTTAAAAAAAGCGTTGTTGCGCTTTCGAGAAACCACAACTTCATTAATAAGACGTCGTAATAAAGGATGTTTCCCATTAACAACACTCATAACATTCAAACATGTATGCACCAAACATTCATTTTAAAAGATCACACACAGACACACACTCATTCTTTCACACACACACATGCACATCCATTTACAGCACTCATAACATTCAAACATGCACGCACGCACCAAACATTAATTTTAAAAGCTCACACACACACAATTACCTTCAGCCTCGGAGGTCCCAGGAGGGTTGGGACTGCTGCCTTGCCTCACTCTGTGACAAAGTGTCACTTATTGACACTCGCCCTGGGTGCTTCAGGGCTTAAACCTGAAGCGCCCAGGTCAAAGTCAATGGGTGACGCTGTCCTCATCACCCAGAGGAGGGCCTCGAGGCACCTTTGCTGAGCCGAGGAGGTCACGCCCATAGGAGCTGTGACCTCCTCAGCCCAACAAAGTTCAGTTTAGGCAGCCAGGAGTCTGTGCAAATCGCGCATGTCTGCTCCTGGCTGACTGACCTGAACATGAAAAGTGTCTGTCAGGCTGACCTTTGTTCAGCCTGACAGACATTCTTAATGAGTGGCAAAAGGTGGGGGGGGCGCAGCTCCTCCACCCTAAAGGACAGGCAGCGCCTGGCCTCATTACAAGTGGCGCTGTAACTGGTGTGATTTTTATCGCACCTGATAAAGTAAGACTCCTCTGGCTTGGAATTTATGAAGTGCAAAAAATACCATCCAATTATGAGTTTTTCGGGAATTACATGCAATTTTGATGTGTATTACACCAAACTCTGCATGATGCAGTAAATACCAGGCATTTCCCCCAATAAATATCAGCACTTTTAGAAGTGCTGATATTTATCACAAACTCGTAATTAACCAGGCCACTTGTAAGTGGCTTAGGTGTATTCATTATACACCATGGAAGTTCCTCAAGTTTCTACTCACTAATAAATACACCCGTTTCATTTAAGATGTCTATCACCACCACAATATTAAGTTCTTCCTATACTGGCCGGGACAGTTAACATGACAGATGCTCTTCCTTGAGCTCCTATTTGGTTCCCAGAATATCTTAGTATGGAGCAGTGCTGACATGCTGCACGTACTGGAAAGGGCACTCCTGGCCTGTGAAACCCCAGGAGGATAAATATCAAGCCCTGAGGAGGACGCAAAGTGGATCAACATGCCGGTTGAGCTGATAAGAAGCTCAGTAGTCCCATTAAGAAGGAGGCAGCATGCTGAATCCCAGGAGAATGAGTATCAGCAGCTCAGCCTGTGCCCCAGTGATATTGGGGGATCAGAGTGGCCCTTCATCTAAGAGCCGCCAAGGTTTTGGGAACCACCCAGGAGAAGTGCACTGTGGTGGTGGACCTAGAGGGACTCCCAATTGAGAAAGAGGAGGGCAGCTGGAGCCTTTCTGGGACATAGGAGCCCTCCACGAGGCTGGGCATGAGACTGCAAAGTTGGTGAGCAGAGCCTGTGGCGTGGCCCAGGTGGGCCCCTAGACTGCTCAAGCATTGGGAAAATCACCCCTGGGGAGGTGCAAGCCTCAGAGTACACACTGTATCACTCAGGCAGTGTCTCCACCCCAGGACTGACAAAGTGGAGCACCCAATGGGGATTCAGGAAGGATAATAGACCCTATCTGTAGGCCTAGCAGCGAGCTGGCCATGGAGCACCTTTGACTGGATGAGCCTGCTGTTTAGGGCCCCAGTGTACAACCAGGAGGTGGCTGAGCACAAAGATCATATACAGACAAATGGACCATTGAACTATACGTAGGGCCTGCAGGGGGCAGGACATCTGCCTTTGTGTGGTGTGGTAGTCCAGGTCCAATACACCTGCAGGGGGCCAGGTGTATTGGACATGGACTACCACACCACACAAAGGCAGATGTCATAAAAGGTACTCTTGTAGCTCAGCTTCACCCCTCCAGTGAGGGGTCCCTCCACCATTTCCAGAATCTGACAACCTTGATCTGCCCCGGTAGTCCTCCATGGCACCCAGATCCAGCTACAATGCTGCGGGGCTGGCTGGCCAGAACTTGTGCTGCTCACATGAAAGGTATCACTGAGAACTTTCCCACAGGAGTGACCCTGCCCAGCACCACAATATAAGGCATAAAAGACACCTGCAACCTTGGCCCAAATCAAGATCAACAAGTTCCCAGCACAAACACTAGAGATCTGAAGGATGCAATCGGAGGGGATCCACAGGCTGACCACGCACTGAAAGGAGAAGACACCCTGGAAATCCTGCAAGCCATACAAGACTCATGCTCTGTCTCGAGTCCAAGATCAGAGAAGTACAAGTAGCCCTTCTGTGATCACTACAACACCACAGCTAGAGTTTCCGAACTGGAGGGGCACATCGCCAAACTGGAAGACACAGTGCATGCACTTAAGATGGAGGTGTCCCATTTAAATGTGAACTCCAAAAATCTTATTGACCGGGCCAAGGACTCAGAAAACAGAGCCTGTATGAGTAATCTCCGCTTCATTGGATTTTCCTAAGGGGCAGAGCGAACATCAACTAAATTGTTCCTGGAACAATGGATTAAATCACGGATTGACAACAATCTACTATTGACATGCCTTATTACTGTATGAGCGCACAGATTGCTGGCCCAGAAACCCTCCACGAGGGCCTCATCTTACCCCATGATTGCCAAAATACTGAGCTACCGTGACAGAAATGTCACCTTACGCAGAGCAAGGTAAAAGGGACAACTCATGTATCAATTCGGATACATGATCATATTCCCAGACTACACTGGACAAGTCCAACCACAATTGAAAAAGTGTGATCACCTCAAACAGAAAATCAAGGAAATAGACCTGGAATACATGTGCCTGTTCCTGGCATGGTTATGAGTGATACACGGGGGCAAATTTAATTTTTTGAGACCCCATAAGAGGCCTGGTACTGGTTGACAGAGCAACGACCAGTGTAAGCAAATCGTCGGGCTGTGGGGCTGAACACCCCAGGTTTGATGACTATGGTTCAGCTGCAAAGAGACTCAGAGGCCCTAAGTGCAGAAAGAGACCCTGAAGGGGACACCGAGGCCCATAAGGCCACATCGATCTCCGACATAGAAGGGGCTGATTGCCCAAGCATATAGGAAGCCAGGGCTGCAGAGCGGTTCCGTCCCCAAATTGACACAGAACCCAAACTCTGTGGATGGGGGCTGCTCTACTATACTTGATAAACATCTGCATGCCAGCACCAATGCATCCTCTACACAGCCTTTGAAAGCCAGGAAACCTGGGAGAGAGACCTGGTGGAAGGTCTGGGACACTGTCTAGGTAAGAACTATAGAGTTGTATTCAGGTGACAGATTTTTCTACAAGGGGGAAGTATAGGCAGCTAGGGGGTCACTTGGGATGAAAAGGTCTTGGTTAAAATGAAATGTTGTTTGTTAGCCTTCTGACCTCCTGATTTACTGACTTCATTTTGCTGGCTTTAGTATTCTGTGCACTTTACCACTGCTAACTAGTGCTAAAGTGCAGGTTTTGTATATTCTTAACATGGTGATATTGACTTATACACAACTGGCATATTTATTTTACTTGTAGGTCCCTAGTGAAGTGCACATTATGTGCCCAGGGCCTGCAAATTAGATGCTATTAGTGGGCCTGCAACACTGATTGTGCCGCCCAGCACTGTAGCACCTTAAACATGTTTCAAGCCTGCAAGTGCAGAGCCCATGTTGACCTGGCAAGTGCACCACTTTGCCAGGCCCAGACTTTCCTTTTATTACATGTAAGTCACCCCCAAGGTAGGCCTAGCTAGCCCCAAGGGCAGGGTGCAGTATATTTAAAAATGTGTACATGTACATGCCCTGGTAGTGAAAAACTATTAAATTAATTCTTCAATACTACAAGGCCTATCACTGCCATACCTTAACATTGGGCAGTCTTTATGTGTAATTTCCAATTGGGAAGAGATAGAAATTTCGAGTTTGGTGTCTCCGGACTCACAATTTATAATCACAACTGATGGTGAAGTCGGATTTCAAATTGCAAGTCTGAAAATGGTGCTTTTAGAAAATTGACATTTTCCTACTTTAATCATTCTGTGCCTCTGCCTGTCTCTGAATACACGTCTGAGGTGGGCGACAGCTAGGTTTTGTGCATTCACACACAAAGGAGGCTGGGGTGTGACATTTACATCCTGAGGGCCCATCACCAGGTTGATGAGCCTTCCCGGGGTCGATGGGAGGGAGGAGCCTGCTCCTGAATAGGGCTGTGCCTGTCCTCACACAAAGAGCTGCATAACCCACCTCCCCTGTAGATTGTCTGGAGCCAGGAAAGGAAGAACAGGGTCCTTCTGCACTTCAAAGGCCTCCTGTCAAAGTCTCCCCCACTTTAAAGGCTCAACTGGGTATAAGTACTGGACTCCAAACCCCACCAAATCAGTACACTTCTCGATCTGAGGACATTCTGCCAGGAAGAAGGACTGCTTTGCTGGCAGGAGGGACTGCCACTCTGCTGACCTGCTTTTCTGCATTGGTCTGCTGTTACTTGCCTGGGAGTGAGAAGGACTGGACTTGCTCCTCTACATCCTCCAAAGAACTTAAGTGACTCCCAGAGTTTGTTGGCTTACCTCCTGTTCTGAAGTCTTAGAGCCATCGAAGATTTCCTACAGCACTGCTCAGCAGCTGGACTCCGCCAACTGTGAGTCCTGTCCTGCCAAGAGGTGGCAATCCAGTCCTGGGCCTGGCAAGAGGACTCTGCATCTGCTTTCCTGCAATAATCATTGCATAACACCATTGCTCTGATCGGAAATGCTGCATCCTCCCTCGACGCTGATGCATTGCTGCTGAGGTTAAGGACTTCTCCTCACTGCCTGTACAGCTCAAGATTGATGCATCACCACCAGCCCCTGTGCACGGCATCGGCAGCTGTCTGGCTTGATGAAAACACATAGCCTTCAAAG